>NC_090444.1:760777396-761377747 GCF_031143425.1 Pleurodeles waltl | reverse complement strand
CAGGGTGCCCACACACTAAGTAACTTAGCACCCAACCTTTACTAGGTAAAGGTTAGACATATAGGTGACTTATAAGTTACTTAAGTGCAGTGTAAAATGGCTGTGAAATAATGTGGACGTTATTTCACTCAGGCTGCAGTGGCAGGCCTGTGTAAGAATTGTCAGAGCTCCCTATGGGTGGCAAAAGAAATGCTGCAGCCCATAGGGATCTCCTGGAACCCCAATACCCTGGGTACCTCAGTACCATATACTAGGGAATTATAAGGGTGTTCCAGTAAGCCAATGTAAATTGGTCAAATTGGTCACTAGCCTGTTAGTGACAATTTGTAAAGAGAGAGCATAACCACTGAGGTTCTGGTTAGCAGAGCCTCAGTGAGACAGTTAGGCATCACACAGGGAACACATACCTATAGGTCACAAACTTATGAGCACTGGGGTCCTGACTAGCAGGGTCCCAGTGACACATAACAAACATACTGAAAACATAGGGTTTTCACTATGAGCACTGGGCCCTGGCAAGCAGGATACCAGTGAGACAGTGAAAACACCCTGACATACACTCACAAACACGCCCAAAGTGGGGGTAACAAGGCTAGAAAGAGGCTACTTTCTCACACTAAGCTGCTCTGCTAAGCTACCATTATCTATCAGCCTATGCTGCTAGACACCCTATACACTAATAAGGGATACCTGGGCCTGGTGCAAGGTGTAAGTACCCTTTGGTACTCACTACAAGCCAGTCCAGCCTCCTACACCCCAAAAATATTGATAGGATCAAAAATGACAGAACAACTCAGAAACCTAAAGAGTCAATTCATGCTTAGTATGAGAGACTGTTGCAGGCGTTCAAACAGCATAGTGGGATGGAGACACTCAAACCAAAGGATATAGAACATTTTGTAGTCAAGGTTTGTGATAGGATTGAGACCTGAGATTAGCATGATGGTTCAGCAACATTTGATTAGGTGGCAGAATAAATCAGTTGGTGAAAATTTGAGATACGTGCAGTACTGCAGTAATGAAATCGAATTGAAGCAGAAAAAATTGAGTAGAAGTTGATGGTTGCTCAGATGAAGGCTGCTCAGATAAGTAGTCAGATCCAGCTTTTTGTAGGGAATGTTGGTGCTACGTAAGGAGTATATCAGCAGGAAACTACTATGATGCAGGGCAGGGGGTCACGGTGTTCAAATTGATCCCAATATGGGGATGGATATGGGTAGTCTGAAGAAGACAAAACCTTGTCATTTTTGTAACAGGTTGGGACAGTAGAAGAATGAATGCCATCTTAATCCAGCTAATCAACCCCAGAATTCAGGGTTTGTACAGCTTAAGAGTACCAACCCTGTACAGATGCAAAATGTGCAAAGCCAGAGAGTACAGAATTTTGACGTACCAGAAACTCCCGTGATGCAGGTTCCACAACCACCAATGCTGCAGCCAAATGCGAATGGCCCTTGTAGAAAAATGCCACTGTTGGCATGGTTACCCCCTCACTTTTTGCCTAGTGTTGATGCCAGCTTTGATTGGAAGTGTGCTGGGACCCTGTTAACCAAACCCCAGCACCAGTGTTCTTTCTGAAAACTGTACCTTTGTTTACCCAATTGGCACAGCCCTGGCACACAATTAAGACCATTGTAAAAGGTACCCCTGGTACCGAGGGCCCTGTGGCCAGGGAAGGTCCATAAAGGGCTGCAGCATGTATTATGCCACCCTAAAGGACCTCTCACTCAGTACCTGCATACTGGCTTGCAGGTTGTGTGTGCTAGTGGGGAGAAAATACAAAGTTGACATGGCACTCCCCTCAGAGTGCCATGCCCACAAACCACTGCCTGTGGCACAGGTTAGTCACCCCTCTAAAAGGCCTTCCAGCCCTAAGGCAGGGTGCACTATAACACAGGTGAGATCATAGCTTCACGAGCAATGTGCCCCTACAATGCCTAAGTCAATTCTTAGACATTGTAAGTGCAGGGTAGCCATACTGAGTATATGGTCTGGGAGTTTGTCATCACAAACTCCACAGTGACATAATGTCTACACTGAATACTGGGAAGTTTGGTATCAAACTTCTCAGCACAATAAACCCACACTGATGTCAGTGTGCCATTTATTGAAAAATGCACACAGAGGGCATCTTAGAGATTCGCCCTGTGTGTTAGCCCAACTACTAGTGTAAGGCTGACCGGTCTGTGCCAGCCTGCCAGTTCCAGGCGAGTTTTTGACCACATGGGGTGAGTGCTTTTGTGCACTCTGTGGTCGGAAACAAAGCCTGTCTTGGGTGGAGGTGCTTCACACCCCACCTGCAGGAACTGTAACACCTGGCGGTGAGCCTCAAAGGCTAAGGCATGGTGTTACAGTGCCCCAGGGCACTCCAGCCAGTGGAGATGCCCACCCCCCAGATGGATAATGAGAAAAATAAGGAGGAGTCACCGACTCAGCTAGGGCCACCCCTAAGGTGTCCAGAGCTGAAGTGACCCCCTCCTTGAGAAATCCTCCATCTTGTTTGGAGGTTTAGGACCAATAGGGATAGGGATGTGCCCTCCTCCCCAGAGGGAGTGGGTACAAGAAGGGTGTAGCCACCCTCAGGGACAGTAGCCGTTGGCTACTGCCCCCTGCCACTAACACACCTCTAAATTTAGTATTTAGGGCCGTCCCTGAACCCTGCTCTTCAGATTCCTGATGATCTCAAGAAAGATGAAGGGCTGCTGAGCTGAAAACCCTGCAGAGAAGTGAAGGAGACAACAACTGACTCGGCCCCAGCCCTACTGGGCCGTCTCCTGCTTCAAAAAGCTGCAAAAGGAGAAGCAACATGTTTTGCAGAACCAGCGACCCCTGAAAAGTCTCCAGAGGACTGTCTGCATCATCGAGGACCAAGAAACTCCTGTGGACAGCTGACCTGCCCAACAAGACCAAAAAGAAACCATCTTTAAAGGGACTCCCACCTCACTCCAGAAGCGTGAGTTCAAACTACTCTGCACCCGACGCCCTTGGCTCGTGTCCAGAGGAAACAACCAACCAGAGAGGACCCCCAGGTGATTCCAACCAAGTGTCCACCATTTGCTGACCTCTCCACCCCTCCACAACAACGCCTGCAGAGGGAATCCCGAGGACACCCTTGACCGCGACTGCCCGGGACGAAGATATCCGAGGCCTAGAGAAGCACTGCACCCGCAGCCCCCAGGCTCAAGACAAACCGACCACCGGTGCAGCAGTGACTAGCAGGCGGCCCTCCTCCCTACCCAGTTGGAGGCTTGACCAAGAAGCTACCCTCTGCCCTGCCTGCAGCACCTATGTGACCCCCAGGTCTGCCCTTCGAGTTCCATTGGGTACCCCATACCCTGTTTGCATCCTGCACCCGGCCGCCCCAGTGCCACTGAAGGTGCATGTTTGGTGCCTACTTGGGGCCCCTCCAGTGCTCCTCTAAACCCCTGTGGTCTGCCCTCTGACAACACAGGTACTTATCTACAAGCAGACCGGAACCGGAGTACCGTCTGTCTCCATAGGCGCCTATGTTATTATGGCTCCTGTTTGACCTTGGTTGCTGGTGCTGGGTCTTTGTGGTTATCTTTAAACACCCAATGGTGGGCTACTTATGCCCCAGAGACTGAACCCATAAGTTTGTTACTCACCTCAAAAACTGTACTTTACTTACCTCCCCCAGGAACTGTTGAAAATTGCAGTGTCCAGTTTTAAAATAGATGTTTGTCATTTTAAAGAAAACTGTGTACATTGTTGATTCCATTCAAAGTTCTAAGTATTACTATGCAAAGTAACTTTCATTTAAGGTACTCACCTGCTAAATGAAGCTTGTAGTTCTAGAAATAAATTAACACAATACATTTTTCTATAAAAAAAAACTATTGGTCTGGAGTTAAGTCATTGAGTGTGTGTTTTCACTTATTGCTTGTGTGTGTACAACAAATGCTTAACACTACCCTCTGATAAGCCTAACTGCTCGACCACACTACCACAAATAGAGCATTAGTATTATCTATTATTGCATCTGTCAAGTCTCTTGGGGAACCCCTGGACTCTGTGCACACTACATCTAATTTTGATATAGTATATACAGAGCCAGCTTCCTACATTGGTGTATCAGCGGTGGGGACTAAGACTTTGCATTTGCTAGACTACTCAGCCAGTACCTGATCACATGACAAAATTCCTAAATTGTCATTAGAAAATTGATTTTTGAATTTTGACTATTTTTATACATTTTTAAAAGTCTTGCTAGGGCACTGTGTAAGTCCCCGTTAGCATTTCTTTTTAAGTTTAAACGTTTTGTAAAAGTTAGGATTTAGTACTAGAGATAGTTTTAGTTTATTAAAAAGTAATCCCAACTTTAGAGACATAATGAATGGCTCAGAGGATATAGTGATGGAACTCAACCTCACCCCTTGCCTTCATCTAGGGATGTCAGAGCTAAGGACCCTCTGTAAGCTAAGAAAGATTAAAATTGGTTCCAACCCTACCAAGGTCAATCTCCAGGAGCTATTGGCAGAGTACACCAGAGACCACCCTACTGAGGAGGAAGACCTCCCCTCAGATGGGGAAGAAGTTAGGGATCCTGAGGTAGAACTACCCCCATCTAAGCTAACTACAGAGACCAGGGTTTCAAGATCCTTGTGTCCACAAATAATACTCACAGGATTCGGTTCTTCCACACTGGAGTCTAGTCCCTCTGTGAACATTGAGGGCAGACTCAATGAGGAGGACATCCTTTTAGCAAGGATGGCCAAAAGATTAGCCTTGGGGAAACAGATCCTGGCTATAGAAAGGGAGAAAGCAGAAATGGGCTTTGCACCCATTCATGGTGGCACCAACATAAATAGGGTAACAGAGAATTCTGATATCCTAAAAATCCCCAAAGGGATTGCCTCAAAATATGAAGAAGGTGATGATATCACCAAATGGTTCACAGCTTTTAAGAGGGCTTGTGCAACCAGAAAGTTAAACAGATTTCACTTAGGAGATCTCCTTGGGAAACTGTTCACTGGTAAGTGTAGGGATAGACTCCTCACACTCTCTGGTAAGGATGCAGAATCCTATGACCTCATGAAGGCTACCCTGATTGAGGGTTTTGGATTCTCCACCAAGGAGTACAGAATTAGGTTCAGGGGGCTCACAAAAACTTGAGTCAATCCTGGGTTGAATTTGTTGACTACTGAGGCAAAACACTAGATGGTTGGATAACTGGCAGTGGAGTGCATGACTATGATGGGCTGTAATTTATTTATGAATTAACATATTTTAAGTAACTGCTTCAATGACAAGTTGCATCAACATTTGGTAGACCTAGGTCCAATTTCTCCACAAGAATTGGGAGAGAAGGCAGACCACTGGGTCAAGACAAAGGTGACCAAGACTTCCACAGAGGGTGACCAAAAGAAAGAGGTCACAAAGCCTCCCAGGAGAAGGGTGGTGAGACATCCAAGGACAAAACTAAAGAGTCTTCTCAAGGGCCCCAAAAACCTGCTCAGGAGGGTGGGCCCGAGCCTCTTCACAGTCCACAAATAGGTGTAAGGGTAAAAACTTGGATCCCAAGAAGGCCTGCTGTCACACTTGTAGACAGCATGGACACCAAATTGGAGAAAAGGCCTGCCCCAAGAAAAGAACCAGTAACTCTACTCACTTTAGCACTGGAATAGCCAGTCTCCAGGTGGGACCAACAGTGTGCCCAGAGCAAATCAGGGTTCACACTGAATCTACTCTAGTCTCTGAGGGTGGGGTGGATGTAGCCACACTAGCTGCCTGGCTGCCTAACATGCAAAAATACAGGCAGCAGCTCATAATAAATGGGACAAAAGTAGAAGCCCTGTGGGATACAGGTGCCAGTGTCACCATGGTGACAGAGAAACTGGTTTCCCCAGGACAGTATTTGGCTGGACAAACATACCAGTTACCAGTGCTGACAATGAAACTAAAGTCCATCCCATGGCTATGGGGACTTTAGAATGGGGAGGGGTTACTGGCCTGAAACAGGTTGTGGTCTCATCTGCAACCCCATCAGAATGTTTGCTAGGGAAAGATTTGGAGTCCTCAGCATGGGCTGAGATAGAACTCAAAACCCATGCAGCCATGCTGGGTATCCCTGAACTGGTGTGTAAAAAAAAAAAGAGCAGAGCACATGGTGAAAAAGAGGTGTTGGAGCCTAGAATATTGGCCCAACCTTCCAACAGAAAAGGTAAGAGGACTGGGGGACCAGTCTCTGTACAGGAAAATAAACATAATCTCTCTTCCAAAGGAGATGTTCTATCCCCTGAGGTAACTGAGTCCATAGAGCTAAAACCTTACTAGGTGGAGCTCTTGGGCCCAGGGGGACCCTCAAGGGAAAAGCTGTGCCAGGGTCAAAGACTTATCCCACTCTTGAATGCCTGAGACAGCAAGCTTCTGAACAGGAGAAGGGAGAGGTCAGTGGCTCCCACAGGGTTTATTGGGGGGATGGACTCCTTTTCACTGAGGCAAGAGATCCCAAACCTGGTGCCACTAGGAGAGTGGTAGTGCCTCAAGTGTTTAGAGAGTTCATCCTCACATTGGCCCATGACATCCAACTAGCTGGGCATTTGAGACAAACCAAGACATGGGACAGATTAGTGAACCGTTTCTATTGGCCCAACATGTCCCAGAAAGTAAGGGAGTTTTGTAGCTCCTGTGTCACCTGTCCAGCAAGTGGCAAAAGAGGTGGCCATAAAAGGCCCCCCACATTCCACTTCCAGTGGTGGGGGTCCCCTTTGAAAGGGTTGGTGTGGACATTGTGTGTCCACTTGAACCTCCCACAGCCTCAGGGAACCAGTACAGACTGGTAGTGGTGGATCATGCTACCAGATACTTTGAAGCTATTCCCCTTAGGTTGACTACTGCCCCTGCAGTAGCCAATGCCCTATTAGGTATTTTTACCATAGTGGGCTTCCCTAAGGAGGTGGTTTCTGACAGAGGTACAAACTTCATGTCAGCTTACCCCAAACATATGTGGAATGAGTGTCGGGTGACTTAAAAGTTCACCACACCATATCATCCACAAACCAATGACCTTGCTGAAATGTTTAGCAAGACATGGAAAGGCATGATCATAGGGCTCCCTGAAAAACTCAAAAGGAGATGGGATGTCCTCCTGTCATGCCTACTTTTCGCCTACAGAGAGGTGCCCCACAAAAGAGTAGGATTTTCCCCCTTTGAGCTTCTTTTTAGCCATCCTGTAAGGGGACCACTGGCACTTGTTGGAGAAGCCTGGGGGAGACCTCTCCATGAGCCTAAACAAGATGTGGTGGACTATGTGCTTGGCCTCCACTCGAGGATGGCTAAGTACATGGGAAAAGGCATCCAAAAACCTTGAGGCCAGCCAGCAACTCCAGAAGTTGTGGCATGACCAAAAGGCTGCAATGGTTGAACTCCAACCAGAGCAGAAAGTCTGGGTTCTGGAGCCTGTGGCTCCCAGGGCACTTCAGGACAGAAGGAGTGGTCCTTACCCGATTCTTGAGAAAAAGAGTCAGGTCACTTATCTGGTGGACCTGGGCACTAGCAGGTTCACCAAAAGGGTGATCCATGTTAACCCCCTTAAACTCTACAGTGATAGGGCAGACATAACAATGCTGATGGTTACTGGTAAGGATTAGGAAGCAGAGAGTGAACCTCCCCCTGACCTCCTCTCAACTGACCCTAAAGATCGGATAGTAGATGGAGTGGTCTATTCAGACACCCTCTGTGCCCAACAGCAGGCTGTAGGCAAGTCCTGCAGCAGTATGCCGAGCTCTTCTCCTTGACCCCTGGTCAGACTCACTTGTGTACACCGGAGACAGTTTACTTGTTAAGAACAAAATATTCAGACGGTCTGACCAAGTCAAAGAGACCATCAAAGTGGATGTCCACAAGATGCTGGAGTTAGAGTTAATAGAGCACTCTGACAGTCCCTGGGCAAGCTCAGTTGCCTTGGTCCCCAAACCTCATACCAAGGATAGAAAGAGAGAAATTAGGTTTTGTGTGGACTACAGAGGACTCAATTCTGTCACCAAGACAGATGCTCACCCCATACCCAGAGCAGATGAACTGATTGACAAACTAGGTGCAGCAAAATTCTTAAGTACCTTTGACTTAACTGCAGGGTACTGACACATTAATATGGCACCTAGAGCCAAAGAGCATTCTCAACACCTGATGGGCATTATCAGTTCACTGTTGTGCCCTTTGGCTTAAAGAATGCCCCTGCCACCTTCCAAAAGTTGGTGAATCAAGTCCTTGCTGATTTGGAGTCCTTTAGTGCAGCATTTCTAGATGATATTGCTGTCTTTAGTTCCACCTGGCAGGATCACCTGATCCACCTGGGGAAGGTTTTGCAGGCCCTGCAAGCAGCAGGCCTCTCTATCAATGCATCCAATTGCCAGATACGGCAGTGAACAGTTGTATACTTGGCCCACCTTGTAGGTGGAGGCCAAGTGCAACCTTTAAAAGCCAAGATCCAGACAATTTTGGACTGGGTGGGCTACCTATGCCCCAGAGACTGAAGCCGTATGTTTGTTACTTACCTCAAAAACTGTACTTTACTTACCTCCCACAGGAACTGTTAAAAATTGCAGTGTCCACTTTTAAAGTAGCTTTTTGCCATTTTAAAGAAAACTGTGGACATTGTTGATTCCATTCAAAGTTCTAAGTATTACTATGCAAAGTACCTTTTATGGAAGGTACCTACCTGCTAAAAGAATCTTGTGGTTCCAGAAATAAATTAACAAAATATATTTTTATATTTAAAAAAATGTATTGGTCCGGAGTTAAGTCATCGAGTGTGTGTTTTCCCTCATTGCTTGTGTTTGAACAAAACATACCTAACACTACCCTCTGATAATCCTAACTGCTCGACCACACTAACACGATTAGAGCATTAGTATTATCTATTATTGCCTCTGTCAAGCATCTTGGGGAACCCCTGGACTCTGTGCACACTATGGCCCTCATTTCGACCTCAGCGGTCTTTTTCAAAGACCGCCGAGGTACCGCCGTGCTGAAGACCGCCAGTGCAGGCGGTTTTCCGCGTGGCGTATTATGAGTGCTAGCAGCCCTCCATCCTTTTTCGGATGAGGAGCCGCCAGCAGCCATACTGGCAGTCGGCGGGGAAGTGGAGGCTGCTCCACCTCCACCTCCCCATCATCAGAACACCGCCCACTGAATCACATCCCATGATTCGGTGTGGCGGTGTTCTGGTGATGGGGAGCTGGCGGCAGAGCAGCCCCCATGGATCCCGTCCCCTCCCGGAGGATCAAAGGACAAGGTAAGTTGATTGTCCGTTAGGGAAGGGGGGTGGAGGTGCTGTGTGTTGTGTGCGTGCATGGGGGTGTGCGTGTGAGTATGTAGAGGAGGTGTGTGAGTGCGTGTATGCATGCTGGAGGTGTGTTGTGTGTATGGGAAATTGTATTGTATTGTATTGTATTGTAATCGTATTTATATAGCGCTTACTACCCCAGACGAGGCGGTCGAAGAGCTTTTCGATGAGTAGCACGCTACTCTGGAACCCAACAAGAATTAGTGATGGATTAGTGTCGGGCAATAATGAGTACAGTTTTAGTATTATTATGAATTAATTTGAGCCGCGGATATGAGAGTTTGTTAGTTAGATTGACTGGAGTAATGGAGGGGTGGAGGAGGACAGAAATCCAGAAGTGTTAATTGGGAGTATTTCCTTAATTTACTCAACCCAAAAGCTTGGGATGAGTAAAGGGGGGTGGAGGAGGGAAAAGTATGTGGAAGGGTTAGGGAGAGCATAGTAGCAGGGTGAGATAAATGCGGGAGAATTTAGTAGGGTTGTGTGGGAGGTCACAGTAGTAGAGTGAGGTTTGGTGAGTTAGATGTGGAAGCGGAGGGAAGAGCTTAGGCAGAGATATTTAGGAGATGAAAGTAGTAGAGGGGATTTGGGATGAGTCAGAGTGAGAATGGAGGATAGTTTGATAGAGACATGAAATAGGATGATGAGTAGATAAGTGTGATAAGATGAGAGCAGGAATTCATAGATATCTAGTATAACAACCCACCCAGGAGCCATGCAATGATCCACGAACATGCCAAGCACAGAAACAACATATACACATACATTCATATATATATATACACACACACACACACACACAAATACACACATATATGCACATACAATACATAATTAGAACCATGGGTAAAAAATACTTAGTCAAACAGGTTTAAAGAGTGTGTGTGTATTTTATTGTTATGACATAGTAGCAATACATATTTTCTAAAGAAACTATAAATAAATAGAAATATATACATATTCTGAAAAAATATTTATCAACATAGGCATATGCAGTTCATAGTTGTTTGAATATGGTGGTTATGAAGGAAAGAGCCAATTCTTGAGTAGTTTTCTGAAGACAGTCTGTGTGCATGTCTGTATGTCTGCGGGTATGGGTTGTTGTAGTGTATGTGTGTGTGTAAGGGTGTGTGTCTGTGCATGTTGGGGGTAGGGGTGGAGAGGGGGTGTGTGTCTTTGCATGTTGGGGATAGGGGTGTGGAGGGGTGTCCTGCCACCTTTGGGGGTGGCAGGGGGTGGGGGTAGGACTCAGGGGTGGGGAAGGGGGTGGCGGAGACCCCTATCAGTGCCAGGGAAGGAATTCCCTGGCACTGATAGTGCCTACCGCCATGGATTTCGTGGCGGTTCCAAACCCCCCGAAATCCATGGCAGTATGCAGGGTCCTGATACTGCTGGCGGTCTGGTGACGGCCGCTGGGCTGGAGCCCAAAGTCTCCAGCCCAGCGGTCGTCACCACCCTGGCCGTCGGAGTGGAGAAGTGTCAGATGACCATGGAGGTAACCGCCATGGTCATAATTCCATTTTGTTTCCGCTGGCCTGTTGGTGGTTTTACTGCCACTTCTCCCCCGTCCGCCAGGGTCATAATGAGGGCCAATATCTCATTTTGATATAGTATATACAGAGCCAGCTTCCTACTACCCTAAATTTAACTCTAATGAAGTTCCAAACGTGAATTCAAATGCAGTCCAAGATAATAATCTCTTTCAACAATACCCCTTGTTTGAGACATCCAAAGCTATGGCTCAAATCAGTCAGCCTGATGGTGCTGAGGGGGAAGAAAGATTGCAATCTTGCTGCAGTCTTGGAGGTAGACCAGAGTGGTCTAGTCATAAATGGTGAGGTGAATGACCACGCCGTGTCATTTTTGGTTGACACTGGTGCTACACATCCTACTCTCAGAACAGTAGAAGTCCCACATCTACCCCTCTCAGGAAAAATGGTCCAAGTTATAGGAGTTTCAAATAACAAATGACAACCCCCAACAACAGAACGGTTTGTGAAAATAGGGTCCTTTGACGAGAATCACCAATTTCTGGTGTGTGATTCTAGTCCAATGAGTCTCTTGGAGAAAGACCGCCTTTGCAAGCTCAACTGTGTCATCTATTGTGCACTGAAAGGTATAGAAATACAAACTCATGATGACAATGTTGCCTTCAAATTGGTGAATGATGGTTTTTACACTGCATTATTCAACATGACGACCATTGGGATTTCGCAAGAAATGACATTGGGTTGATCAAAGGTGTTGAACCCATTCAGATAACAGAGAATCCATATGCTAAATATCAATATAATTTGACACCTGAAACAATTGCTGGGATTACTCCTGTAATTTAATGAATAATTCTACACCAAATTCTAAAAGACAATATGGGAAGTCCATGCAGTTCACTCATTATGGGCCTACAGATCCCAAGTGGGAAATATTACATCACTCAAAATTTGAGGAAAGTGAACAAAATTGTTGTTCCCTGTTGTCCTGTGGTACTGAAGCCAGCTGTGATTTGCTTTCAGACTCCATGTGAGGCTGAGTGGTTCATTGTTATTGATTTGTTCTTTTCTATAGGGTGCACGAGGACAGTCAGTTCCTCTTCGCATTTCAGTTCAGCCATCATGTTTTGGCATGGTGCTGCATTCCACAAGGGTATACCAGGTCTCCCTTCATCTTCATCCAGAGATTCAAGTAGAATTTGGAGTCCTTTTTCATGCCTTGTAACTCAGTTCTAGTCCAATATATAAAGGACCTATTGGTGGTGTTGAATACTAAAGAAGCATGTAAGCAAGATACTATTGCATTGTTGAACCTTCTGGCTGAGAATGGACATAAAGTGTGCCCAAACAAGTTACAATACTGTCAGAAAGAGGTCCAGTATCTCAGACATCACATAAAGAAATGAGCAAGGTAAGTGTCACAAGAGAAGATTTCGGCAGTTCCGAAAATGAATCCGCCAACTGCCCAGAGAGAAGTCAGAATCTTTTTTGGAATGGTGGGCTACTGTCACCAGTGGATACCCAACTTTCCCTACTGGTCAAGGCTTTGCAGAAGCTGACACACAAGGATGTGTCTGATCTGGTACCTTGGGATAACGATTTCTTGATTGCCTTCCTCGAGCTGAGAACAACTCTCTGTCATGCCCTGGCATTGGGAATGCTTGATTACAATAAATTATTTGAACTGTTCTTCAGTGAGAGGGAGGGCTGCACTCTCTCAGTGCTTACACAGATACACAGAAACGCCTGTGGCCTATTTTTCTGCTACTCTTGATCCCATAGCTTCTCTGCTGCCAGGCTGCCTCAAAGCAGTGGCAGCCATCAGAGTCAACATGGAGAGGTGTGAAAACATAGTTATGGGTCACCCACTAACTGTTTATGTTCCACATTCTGTCAAGTTATTGTGGACAAGCACTAGACTCCAGCATGTGACAAGCAGCTGCCTTACTAAGTATGAACAAACCATACTTGAGACCAAAAATGTGATTGTCAATTGTAATGCTGTTCTAAATCCTGCTACGCTGTTGCCTGTACCAGATAATGAAAATGATGATTGTGAAGTGGAGCATGAACGTCTCAATGTCACTGAACTATGCACTAAGCCGAGACCAGATATTCAAGATGAGCCACTACCCGAGTCTGATTTTGTGCTAGATGTGGATGGTTTGTATTTATGAGACAATGGAGGAATTTTGTGAGCTGCCTTTGCAGTTTGCACAGTTTCAGGAGTTATTGAAGCTTCTTGGCTTCAAGGAATATTTTCTGCACAATTGGCTGAATTGATTACTCTTACCACAACTGGACCATGCTGTGTTTCAGACCAGCTGACAGTTAAAATTTTCACAAGTAGTCAGTATGGCTTTGGTGTTATGCATGAATTCGGACAGTTATGGTCCAGAGGGGGTTTATGACCTCTTCCAGATCCCTCATCCAGAATGGCGAACAAGTAAGGAATCTTCTAGAGGTGTTACAGTTGCCTTAACAGATTATAGTGGTCAAGTGCCCTGCACATCATAGTGGCAATAATCATGTAACTTTGGGCAATAAATACGTTGATGAGGTCGCAAAGTACTGTGCTCGCAATGTCTGTACCTTTAATGGAGAATATATGAATGAGGGAATGGATCACTCCAATTACAACCTCTTGTTGACAACTACAGACACTTGGGAAGAGGTGACAAGGCTTCAGTAAGAGGTGTAAGAGGAAGAACAGCAGAGTTGAGTCAGAGCAGGTTGTGTCATCAGTGAGGATGATGGCATTTGGGTTTCAATGGATGGAAGACCTCTGTTGCCAAATAGTTTGTTGCCCACAATGGCTAAGCATTTCCATGGACCAGCTCGTGTTGCAAACATGGTTCAATCACAAGTTCAGATTTATGGCTGGAGCGTTCTGTCTGTCAACATCAGGACAGTGCGCTCTCTACGGGCGACGTAAATGCAAAAACACAGTCCTTATGCAAAAGCATATTTCATGCATTGTGTTTCTATGCAATATGTTAACCTTTTGCATTGCAGAGCTTTTACCTTGAAAAGTCATTAATGCTGTTTGTAATCCATTGTTAATTTGCAAGGCTTTTTTGCAGGATTACAGGGTGTGGTCCTCATTCTAAGACATTCTAGAAGCCTTTCCTGCAGCATGGTTGGGTGTGGCTCGTGGGCGGGGCTCGGCTCTATATACAGGAGCCAGCTCAGCTCCACATGCTCACTATTCAGAAGTCCCAGTGCAGAACAGCAGCATTTTCCTGAGTTCCTGTCCCAGAGGCCTATCAAGTCATTTTCAGGCCTGCTCTCATTTATTTGGTGATCTGCAAGCAGGGCAGTAAGGCGGAGGTCGGGTTAGGCCCCTGACTCCGTTTCCAGTGACATTCGAGTTTTGGGCCTAAACATAAAATCGCATGTGCGATTGTTTTCCTGGCATTTGGCTCTAGGCATTCAGGTCGGCAGTGTGCGCGATCATTTCATGGCAATTGCATTGTGATGTTCGAATCGGCAACAGTGTGCGCGATTCATTCCTGCCATTTGATTCTTGGCATTCAGATCGGCAGTGTGCGCGATCATTTCATGGCATTTGCATCATGATGTTCGAATCGGCAACAGTGTGCGCGATTCATTCCTGGCAGTTAATTCTTGGCATACAGATTGGCAGTGTGCGCGATCATTTTTTGGCATTTGCATCGTGAATTTCGAATCGGCAACAGTGTGCGCGATTCATTCTTGGCAGTTAATTCTTGGCATACAGATCGGCAGTGTGCGTGATCATTTCATGGCATTTGCATCGTGAAGTTTAAATCGTCAACAGTGTGCGCAATTCATTCCTGGCAGTTAATTCTTGGCATTCAGATGGCCAGTGTGCGCGATCATTTCATGGCATTTGCATTGTGAAGTTTTAATCGGCAACAGTGTGTGCGATTCATTCCTGCCATTTAACTCTTGAGTTACAGATCGGCAGAGCGAGCAATCATTTCATGGCCTTTGGTTCTTGATGTTCGAATCGGCAACAGTTTTGCGCGATTCATTTCTAGCATTTAACTTTTGAAATACAGATCGGCAGTGTGCACGATCATTTTCATGGCATTTGGTTTTTGATGTTCTAATCGACAACAGTGTGCGTGATTCATTCCAGGCATTTAACTCTTAAACTACAGATTGGCAGTGCGCACAATCATTTCATTGCATTTGAATCTAGATGTGCGAATCGGCAACATTGTGCGCGATTCATTCCCGGCGCCTTAACTTTTGAAATATAGATCGGCAGAGTGCACAATCATTTCTAGACATTGAAATCTTGATGTGCAGTTTGATTAATGTACATAATAATTCCTCAACATTTGAGTCTTGGAACTCTTAATCAGAGTGTGACATAGCAGTGTTATTCATGATTCTAGTACAGTTCATTCATGCAGAGAAAATCTAGGTGCTCTTTGATTTTTGTTGTAATGCACTGATTATTCCAAGAACAATTTGGAGAGCGTTCATTATTCAAAATATGATATGTTAAGTCTTGAATATTCATTTGAAACTTTGCATAACCTTTCTTGATTTCCAGGTATCTAGATTCCTGAGGCCTAGTTATAGTGAAGCTTTAGGCCATTCTTGTTTTCAGTATAAGTGTTATTTGAAACAGAGCTTATTGAAAGTCATTGTGATTAATATTGCAATTGTGTTGTTTAACTCTTGCTTCCACAGGTCTCCATCCCCGCTGTTCCTAACCCAAAACCCATTCCCCAACTTGCCCATTCTTTAACTCTGTGTTATAATAACTAGTAGAGTTTGGAGCTGCCAAGAGGTGAACATGTTGGGAACATGCGCAAGCCCCGAGGATCTGGTCTCCTTGACACTGTCACAGATGTGTTGTGTTTCAGATGAACAATGTTGGATAGAGAACTGCAATAACGCTAAGTCACATAGGACGATCAGGAAGTACCTTTAACAGGATGCATTGGACTTCATTGAAATGCCTGTGTGTAATGGGCTGAGATATGTTTGAGTGGTCATGTGCATCTTCTCACGTTGGGTTGCAGCTTAACCGACCAGAAGGAATGACAGTCTCATTGTAGCAAAAGTATTGTTAAGAGAACTGATTCCCAGGTTCAGGTTACCAACTTCTTTAGAATAAGACCTGAGGGAGTCATTTTAATAATGAGGTCCTGAGATTGTTGTGCACAGCATTTCAAGTGGAACAGAAACTACATTGCAGCAATAGACCTGAGGCTTCGGGTTCTGTTGAACAATTTAATGGGACACTCAAGTCCAGGTTGACAAAAGTGTGTGCACTAACATCTTGATCAGACGACGGGGCTGTCTCCCCATGAGGTAAACATGGGCAGAGCTATGAGATTGCCAGCTATACTTGCAAATGCACTTCTGAACCTTACAGATTATATGATTCTTGATTACTGTAAAGGGCTAGCTGAGGTGGTGAGTTCTGTGTTTCATCAAGTTGGAGCAGGCACAGCCCCTCTGCAGCAGCAACACTGCTATGACCTAAGTCCAGGTGACTGGGTCCTGGTGAATAAACACATAAGGCAAATGTTTTTGGAGCTTTGTTGGTGTGGGCCATGCCAAGTCATCCTGTTGACAATGACAGCTGTTAAATGAGGAGGTCTCCCCAACTGGATACATGCTTCCCATACTCGCAGAGTTGAGTATCCCCTTGATGTGACAGCACCTCTCTCAGTACTGGTGGTGACAGAGAAATAAAGGGAGCAGGTTAGTCAAGCTGTTGGGAATCAGAGAGAGCAAAGAGAGCCTGAAACAGAACATGCTCAGTCTGAGGAGGGTCCGCAGAGAGATCCACAGCTCAGACGGAAGAGTCTTGCACAGCAGTGGCAAATAAGTCAACTTCAGATTCAGACCCTGATGAAGGACCTAGTGCTGTGAGAAAACAAGTAAAAGCCAGGGACCATTGGCCCAGAAGGCAAGAAATAGGGAAACTGAATTTACCCATGGAGCGTGTGCCTCTAAAAATTCCAGAGAACGCTGGGAACTCTGATCTTAGTGAAAGTGAAATGAAGGATTGGCACCAAGGACATCTCAAAGAACTAGAGTGCCCTGTTGATGGTACTCTTCACCTGAATGACATACTTTGCTGAAAATGATAGAGAGAGAATGTTTTGGGAATATTGGGATAATGCTGCAGATCCAGCGGAACCTCCTTGAATTGAACATTGTGCTCTAATTTTACTTTGAATTTTCTGTGCTGTTGGATAGACTTAGACATTTCACACAGGATGCAATTATTAGCAAATTTGAACGATGCCTTATGCAGAGACTTTGCATTGACTTTGTTAGGGAATTAAGAAGAGCTCCAAGGCCCGAATCTGAAGAAAAAGAGACTGTTGTCGTTTAGAAGAACATGGAGTAGGGCTAAGGAAGACTCACGGAGACCTTTGTAAATAAGTCTGAGGCAATTTCTCACATTGTCTTTGTTTTGCTGCTTTCCACAAGTAAAACGTAAGTGAGCCATTACTGCTGCTGCTGCACTTTATTAAAACAGGTCTGAATTTAGAGATTTCATGGAATCTAGAAACAGTAACACTAGAGGTTGTAATTGTATTTACATAGCGTATACTACCCCTGATGAGATGTTGAAGTGCTTTTTGGCGAGTAGCACTCTACTTCGGAACCCAAAAGGATCAGTTATGGATAAGTATTAGGAATTATTAGTATAGTATTAGTATGGGGAAATATGAATTAATTTGAGCAGACATGTGAGTCTGTTAGTTGGATTGAATAGAAAAATGGAGGGATAGAAAAGGGAAGAATCCCAAAAGTATTCATTGGGAAATCATAGTAGTAAGATGAGGTTGGGGATGAGTAAAGGAGAGCTGGAGGAGGGAAGACTCGGTAGAAAGGGATTAGGGAGATCCTAATAGTAAAATGAGTTTCAGGATGACTCAAAGGAGTGATACATGAGGGAGAATTTATTTTGGTTGTATGGGAGATCATAGCAGTAAACTGAGGTTTGGGATGAGTCAGAGTGGGTATAGAGGATAGATTGAGAGAGGTATCGGGTGAGACATAAAAGTGCATTGGAGCAAGTGTTTTTTTTTACTCTTGTACAGTAGGACTAAAGTAATAAACGTATGCACACATGATTACATAGAAAGGGAATATATGCATAAGGAAGATAATATGAAGAGTTTCAAAGTTGTATTGTATAAATACAGACTTTCAAGTAATGCAGTATTTGAAGGTAATTTATTTGTGCACTTTTAATAGCATTATTTTTTATCTTATACTTAATATTTCAATGGCGAAATGCTTGTAGATGAATAGTTAAGATAATATTTACCTATTGTGATATATAAATGAAACAGACTCATAAGCATCCAAACAACCTGTATAGAAAATATATAGCTATATAAATAATGCAATGACCAATGAACACGTTAAGCATGTAAAATATATACATATATATATATATATATTCACTCATTCATGCCCTAAGGTAACTATAGCTCACGCCCCCACCATGCACAATTATTTTGTCAAAAATTTTACAGCAAATACTAGATTGATTTTATCAATGTTTTATTATCAAAGATGTCATGAGTGCTGTCATTTGTGGGATAATTAGCACTGTATGGTGAGGGCATGAGTTCTAGTTACTTTAGGGCATGAGTTATAGTTACTTGACGTAATGCTAACTATAACTGGTGAATTTCTATGGTTTTGTACGTTTAAAATGTGAGCCTAACTATAACGTCTCTGTAACCTTAGTTTTTTTTAATGAATTTCTATGTTTTAAAAAAATTCTGTTTCCTAACTATAATGTCCCTGTAACCTTTATTTTTTGGGTGAATTTTTAAGTTTTTTTTAACGATAGTAATTTTCAATACTAAAAAGTTAATCCAACCACTGCCACGCTTGGCCTTTGGCTGTGTGCGGCGGTGGTTGGCCAGAGGCCAGGCGCTGCACCCAACCCCCTATAACCACCTAACTTTGCACCATGCATGGCCTTCACCCATGTGTACCGGAGGTTGCCTGAAAGACCTGGCCTGCGGCCAGACCGTGCGGCCAATTCCCCCTAACCACCCAATAACATGCTGTACACAGCACTTTGGCTGTGCGCTGCAGGAGCTGGCTGCAGCCTCTTGGGTGTGAGAATAGGTGTGAGAGGGTGTATCTGGGGTTGAGAGGGTTCTCATATTGTCTGTCTGGGTGTGAGAGTGTATACATCAGTGTTTTAGTGGGTGTGTCAGTGTGTGCGCAAGTCTGTGAGTGGGTGCACAAGGTTGTCAGTGGGTCTGTGCGTGGGTGTGGGACAGTCTGAGTGGGTCTGAGAGTGGGTGTATAACTGCCTGAGTGGGTCTGTGAGTGGGTGTGTATCGGTTTGACTTGGGCTTTGAGTGGGTGCAAGAGGGTCTGAGTGGGCAGGTAAGTGGGTGTGTGAGTGTCTGAGGGGGTCTGTGAGTGGGTGAGTAAGTGTCTGAGTGGGTGTGGGAGAAAGATTGAAAGAGATAGCTAGAGAGAGAGAAGGAGAGAGAGAGAGAGAGATAGAGGGCTTGATTACGACCCTGGCGGTAAAAACCGCCAGGGCCGTGGTCCGCGGGAGCACCGCCAACAGGCTGGCGGTGCTCCTTTGGGCATTCTGACCGCGGTGGTACAGCCGTGGCCAGAAACGGAAAGTCGGCGGTGTACCGCCGGCTTTCCCTTGCCCAGGGGTATCCTCAATGGCGGCGCAGCTTGCTGCGCCGCCATGGGGATTCCGACCCTCATACCGCCATCCTGTTCCTGGTGGTTTCGGCCGCCAGGAACAGGAAGGCAGTATGGGGTGTCGTGGGGCCCCTGGGGGCCCCTGCAGTGCCCATGCCAATGGCATGGGCACTGTAGGGGCCCACGTAAGAGGGCCCCACTTAGAATTTCAGTGTCTGCTTAGCAGACACTGAAATTTGCGACGGGTGCTACTGCACCCGTCGCACCCCTTCCACTCCGCCGGCTCCATTCTGAGCCGGCTTCCTCGTGGAAGGGTGTTTCCCGCTGGGCTGGCGGGCGGCCTTTTGGCGGTCGCCCGCCAGCCCAGTGGGAAACCCAGAATGACCGCCGCGGTCTTTTGACCGCGGTACGGTCTTCTGGCGGTTCCCGCTTGGCGGGCGGCTCCCGCCGCCCACCAAGCTTGGAATGACCCCCAGAGTTTTTTAGGCTAGGATAGAGTCCAACTTAGAATGATATATTTCTGGGCAAATTGAAAAGAAAAATATATTTGTAATTTAAAAAGAGTTACCTTTCAGTATGAGCCTTAAAGATTTGTAGTAAAAAAATAAAAATAGAGGGAAATGGGTCGAGCTGGACTCGAACCCTCAATGCTCAGTGTGAAGGTCTGTGACCTTCACATTAAGCTATTAATTTGTTTTATTGCCATTATTTTAGCCCTTTATCTGCTATTTGGCACTGTGGGCTCCCCCATGGCTACTACATGTTTGTATTTTAATTTTAAGACAAGCCTTTTATGGGCTGTTGTGGACCGTGGAAGAAGCCTCGAGGCCTCCCCAGCGGTCCCATTGCTTCAGCAACCAAAGAGCTGCTTTGAGTGGCAGCTCCGTGGTTGCTGAAGCAAACCTTTCATCTCTATTGTCTGCACGCATACCTGCAAGCAGGGAACATAGATGAAAGGTCTGGTTTTTGACAGCGAGGCCTGTTTGACAGTTCCTGCTGTCAAACACCAGAGTGTTTGGTGTGACTTGGCTGTAGTTGCAAAGCTGCTGCCAAAACACAGCAAACAGCTATGTCCCAGGGGTGGGCACCCTGGGACATAGCAGGAGCTGGACCTGAGGGGTGGCGGTTCACAGGGTCATCAGTGGCTCCTTGAGGGCACCGCACAGCCTCCCTCCAACTTTGAGAAAGCACCGGGGAGACTGTGATCCCGGGGCTAAGGAGGTCTGAAACTGGCCCCCTGTAATTATTTCTAATATAGCCCAGGGAGGTGGTGACCCCTGGGGATGCAGGGGGGGCTGTGAAGCCCCCTCTCACATTTCATTATATCCCTGAGGAGGTGGTGGTCCCCGGGGCTGCGAGGGAGGTCCGAGGGGGCCATTGAGCCTTCCCAAATTAGAAAAGCATTTTTGCCAGGAAGCATGGGCTAACCCCAGATAGGTGGTGGTCCCCGGGGTGCAGGGGGCTGCGAGGTCCTCGCTCATATATCATTGTAGCCCCCGGGAGGTGGTGGTTTTCAGCTCTGGGGGGTGGGGGTGGCGTGTCTCTTTAGCACCACAGCTAAGGAGTCGGAATGTTCTTACCCTGGCTCCCTTTGTATTTTTTTTAGCTTTTTTTGTTGGACTTGGCTTCAGCTGAGTCCAGAAATGGCTGCCAACACTTCAACAGCTTCCTTGTTGAAGTGTTGGCAGCCAATCAGATCTCAGCATGAGATCAGGAGGGGTCACAAACCCATTGCAAATTTGGATTTTCTTTAATTTCTCTGAAACTACTGAACGGATTTACACCAAAACAAAAAAGGTTAGTTTCTGGACCAGAACCTACCTTTCTGCCAAATGTTGTGTAATGTCATCGTGGTTCAACTTTTCCAATGGAGAAAAAGTGTTTTGGGACACCCCTTTTTTCTCTGCCCCTCTGGTCAGATCACCCCAAAACCTTCCAGACAGCAGCTGACATGACTGTCTAATATTTTTGGAAAGTTTCATGAAGAATAAAGAATTAATTCAGAGCATTTAAAAGTGGGGAGCATTATTTAAATGGGAAGGCAGATGGACAAAGAAAAGAGATCAGTTTAGTATAGTAATGGTGTGCCAGGGATATGGTGCAATGGGAAGAGGCTGAAGCTCACCTTCAGGAGCTAATCGTGTTGTCTTCCCCCGAATGCATTTATCACAGGATTGAAGTATTGTCTTATTTGAGGGATCATGGCAGGCCACCAGAAATACCTCTTATTTAATTCAGTAGTCTGAAAACTCCTTTATGGCCAGCTAAAGGATCATCATGACTCGCTTGTAGAGCTAGTTCTTGCAACTCATGAGTTGTCAAATATAAAGCATTTTCAACAAAAGGAAGATTTTCTGAATCCCTTCTTCCTTCTTTTTTGTTGGCCCAATCTCAAATGTCTTTGTCAGACATGGATTCTCAAACCTTCCTTTTTATTTTTGAAAATTGTAAGGTACAAACAAACTTGTCTGTTGGAATAATTGGAATCTTTTTAGCTTCTCCGGCTCCAAGTATATTATTCATTCTTGATAACGCATCTGCCTTGCCATTGGCAGAACCAGGTCGATAGGTAATGGTAAAATAAAATCTGCAAAGTACAAGGACCATCTCAATGGCCTTGGAGTTAATGTCTTAGCAGACTTTAAAAACTGAAGATTTTTATGATCAGTGAAAACAGTGACTACGTGACGAGCCCCTAATAAATAATGCTGCCATTCCTGAATGGCATCCTTCAATGCCAATAGCTCTTTTTTTGTGTTGTAATTTTTTATTATTGAGAATAGCATTAAAGATACATTGTAACACAGCATCAATATGCAAATAAGTAAACCAAAAGGAACAATGGTTAACAGATAACGGGTCTTGCATATTATGGTCAGAAAATCACAAGAGTGTCGCCTGAGGCGGGACTTCAGGACCAAAACGTATGCATGAGCAACAAAATATTCAAACGGTGGCAGAAAAGAAAGATAAAACAATGCCAAAAGAAGATAACAGAGATGGGGGTGATCAGCGATAGGAAACGGAACACCAATGCCGAAGGGAGTGGGGGGGTGGGGTGGGGTAGGTAGAGAATGCATGCCTTGGAGAAGTACGCTGTCAAAAGACGGAGTCAACCGGCTTGTCCGGGTAACATTCCGAGGTGGTGTCGCTTCTTAGTATCCCTGGATCCCTGTGGGCATCTCCTCCATAAGGGAGGATCACTATGGTCAAGGATTCTATACAACTATCGCAAATGGAATCCATCCTGCAACAGAGTTTATTGGTCAGGGTAGGAACAGGAGAAGGGGTAAGCAGCACCTTGACGTTCTGACGATTCTAAAAGTATGAGTTATGGAGACATGTATGGGAAAAAGGTAGGACATCTCCAGGTCTTGCAAGGCTTGTCAAGAAACAGACAGAAAAGAGAAAAGAGGAGGTAGGGATTATGGGGGAGGGGGGAGGGAAGGGAAGACAGAGGCGAAAGAGAAAGAGAGACAGAAAGAAAGAGGGACAAAGCAGGGGGAACTAGTATCGAAAAAAGAAAGAAAGATAGTAAAAGAAAATAGATAAAATAAAGTATAGATATATATAAGGGGGCAGGGAGGGGAGAGAGGGGGGAGGGGAAGAAGGAAAAGCGAGACTGGACGGACAAGTGCAGAGGCTTCAAGGCAAGGACAGTAAGAAGGGAGAGAGTGTTGAAAGGGGAAAAGGAGGGGGGCAGAATTGTGGCGGGAGGGGGAGGGGAAGGGAGAGGGCATGGGAGGTGATTGAGATTAACTGGGGGTTGGTAATGGCGATGATGGTGCGGTTGAAGCGCCTGTAAGGAAGGGAGCCCATACCTGAGCAAAGATGGCGGCTTGGTCCTGAAGTTATACATGACTCTCATATGTAGCTATGCTAGTCATAGCTATGCTAGTCATTGCCATAATCCATTCCTCAGGTGTGGGGGGAGTTGCAGATCTCCAGTGTCGCAGGATACATATTTTCGCAGTAGCCAAGGCTGTATGTAGAAGCCTCTTTTGTGGTCGCGATAAGGTCGGAAGGGAGATTGTGTCATGCAGCATGAGTAGTGAGGGGGGTAAAGGGGTTGGGAGCAACATGGATTCCGTCAGGAGATGTTCAACCGTTTTCCATAGAGGTTGTACTGACGGGCAACTACTGATTACATGGAGCAAGTCACAGCGTGGATCTGCACAGCGCCAGCATGATGCAAGCGGGAGGAGGCCGGTCCTATGTAACTTCACCGAGGTCCAGTACCAATCATGAAGTATCTTGAAGAGGCAGAACTTCAAGTGAGCTTTGCGCGTACCTCTGTCTAACGCTTCCACCATGTCTGCCCAATCCTACTCATCAAAAGTCTGCTGGAGGCGGGCTTGCCATTGTATACGTAGTTTGTCTAGAATAGGTCGTGAATATAGGTGGCTTGTACGGACTTCATATAGGCCAGACATTATGCCCTTGTGCCTCCCCCATGTCGTCAGGTAGCTATTATGGGTGAGGGCTGCAGCCCCCATTGGGCAATGTTGGGGTGGTGACGCATACAATGCTGGAGTTGCAGGTATCTCCACTTCTGTGCAGGATGGAGGCGGAATTCCTCCTGCAAACTGGCGAAAGGTTTGAGCCTGCCATTCTCTAGCACCTGGACTAGGTAGTTAAGAACTGCGTCCCTCCATTGTGGCCAGTTAAGGACCGTTCCACCTATGTGCATGCTATCATTGTGCCACAAGGGAGCCTGGGCATGGAGAAGGCTGCCATGCCACACTAGTTGCCTTCAGAATCGGATTTGGGTCATGATAGGGCGCAGAAGTCATGCGGTAAAGACCTTTAAGGCCTCCTGTGTGGGAGATCAATTCTCTCTCTACAGATGTCCACTGTGGCGACTCTGTGGGATCGGACAGGGCATCAGCCGGTGGTGACAGGTGGAGGGCCAAGGCGTAATGTTCCACCGAGGGGAGTCCCATACTGCTGTGTGATCTAAGGGCTATTAGTTTGGCCAGTGCTAGACAGGGGCGCATAGACCCCCACACAAAGGACCTGATTGCGTCGTCCACTGATCTCAACGTGGAGAGGGGTATCTGGAGGGGCAAAAGTCCCAGGATGTATGTGAAGCGCGGTACCGTGACCATACGCACCACCTGCAATCAGCACCACACGCGGAGAGGCTTAGCTGGGCCCATTTTTCAAAGTCAAGTCTCATGCATGCGATGAGGGGGTCTAGATTGTCTGCCGCCATTTGTTCTAGGCTGCGGTTGATGAAGACCCCCAAGTATTTAAGGCGCTTTGGAATCCAGCGAAATGGGAAGCCCAGGACCGCTGATTTCGTCGTCCCCAGTGAAAGGGGCAGGGTCTCGGTCTTGTCCCAGTTTACCCGATAGCCAGAGAGGGGAGCAAAGTCGTCAATGATCTCAATGAGAGCAGGCAATGAGCAGTCAAGGTCGGTTAACGTGAGCAGGACATAATCAGTGTACAGGTAAAGTTTAGAGGTGGTGCTGCCCGGGAGAGGGATGCTCGCCTATCCTGGGGGGCGCGCGGATGGCAGCTGCCAACGGCTCCAATGCGAGCAGGAACAGAAGGGGGGAAAGAGGGCACCTCTGCTGTGTTCCTCTACAGATAGGAAAAGGATCCGAGTGAAAGCTCCCCAGTTTACCCACACCATAGGATGTTCATATAGCAGACAGGCTTTGGAAATAAATTGATCACCTAATCCAAACTTTGCCAATGTTGCAAATAGGTATGGCCACTCTAAGCAGTCAAGCGCCTTTTCCGCATCAAGGGACAGTGCTTGCGCGGCCTCCGGCATGGCCCGAGCGCCCCAAAGGGTGTGGCAGAAGGTACTGAGATGATTCCTTGAGTTGCGGCCCGGCACGAAACGGACCTGCATCCGGTGTATGAGAGACGGGATGACCTTACATAGGCGATTCACCAGGACACTGACCAATATCTTAATATCGCCGTTTAGGACGGATATGGGTCAGTAACTACCGCAAAGCAGAGGGTCCCGGCTGGGCTTTGGTATAACAGGGATTATGGCGGTGTTGGAGATCGCACCCAAAGAGTCAAGCTGACACACCTCATCTAGCACCCCATTCAGGACATCAAGCGTTTCTTCTCCTGCCCATTTGTAGAATTCCGCAGGGAATCCGTCTTCTCCGGGTGTCTTGTGATATGGGAGAGCAGAGACAACCTGTAGGAGTTCCTGCAGGGTGATGTCCCCTCCCAGCAGTTCTCAGCCCTCGTCGGAAAGCAAGGGCACAGTAACTTTATTGAGAAAAGCCTCTATCTAGGTAAAAGAAGACTGCGATTCCGAGGCATAAAGGTGACAGTAAAATGTTGCAAATTTGTCTACTATCTCTTGCGGGTGTGTGATAGTCTCCCCTGTACAGGCCTTGATGGCCGGTATAGCTAGGGTCGCCGCTCGCTGGCGAAGCTGTGCTACCAGCAAGCCGCCAGCCTTTCTCCCCTTGCTCATAATGCCGTCCTTGTAGGTGCTGGAGCGCATATTTGGTCTGAGAAGTAAAGAGTTCATTCAAAGCCATTCGGGCTCTCTCCAGTTCCCCATGGGTGGAGAGGGAGGGGTGAACACTGTAGTGTTCAATGTCAGTTTCCAAGGTGGCTTGCCGCACTGCCCTGTCTTTGTTCGCTAGCGCGGCGTCATGCATCATGTGGCTCCGTAATGTTGCCTTGGCCGCAGCCGAGGTAACCCTCCTGGATGCCACTGAGCTGAAGTTGTCCCGGATGTAGGTCGATGTGTGTGCTTTTAGTTGAGTCTTCCTTTGAGGGGTTCGGTAGCTGTGAACAGCAAATCGCCATAGCTTGCGGCCTGGGGATACCAGACTTGGTTGGTAGACTAAAAGAATCTGGGAGTGGTCCGACAAACCCCCACCTAATCTGCGAGCGTCCCGTGTGTGCGCCACTAAACTATGTGAAATAAGAAAATAGTCCAGTCGGGATTGGGTGCTATGGACCGGAGATAAAAAGGTATATTCCCTATCTGCTGGGTGTGTCAGTCTCCAGAAGTCTACCAAGCCATTGTCCTGCATTATTTCAGACTGCAAGGCTCTGTCTCTGTTATCGGTGATATCCAGAGGTCCAGTCTTGTGCAGTATTGCATCTCTAGTCAGATTCCAGTCTCCGCAAATTATGTACCGGGAAGCCCCGATCTCCGTCAAGAGGCGATATATACGTAGTAAAAACTGCCTTTTTGAGCTGATTGGGGCATAGACGGAGCCCACACAGAGCGAAGAGCTGCCTAGTTTTAATTTGGCAAACACATAACGTCCCTTTGGGTCGACCCATGATTTGCTGACTGTGAAAGGCACACTTTTCCACAGTAGTATCGCAACACCGCACTTCCGCAGAGCGCTGCTCCGTATGTCTTGCGGGGAAGGACTACAGCTGGACAGCACTGTCCCCACCCAGTCCCGGTGTAGCTTGTCAGATTCAAGCCTGGTCAGGTGTGTCTCCTGAAGGAGAGCCACATCCTCCTGCTTGGTGTTGACGTACTAGAGTATTTTCTTCCGTTTAATGAAGTGGGTGAGACCATTAACGTTCCAGGAGACAACCCTTAGCGGGGTGGGTGAGGCGGCCGAGTGTCCAGCCATGAGGAAAGGCTAGAGGGGGCGGCAAGGATGGATGATATGGAGAAGTGGGATAAAGAAACGGGGGATATGGAGTCCTGTGTAATAGAAGATTTGGAGGATTATGAGTAGGGGAGGGGAACATGGAGAAGACAGAGGTAGAAAGGGGCGAAATATAAAGAGACACCAGGGGGAGAGGGATAAGAGGGTGCGAGATAGAGAGCGAGAATATAAAAAGAGGGCGGGAGGGGAGGGAAGGGGGGTCAGGAGAAAGAAGAAAGGTGTGAAAGAGGAGCGTGAAGAAGGCAGAGCTAAGACAAGCAAAAGGCAGGGATAACAATGCAAAACTAATCCCAGCTCAGGGAGAGATGATGGCTAGGAAAATAAGAAAAGGATAAGGAATGGGGGGCAGGGGTGAGAGGGCGTAGCACGGGGCTTCCACCACCCAACGACGCAGACCTCCCATGGCCGTGGAACCAAAGTCCTCCAAGATGATGACCCCCGACAGGGATCGAAATAACCCAGCGCAGCACAATGTGAGAGCTAGCGTGCCGAGGGACATGCCGAGGGACACCGCGACAGGCGCAGCCGATCCCCTAAGGGAAGAATGGGGGGGGGGGCGAAGGCCATCATGGTGTCAATGTCGCCGAGCGCATTTCAGAGGGTGGGAATGGGTAAAAAGGGGAGAGCGACAGAGCTGAGCGCGAGCAAAGAGAGGGGACAGAGAGAAACAACGCTTGACCATATAGATATCAGAAAAGAAACCCCACAAGGAAAACACAAAAGTGATGAACGATCAATCAATTAGCATTATAATATAAACTGATAAGTTAACTTAACAGTGGGGCTGCGAGGCTCAGAAAAAACGCAATGTCTATCGTGCCATCAGTCCCAATCGGCTCTGAATAGTCCTATGAAACTATGCGGCACCCACATTATATCTGTAGTAAAGCATTGCTGTATAAGAATAACAAAACAGCCAATGTTATGCAATAATATAGATCAGTGTTCAACCAGCCAGTGGATCGGTGAGGGATCTGCCGGCCCCAGTCCGGGAGAGGCCAGGGTCATCAGGTTCTCAACTTCCTGCAGCCCAATAGGAAATAGAAAGTTCAAGTGGGTTCCACAGAGGGCTTCAAGAGGGAGCATGATGTGTCTCTGTCCGCCACCTGTGTGTGGAGCACCACCACGTGCAGTTCCTGCCCCCTGTCGTCATGGCTGTTCATGAGTCTCTCCAGGTCCCATCCCCTGGGGTGGGAGACTGCAGGGTGGCGGTCAAACCCTGACCCTCCTGGGGCAAGGTCTCGAGGCAAAGCATTGGGTCCCGAGGTGGGGTCGGGGTGGAAGTCTCCATGGGTGACAGGCCATCCAGGAAAGAGAGCAGGTCCTCCGGGTCACAAAAGTCTTTGGACACACCATTTTGTGTAATCCACATTCTCGCCGGTTCGAACAGGCCATACTTCACCTCCATCCGACGCAACCTGGGTCCGAGGGCCAGGAACGCCCTTTGGCGTACGCTGGTTTCCTTAGAGAAGTCTGCTGACATTCAGATCATCTCTCCGTCCATTTGGCAGGGACCTTGCATGCGTGCTCTCTGTATAAGTTGGCGGGCTGCGCATGGCGAAGGAGGCAGGCTATGATCGGTCGGGGACGGTTGGCCGTGTCGGGTCTCCTAGGACCCAGCCTATGCGCTCTTTGGAACTCCAGGGGTGGGTCGAAGGTGATGCCAGTGATTTTTGGCATCGTCTCCAGCAAGAATGAGTGAATGTCCTCACCCTCGATATTTTCGGAAAAACCTAGGAATCGGACATTGTCCCTCCGGCTCCTGTCCTCTAAATCCATCATCTTGCTGCGAAGAAACAGAAGTTCTTGATCCCTGTCCTGAGAGGAAGCAACCTGGGACTCTACCGTTATCACCTGTTGTTCTAACCCCAGTACGCGGGTTTGGAAGCCTGCAATATCCAGTCGGATGGATTTAGTTTCCGAGGCAAGGAGACCAGTGCACTGTCCATCCCTTCCAGTCTGCGGCCCACCACCGAGATTTCCTGGAGAATATGATCCATGGTGGATTCCGGGGCAGAGTCCGCCATTGCGTGGTGTCCGGCAGGTGGCAGCGCCGCCAGGGTAGGGGGTGGCACCTTTGACTGAAGTAAGGCCTCAGGAAAGAGCAACTGTCTCGCTGGTTTGCCCGAGTTCTTATTGGACGACTTGCCGTCTGGCCTCTCTGGCCCAGTCGCAGGGCCTAGTAGCGGTGGGGCGGGAAATTAGGGGTCCCAGCGGTCATCTCCTGGGGTTAAAGTCAGCCAAACTCTGCGTTATAGGATGGTAGGGGGGTAGAGGGGGAGAGGTGGGAAAGTCTCGGCCCTCACAGCAGCGTGACCGGTGGGTAGCGCGGTCCGAGTGAAGCCCACATCACAGCTCCAGCCCCAACAAAGGAAGAGGGTCGCAGCCCGAAGGTAAATAGGCTTTGTCCGTTTTGGAGGAGGTACGAGGACAAAGAGTGGGAGCCTCAATCTCTGTGTTCAGGGGTGTGGGCACCCCACCAGATGGAGAACCCCAGCTGCCCCAAACGATGTGGATCGCTGTCTGACAATAGTTGTTGTTGCTCCCCTACGTGTCCAGCACTCTCAATGGGGTAGGAGGAGGGGGAAGCAGGAGGCACGGGCTACATGCGCTGTCCTAACAGTATGATGGAGGGCCTCTAAGAACCCCAGCGAGCCCCTGAAAGGACCGTACAACGATTGGGGGGAGGGGGGACGAGGGACGGCTAGGCAACCGGGGTCCTTTGCCACCACAATGCCATTGTAGTAGCCCTGACAAGCTCCATCCGAATCAGCGGGGAGAGGGTATAAAGTCCGGAAAGCAAGCCAGGATGGGATGCCACTCTGATTGTGGTAGCGTCCTTCAGCACTGCGTCCGGCCTCATTAAAGGCTGCTCCAGCTAGGGCTCCCGCTCATCATAGGTAGCACAGGGCATGCGGGGGGCCCCATATCAGCAAGCCGGCAGACCTCGCATTAGCAGGTCACCCATCACCGACAACTGGCCAGCGTGTCCATCCGTCTTCTCTGCCCTCTACCCCCACCTCTGTTGACAAGGCCTCTGCTCGTCCGCAGGCCCCCGTCGCAGTAGTAGGGGTCCTCCAGTTGGGGGGGGGCAGGCAAGTACAGGGGAGGAGAAGGTGGTACTCCCAATGGAGGGGCGACCCACCACTGGGCTCCCAGTGCAGGGTGGGTCCGCTGATGGTGCCCGGCGCCAGCCCCGCTCCAGCTACTCCAAGGGCGGCGCCTGGCTAGGTCCAGCAAGCAAGCACTGCAGAGGGTCGCGGTTGCGGGCCCCCACCACAAGCCATGTATGAGCAGCAGTACAAGGAGCTGGCAGGGGTGGTGGGGGGGCACAGGGTAATCAACGCGGAGAAGCTCCCACTCCGCTCCGGTCCAATGTGGCCACACATGGGAGCACCGCCGGGCCCGCTGAGTACGGGAGACGGCAGCTCCAAGCTCTGCCCTAGGCCGCACATCTGCCGCATCACTTCACCCGGGGTCACAGGTCTGCGAGACCCCCGGGGACCGCCACTGGCGTAGCGGCACCCTCCAGCCACCTTCACAATGATGAAAAGAGGCTCTGTGCCTCTGCAGCACCCCCCTCCCCTGCCCGAGCCCCACCTCCTCACAAAGGTCTCATTTCAGGCGGCCATCTTCCTCCATGGCAAGACCACGCCCACCAATAGCTCTTTGTCAGATATTGGATAATTTCGTTCAGAAGGAGTTAATTTCCTGGATCGAAATGCCACTGGGTGAAGTTTACCTGTTTCCTTGTTCCTATGAGACAAAACACAACCAATCGCTTGGTCAGAGGTGTCAGATTCCACAAAAAATGGCTCTTCAGGGTTAGGATGAAGAAGGATCGGGGCTGTCGTAAAGGCTCTTTTGAGGAACTCAAAAGATTCTTCAGCATCAGTTGACCAATGGAAGGGTACTGCTTTTTTTTCAACAGTTTTGTAATGGTGACCACCTGTTTAGAAAACCCTTTTATACATGAGCGGTTGAAATTGGCAAGGCCAATAAAACTTTGCACCTGGCTCAAGTTCGATCCTGCAATCATAAGATCTGTGGGAAGGTAGCTTCTCTGCCTCTGCTTGGTCAAACACTGCAGACAATTCTTTATATTCTGGGGAATAACAACCTTTCCCAGAGCACAAATCACATTGGATTTAGTAGCTAAAACTTGAGCGGGAGATGGTGTACTACTTATCTCTTGAGGACCATAATAATGCTTCGGACAGTAACTTTAATTTAATTGGACAGTCCTCTTTTCCCAATTAAGTTCAGGGTTGTGTTCCATAAGCCATGGTAAGACCAAGATCAGCTGAAATGGAGGAGCATCGATGAGTTTGAAATATATCTTTTCTTGGTGTCCTAGATGATCTTTCAGAACTATAGGTTCAGTTTCATATGTGAGAGGACCTGAAGACGTTTGTTCCATCCACTGCATGAACAGGCTCTGCTATTCTCTTTGTTACAAAATGTATTCCCATTTTTGTGGCATAGTGGGTGTCGCAGAAATTTCCCATAGCCCCTGAGTCAATCATTACTGAAACCTCCTGCAGCTTCTTTTCTCTGAAGATGAGGTCAAAAGAGATGGTAAGAAGAGGGGAAGCAGTCAGTAAGGTGTTTGACACTAATTGGGATTCAGGGGCTGGTTGGGATTGTAAGTCAACCAGGAGTACTCTCTTGGTAGAATGAGTTTTCACTTTTCCTGAATTGTCTTGTTTAGGCTTCTTTAGGCATTCTCTTACAAAATGCCAGGACAACCCACAATAGAGACATAGGCCCTCATTACGAACCTGGCGGTGAGTGATAAAGTGGCAGTAATACCTCCAACAGGCTGGCGGTAAGTTCCACAAAATTATGACCATGGCGGTGATAACTCCCATAGACAGGCAATGTATCACATCAACTGCCAGGGCAGAAACAACACTCACCACGGCAGTAGCCACCAACAGCCAGATGGAAGACAAAGTACCGCCCACCATATTAAGACACTGCAAACCTCCGCCTTTTCCAGGGCAGTTCCAACGCCATCAAAACCCTGGCGGAAACAGAGCTTAGAAGTGAAAGAACTCACCATTGGAGACACAGGGAAGAACTACACAGCCACAGAACCCGAACTGCAAGTCTTACTGATGATTTTCTACATTATGCTCCACCTGGAACACCAGCGCTGATGAAGATGACGACGGTGAGTACAGCCACCTAGCACACAAGGGAGGGAGGGAGGAAAACGAGAGTGACACACACATGCACGACACAAGCCATTCACACACACCATACACACAACCAGCTGCACACTTAAACCAATGGCACGCGACACATGGCATAATAAAACAAGGACCATATTTTTGAAGTACTGACAATGTATTAGCATAGCAAAACTGACCACACAAACCAAATATATACCAATGTTCAAAAAGGGCCAATGCCCAGTGCAAGGTCATAAGGGCACATAAGGCCACAGGGCACAGTCCAAGGTCCACCTTGTATCCTGACACATCTGGAAAGAACACTTCAGGGGCATCAGTTTGCAAGTGGGCAGGCACCTCAAGGGGATGGGGGGACACATCAGCTGAATACGGTAACTTCCCCACTGGTTCTGGAGGTTTATCAGTGCTGGGGAGTGTAAAGCCACAGTCTCTGAGCTGAGGAACATGCCCACTGGTTCTGGAGGGGGCTCATTGCCCATTTCTCAGTACTGGGGAGTGCAAGGCCACAGTCTCTCAGGTGGGCGATATGCCCACTGGTTCTGGAGGGGGCTCCATGCCCATTTCTCAGTGCTGGGGAGTGTAAGGCCACAGTCGCTTAGCTGGGGAACATGCCCACTGGTTCTGGAGCGGGCTCCATGCCCATTTCCCAATGCTGGGGAGTGCAATGTCACAGTCTCTCAGGTGGAGAACATGCCTACTGGTTCTGGAGGGGTCTCCATGCCCATATCCCAATGCTGGGGAGTGCAAGGTCACAGTCTCTCAGGTGGGGAACCTGCCTACTGGTTCTGGAAGGGGCTCCATGCCCATTTCTCAGTGATGGGAAGTGCAAGGGCACAGTCTCTCAGGTGGGGAACATGCCCACTGGTTCTGGAGGGGGCTCCATGCCCATTTCTCAATGCTGGGGAGTGCAAGGTCACAGTCTCTCAGGTGAGGAACATGCCTACTGGTTCTGGAGGGGGCTCCATGCCCATTTCTCTGTGCTGGGACGTGCAAGGGCACAGTCCGTCAGGTGGGGAACATGCCCACTGGTTCTGGAGGGGCTCCAATCCTATTTCTCAGTGCTGGGGAGCGCAAGGTTAAATACTCTCAGGTGGGGAACATGCCCACTTGTTCTGCAGGGGGCTCCATGCCCATTTCTCAGTCCTTGGGAATGCAAGGCCACAGTCTCTGAACTGGGGAACATGCCCACTGGTTCTGGAGGGGGCTCAATGCCCATTTCCCAGTGCTGGCGAGTGCAAGGTCACAGTCTCTCAGGTGGGGAACATGCCTACTGGTTCTGGAGGGGTCTCCGTGCCCATATCCCAATGCTGGGGGGGGTGCAAGTTCACAGTCTCTCAGGTAGAGAACATGTCAACTGGTTCTGGAAGGGGCTCCAGGCCCATTTCTCAGTGCTGGGGAGTGTAAGGCCACAGTCTCTGAGCTGAGGAACATACCCACTGGTTCTGGAGGGGGCTCCATGCCCATTTCTCAGTGCTGGGGAGTGCAAGGTCACAGTCTCTCAGGTGGGTAATATGCCCACTGGTTCTGGAGGGGGCTCCATGCCCATTTCTCAGTGCTGGGGAGTGTAAGGCCACAATCGCTGAGCTGGGGAACATGCCCACTGGTTCTGGAGGGGGCTCCATGCCCATTTCTCAATGCTGGGGAATTCAAGGTCACAGTCTCTCAGGTGAGGAACATGCCTACTGGTTCTGGAGGGGCTTCAATCCCATTTCTCTGTGCTGGGGAGTGCAAGGTTTAAGTCTCTCAGGAGAGTAACATGCCCACTGGTTCTGGAGAGGCTCCAATCCCATTTCTCAGTGCTGGGGAGTGCAAGGTTAAAGTCTCTCCGGTGGGGAACATGCCCACTTGTTCTAGAGTGTGCTCCATGCCCATTTCTGAGTGCTGGGGAGTGCAAGGTTACAGTCTCTCAGGTAGGGAGCATTTCCACTGGTTCTTGAGGGGGCTCCATGCCCATTTCTCAGTCCTGGGGAGTGCAAGGCCACAGTCTCTCAGCTGGGGAACATTCCCAGTAGTTCTGGAGTGGGCTCCATGCCCGTTTCCCAAAGCTGGGGAGTGTAAGGCCACAGTCTCTGAGCTGAGGAACATGCCCACTGGTTCAGGAGGGGGCTCCATGCCTATTTCTCTCTCAGTGCTGAGAGTGTAAGGCCAAAGTCGCTGAGCTGGGGAACATGCAAACTGGTTCTGCAGGGGGCTCCATGCCCATTTCTAAATGCTGGGGAGTGTAAGGCCACAGTCGCTGAGCTGGGGAACATGCCCTCTGGTTCTGGAGGGGGCTCCATGCCCATTTCCCAATGCTGGGGAGTGCAATGTCACAGTCTCTCAGGTGGGGATCATGCCTACTGGTTCTGGAGGGGTCTCCATGCCCATATCCCAATGCTGGGGAGTGCAAGGTCACAGTCTCACAGGTGGGGAACATGCCCACTGGTTCTGGAGGGGGCTCAATGCCCATTTCTCAGTGCTGGGAAGTGCAAGGGCACAGTCTCTCCGGTTGGGAACATGCCCACTGGTTCTGGAGGGGCTCCAATCCCATTTCTCAGTGCTAGGGAGTGCAAGATTAAAGCCTCTCCAGTGGGGAACATGCCCACTTGTTCTGGAGGGTGCTCCATGCCCATTTCTGAGTGCTGGGGAGTGCAAGGATACAGTCTCTCAGGTAGGGAAATTCCGAATGGTTCTGGTGGAGGCTCCATGCCCACTTCTCAGTGCTGGGGAGTGCAAGGTTACAGTCTCTCAGGTAGGGAACATTCCCACTTGTTCTGGGTTGGGCTCCATGCCCATTTCTCAGTGCTGGGGAGTGCAAGGCCACAGTCTCTGAGCTGGGCAACATGCCCAGTAGTTCTGGAGGGGGCTCCATGCCCATTTCTCAGTGCTGGGGACTATAAGGCCACAGTCTCTGAGCTGGGGAACATGCCCACTGGTTCTGGAGGGGCTCCATGCCCATTTCCCAATGTTGGGGAGGGCAATGTCACAGTCTCTCAGGTGGGGAACATGCCTACTCGTTCTGGAGGGGTCTCCATGCCCATATCACAATGCTGGGGAGTGCAAGGTCACAGTCTCTCAGGTGGGGAATACGCCCTCTGGTTCTGGAGGGGGGTCCATGCCCATTTCTGAGTGCTGGGGAGTGCAAGGGCACAGTCTATCAGGTGGGGAACATGCCCACTGGTTCTGGAGGAGGCTCCATGCCCATTTCTCAGTGCTGTGGAATGTAAGGCTACAGTCTCTGAGCTGGGGAACATGCCTACTGGTTCTGGAGGGGGCTCCATGCCTATTTCCCAATGCTGGAGAATGCAAGGTCACTGTCTCTCAGTTGTGGAACATGCCCACTGGTTCTGGAGGGGTCTCCATGCCCAAATCCAAATGCTGGGGAGTGCAAGGTCACAGTCTCTCAGGTGGGGAACATGCCCACTGGTTCTGGAGGGGCCTCCAATCCCATTTCCCAATGCTGGGGAGTGCAAGGTCACAGTCTCTCAGGTGGAGAACATGCCCACTGTTTCTGGAGGTGGCTCCACGCCCATTTCTCAGTGCTGGGGAGTGCAGTGCAAGGTTACAGTATATCAGGTAGGGAGCATTCCCACTGGTTGTGGAGGAGGCTCCAATCCCATTTCCCTGTGCTGGGGAATGCAAGGTTAAAGTCTCTCAGGTGGGGAACATGCCACTGGTCCTGGAAGGGGCTCCATGCCCACTTCTCAGTGCTGGGGAGGGCAAGGTTACAGTCTCTCAGGTAGGGAACATTCCCACTGGTTCTGGAGGGGGCTCCATCTCAGTGCTGGGGAGTGCAAGGCTACAGTCTCTTAGCTGGGGAACATGTCCACTGGTTCTGGAGGGGGCTCCATACCCATTTCTCATTGCTGGAGAGTTCAAGGCCACAGTCTCTGAGCTAGGAAACATGCCCGCTCCATGTCCATTTCTCAGTGCTGGGGAGTTCAAGGTTACAGTCTCCCAGGTGGGGAACATGCCCACTGCGTTTGGATGGGGCCCCTTGTGTAGCAGTCCATGGAGGGTGGATCACATGTCCTCTGCTGGCAGTGATAGCTGCACTGCCTCAACTGGTGGGAAGTGCTGCTCTGTGGCAACAGGTGAAGTGCCTCCTGGCCTGCCTGTGCTGGTGGAGATAGCTGCACTGCTTCAGCTGGTGGGGAGTGCTGCTCTGTTGCAACAGGTGATGGTGCCTCCTGGGCTGCCTTTGCTGGTGTTGAGGGCTCAGTGACCACAAGTGTGGTGGTGGTGGTTTCGCCCTCCCAGCCACTGATGGAGTTGATGGCTTTATTCCCTCCATGGCAGGAGGTGTGGGCTCCTTCCTCTTCCTGGCTGTAGGTGTTGTGGGCTCCTCCCCGTTCCTGGTTGTAGTTGTTGTGGACTCCTTCCCCTTCCTAGCTGTAGTTGCTGTGGACTCCTTCCCTTTCCTGGCTGTAATTGTTGTGGGCTCCTTCCCTTCCTGGCTGTGGGTGTTGTGGGCTCCTTTCCCTTCCTGGCTGTGGGTGTTGTGTGTTATGGGCTCCTTTCCCTTCCTGGCTGTAGGTGTGGTGGGCTCCTTTCCCTTCCTGGCTGTAGGTGTTGTGGGCTCCCTTCTCTTCCTGGCTGTAGGAGTTGTGGGTTCCTTGCCCTTTCCTGGCTGTAGGTGTTGTGGGCTCCTTTCCCTTTCTGCTGTTGGAGTGGAATCCCTCACAGTCCTGCCTCCACGACTAGGAGGTGCCTCCACTTTCCCCGTGGACTGTTTGGCTGAGGTGCTGGACTGGCTGGATGGCACCCTGGTTCTATGGGCAGGACACAGGGGAGAGGGAGGAGGTCAAGTTGGGTAGGAAAAGAATTTTAGGGATGGTGGGGTAGGAGGAGGGAGGAGGGATGGGAATGGAGGTTGAGGGAGGGGTTGTTGGAGGTGTACGTCTGCTGGACTTGGGTGCAGGTGCATGGGCAGTGTGCATGTGTGAGGTGGATGGCGGTTGGGTGTCTGAGTGCTTGCGTTTGTGTCCTTTAGGAGGGGGGACAGCCACGGTGGGAGAGGACACAGGAGACAAGTGAATGGATGTTGTGAAGGTGTCTGTTAGTGAGGTGTGTGTGCTGCTTGGTGTGGTGATGCTGGTGGTGGATGTTAAGGCAGTGCATGCAGGTGTGAGTGTGGACGTGACTGGGAGGGAGGTGGAGGAGGAGAGGGAGCCATTGGAGGTAGTGGATGTGGTTGTGTCTGCAACTGTATGGTGTTTGCGTGAGGGCTTTTGGGATGAAATGTGGTGCCTGTGTCTGCCTGTGCTACTCTTGGGTGTTGTCTTGTGTGTATGCTCGTCTGTATGTGTGCCTGGGATGGGTTGGGGTTGAGGAGAATGGGACTGGGAAATTGTAGTTGGAGGGGGGATGGTAGAAACAGCGACAATGGCTGCCATCAGTAAGGAGGCCAGAGCCTGAATAGATCTCTGTTGAACCGCCAATCCACAGTGAATGCCCTCCAGGAATGCATTGCACCGCTACATCTGAGATGCCAGCCCCTGGATGGCATTCACAATGGTTGATTGCCCTACAGAGATGGATCTCAGGAGATCAATAGCCTCCTCACTCAGAGCAGCAGGGTTCATTGGGGCAGGGCTGAGGTGCCTGGGCAAAGGAGATGCCCACCCTCCTGGGTGAGCGGGCACTGGAAACTCGCTGAGGGGCTGCTGGAAGGATGGTGCTGGCATGGGGGGTGGCGGCTGTAGCTGGGATGGGCACAGAGGTGTCCACCACCACCATGGAGCTTCCATCGGAGGAGGAATCCAAACTGTCCCCTCCGGTCTCTGCCATGGTGGTCCCCTCGCCCTCCATCTCACTGGTGCCCTCATTGGTGGATTTGGCCTCCTGTGCTACTGAGAGAGCAGTGCTGGTACGGGGTGGCGGCTGTACCTGCAGCTGGGTTGGTCACAGAGGTATCCACCACCACCAGGGAGCTCCCATTGGAGGAGGTATCTGAGTCTGTGTTGTCTCCTCCAGTCTCTGCCGTGGTGCTCCCCTCGCACTCTGTCCCACTGGTTCCCTTGGCGTCAGTGGACTCTGCCTCCAGGGTTCTGTGGGATGCAGCTCCCTCTGTTGCCGGTGCCCCTGCTCCTCTGCCAGATGATGCTAATGCACACAAGGATAGGATGACAAAACAAATAAGGGGGGGTACAAAGGGTACACTTGGTCAATGACTGCACCAACACCACTACTGGCATAAACATCACCGTCACACACAGGGAACAAGCTTAAGTACTATGCATTGCACTACCAGTGATATGGCTAGTCACTAAGGCAAGATGAGGACCACACACCTCCAACTGCAGCACACCTGGAACCCACGATGCCTTGCTTGAAATGGACTGCTAACAAGCTAGGTTACCTGTATTTGCCATGCACCCATTACCCTTCAGTTGACCCACGCTTCAATATCTGGCCCGGCCTTAAGGGCACCCACTAACACACATCCACCACCCGGATACCACCCCACCAGCCAAACTATGTAATGATACCCACTGTACTCACCCCTCTGTGGCTGCTGTGATGCCCATCCAGCTCAGGGTAGTCCACCGCCAGTATGTGGGCCATTAGGGGGGTCAGGGACCAACGGGCACCCCTTCCTCATTGGGAGGCCATCCCCAGCTGGGCCTCAGCAGTCTTCCAGGCCCAGTGTCTCAGGTCCTCCCTCTTTTTCAGACAGTGAGTGTTCCACCTGCCATAGACCCACAGGGTCCACATCCTTGGCAATGGCACACCATAATCCCTTCTTTTGATGGGCACTGACCTGCAGGGGCAATACAGACAGGAGAAGACCATTAAAGAAACAGTCCAGTGTCATACAAATGGCCCACCATACCCGTTTCCATCACCATTGGCACACACATAGGCCACCACACAACATGTATACCACCAACAGACAATCCCCTTACACAATGCTTTCACACACATTTCCATCCATCCTTGTCACATGCATCATGGCCAAAGTGTCACCTGTTTGTCTGGAGGCCCATACAGCTGTCTGTACTGGGGTAGGGCCACATCCACCATTCGCTCCAGCTCCTCCGAAGTGAAGTCTGGGGCCCTTTCCCCAGTCACATGAGCCATGGTGGGTTCCAGAGTGACAGGTCACAGCAGCACACGCAGTGTAGGTGTTCTCATGTTGAAGGTCAGGAAAAAAGGGAGGAATCAGATAGAAAATGGCGGTCATGTCCGTGGCGGTGTACACCATCACCGCCGGTGTAGATCCCCATCAGCCATTGTACTCCATTGAGCACCATATTATCCAATGAGGAATTGCTTGGCGGTGTAGGACCACTTTCCACCACGACACCCAACATTGGCGGAATTACCTCACTTCCATCTATCCCTCCATCCAGGACAGGTGGTCAACATTTTGGCGGAGGGGGAGGAACAGGTCTCTCAACAATTACTGCGTCACAGATTAGATTGGCACATACTTCGCCATTTACACCGTCCCAATACATAAGTGCACCATGTGGACTGCAGTTGTGGTTTTGTTGTTCCCATTGTGACAGCCCACTCACTCTTGTGTTCCTTAGATACCTACCACTGCGGATGAATAGGAGGTGGAGACATAACCCCATGTACAGACCTCTAGTGGACTTGGCTACACTGGAGGACAGACACATAATACTGACCTATAGACTGGACAGGGCCACAATCACAGAACTGTGTGCCCAGGTGGAGCTTGACCTGATATAAGCTATCCGTCATCTAACTGGGATCCCCCCTCTTGTGCAAGTTCTATCAGTGCTCAATTTCCTGGCAACTGGGTCTTTCCAAGTGACAGTGGGCTTGGCAGCAGGCATGTCATCGCCAATGTTTTCAATTGTGCTGGCAAGAGTTTTGGCTGCCCTGGTGAAACACATGTGCAGCTAAATTTCTCCAGGTGGAAGATTTGGCCACAGTGAAGGCCGGATTTTATGCCATGGGACATATCCCCAATATTATTAGTGCGATTGACGGGACACATATTGCGTTTGTCCCCTCCACCAGAATGAACAGATATTCAGGAATCATAAGAGTTTCCACTCAATGAATGTGCAAATGATGTGCCTAGTGGACCAATACATCTCCCACTTCAATGCTAAGTATCATGGGTCACTGCATGATGCCTTTGTTCTGAGGAATAGAAGCATCCCAAATGTGATGGCCCAACTACAGAGGCACAGGGTGGGACTAATAGGTGGGCCTTGGTCCCCACCCACTGTATGTTAGAGTATGCCTCCGGTGTCACCCCCATAGGATTGTGTGTGGCTAAATGTTGTCCCTCAATACTTACAGGTGACTCTGGCTACCCAAACTTATTGTGGCTGCTGACCCCTGCGAGGAATGCCAGGACAAGGCCTGAAGAACGGTATAATGTGCACATGGGCGAACCAGACAGATCAGCGAGATAACTTTCGGCCCCCTGAAGACTAGGTTCAGGTGTCTCCATTTGACAGGTGGATTCTTGTGCTATACACCCGAGAAGGTCTGCCAGATAGTAGTGGCATGCTGCATGTTGCACAACCTGTACCTCAGACGCCATGTACCTTTCATGTACCTAGGAGGAGACTGGAGATGCACCTGTGGCAGCAATGGACCCTGAGGACAGTGAGGATGAAGATGCTGAGGATGACGTTGAGGACAACAGAACATCAGTAAGCCATCAGTACTTCCAATGACACACAGGTGAGACCGTGTAGATTAACATTTCTTTGACTATTGGTGAATTCTGTGTGACTGTGGCAAGATGACATTTGCTTCCTTTTACCTCTACTTACTGTCACCTATGGTTTGTCGTATTGCAGATTTTGGTGTTATAGCAACTGTGTACTGATGTGCTGACTACATCCAGCTACAGGTCATTATGTCTATGCTCTCACAATGTACAGTACATTTGCATTGGATGTAACTGTTTCCATGAATACACATTTTCAACACATGACATACAAGTAGTCGAGTTGTGTCCAAGGGTGTTTATTTCAGTGCTAAACATTTATGGAAAAGCGCTATGCAATGGGGTGATGATGGAGGAAAGTCAAGGGTAGTGTTCCAGTCTGTTTCTAGGACAGGTACAGTGTCCAAGGGGCCATAGGAAGGGGAGCAAAGGCGGTTCAAAGTGGACAAGGTGACAGTGTGGGACACAAGGGGGACAATCAGGAGAGTCTCATTTCCTGGCAGTGGTCTTGGCAATTGTCTCTGGCTTCTGTCTGGGTCACAGGGAACATTTGCGGGGTGGTTCACCTTCTGAAAGGGGAGGGATGTTGGTGGCCTGTGGGTCCTGTGGTTGGGCCTCCTGCCCACTAGCAGCAGGGGAAGTGGAGGGCTGGTTGATGGACTGGCTAGTGGTAGGGGCCCACTGGTGTGCTGTTGCCTCCCTAATGATGTTGGCCATGTCTGCCAGCACCCCTGCTATGGAGATCAGGGTGGTGTTGATGGCCTGCAAGTCCTCCCTGATCCCCTGATACTGTCCCTCCTGCAGCCGCCTGTTCTCCTGCACGTTGCCTAGGATCTGGCCCATTATCTCCTGGGAATATTGGTAGGCTCCCAGGAACTTGGAGAGTGCCTCCTGAAGAGTCGGTTTCCTGCTCCTGTCCTCCCTCTGGTGCACAGCAGTCCTGCCAGTGCCCCTATTGGTCTCTACCTCTATCCCCTGAAAGGTGTGCCCACTACAACTGAACCCAGATTTCTGATTGTCTTGGGGGTGAGGTGTGGCTTGGTGTCCCTGCACAGGTGGGTACACTGCTGATTGACGTGTCCTGGGGACAGAGGTGTGTGTATGCTGGATGGGTGCTGTGGTGTTGGATCCTGATGGGGGAGGCTCTGTGGTGGTCTGTGAGTGGGCTTGGGTGACAGGTTGTCCAGTGGTCCCTGATGGGCCAGGTAGATCATCCAGATCCAGAAGTCCAGAGTTACTGTCATCAATGGGGTCATCTTCTGTTGGGGGACTGGATAGTTGTGGCACCTCCTCTACACTGCCATTGGCTGGGGTACCTGTGGGGATGTAAGTGATGTATTATGCTTCATGTTTATGACATATTGTACATCCCTGGCTTCCCCTCTATGGTTGCTGTTGCCCTGCCGCCTTTTGTTTGTGCATGGTGATGTATTGTGGGATTGTTAGTTTCCCTATGCTGTGCTTGCTTTGGCGATGGGTGTCCATGCAGGGCTGGGAGGGGTGTCCATACATTAGTATAGCATGCAGGATTTGGCATTGGGGTTAGTCATATGTGTAGTGCAGTGCGTGGGTTGTAGTGAAGTGATGGGAGTGAGGGTGAGGGTATGAGATGGAATGCAGGTATGGGGGTGATAAGTGGTAAATGTTGACTTACCAGTGTCCAGTCCTCTGGCTACTCCAGCAAGTCACTCAGGATGCATTAATGCCAGTACTTGCTCCTCCCATGTTGTGAGCTGTGGGGAAAAGGTGGGGTCCACCGCCAGTCCTCTGTATGGCAAGCTGGTGTCTTGCTGTTATGGAACATAACTTCCCCCGTAGGTCGTTCCACCTCTTCCTGATGTCATCCTTTGTTCTTGGGTGTTGTCCCACGGCGTTCACCCTGTCCACAGTTCTCCGCCATAGCTCCATCTTCATTGCAATGGATATCTGCTGTACCTGTGCTAAAAACAGCTGTGGCTCTACCCTGACAATTTCTTCCACCATGACCCTTAACTTCTCCTCAGTGAAACGGGGGTGCCATTGTGGTGCCATGGGTGTTGTATGTTGTGTGTTGGTTAGAGTGTGTTGGGTGATGTGGTGGGGTGTTTGATGTGGGGTGCGTGAGGGATGTATGAGTGTCAGTGGTGTGTTTGTAGTTGTCTCTGTGACGTCAGTGGCTAATTCTTGCAGTTTTTTGGTGTTGGCAAAGGGTTGTGGGAACTGTGGGTGTGTGTTTACTAGTGCTGAGGGTGTGTGGGTGTAGTGTGTGTATGGATGTCAGGTGTTTCTTTGGTATTGGCCAATGTTGTTTTGTATGTTGGTGTCTATTCTGAGCACAGCAGTATGTACCGCCAATGATTTGCTGCTGTTGAATATCCATCATGGTAACTCGTGGGTCATAATGTGGTGGGCGTTGTTTTGTTGGTGTAACGGTACGAGGGTTGGTACCGCCACTTGGGCACTGGCATTTGGGCTGGCAGATTTGTGTGTGTGGCAGTATTCTGTCAGGTTGGTGTGTGTGTGTCATAACATGGTTAACGGATATCCGTCACCGCGGTGGTATGTTGGCGGCCGTCAGCGTGGCAGTAAGCTAGATTTGACGCCAGTGCCATAGATTCTTAGATCTTCGTTTGTCCTTTTCCTCATTGGACAGGGGACCTCTAACACTTCCGATTTGCATTGACATTTCTGAAGAGTGTGTCTCGGAGGTCTTGATACTTTCCACTTTACTCCTATTGAAATGTGGTGCAATAGGACAAAATTCTCTATTCCATTCAGCTTTTCTTTCTAACAGACGCTGATCAATCTGTAAAACTTGATCAATTAATTTTGACACATCAGTAGGTAGATCTGGAATTTGGGCTAGTGCATCCTTTAGCTCTTCTGTAAACTCTGGTAAAAAACTGCAGCCCTTTTGCTCTTGGGCCAACCAGTCTCCAAAATTAATTTGTTGAATTGGGCCAGATAAGAGATCAACTCCCTAATACTTTGTTTTAAGTCTAGTAATTCATTATTTGTGGCTTGGGAAATTGTTCTGCGGTCAAAGATTCAAAGTGATTCGATTTTAAAGACTTCAAAATCATATAATATAGGGACATTTCGTGACACCAAAGGCATGGACCATGAAGCTGCATATCCACTCAAAAAGACAAAATGAATGCTGTTTTTTCACTGATCCTCTGTAAAAATAACGAGACGACAAAGAAAGTGTAAGGAGCACTGGGTTAAAAATATCAGCGCCTTTTTGAAGATCTCCACTAAAACGTTCAAGTGGGGCCAGGAGAATGATAGGAGAGATGGAATGAATGACTTTTGTGGATATTTCTGAGGTAGAGGTAGGGAATGTTTTACCGGAAACCCCATTAGTCCCTGCGGTATACCCAGAAGTAAAGTTATTTAATTTGTCCATGAACTGTTGGGTCTCAACATGGGATCTTTTTATTTCCTCTCTCAAGTTTTTGTTTTCATCTAGGGTGTTTCTGCATTCCGTCCATAAGTGCCGCAAAGGCATTAAAATCTAAACCTTCAGCCATTCTGCTTGGGTGGAACTAAGGGGCATATTTATACTCTGTTTGCGCCGAAATTGCGTCGTTTTTTTTCACGCAATTTCGACGCAAAACTAACTCCATATTTATACTTTGGCGTTAGACGCGTCTAGCGCCAAAGTCCATGGGGTTAGCGTCATTTTTTTGTGTGGACACCTACTTTGCGTTAATTATATGCAAGGTAGGCGTTCCCGTCTACAAAATTTACTCCGAGGCATGTGTGTCGGATTTATACTCCCGGGCAAAAATCACGCCCGGGAGTGGGCGGGTCAAAAAAAATGACGTACGGCCGCTTTTGTCCCGTTTTTTAGCGCCTGCAAAAGGCAGGCGTTAAGGGACCTGTGGGCTCTGAAGGAGCCCAGAGGTGCCCCCCCATGCCCCCAGGGACACCCCCTGTCACCCATGCCCACCCCAGGAGGACACCCAAGGCTGGAGGGACCCATCCCAGGGACATTAAGGTAAGTTCAGGTAAGTGTTTTTTTTATATTTTTTTTGTGGCATAGGGGGGCCTGATTTGTGCCCCCCTACATGCCACTATGCCCAATGACCATGCCCAGGGGACAGAAGTCCCCTGGGCATGGCCATTGGGCAAGGGGGCATGACTCCTGTCTTTGCTAAGACAAGAGTCATTTCTATGGGGGTTGGGAGTGAAAAAAAATGGCGCAAATCGGGTTGAGGCGAAAAAATTGCCTCAACCTGACTTGCCCCATTTCTTGACGCCCAAGCTCCATATCCCCCTACGCCGGCGCTGCCTGGTGTACGTCGTTTTTTTAACGCACACTAGACGGCGCCGGCGGCTAACGTCATTCAATAAATACGGCGCCCGCATGGCGCTTCAGAATGGCGTTAGCCGGCGCTAATTTTTTTGACGCAAAACTGCGTTGGCGCAGTTTTGCGTCAAAAAGTATAAATATGGGCCTAAGTATTTTAAGGCACTTCAGTCTGTCAGAAGATTACCCATTAAATCAAACTTCCACAGGAGCAGATGCCTTTTACCCAACTCCCTCCAACAGATGCGTGCTCAGACTTTCACTGATCTCTGAACCATGCATCCGCTAGGGAGAAAGGGGAATGGGAATAGAAAAAGAGAGACTGCCTCCAGATCCAGTTCGAGCCTGTGTTTCCCACTTGAAGATAGGATATTCAGTGTGTGTCTCTGAAAACCTGCACCTTTCTTCTTAATGGGATTTCTTTAAAGGAAGGACCTGCAGTCGGTTGATAAGAGCATAGATAAGTACATTCCTAACGCGCATTCAACTGTTCAGCCATTCACATTCACCCAATTCTATCATTCTCCTAACCTGGATCTTTTGAGAGACTAACCTCTCTCTGAGAGAACAATGTTAACTTAATATCTCCTTTTCTCCAGGAGTCAGAGGTCTCCGAGGTCATCTGGAGAACAGTTCAAAAGTCCACAAATATACAAACTACTAATGTCTTTTACAGGAAACGAAAAACGACTTCTCAAGGTTCAGTTTTCTTAATCACAGTCTCTATGAATTAGTATGAGCACTGAGGTTTGTCTCTAAGACTGACAAGTCTGCAAAGCAAAGAATTCTTGAATGTATATGTACATATATATATTGGCAAGTCTGGAAATCATACAAAAGGATTCCTTACTGCAGTTGCTTGAATCTCTGTTAAGCCAAAACGATTTCTCCTCAGAAAGCCGATAGCCAGTTGTTTGAAGAAGGAAAGAATTCAGCTTCTTCAAAAGGGAAAAATTAGCTGGTTTGCACATCATATCAAGAAAAAGAATTAATTACTCAAAACTGGAAGAATAGTCTATGAAATGAAGCACATCAGGAACACTGCTCATTCTTCTCAGGATGACAGTTGAAGTGGAGGGCTCCCAGAGAGAAACAGCTGGAGGGAAGCTTCAGCACGAGACTTAGGTAGAAACACTAGAGTGCTGACCCCACAAGGATTTGCAGTCACTATCTTGAGTGGCAGTAAAACCTGAAGAAGCTAGTTCTAAGAACAGCCTCCGCAAGAGCCACCGGGATTGAGGACACCGCTGCAACCAATGTGGGAACAAGGAAAAGGGGAATTGTTTTTGCTGAGGGAACAACTTAACAACACTGGCAATAGTTTTCCTGACAGATGCCTAAGCACACACAGACAAGTGCACATGTATGTAGCACACCTGTTCCTCAGTCACCCATGTCTGATCTATGCCTCCTTTGGTGTCTGAATCGTGCTCTCAAGTCTTTGCTATTTTGCATTTAGAGGGACATGCCAGTGCCCTCTGTTCCTGTTTGTTAGGCTACCCACATGTGAATACTGCTAACACACAGGTGGTCATTCCGCGTTTGGCGGTAACTGAACCGCCACACTGGCGGCGGTCTTGTGATCGCCGCCAGGGTGGCAGTGCAGCCCACCATGTAATGAGTAAGGCGGTGAACCCCATGCAACACAGACAACCCACTGCCAGCACCGCCACAGCCGATAAATTGCCTCTGGCGACGGAAGCCAACTTCATGCAGGCAGAAGCCAATGTCCTGCCCTCCATATTCTGAGTAACCACTCCGCCAAGATATCCTGTGTGGCATTGCCACCATGAAAAACCTGGCAGAAACAGAAACTATAAAAGGAAACACCCACCTCCAGGCACAGAGACTCTTCCGCTGCCACCTTGGCAAACAAACTACTAGTCTTCCTGTTAGTATGCAGTTGTCACCTGACTGTCAACACTGACCCCCTTATGGCTGCTTTACTGCCTTCAAGCGCCCATCCTACTCAGGGTACGCCACTGCCAGTATACAGGCCATTAGTCTGACGTGCACCGCTGCCATGCAGGGAGGCCATCCCCAGCTGGGCCTCTGATATCTTCCGGGCCCAATGGCGCAGGTGCTCCCACTGCTTCCTGCAGTGGGTGCTCCACCAGCAATGGACCCCCAGGGTCCGCACTTCCTTGGCGATGGCTCGCCATAACCCTTTCATCTGGTGGGCGCTGACCTGCATGGGAAACATTGAGAAAAGGGGGGACATGATGTAAATAATATCAATACAGCAGTAAGCTTTGGCGACACACAACAAACACGGATCATGCACACTTCCAATATCCCACACATACCATGTGCATGCTACACACCTGATCAGTCATGACATGTCAATGTGCACACACATACATCATCTTACACCACCAAACATGTCCAAGAAAGGACGTTGTACTGACCTGTTGCCCCGGAGCCATGTACAACCGCCCATACAGGGGTTGGACCCCTTCCACCAGTTTCTCTAGTTCCTCCATTGAGAAGACTGGGGCCCTTTCCCCTGCAGTGCGTGCCATCGTTGCTCCAAGAGACAGGACACAGCAGCACAAAGTGGAGGTTTGTCTTTCCCGAATGCCAGGAGTCAAGTGAGCTGGACCACACAAAATGGCATTTACGACCCTCAGCGGTCATGACCGTCACCGTCGGTGGCGATCATCATTGGTCCCAGTCTCCCATAGACAACAATGTTAACCAATGAGGAGTTGCATGGCGGTTCAGACCGCCCTTCGCTATGACGACTTCCGCTGGAGGAACAAAGTCACTTCTAGATGTCCAATGCATGCCGGACAAGCTGATGCCACATTAGTCTGTGACATTACTGTCCTGAGTTCACACAATGTAACTACCTGGATGTTGTCACAAATACATATGTTAGGTCACAAATTGTGGATATTGACACATGTAGTGCGTGTCTAGTGTCTAGTGACATTACCAAACTTGTCACAACATTTGTCAGCATACATGATCAGTATAGTGGAACACATGGAAGGTGTACGTGAACATGTCCTATATACATCCATTCCCACAGGAATTATGGGGGTCATTCCAACCCTGGCGGTCGGTGTTAAAGCGGCGGCCAACCCGCCAACAGGCAGGCGGGGCAAAAAATGGAATTCTGACCCTGGCGGGAACCGCCAACACAGACCGCCACTTTAACACTCCGACCGCCACGGCGGGACAAACAAACAGCGCGGCGGTCACCGACAACAGACAGGCGGAAGACAATGTACCGCCCACCCTATCACAACTCACCAATCTGCCACCTTTTCCGGGGCGGGAGCCCCGCCGATAAAAACACGGCGGAAACAGACTACGAACGTGAAAACGCTCACCCTACACACTCCACGAGGAATCTGGACAGCATGGAACCCGAACTACACATCCTACCAGCAATTGTCTACCTGCTCCTCTACCAGGAGCACGAACGCCAGTGCAGAAGACAACGGTGAGTACTGCACCTACGACACAGGGGAGGGGGGAGGAGAAAAGAAAACGGGCACACACATACGCGACACCCCCCCCCCCCAACTACCTACTCACCAATGCAGAGCAACAACTCAGAGTGATACCCCCCAAACCACCCGGAAGAATGCAAAGACAAAATAATATGTTATTGGAATTCAAATATATTGTAAGGCTAAGTAAATAAGTAAGTAGAACATCCCATAACTATATACACATAAGTACATTGTCCCGTCAAAATTGGCTTCCTGTCATTGTACGTGGGCCAATGGTCCTCAACACATGGGCAAAGCCCACACATGAGACCCGAATCCATTGGAGAGAACACTGCAGGGGCATCAGATAGGAAAATTACAGGCACCTCAGGGGGAAGGGAAGGGGGGGCAACTCAGCCACATGAGTCCACGATGCCAGATCCATGAGGGGCCTCCATGGCCACTGTTCAATCCTGGGGAGTGCAAAGCCACAGTCTCACTAGTCCCTACAGTGGGTGGCTTGCCCACTGTGCCATCCTGGGGAGTGCAAAGCCACAGTCTCACAAGTCTTTTCAGTGGGTGGCTTGCCCACTGTGCCATCCTGGGGAGTGCAAAGCCACAGTCTCACAAGTGGATGACAGACTCCAGTGGTACTGGAGGAGTCTTGGTGCCCAGAGTGTATCGTGCAGCCCTGTCCGACACCGATCCGGGCCTGCCCCTTCTGCCAATGTGTCAGCGGTGCATGAGTTGAAGAGCCCAGCGGAGCGGTACTTGAGAGGAAGGGCCCAGTGGAGCGGTGCTTGAGATGTAGGGCCCAGCGGAGCGGTGCAGAGACGGCGGTGCCCAGCGGAGCGATGCTTGAGAGGAAGGGCCCAGCGGAGCGGTGCTTGAGAGGAAGGGCCCAGCGGAGCGGTGCTTGAGAGGAAGGGCCCAGCGGAGCGGTGCTTGAGTTGAAGGGCCCAGCGGAGCGGTGCAGAGACAGCGGTGCCCAGCGGAGCGGTGCTTGAGTTGAAGGGCCCAGCGGAGCGGTGCTTGAGAGGAAGGGCCTAGCGGAGCGGTGCAGAGACGGCAGTGCCCAGCGGAGCGGTGCTTGAGAGGAAGGGCCCTGCGGAGCGGTGCAGAGACGGCGGTGCCCTGTTCAGCGGTGCTTGTCTTGAAGGGCCCTGTTCAGCGGTGCTTGTCTTGAAGGGCCCTGTTCAGTGGTGCTTGTCTTGAAGGGCCCTGTTCAGCGGTTCTTGAGACGGCAGGGCCCTGTTCAGCGGTGCTTGTCTTGAAGGGCCCTGTTCAGCGGTGCTTGTCTTGAAGGGCCCTGTTCAGCGGTTCTTGAGACGGGGGGCCCTGTTCAGCGGTGCTTGTCTTGAAGGGCCCTGTTCAGCGGTTCTTGAGACGGCGGGGCCCTGTTCAGCGGTGCTTGTCTTGAAGGGCCCTGTTCAGCGGTGCTTGTCTTGAAGGGCCCTGTTCAGCGGTGCTTGTCTTGAAGGGCCCTGTTCAGCGGTTCTTGAGACGGCGGGGCCCTGTTCAGTGGTGCTTGTCTTGAAGGGCCCTGTTCAGCGGTGCTTGTCTTGAAGGGCCCTGTTCAGCGGTGCTTGTCTTGAAGGGCCCTGTTCAGCGGTTCTTCACATGTGTCTCCAGGGCACCAGATCTGGCCAATATATGGTGTTCACTCGCCATCCGACTTCTCGCTTGCGGGGCCCTCCTGTGCTGGTGTCCCGTGCCCGTGGGTGTCCTCCTTCACCCCCGGAATGGGTCTGGTGGGGCCCTCCTGGGCAGCTCGCCTGCTGCCGGACTTGTCGGCCGTGCTGCCCTTGCCATCCTTGCCTGATCCTCTGTGTCCCTTGCCTCCCTTTGGAGATGTGCCAGGTGGCACCCCACTTCCTGACGGTGCCAGGGTGGTGCCTGTGGAGGCTGCCGTCTCTGGCCTCTCGCGCCGGCCCTTGCCTTTTTTGGATTTCTTCCCAGGGGGTGGGCTGGCTGTCCCTTTGCTGCTGGCCGATGTAGCTGCCCTCGAAGGTGGTGGACGCCAATATCCCTGGACTATGGTCCTTGTAGGTCCAGGGCTTGTGCTGGCTGAGGTGCTGATTGGACTTTTACGAGATGGAGGGGGTGGGTCAGGTGATGGAAAGAGGTTAAGTTTGGAGAGGAAAAACGTTTTAGGAGCAATGGGAAGGGTAGGTGCAGTGGGTATGGGAGTGGAGGAAGAGGATGTGGTTGTAGGAGAGTCAAGTGTGCTGTCGTTGGGTGCAGGTGCTTGTGACGGAGGCTGTCGTGAGGTGGATGGCTGTTGGGTGGGTGGCTGCCTGCGTTTGTGTGGTTTGGAAGAGGGGGTGACAGACACACTGGGAGAGGACACAGGGGACGTGTAAATGGCAGTGGGGGTGGTGACTGCACGTGTGCGGAGTGTTCTGGTGGGTGTGCTGGTGATGGACGTAGTGGCTGATGAAGTGGTGCATGCAAGTGTGAGTGGAGAAGTCACAGGGAGGGAGGAGGGAGACGAGGAGGAGGGGGGCACAGAGGAGGCAGTGTCTGTTGGTATGTCTGCATGTGGATGTTGCTTGTGTGAATGCTTGTGGGATGTGTGGTGCTTATGTTTGGATGAGGTGACTTTGGCTGTTGAGGTGTGTGCAGGCTGGTCTGTATTTGTGTCTGGGGTAGGCAGAGGGACAGGGGAGTGGGACTGGGTGGAGGGAGTTGGAGGAGGGAGGCAGGAGACAGGGACAATGGCTGCCGTCAGTGCTGAGGCCAGAGCGTTGAACGATCGCTGATGGGCAGCCTGACCCGAATGAATGCCCTTCAGGTATGCATTGCTCCGATGCACCTCCCTTTCCACCCCCTGGATGGCATTCAAAAGGGTAGACTGCCCAACAATGAGCGTCCGGAGGAGGTCAATGACCTCCTCACTGAGGGCAGCAGGGGTGACTGGGGAAGGGCCTGAGGTGCCTGGGGCGAAGGAGATGCCCGCCTTGGTGTGCAAGCGGGCACGGGGCGAACGCTGAGGGGCTGCTTGGAGGGCGGAGCTGGTGCGCTGGGTGGCGGCTGTACCTGTTGTTGCGGTGGGCACGGATGTTGCCGCCACCACAAGGGAGCTCCCTTCCGAGGACGTGTCGGTGTCGCTGATGTCTCCACGTGTCCCCGTTGTGGAGCCCCCCTCGCCCTCCGTCTCACTGGTGAAATCAGAGTCCATTGCATGGCCCTCCGGGGCCATGTGAGATGCAGCTCCCTCATGCTCCAATGCCACTTCTCCTCCGCCAGATGATGCTAATGCACACATGAACAGGAAGAGCAGACAAAAAAAGGGTGGGGGGGAGAAATAAAGACATGTTGAGTGCATGCATTGGCAACACAGTTGGCGGAGAGGACAGACACAGAAGCCCCCTGCACTACGCCGCGCACTTGGGGTACACTACTCAATCAGTGAGACTTGGCCTACAAGCCAATGGACGACATCTGCACACATAGGTGACACAAGGCCATGGATAGCTGTACTTGGCACCCTACAGAGCTGGAGGGAGGGGGCACAGGGCCATGCCTTATGGAGGGGACTAGCCTACAGAAATCGCCCTGGCCTAGGGATACCCACATCCCTCCTCCCCCACCCAGACACCTCCACTGCGCGCTAAGATAGCAGAATGTGCTTGTACTCACCCCCTTGTGCCTGCTGTGATGTCCTCACATGCCCATCCAATTCTGGGTAGGCCACCGCCAGGATCCGAGACATCAGGGGGGTCAATAGACGAGTGGCACCCCTCCTACGTTGGGAGGCCATCCCCAGCAGAGCCTCCGTGGTCTTTCTGCTCCTGCGGCGGATGTCCTCCCACCTCTTGCAGCAGTGGGTGCCCCGTCTGTTGTGGACCCCCAGGGTCCGGACGTCCTTGGCGATGGCACGCCAAATGTCGACTTTCTGATGGGCGCTGACCTATGTGACACGTACAGGGAGAGAAAACAAAATATCAACATTTTCTGCATGCTCGATGTGAGTGTCCCCCCATCCCCACCCTTGCCATGTGGCACATGCTCTCATCTGTCGTTTGATGCATGCCTCATACGCTCCCCTCCGCAACTTCGTTCATTCACCCCACTCAACCCAGGCATTGCCCACAAAGCATGGTCACAGTGTACTAACCTGTTGGTCTGGAGGACCGTAGAGTAGCGCATACTGGGGGAGGACCCCATCCACGAGTTTCTCCAATTCTTCAGAAGTGAAGGCAGGGGCCCTTTCCCCAGTCGCAGCAGCCATTGTCTCTTCCAGACCGAGGTCACAGCAGCACTTGCAGTATAGGTCCTCTCCTGTGGATGATCAGGTCTCGAGTGATTAAGCTGATAGAAAATGGCGGTCACGCCCGCGGCAATGCGTACCGCGACCGCCGGCGCACTTCGTCATTGGCTCCTGAAACCCATAGGGTTCTATGTTAACCAATGCGGCTTTGCGCCGCGGTCTTCGACCGCCTACCGCCACGGTGTGCCACGCCAGCGCATTGACCTCACATCCCATTGTCACACTTCACAGGTCAGGCAGCCGCCATTTCAAGGGCCCTCATGGCTTAATTTCTACTGCGTCACACAGGCCTAGGCCTTGCATTGCCACTCATACAAGCCATTCAATGCATAGCGAATCGTGTACTGTGCAAGCTGTGGGAACGTACCTGTGGTTTGCTTGACTCTGTGCTCCATGTTGTCCTTCCTAGGCACCGTCCGCTGGGACTTGCGAGGAGATGGAGGAATGTTCCCGTGTACAGACCGCTGGTGGACCTGTCAACAATGGAAGAAAGACATGTCATACTGACATACAGACTTGACCGAGCCACTATACAGGAACTGTGTGCCCAGCTGGAGCCAGACCTGATGTCACCCATTCGCCAACCCACAGGGATTCCCCCTCTGGTGCAGGTTCTGTCAGTGCTCCATTTTTTGGCAAGTGGATCATTCCAAACAACAGTGGCCATTTCATGAGGGATATCTCAGCCTATGTTTTCTAAGGTTTTGTCCAGAGTGTTGTCTGCCCTGATGAAATACATGCGGAGCTACATCATTTTCCCTGAGGTGGGCGATTTGGCTACAGTGAAGGGTGATTTGTATGCCCTTGAACATATTCCCAACATCATTGGTGCCATTGATGGGACCCATGTGGCTTTGGTTCCCCCCAGTGAAAGTGAACAGGTGTACAGGAACAGAAAAAGTTATCATTCTATGAATGTCCAGGTGGTCTGTTTGGCTGACCAGTACATCTCCCATGTAAATGCCAAGTTCCCTGGGTCAGTGCATGACGCGTACATCATGCGAAATAGCAGCATCCCTTATGTGATGGAACAGCTACAGAGACACCGTGTGTGGCTAATTGGTGACTCTGGTTACCCCAACCTGTCGTGGCTACTGACCCCAGTGAGGAATCCCCGGACCAGGGCAGAGGAACGGTACAATGAGGCCCATGGGCGGACTAGGAGGGTGATCGAGCGAACCTTCGGCCTCCTGAAGGCCAGGTTTAGGTGCATGCATATGACAGGTGGATCCCTAATGTACTCACCGAAGAAGGTGTGCCAGATCATCGTGGCCTGCTGTATGCTTCACAACCTGGCTTTGCGACGCCAGGTGCCTTTCCTGCAGGAGGATGGTCCAGAGGGTGGTGTTGTGGCAGCTGTGGAGCCTGTGGAGAGTGAAGAGGAGGAAGACGACGGGGACGACACAGACAACAGGGACACAGTGATACAACAGTATTTTCGATAACACACAGGTACGAATCAACACCGCCATTTTACATGTACTTACAGTCTCCTGCCTCTCTACTGTCTGAGTTTCCCTCCAGTTTATGTTAACTGAGTTGTGACTTTCCCTTCCGTTTTCAGAGATGTGGGCCCCACTGTGTGACCTCTGCTTTGTTTGCCCATGGACTACAGCTGTGTGACAGTGGTATGTTGTCATCACAATATAACTGATCTTTTTGGCACCGTTATGTCTAATACATTTGTTCAAAATACAAGCAGACTCCAGATAATTTTAGTGCAATAAGTGATTTTATTTAAGTGCTAAATTTAGGGACATGGTTGAAAATCGGTGATGGGTGATGGTGGAGTAATGTCCATGGCAGAGTCCAGCTTTTCAGTCTCACAGGTGCATTGTCCATATGCCTGTGGAAGGATGGAGCAGGGGCAGTTCAAGGTTGGACAGGGTGACAATGTGGGACAGTGGGATGACATCAGGGGGTATCCTTTGCTGGCGGGGGTCTTGGCATCCTACTCTGTCTTCTTCCTAGATCTCAGGTACCGCTCGCAAGGTGGTTCTTCTTCTGCAGGAGGTGGGGTTCTGGTGGCCTGTTGTTGTGTGGGGGCCTCCTGTCCACTAGCGCCGGCGGAGGTGGTAGGCTGTTCCTGGTCCATGCTAGTGACAGGGGCCCTTTGTGGTGCCACATGGTCCCGTAATGTGGTGACATTCTGGGTAAGAGCCACGACGATGGTCCCCATTGCGGAACTAATGGCTCGGTGTTCTTCCCTGAACCCCATGTACTGTTCCTCCTGCTGTACCTGGATCTCCTGGAACCTGGCCAGTACCGTAGCCATCGTCTCCTGGGAGCGGTGGTATGCTCCCATGATGGAGGAGAGGGCCTTGTGGAAAGTGGGTTCCCTGGGCCTGTCCCCCCCCTATCGCACAGCAGCCCTCCCAGTTCCCCTGTTTCCCTGGGCCTCTGTCCCCTGGACCGTGTGCCCACTACCACTGCCCCCAGGTCCCTGCTGTTGTTGGGGTGGTGGGTCAACCTGGGTGCCCTGTAGTGGTGGACACACCGCTGATTGACGTGTCCTGGAGACAGAGGCATGGGCCCGCTGGGTGGGAGCTGTGCTGGTGTTCCCAGAGGGGGGTAGGTCTGCTGTGGCCTGTGGCTGTGTGAGGGGAACCGACTGTCCTGAGGTCCCCGATGGGCCGGGCTGGTCATCTGGGTCCAGGGAGACAGAGCTGCTGTCATCACTGGGGGCCTCTTCTGGGGGTGGGATGGACATTTCTGGACCCTCCTGGGCGGTGTGGTGGCGTTCGGGTCCTGCAGGGGTATAAGAGTATGGTTATTGCTTCTGTGTGTGCCATAGTGTGCAATGGGTGGGTGGCCGTGGACCCCAGTGCTGGCATTCCCTTGTGGGGGCTGTTGTGACGGTGGCTTGTGGGGGAGATGGGTATGTGCAATGGGCATGCTTTGGTGATGGGTGTCCATGCTTTGTGGACGCATGCAGGGCTGGGTGTTGGGATGGGTGGGTTGTGATGGTGAGCCATTTGCAAGGAGTTGGTGTGATGGGGGTGGGGGTGAGGGTGGGGGTATGATTTGGCATGCAGGTGGGGTGGGGGGAATGAAGTAGTGAAGATTTGACTTACCAGAGTCCATTCCTCCAGCTACTCCTGCGAGGTCCTCAGGATGCAGGATGTGCAAGACTTGCTCCTCCCATGCTGTAAATTCTGGGGGAGTAGGTGGGGTCCGCCGCCAGTCTTCTGCACCGCAATGTTGTGCCTTGATACCATGGAACGCACCTTCCCCCGTAGGTCGTTCCACCGCTTCCTGATGTCGTCCCGATTTGGTGGATGCTGTCCCACAGCGTTGACCCTGTCCACTATTCTTTGCCATAGCTCCATCTTCCTGGCAATGGTGGTGTGCTGCACCTGTGTCCCGAAGAGCTGGGGCTCTACCCGAACTATTTCCTCCACCATGACCCTGAGTTCTGCGTCAGAAAACCTGGGGTGTCTTTGGGGTGCCATGGGGTGGTGTGGATGAGGTGAGGGGTGGTGTATGTGTTGTAGAGTGTGGTGAGTGTGGTGGTGTATGGTGTTTTGTGCGTGGATATTGTGTGGGTGATGTTGTGATTTGCCTCTGTGTGATGGTGTACTCTATTCTGTGCTGTCTCTCTCTGGCCTTCAGTCGCAATTGTGGTCGTAAGGGTTTGTGGGTGATGTGGGTGTGTGTTTTATATTGTAATGGGTGTGTGGGAGTGGTGTGTGTATGTGTCTCAGGTGTGTATATTTTGAATTGTCCAATGTGGCTGTGTTTTGTAAATGTGTGTGTATTTTGAGCGCGGCGGTGTGTACCGCCAATGGAATACCGCGGTTGAAAGACCGCTGCGGGGATTTGTGGGTCAGAATAGCATGGGCGTATTTCTGTTGGGGTGACGGTGGAGGTTTGGTCATCGCCAGTTTTTCGCTAGCCGTTGGTGTGGCGGACTTTTGTTGTTGTCGGGTTTTTGGCGGTTTGCCAGTTGCGGGTCAGAATGACCGTGGCGGTTTACCGCGACTGCGGCGGTGTTATGGCGGTCTTCTGACCGGCGGTAAGCGCCTTTTACCGACGAGGTCAGAATGACCCCCTATGTGCCATCATCTGTTTAGGAATGGAGGGTGGAGCAATGTGTATTCCTACAACATGACAGGCAACTTGCATGACCATAACCTCATGACTGTTGTGTGTCATACTTGGTTGCCTACACTGTGGGATACTTGGTTGCCTACACTGTGGGAGGTTCACAGAATGTTGTTTGTGTCCCCACATAGATATCGCCACTATGGAGTGATGAGGAATGCACCAATTTACCAGGCAGTCGTAGATCTTGAAACCATGGAAGAGTGCCACATCATCATGACCTATGGACTAAACCGTTTGTACATCAAGAAACCCGTTTTGAAGAAAGACCTCCTGCCGGGTTTGAGGAATCCCATGCCATTCCCCCAACAGTCCAGGTGTTGTCAGTCCTGCATTTCTTGTTGAGTGTCTCCTTTCAGGTCACTGTGGGACTGGCTGCAGGGTTTTCACAGCCCCAGTTCGGTAAGGTGTTGCAGCATGTGCTAGATGCCCTACTCAAGCATGTGCAAAAGGTACATTAGGTACCCACTACCTCCAGAATTTCCCACTGTGAAAGCAGCCTTCTACAAAATATCAAATGTCCCACATGTAATTGGGGCCATTGATGGGACTCACATTGCCTTGGTACCTCCGAGGATCAATGAACAGGTCTACAGAAACCTGAAGAGTACAAATTCGCTCAATGTACAAGTGGCGTGTCTTGCAGATGAATATATTACACATGTGAACGCTAAATTCCCTGGATAAGTACATGATTCCTACATCCTAAGGAACAGCAATGTCCCTGCAATGATGTCACAGCTACAGGGAGAAATGGCCTGGCTCATAGGTATGTGTACTGCTCTCCATGTCACATGTTTTCACCCCTTATAACACAGTCATCACCCCTCCTAGCATTGTTACCTATGGTCATGTTCCCTTTTCCACACAGGTGACTCCGGATATCCAAACCTGCCCTGGCTCCTGAGACCTGTGAGACATCCTACTACATTAGGGAAGAACAGGTACAATGAGGCACGTAGCCTGACGAGGCGTGTGATTGAGCCGACTTTTGGGTCCATATTTATACTTTTTTAGCGCTGCATTTGCACCACTTTTTGACGGAAAAATGGCGCTAACTTACAAAATACAATTCTATTTTGCAAGTTTGCACCGCTTTTGCGTCAAAAAATGACGCAAATGCGGCGCTAAAAAAGTATAGATATGGGCCTTGGTCTCTTAAAAGCTTGATGTCGTTTCTTCATGTTTCCTGACTGTGATGGTGCCCTGGGTACTGCTAACCAGTCCAGGGCCTGTTCTCTTTTTAAAATCAGTATGCAAATTAGGCTAATTATAATTGGCTAAGTCAACCTACCTATAAGTCCCTAGTATATGGTAGGGCATGGAGGTTTAGGGACCCCAGCATAAGTAGTGCACCCATAGGTGCACTGCTGGGGTGCCCAGTGTCATTTTAAAGTCAGGCCTGCCTTGCTGGCTGCTTTTAAATTAAAAGTATATGCAAATTCGACTTTGGAATTAAAAGTAGTTCCCAAGTCTTAAACTACCTTATTTTTACATATAAGTCACCCCTAAGGTATGCCCTATGTGCCCCTAGTGCTGGGTGCCATGTAACTATAAGCAGGGACCTTATAAAAATTGTTTTATAAACCCTGGTGAGGTAAAAACAGCCAAATTCGGTTTTCCCTCATTGTATTGAATGGCCTCCATAGGCTAGGATGGGGAGACTTTATTTTAATTTTTAAAGTCCCCTTAAGTAACAGATACCAGACGTTTGGTATCAAATTAATTGTTATAATAAATCCCACAACTTCCAGTTGTTGGATTTAATATAACTTGTTCAAGTAAAGAGTTTAAAACTTTACCTGAAAAGTTGCCAACTTCAGCCCTGCAGTGTTTTTGCTGCTGTGCCCTGATTGGCCAGTCTCTGGCAGCATGGCTAGGCTGCCTTGATGAGGTGTGAAGTGGCCTGGCTTCACACAAAGAGATGTGCCTGTGGGAGGAGATCTCCCCTCAGCAGATGGTGAGGCAGGAAGGGGGAGGGCTGCTGGTCTTCAAAGGCAGAGAAGAACATTTGGAGCAACCCAGCAACACCCCCATATCCTGCAAACCCAGACAATTAGGTTCCCCCTTGATTAGCTTAGGAGAGGGCAGGAGAGGGGTGTGTTTAGGATTTTTAGCCACACCAGTGGGTGGGCTCAGCCAGATGTAACCTCCAAAAATCACTTTCAGCCATGATGGATTTTTGAAGAATTTTACTCCCTGGGATTGATTTTTGGCACACTTCCCAGGAAGTGGTCATCACAGGGGGAAGGACGCTGCCCCTGGTTGGAGAACCAGGACCCCCCTGTTTTTCACCCAGTAGCAGGGATAAAACTGGCAGACCTGCACCCACACCTCTGTTCCCTATCAGATTCCAACAAGGAAGAAGTACAGGAGAAGAACGACTGCCCTGCAGGACCCCTGACCTGCACCTGGACACTGCACTCTGGAAGACTGCACCAGCTACACACTTGGGCTTCACCACTAAAAGGACTTTACCTGTCTTCCACTGCTTTAAGAACGGACTCCCTGTTTGCTACAGGTACAAAGGAGCTGCCCAGAGTCCCCTGCATCAAGTTCTGCAAGCAGAACCCAGCTGACCAGCGTCCAGTGACCATTTGAGGATTCTGACCAGGTGCATTCTGGGAATTGTAGTCCCAACTCCCAAGGAGCCACTCAGAGCTTCTGGAACCTTGGATCAAGTTGTGGACACTTCAAGGACACAAAAAAGACCTCTGGAAGAAGATCCAGAAGTTTAGAGACGTTTGGAGCAACTCCATAAATAGAAGAGGTGCATTGTGGGAGTTGTAGTCCCAGACCCCAAGAGGCATAACAGAGCCTCTGAACCCTTGGCTGGTGCTGTGGACCACTTTCCTGAATCAAACACTTCTGAAAGTAAGTGTGACAGTGTTACCTCGTAGGTGGGCTGAACTCTGGACTTTGGGCCAGATGTATCAAAGCTTTTTGCATTCGCAAACTGTGCGAATGCCCGTTTGCGAATGCAAAAAGCCATTTCAGAATGTATCAAAGGCATTCTGAAAGCAATTTTAAGGAATCGCTAAAATAGCGATTCCTTAAAATTGCGACCCTGTTTAGAGAGTCGCAAATTGTGACTCTCTAAATAAGAAATCGCAAATAAGGATTCTTATTTGCGATTTCTAAAGCACATTGCTTAATGCGAATTGGTCATTAAGGAATCGCTATTTACCACCAAGTTGAACTTGGTGATAACCATGTGAAAATTTTAAAAACACATTTTTTAAATGTACATGTAAAGCACACATGCCCATTTGGCATGTGTGCATCTTACATGTCCTAAAAAACGTTTTGGGGTACAGCAGAGGGGACTTTTACATCCTCAGCACCCTGGGGATTTGCAGTTCCAAAATTGCGATTTCCAGTTAAGAAATCGCAATTTTGGAAATGCAAAAAATTCACAAATATGGGCCCACAGGTCCATAGGTGCGAATGAGGCCGGTATTGCAATTTCCGATTCGGTAATAACATTTGTGATTTGTAAGAAATCGCTATTACCGAATCGCAAATGTGATTCATTGCATTTTGTGAATCAAAAATAGCGATTTCTTAAAAATCGCTTTTTCCGACTCGCAAAAGGCATTCCTGATACATCTGGCCCTTTGTTCCTTTCCAGTGTGTCCTTTTTTAACCCTTTGAGCGCTAGTTGCTTGTATGCGCTAGAAAGCATTGATTCTTTAAAAATTCATATCTCCGCTTCCCCTTTTCCGATTTTATTCGTTTTGGTGTCATTTTAAAGATAAAAATATAATCTATTTGTATAAATTTATTTCGGATTTTTAAACTGTTTCCTGTGTTTTATTTAATTACTGTTTTGTAATATTTGAATGCTTCACGCTTTGTCTCCTAAGTTAAGCCTTGTCGCTCGTTGCCAAGCTTCCAAGGGTTGAGTAAGGTTTAATTTACTGAGACCTAACTGGACCTAAGTGGAGGTTAGTGGCCTATTGTTAGGTGTAGGTACTTACCTGCCCTTACCAATAACCCATTTTCCAACACCTGCAGTACAAACCAGGGAAAGTCTGCAAGATCATTGTTGCATGCTGCATGCTCCATAATCTGGCACTCAGAAAGCACAGCCCACATTTGGAGGAGGGGGACATTAATGCTGAAACAGTGTTTGTGGCCGGTGACTCTGATGCTGAGGGGGAGGCTGACAAGCATGAGGCACATGACAATAGGACTGACATGATTCGTCACTAATTTCATTGGTGTACAGGTATGTCTGCATTGCATATCACCTTCACATGGTAAATGCATTGCTGAAGCCAATCTGTAGTCAGTATTTGCATGCATGCCTTACATGTTGGTTAACAACCTTGAAGGGTAGGTGATTTACCATGAGAGGTGGTAGAAATGCACAGCTGCTAAGTACATGTGTGGAATGCTGGTGCCATTGTGGTACAGCCTTATAGTAGTACTAAAGGTTTAGGGTCCTCAGTCTGCCTGTGTGGGGATATGTTAGGGGGATTTATCAGTCTTGTCCTGCTGCGTAGGCATGTCATGCTGCATTGTCATGTGCTGTGTGGCAAGTACATGTTCCTGACTACTCAGGGAGGTGTACAATAGAGGATGTCACCTATGTTACATTTTTCCCATCCCACACGTGTGTGAATGCCTATGCAGGCCCTTACATATGGTGTATCATATCTGCTGGGATACTCATCCTGTGTTTGTGTGCAACTGCTATTGATGTATGACTGTGGATTACATTCCTTACAACATTGTACCTCATTCCATTTATTTTCCCCTCTTCAGGTGACATCTCTGTTTGCAATCTGCTTGCTGAGTTGTCAGTTGGCATAGTTGACAATGGATGTTACAACAATATGGATGTACTTACACACCTGCTAGAGTATCCCACTACATCTGTAACTTTGACATTATTTGTGTGTAGACATGTGTATTCTTTTGTTGTTCTGTGACAAGATTGCCAGTACAAACAATGAAGAGACATGCACCATGACTTGTGATAGTTGGTGTTTATTAAGTGTTGACTATCACAGTCCTGAGGAGTGGGGTAATGATCTAGGTGATGATCAGAGTGGGTGGTACAGCTGATTGGCTTACAGGTCCTTTATCGGTTTGCCTCGGAAAGATGTGACCTTGGTATTGGACAGCCAACAGGGTTGAACAGTGGCACACAAGGGTGACATTTGACAAGGGAGATCACTTCCTGGAGGGGGATTGACCTTGGCCTGAGGTCCTGCAGAATGTCTGGATGGGCGACCTCTTTTGCAAGGGAGGGGGGTTCCTCAGCTGCAGGGGTAGGGGTGCTGGTGGCCTGTGGGCTCTCCAGCTGGGCCTCTATTTCAGCAGCAGGTGCTGATGTTGATGGCAGTGGTGTTGACTGACTACTGGATGGGGCCTGATGTTGGGTGGAAAATGTCCGCAAGATGTTATTGACTTCCTTGAACTCACCTAATATAGAGACCATGGTGGCACTGTGTGCCTGCTACTGCTGCCTGGCCTCCTGGTGGTATTCCCCCTGCAGCCTTTGGGTATCCTACAAGGTTGTGAGTATCTGGCCCATTTTGTCCTGGGTTTGCTGGTAGGCTCCCAGGACTCGGGAGATGGTCTCCTGGCCAGTCATCTCCTGTACCTGCCTTGTCCCAGGGCCCATGATTGGCATCCACTGACTCTTGCCCCATGGTCCTGTGCCCTTGGTGTAGTGTGCCCGCTCCGACTGACACTAGGACCATAATTGTCTTGGGTTTGCACTGTTAAATCCTGCCCATGTCCTGTGGGGCACACTGATGATTGGGAAACAGGTATGGGAAGGTGAGCTCTGCTGTGCACTGGCTGCCACAGGGGAGGTGGTTTGAGTTGTGGGCAGGGTGAGGCTGATGGTGGTAGACTGACCACTCATGCCTGATGGGCCAGGTTCGTCATCCGAATCCAGACTTCCTGGGGAGTCCTCTCATATTGGACATGCTTCCAGGCCTGCGTTTCCTGTCACTGGGCTACTCTGCTGTGTGTCAGTACTTGGGAGACCTGTGTAATGAGAGGTCTTTTGTCAGATGATGGTATTAAAGAAGTGACACACATAGTTGTATGCCATAATTAACTGTATTTGCAGGGCAGTAACGGCATTGACAGTTGCCAGTCCCCAATTGTGTTACCATCGGTGGAAAGTTGTAATGAGCCTATTTTGGAGTACATTTAATATTTGTCTTGCTACTATCATTGCCATGTACTGATGTGCATTCCTACTATGTATTGGTGTTGGGGAGTGACATGGTTTAACATGCAATTGCAGAGATGTGATCTGAATGTATCAGTCAGGCAAGGGTAGGGAATGTTGCATTGTGGTAGTTGTGGTACTTGCTGCTGTGTGAGGCATGCCTGCACTAGGTGGGGCTGTGAGGGAATGGTGTCAGTGGGGAACTGTGGCATGCAGGGGTGGGTATAGGATCCATGGTGGGTTTGTGCATGTTAGGGTGGTATGAGGGGGTAAGAGGGTGGTGGGGGTACATGCTGTGCACGTGGACATGTTGGCCAGTGAGTACAGCAGACTTACCAGTGTCCAGTCCAGTAGCTATTCCCGTTAGCCCTTCCGGGTGTAGTATGGCCAGGACCATCTCCTCCCATGGAGACATTTCTGGGGAAGGTGGTGGGGGTCCTCTACAAGTCCTCATGACGGTACTTGATGCCTGGAAGCCATGGCCCGTACCTTCCCCGTAAGGCCTTACACCTCTTCCTTATGTCCTTCCTTGTGCGTGGATTGTTCACCACTGCATTAACTCTGTTCTGTATCTTCTGCCATAAGTCGTTCTTCTGCACTATGGATGCCTGCTGGACCTGTGCTCCAAACAGTCGCTGCTCCACTTTGACAATTTCTTCCACCATTACGCTGAGCTCCTCTTCTGTGATTTTTTTTTTTGTGTGTGGTGCTGTGGTGGTTGTGTTGTGGGTGGGGGTGTATGGTGTGCAAGGATTCTGGGTGTGCTGTTTGTAGTTTTGAATTTGTGTAGTAGTATGTGCCTGTGCTCTGTGGTGTTTGTGTGCAGTGGTGTGTTGTGTGATGCGTGCTCAGTAGGATGCTGCCTGTGTTATCTAGGTTGAGTCCCTCCTTTCGGTGTGCCCTTCTCTCGCTCTGTCACAGTTTCTAGTTACAGTGTGTTCTGGGTATGTGTGGGGGGGTGTTTTGTAGAGCTGTGGACAGGTATGTGTATGTGTCTCAGGTGTTGAGTATTGGTGTTGTCCAATCTGGTGCAGTGTTAATGCAGTGGTGCCTTTTTTCCCAGCGGCGGTTTGGCCCACAAATGAATTGCTGCCATGTTGGGACCCACAATGCTGATTTGTGACTTGTTATTTGGCGGGCGGTAAATTCTCAGTATGGCGGTGGTGGTGGTGTTGCCGCCTCCTTCACACTGTTGTTTGGCCCAGCGGTGTGGTTTTTTTGGTCTATTTTTGGCGGTGTTCTGTGGGTTACTCATAATGCAGCGGTCTTCACTCGGCCATCGCTGGCGGTGTTTTAGCGGCCGTTTGCACGGCGGTCTTCAGTAATGACCGCCAAACTAGGAATGACCACCACAGTGTCCAGCTCCTGCAGTAAAAGATGTGGTTAATATTTAGTAGCATCAGAACATACCAGGTTGAGTTATCATGCATCAGTTTTGTGATACAGTAGTCTCTGGTGCACTATTAGAACCTCACTTTCTTTGTAGCAGTCTCTTTGCAAGGTGATGACAAATCCATTCACAGTGGCAGCAAAAATGCCCTTTGCTTCTTTCCTAATCAGATTCTCACCACAGATGAGGAGGCATCTCAGGTAAGAGTCTAGCCTGTTCTTAGCCTGTGGTCCGAGGACCCCTGGTGGTCCACGAGGTCTACTTGGGGTACGCAACTGTGTTACAAAATGAAATAACAGTAACACCATTCATTAAAATTCCTGAACTATGTATGAATAAAGAAGCAAAATTCAAAATGCGAAAATGTTTTTTCTACATTTGATTGTGAATTAAACAAAATATTTCAATATTTAGGCATTTCTTTGGTGTTTGTTTGTTTTTGTATTTTTTGTGTATTGTTTTGAAGGTCAAATCAAAGAAATTGGTTAGGCTGGGGGTCCTCAGCTTCCAGTAGTGACTCAGTGAAGTGTTCCTGAATTCCAATAACGGGTCCACAGGAGTCAAAAGCTTAAGAACCGCTAGTTTAGATTATTTGCATGGCCTCTCTCTGCAGAGCCTACTTCCTTCTCATCCTGGATCTGTCCATCTTGCATTCACCTCTTGTCTCCCTTTTTCTCCATCTACCTTTCTCCTCCCATCAGCTTCTCTTCTCTTGCTGGTTCTGCCATTCTCACATCTATCTCTCTCTTCAGACTCTTAATTTTTTTTCTTGCTTGTTATAAACTCTTCTATAGCCACCTTTCCCTTCCATGGCCTAGTCTTTAACTGTTTACATCTCCTGAGCCTCTTATCTTCTGTCTCTGGTTCTGCACATCATACATTAGAGGTAGGCGGGGCGCTAAAAGCTTGAGCCTGACTCGAGCCTGAAGCCTGACTCTGGCTCAGTTAGAGGTCTTGTTTGAACCTCAAGCCTATGCTGAGCCAAGCTCTCATGAGGCTTCTGCCTGTCTTCCTCTACCCAAGTTGTGGCATTACAGTTAGAGCAGCTGACTAGGGAACCAGGTTCCAGTCTTGCTGCTGGTTTAACATCTTGTGATTCTGGGCAAACCACATAACCTCTCTGTGTTTGTAAACAATGCACATGCCAATGTGTAATATAACTGGTGCTTATATAACGTGCTTCAGTACTTTTGTGTTAAGTTTGTGCTATTTTTGAAAAACTGTAAAAATTTAACTAACATATGGAAAGGCATATATATACCGATTTACTGACTGGTTTGGGCAAAGTGAAACTAAAAACCATGGATAAATCGCAGCTTCCCTGCCAGTTCTTAATTTGTAAATAAAACGTGCCTGTGCCAAAAGCTCTCCACTGAAAAACTGCTGCAATTAAATTTGTGATCACAGAATACTGAGGCAGTGTAATTCTAAAGCCATATCGGCCTCTTTAATCAATTTAAAGCCACTCCCTGTACCTTCAGCTCACTCTTGCAGCATTCTGCTTTCCCCCTTTGTGACTCTTTCTCTTCCTCAGTCTTTCTCATATGTGTTTTTCGCTCGCAGTTTATGCCTGATGCAGAAAAATAAGTGCCGGCCCCAGAAATAAGTGCTGGTGCCTCCCACCAGTGAACCCCAGCTCAAAGTAAGCACTGTTCCCCTCTTAAATCATCATTTTTTCTTCATTTTTTGCATATGAACGCACTTTCAAATAGGTGAGTTCAGACTACCAGTTGTGCAAAGCTTTCACTTTTAACAAGTACTTCAGTGCTATAATGTGTCCTCTAATGTCAAAGTTTCCACATGTTAAAGAAATACATGTTTTTAATTTTTAAGAGACTTGTTGTTTGATTTACACAGCAAATATTTTCAGGGCTCACCTCGTCCAAGGGCTCTAAAATCCGAACCAGACCCATGCCTAAGCTCTGGCTCAGCCTTTCCTGATAATTTGTTGGCTCGCCCACCTCTATCATATACCCATCTCTCTCCTTCCTATTTCCTATTCCTTAATTAATTATCACTTGCTTTGTTCCTCAAACATTCATCTCTCCCCTTGACCCTTCTCTCACTCCCCCAGCTTCTCACTTTTTCTCAAAGGTTCTGCCCCCTCCGTCCATGATGTACTGTTTCATAGGAGCGCCACCAGACCAATCTGCAGTAAAATGAATGGTATTTTTAAGAAAAGGCTGATAAAAAAAACACGGAACCTCAACATAGGCTGGTATTTATTCCTGCTTGAAATAAAAGGTTTAACCAGTTAATACAGGCATAAATCACCCCTAAATCATTTACAAGCAATGTACATATTCCCTAAATGATTACTAAATCTAATGGAGACTGAAATGGGGAAAAAAAGCGTAGATCTCGTTTTTCCACAAATTGATATTCAAATACAAGCTCAATGCTCATATATTATATGAATAAAGTGGTAGCTCCATAAACAGCTGTCATCTCTCCACTTTCAATTCAGGGGCAGCTCCTCCATTAGGGCGGAGGAGTGTTGCTCCCCCACCAGCAGGGACAGCTGCAAACCTTTCACCAAAAAATGGTAATAAACTGTGTTCATTATCGTTTTTGGGAAAAAGGGGTGGGTCTACGTGAGTGATGAGCACTGCGCAGTTCCCTAAGTGCGCCTGTATGCTTGGCTGGCCGCCTCAGGCTGGCCAAACACACATGCTCAGTAGGTGCCCTCCAGCCAAGCAAAACACATGCCGGGCTGGAGAGCCTGCACTGGCTCCCAGTCTGCCTGAGAGCACCCTGGCTCACAGCAGCATCAGGTTTGGCCGCAGGGCAGGCTGGGAGCCTGTGCCTGCAGCCAGCAGAGGAACAGATGGAGCGGAGTGGCGCGGCGATGGAAGTGTTGTTTTTTAAATTTCATTTGTAATTATCTTCTAGCGCACCGCCCCGTCCCTTCTGCTCGCTGCGAGCCACTTCTCTTTAAATTCACCTGCCCATCAGTCTGTTCAGAGGAATCAAGGCTCATTGTGGTTGATGGAGCTCTGTTGTTCATCCCTGGAGGATGAGGTCTGCCTTAACTTCAGAACCAATACCTGTCTTCCAGCCCATCTCACCGCTATTGTCTTGCATAGATGCAGCAATTAAGCCATGAAAGTATTCATCAGGGTAAATTCCTAAAAGAAAGAAACAAAAAGATAAATGCAGTGGCCTGATTTCGGCGTGTGCCAGGGCTTCTGACTGCCAGTGCACTACCTTGGGTAGTGCACTGGCTTTAAAAGAATGTGGTATGGTAATGTGAAGTAGTACACGTAGATAGTGTGGGAATGGATATATATTTTTGAGGAAACACAGAACTGTAGAACAATTTTGGTGTAGGTTAAAAGGTCACAACAACAGTCACACTGTCAAGCTAGACCTAAAAATCCTTGTAGGTTAATGACTGCCATCCTCCCATCTATGATGCTGCCAGAGAAAAACACCATAAATTATCCAGTTATCTAAGACAATTTCATCACATGTATGCCCTTGAGAGTTCAAACCCATGTAGCTGAATAAATAAACAAAATGATCACAGCTGTGCAGAGAGCAAGCACTTTTTTGTGGAAGCACACACATTCTTCCCAATCAAAACCTGTACCCTTGGCTTCCATCTTGTGGGTAGAGCCAAAGCCCGTCTGCTGCTCTTCTCACATGATTGTCTGGCAACAGCTGTGCTGTAAAGCCAGACCATCAAAAGACTCCCTTCTTGCTATACAGTTCTAGGAAAGGTAAAAGATAATATAAATTGATGTAGATCATGTTTAGCTGCCAAGTTATTGCCTAAATGAATTAGGAAAAAGATGGTGCAGTTGTTTAAATCCCCATATGCTAAATTTGAAAAGTGTCTTTTCAAATACGACTTTTTGTAGAAATTTGTATGTGACACAGAATTTCTCACTTTAAGAAGTGGCAGCTTGTGTAGATTATTTCAGCATGGATGCTCTTTTTTCGCTGAATTGTTTTGAGCTGTTTTGCAAATGTACAACTTAAGTGCAGGTTTTATGTGAATTACTTTGTTTAGCTGAAAGATTAATATTAACACGCTACTTTCTTTGTTAAAGAACTAGCTAGCCCTCCTCATCCCTCTATGTCACTCTTCCTTCCTTATGTTCCACGAAAATATAAAGAATGTTATAAATACTGTGGCCCAGTTTTAAGAAAAGTTGAGCTACGTTACATGTAGCATCACTTTTCTTGCAGCCACTTGCGCTCTGAGCAGGCATTAAAAATGCCTAAAAAATGACGCTAAGAAATCTTTTGGATTTCTTTGTGCCATTTTTTCGCCCCCGATGTGGGAATATGGCGCTGCATGTTTGCCCATCTAACGCCACATTAGCATTAAAAAAATGGCGCTAATGTGTCTTTAGATGGAGCTAGGCCCTCTTAAATCTGGGCCTTTATTTTATATTTTATTTTTAATGTGCTGTTTAGAAGTTGTAGGGAAATTGTGCTGAAAAAAGCACAATATTACTTTTTTCTCCCAGTGAGGGTCAGGCTTTGAAGGCACACCATGATTTTTCAGGAGCAGCTTCCAGAGTTTATAGATCTTTTTAATCAAATTTATGTTAAATATGTGATTTAAAATCTAACAATTTGACACAGTTTCTTTCAAATTTTCTCAGGTGGAAACTACTCAAATCCCTATTGAAGCCAGTAGGACGAACTCACTTTGTTCAGTCAGTCTCAGCAATTTAGGAGAAGTTAGGTACCGCCATTTACAAAGTTCACCAGCCACCACTGGTCAAACAAAGCTGTGTTCAGAGGCAAATATAGCCAGGCATGATGGGAATGTGAATGCTTCTGTTTTACTTTGAAAAACGATTGATGGGTGATGAATCATCTGCTTATGTTTGCTCAGCTGTCACTAATTACCCTTAGGTCCATGGCTCTTTTCCTTGCTCTTTATATTCGGTCCCCCAGTTTTGTTTGCCATGTTTGTTTCACATATTAGTTGGCCATGTTTTGTCCTCTACAAGGTGCAATAAATTCTACAAAAACAAAGTAATTCATCAAAGATAGTCCTCCTTGCAGCACATTGGGCCTATTCACAAACTGCACTCTATAGTATGGTATGTAAAACTAGAAAACGCACTACAATATGCCATTCACAAAGCTACATAGTGAGTTTATGCCTCCGACTCTTCTATTCTTTCATGTACAGAGAAATCCGCCCATTTGAGGAGTATTGGCACACATAATTATACGTTTTAGTAGTAAATTGGGGAGGGACAGAAAGGAGTGGCTGGAAAATGGGGAATACTTACTAATAAAGTGGAGAGGTTAAGGGAGAAGTAAGGAGAAACCAAGAGAGGGCCAGGGAGGGGTTCTGGAGTTATGGAGTGACGTGTAACCCCAAGAGTGGGGCTATTGCTATTAACAAAATGCACTTCTAAATTTACTATAACTTAAAAGGGACTCAAAATGGTAGTACATTTTCCCACCTCAGGCCAGAACCACACATTGCCAATCACTTGTACTGCATTACCTTCCCATAGATTGATGTAGTTAGGGACTTAAAATAAAACCTTTTAGGAAATAATATTATATTAAATTAAACTAATTTAAATTGCTAAAACTTGAATAATTATTATTACATTCAAAAAGAATATGAAAAACAGTACATATTGTTTTAAATATTTTAATGTTGTTTAAAAAATAAAATAATCTAACATGAGATGTTATGCCATTTAAATTACTTTTGATGACTTCTAGATATCGCTTCTTTATCACTCTTAGCAGATAATAAATTAATGTATTTTTTTACAATAGGTTTGAATTTTTTTTACACTTAAATTTGAGTGAAATATTTTAAAAGTATTTTAATATATTTACACTAATGAAATAGTTATACATTATTTTAACAGAGTAGTAGTTTTTCAAGAGGTGTACAATGTAAATAAATATATACAAACAATTTACATTGATATTTATCTTAAAATATTATATACACTTTTCCCAACTTCAGTAAATTGGTCACCCCTTTACTGGGAGCCAAGCACAAAACTTTAGTACTTGACTCTCTCAGGCTACCAAAGCAGGTCAGTCCAAGCCTGACTCAGGGAGGTGGTGTGGGCAATAATCACCATTCACTGGCACTCAATGAGAACAATCAATAAATGACTGTCTAGTCTGTAAGTTTGTCTTTGGAGAAAAGAGAAGTATATTTATTACACACAGACTACTTGTTACTACACAGTAATTTACAAATATATTAATATTGCTGGTGGAAAAACCTTTAGCAACATTTGTTTAAACTATAAATGGTCATGACTTCAAATATTACACAACCCCCGTTCATGTACAATACAGCACATAGCCATATGGGAGAGTTTCATTTTACACCAGGTCAATGTTACCAAATTTAAAGATCAGACTCACATCATAATATGTCTTTCTGACTACATTACAGTAACCATAATCTGCAAACATTATACGTAATAAAGCACTGCGCCCATGTGCAAACATTATAATTAGTAAAGCATTGCAGACATTCAGGAATAATCATTACTATCAGCAATGACAACACATTTAAATGAAGCCTTGTAAATAGCACTTTAAAACAAAGCATTGATTAAAGCAGTATAAATAAAAAATTTAAATAAGGCATTTGTACAAAAATTAACAGTGTATCTGTGTCTTACCTATACAAACTTAGGCCACACAGAATGTCTCATAGTAAGAGCCCCTAGAGGGTGCTGCACTTCCAGCTGTAGAGCAAAAGTTACAGGCGTGAGAGTGCTTAAAAATGCATGTGAAGCCTACAGTGATCCTCATTCTTCAGACCCTGCTGACCCTGCATTTTTAAACTTTCCTTGGGAAGAGCTGCTGCACTCCTGCCGTGCCCCAGTCCCCTCACTCTAATCTTCTCCTTGGTGGTGGCCGCACCATCCTGGGGTCAACACAAGCAGTAGAAAACTTCAGCCCGGTTGAGCCCTACAGGTCATTATGGGGCACTTTCTCGCTGGAGCATGAACATCTAATGAGCAGCATTGGCATCATTCCATTGGCGTTGACATACGGACGTGCACTGCACGCCTTTCCTTTTTCCTATTCCTTTTTTTTATCTTTGGGGTTGCTCTGTCCCACCTGGGCTAACTCGCATGGCTCTTGTTTTTGGGGAGCAGGGGCATGACCACCGCAGCTGGGATAGCGCTGCTGTGCTTCCACATGGATCCCTGGTGCCAAGAGATGGAATTCTAGGCCCATCCTTCTCTTCTTGGGGGAGTGTGACGGCAATCCACATCGGCCCACTTGCGTCAGTGGCCTGGAGATGCAGCCCTGGGCCCCTTTCTTCTTGTTGGGGATGGGGCAAAGGCACTTGACCATTCCTTCAGTGATGGGTTCCCATAAACTGGCTTGGCTTTTGGGATTCTAAGGCCTTAAGGGGCTGGGGAGGGAGCCTCATCCATGCATCCTTCCAGTGTTCTTAAATTACAAATGATTGTCACATTGACCCCCAGTACAGACCTACCCCAGGGGGTTTACTAGCCATGCAGAGAGGCTATATGCCCTGCATTTCCCCACTTTGGTAGTCAAAGGTCAGATTATTCTTTCCTGCATATTCTGGGCTCCATTGGGCTTGGTTATGTGATTTTGGGCACAATTTGCTCCTGGTAGTGAGCCATAACCACCTGAAGCTTTTTCCTTAGGCCTCATATGCTCTAAGGTGGCACACTTTGTACGGAGCTGGATCCAATGGTTTCCTGCACCAGCCTTTCTTGTTTGTATGTCCCCTGGGGATTCTCTCCTCTAATGTGGGTGCTGAAGTCCAGCTCTTTTGTCATCTTGTCCTTAGTGGGTGTAAGGAAACATGGTTCATGTGTCCTGGAGAGAGACCTACTGGTCCTATGGTTAGCTGTAGTCAGACTTCTGAGTCTAAGAGAACTTTAGTGGTTCCAACTCCTGTTGTCCATAGCTGCCACCATACTGTCCCAATGTCCAGCTTCAACTAAGACACTCTACCCCCCTTGTGAAATACTTTTTAAGTGGGGGTGGAATGTTCTAGAAGCCAGACACCCTTGGCCAATCCCAGGGTGCTGCATCACCTCTTCACCACTGCCCCAACTCTCCTGCACCTCATGCTGGGACAATTCAAGATGGGGCCATCCAGGAGTCACTGGTCACATCTCCTCCGGGGGCCTCAGGTATTCCCCTCACTGATATCACTGGCAGGACCTTTCCTACCAAAACTTCAAAGAGGAGCTCCCTCTTGTATTGACTGCAGAGGTGTTGACTCATTTCTTTGCTCAGTGGGTCTGGGCTGTCTCATCCCTGGTACTAATTAACAAGTACAGTTTTCCTTTCCCACCTCTTCCTCCTCAGGAGCTGAATGAAGCATTGTTAACTGCCCCCTTTGTGTGGGGAGGAGTTTATTCATTTTGCTAGAAAATAATGTAGTCAACCTGGCCTGTCAAGGTAAAAAAAGGCCTGGGCTTTGATCCTGAACTAAACCAGAGAAATGGGACACTTCTTGATGATGCATAAGTTGTACATATACCTTATTGGAACTTTCATAATCCGTCTTGGAGCACATGTTTCATTTCATTTTAATATGTTGTGGGACGTTGTAGGCCAAAAGGAAGCAAAACTGCACTCTAAGGAAGATTTCCCCCATGCGTATAATATGGTGTCACCGCAGACAAGACAGCAAACCATACAGACAGACTTTCTTTATGAGTGACCACATTTATTATAAAGCCTACCCAGGTCAATATCTAACCCTGGAGAACCTCTTCTGTGTCAGGATACCTCTGCACAGTTACCAGGCTGGTATACATATTTTCACATGTAACTAATCAAGTTCCCCTTACCTTTGCTGTCATTCAGCAGCCTTCTCTTAAAAGGCAGATACTGGCCGTAAATAGGTAAAGTCTGTTTACTGGGAGATTACTGTGGGTGAGTCGCCAACTGTGAGACTCATCCACAATAAAAAGTCTATAACAAGGTGATCAAAAATAAAAAAAATCTGTGTGGATTGAATTGGCAGAACCCATTTTGTTACAGTAGAGCTAAAGAAAATCTCTACAACTAAAAAGGCAATTTCATGTTTGAACCTGGGGAAAGGGGTTTTGTATACCTTTGCTATTTTGTCTTTCAAGCAGATATGTACATTACAAGGATTAAAGCACTTGTAACACGCCTAGAAATTACATGATTTTCCTCAACTATATCACCCATCCGCAGATTAAACTCTTTTCACCAATCACAGATAGGCTCGCCATATGGAAAATTAATCCATGCACCAAACCTTTTTTCCTGCCTTCAGTATGTTGTTGAATGTCTTTGAAGGTGTACCTCTTCTTTTGAGCATGAGTTACTTGAAGAGGAGATGAGAGGGGTTCATCTTATGTGATCATGATTGGTAACTGGGAGCAGGAGCTGGACTCAGCCACAGACAGCGCCATGGCGGCTATTGCAGCCTTTGTTAAAATAGTAGCTGCACTCCAGATCATGGTCAATACATTTTTTCAGACTGTCTCCTTTGATGTTGGATTCTCTAGTCAGTCCCAATGCTTGCTTCAGGTACAGAAATATATCAACAGAAGAGTGCAGCAGTTTTTCGCTATAGCGCAGTCAATGTCAGGAAGTCAAAGGGTGGCAAGGGAATTTTTGTGCCTTTGCCTACTTCCCTCATGAGCTAGGTGTCATTGACTACACCTACATGGCACTTCACCCAAAGCACCACACAGGGGCACCTTTTCCACAACAGACAACAGTGGCACTCCATCACTATACAGGCTGTTTGAGATGCAAGGTGCTGCTTCATTGTTGTATATGCAGCTTTTCCTGTAATGACTAACAACAGTTATATTTTCTGATAGTCGCCTCATGCACAATGTTGGGTCTCTAGTTGGTATAGGTTTGCACCCTGTCCAAGTAGGGACCACAATCCTAGTCAGGGTAAGTAAGGTACTCAACTTAAACGAATCTGTGCTCCACCTCAGATAGCTTGGCACAGAGCAGTCAGGCTTAACTTAATAGACAGGGTGTAAAGTATTTGTACACTTAAATAACAATTACACAGTGAAAGCACCACAAAAAGTCTCCACCCCAGTTTAGAAAAATAGGGCATATTTTACTCTTTAAAGCAAGACCAAAACAACAAAAATCCAATAAATGGTTTATGAGATGTGAATGTTTCAAGTTTCAATGCTGAATACTGAGTAGAAAATAGGTCCACATTTAGTCGGTCATTCATGGAACATAATGGTAACGATCCAAGCAGTGGATGAGCAAATAGGCTTTCCCAACATCATAGTGTTTCCGCAATCATTCAAAGTTAGGCTATTGCAGGTCCCTCAAAATGGGGAAATACAGGGCAGAACATCTGCCAGTGACAATGTGCTGCTCGGCTATGGAGACCCTGCGGGCCTTGATGTGCACAGTACCTTCTTATGGAAACCTGCAAGGTGGTGATGGGCTGTGCTGTGGCGGTTCTCAGGCAATGCTGTGTCATCGTTTGAGACAGCTGCTGTGGTCAGTTTGGAGAGGGCAGACATGGTAGACTCCCTCAGGTGGGTCCATGCAGTGGTTGACCACTCCTTTTGGGGTGACAGGTGAGATGATGGGTCATGCTGGGCTGCCTTCAGACGGTACGACTGTAGTGATTTTAAGCCAGTGCTGCAATATCGGTCAGGAAGGCAGACACTGCAACCTCCGTCAGCACACAGTGAAGATGCATGCATGGGTAGCAGGACAGCTGCAGGAATCTTGCATAAAGGCCCAGGACTGGTCTTTGGCCATTCAGGTAGGATAGGACTCAGGGACAGGCGAGTCCAGTGATGGTCATAGAATGGGAGTGAAGTCTTGGATGCCCCTGAGACGTTGCAACAGGAGGCAAGCCAGCAAGCCCTTGCAGTCGCTTAAGTGCATAGAGATTGCAGAGAGTAGATCCATTCCTTCTCACTGTCAATCAAGAGTCAGCAGGCAGCAAGCCAACACAGCAAAGCATGTACCAAAGTGGCATACCCTTCTACAGCACAGCAATCAGCAGGCAGCAGGCCAACACAGCAAAGCAGTTAGCAAAGCGGCAGTCCCTCTTGGCAGCACAGCTCTTTTTCTTGGCAGAGTCTTCTCAGGGCCCAAAGTGAACTGATTTGGTGGGGTGTTTGGTCCTGTACTTATACACAGTTGAGCCATAGAAGTGGTAGAAGTGGGGAAGACTTCAAAGACGAGGTATTTGAAGTCCACAATGTCTCTGCCCATCCTTCCCTGGCTCCAGACACTCTACAGGGGGTTATTCAGCACTTTGTGTAGGGGTAGGTATAGCCCTATTCAGGTATGCCAGCTCCTCCCTCCCATCTAGCCCAGGAAGACCCATCAGCCTGGTGATGGGCCATGAGGATCCAAATGTCACACCCCAGCTCCTTTTGTGTGTGACTGTCTAGAGGGAATGCACAAAGCCTGGGGAGCCTTACGGCGCGCAGCAGCAGGGACGGCCTCCTGGACATGGCGCTATCGCGCTGGTAGAGGGGCCTGGGCCTACCCGCCACGCGGCCTGGATCGCACTGCCTGCCTCGGGCCGGTGCATCGACCTGAGGCACCTGGGGGCCTGATTTTGGAGGACTGCAGCCCAGAGGTGGACGAAAGGAGGCGGTGTGCGGAGCCATCGTTGTTCGGGCTGCTCGTGCTGCTATGCAGTGCCATCCTGGGGGCGCAAGCAAGCGGGCCCGGCCTTCGTCGAGCTGGTGGAGCATTGACTTGGACTGCGCCCAGAGTGACCTGAGGGCGGACTTGTTGCTGGTTTTGGTGCTGGTGGCGAGGAGCTGGTCCCCGCTGGACTGCGGTGTTGTGAGATTGGGCCATTGATTTGACTGACTGAGAAGGGCCAAGGGCCGACCTGGGAGGCCCGTTCTGCCACACGACTGACACACTTGTTGAGCTGCTTTCCTGGCTTGGTCCTCCTGATCTGGCTGGGTGCACAGGTGGGCCCCCGAGTGGCGACGCTGGCTGCGTGTAGTCTGGTTAGTGGAGTAGTGCCAGTTGGAGTCCACATAGATTCTGAATATGGCGGGGACGGGCCGCCTTCGCTCTGGCACTGGAGCCGGGAGGTCGCAGGACGCTGCGGCGCAGGACAGCCAGAAGCTGGATGCTGTGCTGGCCGCGGTGGAGTGCATCAGTGACTCGCTGGAGCAAGCTCGCACATCCCTGGAAAACAAGATAGACAAGGTGGCTAGTGACATTGTCCTGCTGCACGCTGACCACCGCAACCTGGCGGACAAGAAAAGTAGGATAGAGGCGCGAGTGGATGAGCTGACTCGGGTGACGTCTCGCCTAGAGACCAAAATGGGGGGCTTGCTGGCACGCATAGGAGAGTTGGAATGCTGTGTTGAAGACGTGGAAGGCCGCACCAGATGAAATAATATACGGGTGGTTGGATTACCGGAAGGTGCGGCGGGCCGTGATGCGGTGGCCTATTCCGAGAGCTGGCTTCAGGGGTTAGTGCCGGAAGGTACACTGACCCCATTCTTCTCAGTGGAGCAGGCTCATCGAATCCCTACGCGACCAAGGCCTCCAGGAAGCGGCTCTCGTCCCTTTATAATTCGCTTGCTCCACTATGCAGACCGAGATATAATTCTCAAGACTGTAAGATCCTCCCCACCGCCTCGAGTGGATGATGCGCAAATAATGCTGTTTCCGGACTACACTGTGGCGGTGCAAAGAGACCGGGGCTCCTACCTCCCCTTGAAGCATAGACTCCGGGTGCTGCGCTTGGAGTACTCTCTCTTATTCCCAGCCAAACTTCACATCATAGCCGAGAACAAATCTCACTTCTTTACCACACCTGAAGCGGCGTGGGAATGGCTGGAGTCAACGGGCCGGGTCTCAGGCCGCGAGGCAGAGAGGAACCCGCCTGCATTGAAGAGTAGGCGCAACCGGGCGAGGCGTGGCCGTAGGGGAGGCGGTGTGACAGCTGAGGCTGCGACGCATGCACCTGACCTGGAGCAGCTTATACATGAGGGCGTGAGGCACTGCATTCGGCGGCGGCTATTAATGCTTCTTCGGCAGTGGTGGAATCGGAAACTGAAATTTCACAGCCTCCCAGCGATCACCCTGCCACGCCGGACCGGCTCTCTGAACTGGGTTTTCCAGAGTGTCCGACTATGAGCCCTGGTACTGCAGACAACCTTTTTTAGGCCCTGCAGGAGCCTACCTGAACGGCCCAGAAATGATGTAACTCTTCGCTTGGCATGAGCAGTTTGTTTGGTCTATAGAGATGACATGCTATTCAATATGTGTTGACAGATGGCGCGACTGCTAAAGCATGGGATACTTAGCGGGCAGACTGTGCAGCTTTCGCTGGTATCGTAATTGTTTCAGATCACTGTTTAAGAGTGCAGCTCGCCGCCGGCCCCCCTACTCTGTTATCCGCTTTAGCCGGGGTGACTGGCTTAGTGCGTGCTCATTTTTGTGTGACGTGGCCTACCCCACTCTCCTACTAGCAGAGAATTAATATGTGTGATTATTTTATTGACTGTAAGAGTTGTTGGGTTTGGGCGGGAACCGGTTGTTCATCTGCTCTGATGGTATTGGTTTTGTTATGGTTATCTTGGAGGCTATACTTAGGATGTCTTACTGGGTGCTGGGAATCTACCATTGTATGCACAGTCTTATGCTTAAGGGCAGGGCAGGTAATACATAGGCACGCCGACCTGATGCTGCCATGAACCCATATATTGCGATTACTTGGAACGTGCGCAGTATACACACGCCTAAGCACAGGTATTCCATATAGTCATATCTTAAAAGGGACTCAGTCCACATAGCCTTTCTGCAGGAGACCTATTTGGCACTCTCGGAGCTTCCTCGCTTGCAGAGGCGTTGGAGAGGGCAATTATATGCAACAGTCCACTCTACCTACATCAGGGGATCCCTGGTCTGGATCAAGCCAGGTGTTCCCTTTGTAGCAGAAGACCAAATCATAGATACGCAAGGGAGATTCGCCCTGGTGTGTGGGCGGCTTGCGGGCCGGGCCATAGTGCTAGTATCTATATACGCCCCAAATGTGGATCAGACCTCCTTCCTGCACACTTTGTCTCGTCAATTGTCGGGTTGGAGTGAATACCCTTGGTTACTGGGAGGGGATTTCAACAGTGTGCTAGATATTGACTTAGATCGTTCCTTCCCCCCATTGCCTACATCTCCTACCGTGGCAGCTGTGCAAGGGCTGGCCACCTGGACCCAAAACTGGCGCCTGATAGATATATGGTGGCAGCGGAATGTCACAGACAGAGTTTACTCGTACTATTCTGCCCTGCACTCCCTGCATGTGCGTCTTGACAGAATACTCTGCACACAAAAATTGACCTCTGCGATCGTGGACGCGGACTATTTAGGACGCACGCACTCCGACCACAACCCACAGACTCTGCACTTGGGCTGGGATATTTCCTCTCCAGCTGTCCCTGCTTGGAAACTCAGACCTGAACACCTGAAGGATGCAGCATTTAAAGCATCGCTAGATGCGGCGATCCTTTAATTTTTTTAACATAATAACGGCCTTGCCTCTTCGGGCCTGTTAGAATGGGATGCCTTTAAGGTCTTCATCAGGGGCCACTGTATGGGGACCCAGTGGAATCTGCGCCGCTCGATAGAGCATGACCTTGCCCATATAGAACGAGGCTTGCTGCGCCCAGAGAGGGAGGCTGCTCGAAGCCCCACAGAAGTGGCCCTGTTGTCCAAGGTCTGCGCCGAGCGCTTATCCCTACTCGAGCGGCTGCGTCCCTTGAATTATGCTGCTCACTCGGCGTGAACACACACTTCAGCAGACAAGTCAGGCAGACTTCTGGCCCGGTTGTCCAGAAGCGATTGCGATTACGGCTCAATTATGGAGATTTGCTCAGAATCTGGTCACCTGCTTCACACACCTGTGGAAATACTCTCTGCGTTTACGCAGCATTATAGGATGTTGTACATCTCATTTGAGACTTCCTCCAAACGGTCCTACACTGAGTTCCTCTCTGGGGTGGAGCTTCCTTGTCTGACGGCTGACCAGAGGAACGCGCTGGAGGAGTCTCTCGACCTCACTGAGATTCAGGCCAGTATCCGTGAGCTGTCAGCTGGCAAGACACCGGGCCCAGATGGTCTGCCGGCCGACTTCTACAAGGCATTTGCTCCAATCCTTGCACCAAGGCTACTCCGTGTCTATGAGGAGCAATGGGTGTTTTGTTGCTGTTTTGGTTAAAGATTTGAAGCTTATTGTTGAGCTCCGATGTCCATAAACTCTCAATGTCAAGCTGCATTATTGAGGTGTCAAGGTATTTTTATGCCGGAGAGCAGGGCTTCATTGTTATTTCCTCCCATATACTTTAGTTTATGGTGTTTCTATCCACACTTCTAGTTTTGTGAAAAAAGTTGATATAGGCTGCGTGCCTTACAAGAGACTGTTTGTATAAGCCAAATCCCAGGTTTATCTGTGCTGGCAAGGTGTAACTTGAAGCTTGAACATTTGCCTTTAAATGCTCGATATGGTGTCATCCAAAACCTTAGAGTGTCTGCCACGAAGTGACATACTTTCATAGACTAACGAGGGAACCACCATTGCTTTGGCTACTTCTAACAGTGGGCTATTTATTCAATTTGGTTGACAATGTCTGAAGTCACAGGGAAAAAGGAGCCCCTTTCTGTCTTATTTCTTCTTTATGTGTGAGAAAGGAGCCATGACAGTCAAACAGGAGACCCAAGTATTTATAAGGAACTGTTTCTTCAAGCTTGCTCTCACTTAATCCCCAAGTTGTGACCCCCTCATGGATCTCTCACCTAGTATCATTATTTTGGTTGTTTTATTATTGATTTGCAGCCCATTCTTGAGGGAGTAATCTTCTGTGGCTTTCAATAGATGTTGCATATCTACCCTAGTTCTACTGAGAATCACGATGTCATAAGCATATAGGAGGTTCGACAGTTGCATCGTCCCCAGTCGTGGAACGTGGGAGTTGATGGTAGAAAGTACTGTTGAGAAATAGGCTAGGAAGTGGTTGCATAAAGTGGGGGCCAAAACGCAGCTCTGTTTTAAGCCTCTGGTCATTGGGATCCTTCTAGAGAGGTTTGACCCATTGCCCAGTTTGATCCTGAATCACATACTAGTGTACAGGTTCTCAATGGCTTTCAGAAGTTGCTGTAGAATTTATCAGCTATTGAGTTTCTCCTAGAGCCTACTTTGATTGATGCTGTCAAATGCTGCTTTGAAGTCGATACAGCAGAGTTATAGTGGAAGATTTGTAGCCACTGAAGAATCAAGTGTGAAAGATAAAGCCATGATGTCAGTTTCTGTGCCTGAATTGCTAGTAAACCCAGTTTGATTTGGAGAACTATTGATAATTGACCAGCCCAGTCAGTAAGATGCTTGAGGAGGGCCCCGGCAAAACATTTTGCTTCATTGTTGATAAGCGCAATGAGTTGAGGGTTTCTAGGGTCCAATTTATCCCTACCTCTGAGTATTGGAGAGATGATGGATCCCCTCTGGGATTTTGTGATTGATTTGCCAACCAGGGCGTGACTGAAAAGGGGAGCTATGACTTCTGCTCACTTAGGTGGGTCTAATTTATAGATGGCCCGAGGGACCCCATTTGAACCACTGTCTCCCATCTTTCTAGAGAGGCGGACGTACATTTGATTCTTTTTAGCTCGCACAGGTGTTCAGAAGGTTCAGCGTTGCCCTTGTTTACTGTTGGAGCAAGGGTGAAGATCACTTCCTGTGGTAGGTGATCACTTTCAGACCTTAGACCCAGTTTAAAGGAAATTACCATTTGCCTAAATGCAGGAGTGGGTTGCGGGCCACAGAAGGGGCGGGGCTGCGTGCGGGGATGATAAACATTCAATTTATTACATAAAAAAACACTTACCTTCTCCCCAATCACGCTGCTTCTCTGCTCCTCTGCTGCAAGCAGGCAGAGGCTCCCAGGCTGCTCTGTGGCCAATCCTGATGGTGCTCAGAGCAGCATTAGGATTGGCTGGGAGCACCTAGCCATGGTGCTCCCAGGCAGACTGGGTGCCTGTGCAGGGTCTCTTCAGCCTGGCAATTTTGTTGCTGCGCTGGAGAGAGCACACTGCACATATGTGTTTGGCTGACCCTTACTGCTTGTCACCCCCACAGCCCCACCCCTTTAAAAGAAAATGATAATAAACTAAGTTTATTATAGTTTTCTTTTAAAGGTTTTACAGCTGCCGCTGCTGGTGAGGTACAACACTCCTCTGCCCTAATGGAGGAGCCCCCCTGCATAAGTGATAAGGAGACCCATGTGAAACCTATTAATGAGTTGCCGTTTGTGGCATGAAATGAAAAGGAAGGTGGGGTATCTTCACTGAACCAGCCATTTAGAGTCCTAGGTTTTCTAAGGAGCCCAGTAAAGCTGTTCCTATTTTGCATCTTTTTGCTGTTTTTATCACTGATTTTTCTGGGATAAACCACTGATGTTCCTCAGCTTCAATGACCTTGTTGGTTTCAAACCCTCCTAGTAGATTCATATTGAAGTCCCCCATTACTATTAGTGAGAGGAATGGGTAAGAGCAGCCCAGTTTAGTGATGTGAGCCACTAGAAGTTTGGACATTGCCTCTTGGTTTTTCTGTCTCGAGGGCATATAGATGTTAACTAAAATTAACCCCTGCTCTTTCCTTCTGTGCAGAAAAGTCAGGAGCACTGTGAGAAATGTATCAGTGTCAGAGGAGAGCACCTTACAGCTGGCATTAAGGGAGGTTGGCAAGTACACCCGAAGGCCAACTGTCGCACGGCCAAATTTGCCTTCCTAAATAGCAAGTAGGAGGGCATGGGAGTAACCCGAGATGGAGATTGGTTCCAAAGCCCAAGTTTCTTGTAGAGAAATAACCTGCAAGGAATGAAAGTAGTTGAGTGTTTTGGGGTCTTCCAGCAGGCAGTGAATGTTCCAAGAGCAAAGCCTTAAATAGTGACACTTGCGAGCATCTTCCCCCCCTGGGCTAGAGATTGAGGGCCAGATTTATACCTTTTCACGTAAAACTGTGTTAGTGCAGTTTTGCCTGAAAAAGTAAAGCACAGGCTAGCGCCATTCCAAGGCCCCAGCCAGGTTCCATATTTATGGAATGGCACTAAGGCCCTGTTAGCGTCCTTGGAAAGGACGCTAACTGGGCAGGGAAAGCATAGGGGTATCAGGGGCTTGTGCGCCAAATTATGGCACTACAGTGTTTAGAGGTAGAAAAATTTACTCTTAGCAGTGTAGCGCCAGTTTCTGGTGCACAACCCCCATGGACATGGCTCCTGCCTTAGTAAAGACAGAAGCTATGCCCACCACCCCAATGGCCATGCCCAGGGGATGAATGTCCCTTGGGTATGACCATTGGGGCCAGCGCCGTGCAGAGTCCCCTGATTCGAGACACTTGAGCAGGGAAAAATAAAAAATAAAATACTTACCGGGACTTACCTTGGATGGGTCCACCATCCTGTGATGTCCCTCTGGTGTGGGTGGGGGTGTCCTTGGGGCCAGGGAAGAGCACTTGTGGGCACTTTCCATGGTCTCTGACCTTGGAAATATGCCTACAGGTCCCCTTATTCCTGCCCATACCCAGGTGTTAAATAATGGCACTAAACAAGCATAGCATCATTATTTAAGGCCCCCATACCCCCGTGCTGGATTTTATCACGGGGGATAAATAAGGAGCTAAGGCCATATCATCCTTTTCTGGATGGGAAAGCCTACCTGGCATCTAATTGATGTAAGGTAAGTTTTCACATCCAGAAAACGACAGTAACTCCATTACTTTGGCGCTAGACTGTTTAGCGCCAAAGTATAAATATGGAGTGAAGTTTGTACTGAATCAGCGTTAAAACAAAATGATGCTAATTCTGCCCAAACCGAGTATAAATATGGGCCTGAATTTATTGCTTGCTTCTGGTTGTGAGTTTGGGCTACCAACCACCAGTCTTCTCTCTCATTGCTATCCTTCTGTATAAGTACATGATTCATGGGCCCAACACTCCCTGTGGCATTGGAGGCTTTACCCAGGGGCGGGCCCTTGCACACCGTAGGACCAAGTAGGGGTCAATCATTTCTGAGGTGATCTTAGTTAGGCCTGGAATCTACCCTAAGAGATTTAATATGTTTCTTCGATTGAGAATGTCCATGTTTCCAATTGATCGATATACTGGGTGGAATAGGATTGTGAGGCATTGTCCCTCCCCTGAAGTGTACTTACTGTGTCTCTCTTTTGCACTGGAATTTTCCTCCTCACCAAAAGGAGAAGACAGAATATAGTGATTGTCTGAAAAGTGATGTAGAGTGATTACGTTGGGGTCAGATCTATTCATCCTCCTGACCAAGGGCAGCAATTCCAGATGTAGAATGGCAGGGGAAGTCCACCTCACAGCATACTTCGGAGACAGCTGTTCAGGCTCAAGGGCGTGTTGCATCCCACCCGTGTGGGGGGCTAGACAATTGTGACCCTCTCCGGAGAGAGTTACCTTGTATTTGTGTGACTTCTTGAAAATCACCAGATGCCCTTAGCCGAGAAGGGCAGTTTCTCTGGGCCGGATTGTCCTGCCACTTGACCTCGGGGGAAGAGCCTCATCTGAGCTGATGTTGAGGATGAACATTCCTTATCTCAATAGCTCCCTCTGAGGTGCATTTCTCCCCCTTTATTTAATTGGTTTCGATGGAGTTGGCTAGAGGTGGCTTTGGTTTGTGGTTTATGGACTATGTCGCATCTAGGGCCGCCCCGTCACTGGTGGATAAGACATTGCCAGCGGTCTTACGTCCGTGATCAATTTGATTGGATGTCAAGTAGAATTTCAGCCATGCAGTTTTGGGGTAATTTTTATTATGTGATTTCTTCTTCTGGGTCCTTTTGGACATTATCTTCTTCCCTGTTTGAGCTGGTTGGTAAGTGATATTACCCTTGCTCTTTTTGCCTGTGTTTGGCATTGTTTTCAAGTTACATGGTGATGCAACCTACCCCTTCCCGGGGGTGTTAATGATTCTTCCCGGGGGGGGGGTCCTGGCCATTTATGGCTGTTTCTCCAGGTGAGAAGCTCCTTGTTGGGACTTGCTGTCTTGCTTAGTGCCATGTGCACTGTTGCAGCCTCCTTGTGACTGCATGGTGATTGTGAGAGCACTCTTCCTGTCTTTCAGCTCTTCTATTGCACCCCCTAATAAGTTTGGTAGTTGGCTTGGTTTATCTAGAATTGAAGAGCAACAGCATTGTTGCTGGTTTCTTCCTGAGCTCTCTTAATGAGATTGTTAAGTTCTACAGTGCGCTTGTCAATACTAGCCACAGAGGCAGTCACTGAACTCATGACCTCAACTTGCACGCACATCTTAGATGAGTGATTAGTGAGAGCCTCAGCCATTTTCTGGATGATCATGAGCATTGCTGGCCAGGTGCTTTGTCCCACCCAGCTAGGGGTCCCACTACTAGTGTCGGGAGGGAGAGTCCTGAGATTATGATGTGAGTCTGGGGTGCCAGGGGTGCTGGATTCCTGACCTACAGTCAGACACTCATTCCCTTCTCCGATGTATATGAGGCAAGGATCTCATTTCTTTCTTCTTGTGTTAAATTGTCAAAGTCAACCCCTGTTTTAGGTTCAACTGGTTGTGATAGAGATTGACTGTGGTTCAATTTGCTCGTTCTTTTGGTGAAATAAGAGCTTTCTCATGATTGGTGGGTCGTTCTCGAATTCCAGCCTTCCTCCACTGGTGAGTTGTCTGCCTGGGGTTAGTCTCCTGGGGGATCCTACCCCCCTCCTGGCGGATTGAGTTAGATTGAGTGGCTTTATCCCAGTCATTTTGCACTCCTAGTGGAGCAGTTCCTTCATGTAGCCAGCTGTTTGAGGCCCCTCCTTTTGTTGCCACCCCGACTTTGATGCCTTTGTCTATAACTTTTTATCCTGAATTTGAAGGTTTCTTAAATTGGTCCCCTCTGGGATGACTTTGCGGCTAACTTCGTGTATGGGAGAGCCGGATGTAGTGCCAGTTGTTGTGTCACTAGGTGTCATCCCTGTTTTATCTAAAGCCAGGGGAGCCAAGCTCTGTTGTATTTTAGGGTTGCCGTTCGGAAGCGAAGATGAGGATTGCAGCTTGGGTTCAATTATCACCAAGGGTGTTAATGGGACTGCGAGACCAGAGTTCGGGCAGTTGCTGAATAGATAGCAGGCTCCTCCATCTTTCAGTAACTGAAATGTTGTTGTTATTTTAGGATGACTGGTGATCCATGATGTACCTGTTGCAGGACCGATTTGAGTGCCAGTGGTTTGGATATCCACCAAGGGAGGATCACTGAGGAGTACCTTCTTCTTTTCTGCTGTGTTGCACCGGGAACTCCCTGCCCTCATTTCTACTGGCGTCTGATCATCTTTTGTACCATTAGCACGTTGTCACAAATGTATTTTAATTAAATAGAGATTTTGTTGAGGCCCAGGTGAGTGGGGCTCACCAGACACTCTGCAAGCCGCACTCAGCACTACCCAAGCTGCTTTCCCAGAGTGCAGGGGCACACACTTGCAGCAGCTTACTGAAGCCACCGCACTCACCAGAGCCAGGAGCCAAGATACTTCTGGAATGCTGGTTTACTTTGCTAGTGCTGGATTCCATATATTGGACACTGGCTGCAGTGCTGCCATCCAATTGTGCTGATGTATTGCTGTGTTTGTCAAGATGCAGGTGTTTCAAGATTCAGCAGCAGCAGAAATGCAAAAATGTAGCAGAAATGCAGCAGCAAAGAGTTTGGCGAAGAGCTTGGTGGCAGATGGCAACAAGTGTGAGTGGTGAGTAAACAAGTCCCTCTTCACAATCTTTTCCAGCTGCAGCAACCGGCCCAGCCCGACACAGTCCAACCCAGCCCAACTCATCCCACCCTGCCTATCCCCCGCTGCCCTCACCTTTCTTCTCCTCCTCATGGTGCAATGAGCAGAGGTGTCCAGAAGTAGCATCGGGAACTGGTGGCTGTGCCACCCCTCCAGCCCTCGGTGGGCTTCCTGCAACCTCCAATGCCTGGTGGCCACCATGAGCAGGCAGGCAGGCAGGCAGGCAGGCAGGCAGGTGGGAGGACGAGCACAATGACGGGATTGAGGCAAGGGCAGGGTCTAGGGCTAGGGTGCTCATGTTCATGCTCAGCAGGTTCCAGGGTCTTGGGGCTGATGGGATCTCTGTACATTTGTGTGAGCCTGCCATAGCTAGGGCAAGACCTCCAGTGGGCTGACCGCCTGCAGGAGGTAGGCCGCAGACAGATGGGCGACCGATGAGAGGACAAGCTTCCAGAGCTTGCAGAGATCTGCCTCCACCTCCATATCGCCCGCTACCTCCGCTGCTTGCTTGTCTGCTCTCCACCTCTGCTTTTGCTTCTGCTACTCAGAGCACAGGTTTCTATCCAGGCAGTAGACCTGACTACACCTCAGAAGATTCAAGGTCACGTGGCTCACCTCGGAGTCCCTTCCGGTTCACACATGGCACAGCTGAAATGAGGCATCTGACCCCTCCCAACAACACAGTGCACACACATTACCTTAGCACACACTGCGTTACAGTAGGCATCATGAGATACAATTACAACAGATGCCCCTTTATTTAAAAAACACATTTCTTTCAATTGTTGAAAGATATGCGTTCTCTCCTCATCTCCTCACACCCTACAGATGTCCAGTATTACAGGGGAGATAAAACATGGCACACAGACAAACATGAGACAGTATTTAACACACTTTTAGCATCCTCAGGTCAAGTTACAATGTCTTGCCTATATGGCGGTGGGCACAGAGTGCTCCTGGGGAGTTGTGTACAAGATTCTTATAGCCTTTTGTATGTTGCATACCTTGCCATATAATGCGGTTTCCATATGGATGTTAAACCTAATCTAAAGTCACATCCAGGGACCTACATTGTGGCCCAGAACAGAAGTCAGAGTATGCAGGCGCGGGAACTTCTGGTCAACTCATTTTTCTCTTAACATAAAAGTTTGTTTACTGTATTATGTGTTTGGACAGTCTCTTATCAATGTCTAACACATTGCTCTGCATACCATACCGCCACAACTCTGTTTACCTTGTATAATGTTTCCAAGTAACTTGCTATTCTCAAGTGAAATAAATTTGCCTGCAAATATTCCCACACATTGTAATGCTTATCCAGACCAATGTTCAACCGCAATATCTAACTACCATACTCTTAGGGCCAAACTTATGTGATTGTGGTACAATGCAGCACAGCTAGTCACATTGCTGTGCTGCATCACAGAGACAGGGCAGGAAAATGCCATGTTGGAAAGAATATGCACATTCCTACCTTTGTCCTTGCGCTGGCACCATTTTGACAGCCTAGGAGCAATGCAGACACTTTTTCACCAAGGTACAAGGGTGACTGTAATGTAAGGATTATTTTTGTGCAAGAATCCCCTGAGACATTTTACTTTTTGCTACAAAATGCAGCACCTATAAGAAGAGGAAGTAATGGGAAGGCGTAGCATTTTGGTGCATTCCCAGGTCTACCACTTCTTGCAAATTTGGGAATGCATAAAAATCTATGAATGTTATTGGGAACAACCACCCAATATCAATGGAATGCCTCCTTGGGGTAGAATAACGCAATGCAGCAATTTGCACTGCAATGCTTTACTCCAGATTTATGAAGCCATTCAGGGCCATGCAAGGTGGCCTTGCTAGGCTTCAAAAATCACATTTTGGGTTTATTGTGCATGCACCATGGTGCATAGCGTGGAGCAAGAGCGGTGCAACCCCAGCATAAATATGCCCCTGTGACTCTACACTCAAAACAGGGATCTCTGCCTACCACAAATGAATGTGAAATTACATACGGAAAGAGGAAGTGTGACATTTTGTTTTCATTCTGAGCCATCCTCTGCTAAAACCATTATGTTCCTCTATTCTGCTGATCCTTGGCACAATTTTGGGCAAAATGGCTGAGGGACTTGATGAGAAGTCCCCCCTTTTCCCAAAAGTGGATTGGTGATCATCACAGAGAGGATCATTGCCAATTACCAATAGCTTAATGAGGGACCAGATACACAGCTAAGCAGTGCAGCAGGGGCCAAAATTTGGAGCTGCAGTGCAGAGGGTGTCCACACCCAACAAGGAAAGCTGTGCCACAAGGGCTGAGAAGTCCTTCACCAATGGACTGTTGTTAATTCTCAGGACATTATGGACTTGGCCTCCCGGCCACATAAACAGCACTCTCATGACACCACTGTGCCAGAGGGTCATGAAAGCTGTCTGGCTCTACCTTAATGCTCAGATGGAGGAGCTTGAGCAGCAGAGGGTCCGTAATTATATGAATATTGGTATTTGGCATATAGGCGCGCATGAGTTATGATAGTGCTGTCCTGTTGTGTTTACTGTAAATTTGGCATCATTTTACTTATTTTATTTAACATGTTGTGTTGTTGCATGAAAGTTTTGAATATTAGCATTTTGTAAGCATGAATATTTTATATTTGTTTCCTTTTCCTTAACTACTAATCTGTTTTTGACACTATGGAAATGTTGTGATTGTGTACCATTACCTAACTTAATTAATGTGCGAAATGAGGTTGTTGAAGGTGCGGTCCAGCAGCAACCACAATCCTTGTCAGGATAAGACACAAGCAAATCCCAAATTATCCTGTGCTCATCCCGCTGGTAGCTTGGCACAGAGCAGTCAGGTTTCACTTAGAGGCAATGTATTAAATATTTATGCAACACTTCAAACAGCAAAACAATGAAAACACCACACAAAAAGATCTAGCACCAGGTTAGAAAAACTAAAGCAAAATGTAATAAATAAAACTAGACCGAAATAGTAAAACTCCAATCAGTAGAACCAGAATTATGAATTTTTAGATAATAAAGTGTAAAATAGTACCTAAAAGTATAAAGCGACAATAACAGCTATCTCGATGCACTGGACCAGGTCAAAGTCAAATGTTCAGGCTGATGATGATGGAGCATGGGTCAGATACTGTCTTAAAATAGTCCTGCTGAAGTTTTATCTTCTCAGTTTTGTGCCAAGATTCAATTCTTGTTGGGGAGGGTCATGCGAGGAGCAAGGATGGTTTTAAGTGCAGTTGTCAGAATGAAGTGGAGAGGGTAGCCAGGCAGTCACAGATGGGTGGTCTGGAGCTTTGCGTTGGCAGTTCCCTGTGGGCAACAAATGCTGATTTGCAAAGAGATGGGCTGGTGGCAGCTCACACTGGAGTTCGGTGCAAGCAGCATTGTTTTGGTGCGAATGGTCCCATTTGTGGTTGCAAAGAGCCCAACAACTTGATTTAAGAGGCGGTGAGCCACATCAAGGATCCAGGACCTGAAAGGCACCGCTTGCCGGTCAGAAAATCCTTGTAGTTGTGTCCTGGGGCTGGTTAGGGAGCCTTTCATGTCCCTGAGGTTTAGATCAAAAGGACAAAAGACTAGTCCTTGGAGTCAATATGGGGTCCTGGTTTCAACAGGAAGTTGCAGGTACAGTTCTTCCCCAAGCAAGAGGACCACAGGTCAGCATAGCAGGGTAGAAATCCCTTTAGAGCAGCAGTCAGGGAGAGTGAAAGTAGTTGTATCTGCATAGCAGTCCTTCCTCCTGGCAGTGTAACCACAATTCCAGAAGTGTACTAAAAAGTTGTTATCTGAGGTCCTTCTTTTATACACATTTGTGTCTTTGAATTGGGGAGAAGCTTCTAAGGCCATGACTTTGAAGTATACAGATGACCTGCCTCCCCTGCTTCGGATCCAGACTAACAACATGGGGTATGCAGGGAATTTGTGTGAAGAGAGGACACACCCTACTCAGGTGTAATGAGGGCTGTGCCCAGCTCCTCCCTCGCATCCTGCCAGTGATGGCCCATACAGTCACACTCAAGCTCCCCATTATGTGTAGCTGTCCAAGGTGAATACGCAAACCCAACTGTCACCCATGCCCTGTCAGGTGACCGAGGTACGGGCTGCAGGCACCATATGGCTAAGGCAAGAAAATGCCAACTTTCTAAAAGTGTCATTTTCAGAACTGTAATTTAAAATCTGACCATTTGGAAATTATACTTATAAGATGTATTAAGGTAACACCAATGATAATGGGAGAGGTAGGGCTTGCAGTAGTGAAAAACACATTTATGAGTTCTTCACTACCAGGACACGTAAAACTAAAAAGCACATTTCGAATTGTTTAAATACATTGCACACATTCCTCTGGACTGTCCAGGGTCTACCATGGGAGTGACAAATGTAATAAAAAGCAATGTTTAGGACTGGGAAAAGGTTTATTGTGACAGGTTGAATACAGGCAGGACTTAGACATGTTAAATGGGCTGCTTAAGTGTGTTGCACAATCAGTGCTGCAGGCCCACTCATAGCATTTAATTAACAGGTTCACAGCACAGGTAGTGCCGCTGTGCTAGGAATCTACTAGTAAATTAAATATGCCAATTGTGTCTAAGCCAATCTAACATGTTTTATGGAGAGAACACAAGCACTTTACCACTGGTTAGCTGTGTTAAAGTGTGAAGAGTCCTAAAGCCAACAAAAACGAATTCAGCATAAAGTGAAGGTAAAAGGCAAAACATTTGGGGATGACCCTGCAGAATGGGCCAAGTCTCACAATTGCTGAATAATGTGTTGGGTGTTTAATGTCCAATACATAGACCAGTACAACCCCCTTTAAAATGCCTTATAAGTTGGTGGGAACAATGTCGCCTCTTCAATACCCGATGTGTGCAACATGACCTGAATCTACATTTTCAATAGGTTTATATGAATGTTGATATGGATCAACTATCTCTGTCCCTTTCACCCACTTTGAATGACTGATTGTGCAACTATATTGTTTATTTTTTTATCAGAAGGTCTTCAAATAGCCAACCTTTGAGCACAGAATGATGACAAATATGTTAAAATCTCCACTTTGCTAACTACAATTATTGTGTATGTGTAGTATTGACCCAATAATTTAGCAAAGTCTCTCTTTTTTACATTCCTTTTCGGGGATCAAGCCGACCAGCAATGATTAAAGTAGGACCCATGGCAAGGATAAATATCCTCATCTTGGAGGAGGGCACGATCATGTGATATCACCAGCAAGGAGGAAGAATCCATCACTAGCCATGGTAGTGCATCCGCTGTAGAGTTACTTCATCTGTCTTCTGGAGACACTAGATGGAGATTGAACACTCATTTCTGGGAGCAGTAGATGTTAACACCGCCAGCCATGGGGAGAAAGTTGTTGGATACCCCCCAGCCTTGAGCAAAAATAACTTGTGGTGTCCCAAACACAGGCTTTAACACAATCTAGGCCTGCCTCCAGCCCCTCCTGAACTCCTGGGTCCTATATTTCATTTGGGCCTTCAGCTGTACCACCTGCATTACCTACTACCAGTGCCTACCCTGATGAACTTGAGCAGAGGGACACTTCTGCCCCCAATATGCCAAGCTACTCTGCTGCCCAATCCCTTCCTCAGTATCTGTGGCAGTGCCTGCTTTCAAGGAGGTCAGGACATCAGTTGTTGATGCTCAGGGCCCACTTTCTCAGAACATCTGGAACTTAATTGGGAAGGTAAGAATGGCCTGAGAGACAATCTCTGGACAGATTTATACAAAATGTATGTAGCGGCATGACATGCGTGACTGCAGCTATTATGGCATCTTCTGCCTCCCCAACCTTCCCGACTTCCTGCAGCCCCAACTCCCAATTCATCTTTCCTCACCATTTCCCCTGCTACCCTTCAGATTCCTTCTTCTTGTGGGGTGTCTGGTCCTGCCACAGTAAGCCAATATATGTGTGCATCAGAGGAGGATCATAATGAAAACCAATAGTGGTCAGTAACTTTTTTCCCTGTGCCAGGAACCTGAGTTGGACACATTCTCTGACTTGGGAGTCTGACTTTATATGATTTTTGGATGTCGGTCTCTTCTTTTTGAACTCTTTATATACTATTAAATTATTTGTTCCCTATTTGTATGTAGACAGATTCTCTTGACCCTTCCAGACATGTTTTTATTATTTGCCCCACCAACTCTAAATTAGCATTTACCCGCTGCGTTAAGATTACATTTTTATTCCTTTGAACCCTTCCAAGGACAGGTTTCTTTACCCTACAATATATATTTTTCTGTAAAAATCTTCTTGAATACACACACACGCACAAAAACACACACAAACACACACTGAACTCAAACAATAGTCCCTTTCCTGCATTTATAATCACACTGTGTGATGCAATGTATGTCAGACAAGGTAAGTGTTTAGCTATTTGGAAGATGCTTTCTTTATCTTAGTGCAATTTTTAAATGCTTTACACCTTGAAAATGAGGGGAGGAGATAGTATATATGCTACTATTCTATGAGGCAAATGCAACAGAAAACGTTCAACAAAAATAGAAGGTTGACACAGGTTGGTGTTGTAAAAAGTGCACATATTTTTATTTAGCAAAAATGGTGACAGTGAATGTGTTCAATACAGTGAGTGAATACGCTTATTACAGGAATTTTATCCTAGTACTGCAACCTACACAGTGCTGCTGGTGAGCATCGTTGAGACTGCTTGTGTTCTGGGTGGTTGTACACACTTAGGAATGCAGGTGGTGGAGGTGGCGATGCAAATAGTGAAGGTGTCTGCTTATATTCTCCTACAAATGCTCATCATTAAGATTGACATTGGCATTTTTTGCTGATTGCCCTCATAATCTTCAAGGCAAATGCATGGTGTCTTAAACACTCTTCCAAAACATTCTCAGATGGTCTAGGTTCATCTTCCCCATGTTTTTGCAGTGAAAGCACGCTGGGCCTGACTTAGGGGGTCATTCTAACCCTGGCGGTCGGTGTTAAAGCGGCGGCCAACCCGCCAACAGGCAGGCGGTAAATTTTTTTTAATTCTGACCCTGGCGGAAACCGCCAACAGAGACCGCCACTTTAACACTCCGACCGCCACGGCGGGACAAACAAACAGCACGGCGGTCACCGCCAACAGACAGGCGGGAGACAATGTACCGCCCACCCTATCACAACCCACCAATCCGCCACCCTTTCCGGGGCGGTAGCCCCGCCGATAAAAACACGGCGGAAACAGCCATTACGAACGGAAAACGCTCACCTCTACACACTCCACGAGGAATCTGGACAGCATGGAACCCGAACTACACATCCTACCAGCTATTGTCTTCCTGCTCCTCTACCATGAGCACGAACGCCGGCGCAGAAGACAACGGTGAGTACTGCACCTACGACACAGGGGAGGGGGGAGGCAAAAAATTACGGGGACACACATACGCGACACACCCACAACTACATACACATCAATGCAGAGTAACAACTCAGAGTGACACCCCCAAACCCCCCGGAAGAAAGCAAAGACAAAATAAAATGACCATGAAATTTGAAGTATATTGTACGGCTAAGTAAAAAAATATATCAAACATCTATAACTATATATACATATGTAAATTGTCCTGTCCAAATTGGGTATCAGCCATTGTTCGTGGGCCAATGGGCCTAAACACATGGACAAAGCCCACACAGGATACCCGACTCCAATGGAGAGAACACTGCAGGGGCATCAGATAGCAAAACTACAGGCACTTCAGGGGGAAGGGAAGGGGGGGGCACCTCAGCCACATGAGTCCACGACGCCAGATCCACGAGGGGCCTCCATGGCCACTGTTCAATCCTGGGGAGTGCAAAGCCACAGTCTCACAAGTCTCTACAGTGGGTGGATTGCCCACTGTGTCACAAGTTGATTACAGACTCCACTGGTTCTGGAGGAGGCATGGTGCCCAGAGTGCTTCGTGCAGCCCTGCCTGACACAGATGCGGGCCTGCCCCTTCTGCCAATGGGCCAGCGGTGCTTGAGACGGCGGTGCCCAGCGGAGCGGTGCTTGAGATGAAGGGCCCAGCGGAGCGGTGCAGAGATGGCGGTGCCCAGCGGAGCGGTGCTTGAGTTGAAGGGTCCAGCGGAGCGGTGCTTGAGTTGAAGGGCCCAGCGGAGCGGTGCTTGAGATGAAGGGCCCTGTTCAGCGGTTCTTGAGATGGCGGTGCCCTGTTCAGCGGTTCTTGACTTGAAGGGCCCTGTTCAGCGGTTCTTGAGATGAAGGGCCCTGTTCAGCGGTTCTTGAGACGGCGGTGCCCTGTTCAGCGGTTCTTGACTTGAAGGGCCCTGTTCAGCGGTTCTTGAGACGGCGGTGCCCTGTTCAGCGGTTCTTGACTTGAAGGGCCCTGTTCAGCGGTTCTTGAGACGGCGGTGCCCTGTTCAGGGGTTCTTGACTTGAAGGGCCCTGTTCAGCGGTTCTTGAGGCGGCGGTGCCCTGTTCAGCGGTTCTTGACCTGAAGGGCCCTGTTCAGCGGTGCTTGACTTGAAGGGCCCTGTTCAGCGGTTCTTGACTTGAAGGGCCCTGTTCAGCGGTTCTTGAGACGGCAGTGCCCTGTTCAGCGGTTCTTGACTTGAAGGGCCCTGTTCAGCGGTTCTTGAGACGGCGGTGCCCTGTTCAGCGGTTCTTGAGATGGCGGTGCCCTGTTCAGCGGTTCTTGACTTGAAGGGCCCTGTTCAGCGGTTCTTGAGATGAAAGGCCCTGTTCAGCGGTTCTTGAGACGGCGGTGCCCTGTTCAGCGGTTCTTGACTTGAAGGGCCCTGTTCAGCGGTTCTTGAGACGGCGGTGCCCTGTTCAGCGGTTCTTGACTTGAAGGGCCCTGTTCAGCGGTGCTTGAGATGAAGGGCCCTGTTCAGCGGTTCTTGAGACGGCGGTGCCCTGTTCAGCGGTTCTTGACTTGAAGGGCCCTGTTCAGCGGTTCTTGAGACGGCGGTGCCCTGTTCAGCGGTTCTTGACTTGAAGGGCCCTGTTCAGCGGTTCTTGAGACGGCGGTGCCCTGTTCAGCGGTTCTTGACTTGAAGGGCCCTGTTCAGCGGTTCTTGAGACGGCGGTGCCCTGTTCAGCGGTTCTTGACTTGAAGGGCCCTGTTCAGCGGTTCTTGAGGCGGCGGTGCCCTGTTCAGCGGTTCTTGACTTGAAGGGCCCTGTTCAGCGGTGCTTGACTTGAAGGGCCCTGTTCAGCGGTTCTTGACTTGAAGGGCCCTGTTCAGCGGTTCTTGAGACGGCAGTGCCCTGTTCAGCGGTTCTTGACTTGAAGGGCCCTGTTCAGCGGTTCTTGAGACGGCGGTGCCCTGTTCAGCGGTTCTTGACTTGAAGGGCCCTGTTCAGCGGTTCTTGAGACGGCGGTGCCCTGTTCAGCGGTTCTTGACTTGAAGGGCCCTGTTCAGCGGTTCTTGAGACGGCGGTGCCCTGTTCAGCGGTGCTTGACTTGAAGGGCCCTGTTCAGCGGTTCTTGAGACGGCGGTGCCCTGTTCAGCGGTTCTTGACTTGAAGGGCCCTGTTCAGCGGTTCTTGAGACGGCGGTGCCCTGTTCAGCGGTTCTTGACTTGAGGGGCCCTGTTCAGCGGTGCTTGACTTGAAGGGCCCTGTTCATCGGATCTTGAGACGGCGGTGCCCTGTTCAGCGGTTCTTGACTTGAAGGGCCCTGTTTAGCGGTGCTTGACTTGAAGGGCCCTGTTCAGCGGTGCTTGGCTTGAAGGGCCCTGTTCAGCGGTGCTTGACATGTGTGTCCAGGTTACATGGATTTCACGTGCCACCTGACATGTGGCGCGCCGGGCCCTTGGTGCACATCTGTCTTCTCGCTTGCGGGGCCCTCCTGTGCTGCCGTCCCAGGCCCATGGGTGTCCTCCTGCACACCTGGAATGGGGCTCGTGGGGCCCTCCTGGGCAGCTCGCCTGCTGCCGGACTTGTCGGGCGTGCTGCCCTTGCCACCCTTCCCTGCTCGTCTGTGGCCCTTTCCTCCCTTTGGCGGTGTGCAAGGTGGCACCCCACTCCCTGACGGTGCCAGGGTAGTGCTTTTGGAGCCTGCTGTCTTTGGCCTGTCGCGCCGGGCACTGGCTTTCTTGGCTTTTTTTTCAGGGGGTGGGCTGGCCGTCTCTTTACTCCTAGCCGAAGTAGCTGGCCTTAAAGGTGGTGGACTCCAAAATCCTTGGACTATTGTCTTTGTAGGTCCAGGTTTTGTGGTGGCTGAGGTGCTGATTGGAGTCTTATGAGATGGAGGGGGTGGGTCAGTTGTTGGAAAGAGGTCAAGGTTTGAAAGGAAAATCAATTTAGAAAGACAGGGACGGGTAGTTGAAGTGGGTATGGGAGTGGAGTAAGAGGATGTGGTTGTAGGAGAGTGAAGTCTGGTGTCTTTGGGTGCAGGTGCTTGTGCTGGAGGCTGTCGTGAGGTGGATGGCTGTTGGGTGGGTGGCTGCCTGCGTTTGTGTGGTTTGGAGAGGGGGTGACAGACACACTGGGAGAGGACACAGGGGACGTGTAAATGGTAGTGGGGGTGGTGACTGCACGTGTGCGGAGTGTTCTGGTGGGTGTGCTGGTGATGGTCGTAGTGGCTGAAGATGTTGTGCATGCAAGTGTGAGTGGAGACGTCACAGGGAGGGAGGAGGGAGACGAGGAGGAGGGGGACACAGAGGAGGCAGTGGCTGTTGGCATGTCTGCTTGTGGATGTTGCTTGGGTGAATGCTTGTGTGATGTGTGGTGCTTCTGTCTGGATGAGCTTCCCTTGGGTGTTGAGGTGTGTGCAGGCTGGTCTGTAGGTGTGTCTGGGATAGGCAGAGGTACAGGGGAGTGGGACTGGGTTGAGGAAGTTGGAGGAGGGAGGCAGGAGACAGGGACAATGGCTGCCGTCAGTGCTGAGGCCATAGCGTTGAACGATCGCTGATGGGCAGCCTGACCCGAATGAATGCCCTCCAGGTATGCATTACTCCGGTGCACCTCCCTTTCTACACCCTGGATGGCATTCAAAAGGGTAGACTGCCCAACAATGAGCGTCCTCAGGAGGTCAATGACCTCCTCCCTGAGGGCAGGAGGGGTAACTGGGGCAGGGCCTGAGGTGCCTGGGGCGAAGGAGATGCCCACCTTCCTGGGTGAGCGGGCACGGGGCGAAGGCTGAGGGGCTGCTGGGAGGGCGGAGCTGGTGCGCTGGGTGGCAGCTGTACCTGTTGTTGCGGTGGGCACGGATGTTGCCACCACCACAAGGGAGCTCCCTTCCGAGGACGTGTCTGTGTCGCTGGTGTCACCACGTGTCCCCGCTGTGGAGCTCCCCTCGCCTTCCGTCTCACTGGTGAAATCTGAGTCAGTTGCATGGCCCTCCATGGCCATGTGAGATGCAGTTCCCTCGTGCTCCGATGCCACTTCTCCTCCACCTGATGATGCTAATGCACACATGAACAGGAAGACCACCAAAAAAGTGGGGGGGGGGTGGAGAAACAAAGACATGTTGAGTGCATGCATTGGCGACACCGTTGGCGGAGAGGACAGACACAGAAGCCCCCTGCACTACGCCGCGCACTTGGGGTACACTACTCAATCCGTGGGACATGGCCTACAAGCCTATGGACGACAACTCCACACATAGGTGACACAGGGCCATGAATAGCTGTACTACGCAACCTACAGAGGTGGGAGGCGGGGGCACAGGGCCATGCCTAACGGAGGGGCCTAGCCTACAGAAATCGCCCTGGCCTAGGGATACCCACAGCCCTCCTCCCCCACCCAGACACCTCCAATGTGCGCAAAATCAGCAGAATGTGCTTGTACTCACCCCCTTGTGTCTGCTGTGATGTCCTCACGCGCCTATCCAAATCGGGGTAGGCCACCCCCAGGATCCGGGTCATCAGGGGGGTCAAGGTACGACTGGCACCCCTCCTACGTTGGGAGGCCATCCCCAGCAGAGCCTCCGCGGTCTTCCTGCTCCTGCGGCGGATGTCCTCCCACCTCTTCCGGCAGTGGGTGCCCCGTCTGTTGTGGACCCCCAGGGTCCGGACGTCCTTGGCGATGGCACGCCAAATGTCGATTTTCTGATGGGCGCTGACCTATGTGACATGTACAGGGGGAGAAAATAAAAAATCATCACCTTCTGCATGCTCGATGTGAGTGGCCCCCCACCCCCACCCTTGCCATGTGGCACATGCTCTCATCTGTCGTTTGATGCATGCCTCATTCGCTCCCCTCCCCACCATCTTTCATTCACCCCACTCAACCCAGGCATTGGCCACAAAGCATGGTCCCAGTGTACTTACCTGTTGGTCTGGAGGACCGTAGAGTAGCGCATACTGGGGGAGGACCCCATCCACGAGTTTCTCCAATTCTTCTGAAGTGAAGGCAGGGGCCCTTTCCCCTTTTGCAGCAGCCATTGTCTCTTCCAGACCGAGGTCACAGCAGCACTTGCAGTATAGGTCCTCTCCTGTGGATGATCAGGTATCGAGTGATTAAGCAGATAGAAAATGGCGGTCACGCCCGTGGCGGTGCGTACCACGGCGGGGCGTACCGCGACCGCCGGCGCACATCGTCATTGGCTCCTGAAACCCATAGGGTTCAATGTTAACCAATGCAGCTTTGCCCCGTGGTCTTCGCCCGCCTCCCGCCACGGTGTGCCACGCCAGCGCATTGACCTCACATCCCACTGTCGCACTTCACAGGTCAGGCAGCTGCCATTTCAAGGGCCCCCATATCTTAATTTCTACTGCGTCACACATGCCTAGGCCTTGCATCAACACTCATACAAGCCATTCAATGCATTGAGAATCGTGTACTGTTCAAGCTGTGGGAACGTACCTGTGGGTTGATTGAGTCTGTGCTCCATGTTGTCCTTCCTAGGCACCGTCCGCTGGGACTTGCAAGGAGATGGAGGCATCTTCCCGTGTACAGACCGCTGGTGGACCTGTCGACAATGGAAGAAAGACATGTCATACTGACATACAGGCTTGACAGAGCCACTATACAGTAACTGTGTGCCCAGCTGGAGCCAAACCTGATGTCACCCATCCGCCAACCCACAGGGATCCCCCCTCTAGTGCAGGTTCTGTCAGTACTCCATTTTTTGGCAAGTGGGTCATTTCAAACAACAGTGGCCATTTCATCAGGGATGTCTCAGCCTATGTTTTCCAAGGTGTTGTCCAGAGTGTTGTCTGCCCTGCTGAAATACATGCGGAGCTACATTGTTTTCCCTGAGGTGGGCGATTTGGCTACAGTGAAGGGTGATTTCTATGCGCTTGGACATATTCCCAACATCATTGGTGCAATTGATGGGACACATGTTGCTTTGGTCCCCCCCAGCACGAGTGAACAGGTGTACAGGAACAGAAAAAGTTATCATTCCATGAATGTCCAGGTGGTCTGTTTGGCTGAACAGTACATCTCCCATGTAAATGCCAAGTTCCCTGGGTCAGTGCATGACACGTACATCATGCGAAATAGCAGCATCCCTTACGTGATGGAACTACTTCAGAGACACCGTGTGTGGCTAATTGGTGACTCTGGTTACCCCAACCTGTGATGGCTACTGACCCCAGTGAGGAATCCCAGGACAAGGGCAGAGGAACGGTACAATGAGGCCCATGGGCGTACTAGGAGGGTGATCAAGCAGACCTTCGGCCTCCTGAAGGCCAGGTTTAGGTGCCTCCATATGACAGGTGGATCCCTAATGTACTCACCAAAGAAGGTGTGCCATATCATCGTGGCCTGCTGTATGCTTCACAACCTGGCTTTGCGATGCCAGGTGCCTTTCCTGCAGGAGGATGGTCCAGATGGTGGTGTTGTGGCAGCTGTGGAGCCTGCGGAGAGTGAAGAGGAGGAAGACGAAGAGGACGACACAGACAACAGGGACACAGTAATACAGCAGTATTTTCAATGACATACAGGTAAGAATCAACACCGGCATTTTACATTTACTTAAAGTCTCCTGCCTCTCTACTGTCTGAGTTTCCCCCCAGTGTATGTTAACTGAGTTGTGACTTTCCGTTCCAATTTCAGAGATGTGGGCCCCACTCCGTGACCTCTGCTTTGTTTCCCCATGGACTACAGCTGTGTGACGGTGGTATGTTGTCATCACAATATAACTGGACATTTTGGCACGGTTCTGTGTAATACATTTGTTCAAAAATACAGGCAGACTCCAGATTATTTTTGTGCAATAAGTGTGTTTATTAAAGTGCTCAATTTTGGGTAATGGTTGCAATTCGGTGATGGGTGATGGTGGAGGAATGTCCATGGCAGAGACTAGATTTTCAGTCTCACAGGTGCATTGTCCATATGCCTGTGGAAGGTGGAGCAGGGGCAGTTTAAGGTTGGACAGGGTGACAATGTGGGACAGTGGGATGACAATCAGGGGGTATCCTTTCCTGGCGGGGGTCTTGGCATCCTACTCTGTCTTCTTCCTAGATCTCAGGCCCTGCTTGCGGGGTGGTTCTCCTTCTGCAGGGGGTGGGGTTCTGGTGGCCTGTTGTTCTTGTGTCGGGGCCTCCTGTCCACTAGCGCCGGCGGAGGTGGTAGCCTGTTCTTGGTCCATGCTAGTGACAGGGGCCCTTTGTGGTGCCACATGGACCCGCAATGTGCTGACAATCTGATTGAGAGCCACAACGATGGTGCCCATTGCGGAACTGATGTTTCTGAGTTCTTCCCTGAACCCCATAAACTGTTCCTCCTGCAGTACCTGGATCTCCTGGAACCTGGCCAGGACCGTCGCCATCGTCTCCTGGGAGTGGTGGTATGCTCCCATGATGGAGGATAGGGCCTCGTGGAGAGTGGGTTCCCCGGGCCTGTCCCCCCCCTGTCGCACAGTAGCCCTCCCAGTCCCCCTGTTTCCCTGGGCCTCTGTCCCCTGGACCGTGTGCCCACTACCACTGCCCCCAGGTCCCTGTTGTTGTTGGGGTGGTGGGTTAACCTGGGTGCCCTGTAGTGGTGGACACAGCGCTGCTTGACATGTCCTGGAGACAGAGGCATGGGCCCGCTGGATGGGTGCTGTGCTGGTGTTCCCAGAGGGGGGTAGGTCTGCTGTGGCTGTCTGAGGGGAACCGACTGTCCCGAGGTCCCCGATGGGCCGGGCTGGTCATCTGGGTCCAGGGAGACAGAGCTGCTGTCATCACTGTGGGCCTCTTCCGGGGGTGGAATGGACATTTCTGGACCCTCCTGGGCGGTGTCGTGGCGTTCGGGTCCTGCAGGGGTATAAGAGTATGGTTATTGCTTCTGTGTGTGCCATAGCGTGCAATGGGTGGGTGCCCGTGTACCCCAGTGCTGGCATTCCCTTGTGGGGGCTGTTGTGATGGTGGTTTGGGGGGGGATGGGTATGTGCAGTGGGCATGCTTAGGTGATGGGTGTCCATGGTTTGTGGTCGCATGCAGGGCTTGGTGTTGGGATGGGTGGGTTGTGATGGTGAGACATTAGCAAGGAGGATGTGTGAGGGGGGTGGGGGGTGGGGGGGAGGGTGGGGGTATGATTTGGCATGCCGGTGGGTGGGGGGGATGAAGTAGTTGAGATTAGACTTACCAGAGTCCATTCCTCCGCCTACTCCAGCGAGGCCCTCAGGATGCAGGATCGCCAAGACCTGTTCCTCCCATGTTGTAAATTTTGGGGGATGAGGTGGGGGTCCGCCGCCAGTCTTCTGCACCGCGATGTTGTGTCTGGATACCATGGAACGCACCTTCCCCCGTAGGTCGTTCCACCGCTTCCTGATGTCGTCCCGATTTCGTGGATGCTGACCCACAGCGTTGACCCTGTCCACTATTCTTTGCCATAGCTCCATCTTCCTGGCAATGGTGGTGTGCTGCACCTGTGTCCCGAAGAGCTGGGGCTGTACCCGAACTATTTCCTCCACCATGACCCTGAGTTCAGCGTCTGAAAACCTGGGGTGTCTTTGGGGTGCCATGGGGTGGTGTGGATGAGGTGTGGGGTGGTGTTTGTGGTGATGAGTGTGGTGAGTGTGGTGGTCTGTGGTGTTTTGTGTGTGGATGTTGTGTGAGTGATGGTGTAATGTGCCTGTGAATGCTCTGCACTAGCTGGTGGTGTCTCTCTCTGGCCTTAGTCAATAAATGGTGGTCGTAGGGGTTTGTGGGTGATGTGGGTGTGTGTTTTATATTGTGTTGGGTGTGTGGGAGTGGTGTTTGTATGTGTATCAGGTGTGTGTATTTCAAAATGTCCAATGTGGCAGTGTTTTGGAGCTGTGTGTGTATTTTGACCGCGGCGGTGTGTACCGCCAATGGAATACCGCGGTTGAAAGACCGCCGCGTGGATTCGTGGGTCGGAATGGAATGGGCGTATTTCTGTTGGTGTGACGGTGGAGGTTTGGTCATCGCCAGTTTTTCGCTGGCTGTTGGTGTGGCGGACTTTTGTGGATGTCAGGTTTTTGGCGTTTTGCCTGTTGCGGGTTAGAATGACCGTGGCGGTTTCCCGTGCCCGCGGCGGTGTTATGGCGGTCTTCTGACCGGCGGTAAGCGCCTTTTACCGCCGAGGTCAGAATGACACCCTTAGTGTCTCCATTTTTAAATGCACATTTTCAACTTAGCGTTTCTTTCCTGTTGCTCCTTTCAAATGGCTTTTCAGTTATGTGATAGTATACTCCAAAATCATTGTATATGTTGCTTGTTCCTAGTATGCACTGATGCCATATAGTCTGTTCACACTGTCCAAAGCTGAGCATACAGAACATGATGCATAAACATTCTGCTTGTCCATTGAGACAGCTCTGCATTTGTAGACATATAACAGCATTGAGCTTGCATCTCTGGCACAGTGTGACATGGAGGGTACATATATTATAAAAATTTACTTTGCACTATAAGGGACAGAAGAGCACTTCCACTGGCTTATTCTGAAATGTGGTTCGTAGGCCCATATTTATGAAAAGTTGGCTCCGCATTTGCGTAATTGTTTGACGCAAAAGAGGCGCTAACTTACAAAATATAATTGTATTTTGTAAGCTAGCGCCGCTTTTGCATCAAAAAATTACGCAAATGCGAAGCAAACTTTTCATAAATATCGGCCATAGTGCCTGAGATGCAGATTGGCTGACTCTGATGCTGACCCTGAATCCAACCTTTACTCTTCACAGGATCAATAGCTTGCACTTCACCATACCGACTTCCTGGTGTCCTGGTGCATCTTACCCAGGTAAGGGGGTTTGGGTTTTCCCAATAGATATGACAGAGGGTGTTCCCACTATGCTCTCACCATTGTAGGTAGTTACATATATGAGTTTACCAATAAAATCGCACACCCATGGTTGAAACCTTTATCTTTTTCACCATCTTTGTAATGTTGAATACCATGCTAAGTCTCATTTGCTTAATCATCGCAGCTCATGACTTTTATGAAAGAATAAGATTGTTGCAATAAATTATCTAAAGGACATTTAATCATCTTATCTTGTGTCTGATTTTGGGTACTTTAAACTACAACCAAAATGGTGGATCTGCTTCCACAATTTCCTTGGGAATCTGAGTAGTCATGCTCGAGTTAGCAATACCCATCTAGGACCCTGATATGTTTAGGGGTTCAGAGGGGGCACAGTGAGCTATCTAGCAGTTGTGTCCCCGTTATTTTGATGTGTATATGGACTAAGGGCCTGATTTACATCTTGGTGGTGTTACTGCCAAGCCGTGTCAATGGCGGACCTGAGAATATAGTCAAGTGATGGAGTTCCACTTGTCGTATTTAGATGTTACAGCACTGCAAGCAAATTGACTAGCGATGGATTGCTGATGGAGGGAGAATGTGGCAGGACCCAAAGGAGTTCATACTATGGGAGGGGCTATGGAAGAGAGATAAGTGACACACATACACACACACACAAACACACTGTCCCTTAGCCGTATGTGTACCCCTGCATTACACACTACACAACACATAAACACAATAACCCATTGCCATAACAACACAACCCATACATGCAGAAAACACACAATGACATACATCCATGCCACAACATACACACACCGTTGACACCGCACCCACACATAACACAACCACAACAACCAACACAACTATACACTCAGTTGCACAAGCACACTCACAGGCACAACTACACACACCACGACAATGATAGCTGTGTATGTAAGCAATACGTGCATTTTGCAAGTATCGCCCCAGCCATCTGTGACTCCATTGTGTACCCCACATGTGCATGTTACAGTAATTTTGAAAAATTACTGTGACCTCTATATGTCTTATGTGGTTCTGACCTCCTGTGCAGTGCTCATCCAACGTACCCTGGCAACGTGGCATCCCCACTTTCGAGTCTGGTGGGAGGGACATGTTTTCTCTGTAGGTTCATGGCAGGAGTGACTTGTCTAGTCGTTCCCAGTAGAAGGCGGTGCGGAATGGGGAAATAAGGTGACTTTTCCACCCCTTTCTAACCCATTTTACCAACTCATACATGAAGGTAAGACCACCACTTTTTTCATTGCAGTAAGGCACATCCAAACCTGCATGGCGGAAAGGGTGACTGAGGTCCCACCAGCATCCACTTCTCCCTCTCCCAACGTTGACACAAGTGGTGTTTGTTGGCAGGGATGGAGATTCAAATAAGGACTTTCATCTATGAGACCACCAAAATCTAAATACAGCGGGCGGACTGTCAAAGTAGCAGATGAGCTTACAGTAGAAAAGTCAATGGCGGGACCATTACTTCTAAGATCTAAATCAGACTCTAAGGGCCTGATTACAAATTTGGAGGAGGTGTTAATCCGTCCCAAATGTGACGGATATACCACCAGCCGTATTACGAGTTCCATAGGATATAATGGACTCGTAATAGGGCTGGTGGTATATTCGTCACTTTACCGTCACTTTTGGGACGGATTAACACCTCCTCCAAAGTTGTAATCAGGCCCTAAGTCTCTGTACTTTGACGTGTATGCTGTCCAAATACACAGTCCTATTTGGTTTGTAGGAACCATATAAAATCTTGGTAAAACTTTGCAATCTTATCCAAGGTATGGGTCTGCCTGTGAATCATCTGAGGTCGTTCTTTAAGTGAGTCTGCAATCTCATACAGAGTACCTTTTTAGCACAATGCCAATATCCTGATGCACATCAATCTGTTGCCGGTAAAACAGTGGCTGGTATTATCCCATGCCAACCCCGCATGCATGGTCATCTCAAATGGCCTTCCGGTTGACCAGGAAGGAGTGGGATGGCACCTAAGAGATTGTAGGGAGGAGATTCATGAATGCAGGATACCTGGTACTGACAAAGGATGTGGTCAGAGTATTGAGAGAAAACTGGAGATGCACCTTCATGGAAGGATTATGAAGGAGGTCATACTGAAAGACCTGTGATGTGAGGAATGTATGGAGGAAAGTGTTGCATAGGCAGTCATAGCCACATCTGCTTGGCAAATACATGAGGACTGGCAATCCTCAGAAGGGATTTGGGAGGGACACTGCTATCAAGTCAGGAACACGCCTTATTTTAGGTTTTATGTGTGGGGGCAACAATGCTCTCCTTTTTCTCCTGGATCTCCAACTCCTGGACCAGCTCCTTCCCCTCCTTTTCTTTGTGAACTGAGCTAGCTGTAGATATTATTGCTTGGAGGAAGAGCAGATTCTCTCCTCGGAATGCCCACCATCCTCCCCTTGTAGATGGGTCAGAATTATTGTCTGGCTCAACGTCCCGATGACCTTGAAGAAGATTTCCACATCCAGTTGTGTGTCAAATTCCTAACAAATACTTTAATAAATATTCCTCTGCAATAACAAATCTAGGCACAAAATTATGAAAAAGTGGTGCATCAGCTCTGATGCATCACTTTTTCTGCATCCTCCTACCGGCACCTAATGACACCATGGTTGCACCGCATTTACCATACCTCGTACCATGACGGTAGTTAAAACAGTAGCATCAAAATTTTTCATGCCGTTGTGGCACTTTGCTACACCAGTGTCAAACATTTTGAAGCTAGTGTAGCAAAGTGCAATGAGGCCCATTGATTTAAATGGGTGCATCATTTTGACACCTGCTTTGAGCAGGCGTTAAAAATGACAGAAAAAAATATGGCATGGGGAAATGCCAACTTAACGCCACATTTGCATAAAAATAAACATGCAAATGTGGTGCGCGATGGCACTAGAAGTTTCTCATATCTGGCCTATAGTTTGTACCATACGAATCCAAGACAATGTACGCTATTAAGGGTTAATCCATATATGAGTTTATTCTATATCAACAATGAAATTCACCTTGTCCATCCAAAGAGATTGTTTTGGAGATCCCCTGTGAGCTCAGCTTCTGAACATATGTCCTTGTAGATGGAGTTTCCAAAGTGTGTCTATATCCAGCAGCCATAGGAATGAGATGAAGGTTCAATTGATATAGTCAATATCATACACCACCATTTATCTTTCATTTATGCATTTATTTGGAGAGTTTTATAATACACAAACATACCACAAGGGTATCAGAGTGCTGTACAGAGAAAAAAAGTTACCTGTTAATAACATGCATTGTCAATCAACAAAACCAAAGCACAAAGCCTAAGATTTTTTGTCCATGAGTGTTCTACTGGGGGCATGACAGCAAAACTAATGGTGGCTGTACGAGGGAGTACCGCAGGTGTTATGCAGTCCCTGATTCAGTCCTTGTGACAGGAATCTGTTTAGCAGAATTCTTTTATTCTCTTTCTTGAGAACAGTGGTCGATGAGTTCTACCCAATTACAGATGAGCGAGAGTTACATATTACTAGGGTATATCTGATTTGGGCATAGGCATGGTGACTGGATTATGCAGCAGGGGAAGGTCACATTTTGTGGCAGGGTTGAGTATATTATTTGGCAGGAAAAGGCAAATTATGCAGCATTATGGAGCATATTTTGTAATGCATAATTTAGTCATTTGTAAACTTGTTAACACTGTCTGGGCATTAGATTACCTCATTAGTACTAATTTAGCACCTACATATAGCAATAAGCTACAGAAAGGGGTATCCTCTGATGATGACAGGTTTGCATTTGAGGGAGTCCAGCTGTTTGAGCCATTCTTGTTTGGAGTGAAAGCTGAGGAGTGGGGAGATGAGTAGGAATTGAGTTTTCTGTGTTATCTGCACTCATGGTACTCAAGGTTCACTTGTTTGAGGATTTCTGTTAGAGGTGAGTGTGGAGTAGATGGTGAATCCTTGAGGGGCTTCAATTCCAACCGTGTGTTTAATAATTATCCACCCAATTTGTTTCATTGTAAGCAATTTTGTAGAAATGAGGTGAACCATTTGAGAATATTTCCTGACAGCCTCAGTCTGCGTTTTAGTAAACCAAAGAGACTGTTGTGGTTTACTGTGTTGAATGCTCAGGCCAGGTTGAGGAGGATGAGTTGGCAGAAGTAATCCCTGTCCAGGACTTTGAGTGTACCGTCCATTATTTGTAAGACGTCTGTTTCTGTGCTGTGTCTAGGTCCAAATCCAGATTGAAACTTGTCAAGCAAGTTGAACTGTTCAATGTACTGACAGAGTTTGTTGTGTGCACATGTTTCCAACAGTTTTGCAAGGAATGAGATGTTTGACACCCAATAAAATGTATTTAGATCTGTCTGGTCAGCATCTGATTTTTCAGGAGAGAGTCACTTGCCCAATCTTGAAGCAGTCTAGGTTTGTGCCTTGAGTTAGTGATGAGTTTACAATTGTTATCTAGGGGAGAGAAAACAGTTGACTGAGATCCTTTATGATTATAGAAGTGATTGGGTTGTTGAAATTCAAGGCTGATTTCATTGATGCTGTGATCTCAAGGATCACCTCTTCACTGAAGTTTTGAATACTCTTGATGTCCCCTCATTTTTGGTCTTTGTGGTATGGTTCAAAATAAATTTCCAGTGGGGGCGTGTATGTTGACACTCACCAGCTGTATCATTTTTCTATTGATATCAAGCCAATTTTTAATTTTCATTATGTTCTTTGTAAAAATAAAAGGTTGTGAATGCTTCACAATTCTTTATGAATGTATTTAGGATCTAGGTGGCATTGTTGAACCCGTTTTGTTTTTTGATAATCCTGAAGAGTTTACCTGGATGGATTTCTGCTGTTATCTATTTGGGAACTAGAGATAATTCTTTGGCATTCCAAATGCACTTTTAGTAATGGTGTCCCAGCTCTTGAAGCTGCTTTAGACCCATTGAGAATTATTTATGCCTTTATAATCTCTCTATGAGTCTGAGTCTCCTCCTTTCTCCTTTCAAGTTTTGGTGTTACCAGTTGTGGTACAATGTGTTTTTGTGTCTATGAAGCAAGGTGAGGCTACCACACAACCTGTATATCATTCTTGCTGTTCCAGTGGGGATTGAAGTCCCTAGAAAGATGGCATTTGGGTGTTGCAGTGAACTGTAATTGTTTTCATAACTTTTTCAAGAAAAAACTGGTTGTGGTATATGAGGTGCAGTTTAGTTAGTAATCTGCCTGCTGTGACGATTTCAACTTCCATGAATTCACAGGAGGACAGTTTATCCACTTGAAAGGGATTATAGTTTAGGGATCTTTGTGAATGACTTCATGCCACCCACCCTGTTGCTCTGGACAACCTTTATGTTTGATGGGGAGGTTAGGGGGTACTGCGGTATTCATAAATTGGGGGAGAAGATTCAGATTAATCTTTATTTGCATAGTTACTTCAAAGCATTGCAGTAAAAACAGCAAGCATTAAAAACGTAAATATGCACAGCATACCATGTAGCACGTATATAACATAAAATCATTCTCATACTCAAACTGGGTAAAATTTACTAAAACAAAGAGAGATGTCAGAGAAGCACTTGTGGGTTATGACAGATGCAGGTTCATGGGCAGAAGATACCTAGAGGTAGAGGACCAAAGCTCTTGCCTAACTCAAGTCAGGAACAATGTGCAAAAAAGTGCAGGAGGTCATATTCCAGGGAAGTGCTGTGTGCAAAGATAAGTTTGGATACCCGGCAGATTTAGTCATAGTTAGATTAGCCTGGGATGAAAGGAGGAAGTGCATGTGTTCAAGTAGCCAAAATCAAGTCAGTTATGTAACTCTTGGCAGTTACCTGCTCACGACTGCAAGAAATGTTAACAATCAACAGTTCGACTGTGAGTCTTCTGGGGCGAAGCAGACCATCATAGCCTGTCTCCCCGAACTGATCCCTATTTTTCTGAATGGATCTTTCATAAGTTGTTTTCTTTCCTTTAGCAGCTCTTCACAGATGCATAGCAAATGCAGTAAGTCCCCAATGCTGGTGCCCCACATGCTGCAGGTCGTTGTTGTGGGTTCTCTCAGCCAGTGTGGTAAGTGCTGTGCACAAGATAACAGCCCCAGAGGGTACTGCAGAAATTGCTCTTTTAGGGGTCTAGGAAAGCCGAGGCTGAAATAATTATGGGGCGGTGGTGAGATGTTGGTGACATCCAGGCATGGGCTCTAGCTGAGAATGTTGCCTTACCCTCCACTAGAGAGAGGAGTTTAATTGATTTTCAAACTGATTTTCTGAAGACAAGGTGACTAGTGTGGGTCTCCTATAACTGAGTCAACCCTGTCATGGACAAGAATTCCTTGAGATATGCTCTGGCAGGCGATGAGTCCTTCTGTAAAAGCTCCTGCCATAAGTGGTAATTAAGAGTGCCAGGGGCCGCTTCACTGACTTTACACCTGAAGTTAATGAAAGCTCTTTGCCAAGGACTGCTTTGGGAGACCGAACTCCAAATTAATTTGCGCTAGTGAGGTGTGTTTATGTAAACCGAAAATGATCCTATATGCTTTTACTACTGTACTGTCTAGGGTCTTCACGTCCCTGCCTCTTTGGATCTCACTGCCATATGTCATTGCGGGAAGAAGTTTGACATATATTACCTGGAGAAGAGGGAAAAGCGATGGCCCATTCAGGTTGGTTTTTAAACTTTTTAATGACATGCTGGAGTCAGGCCTTTCTTTTTATGGAGTCCCTTTTGTTGTACAAAATTGCTTGCTTTGTCAGTGATCACTACTAGTTATTTATAGTCCATGGCTGTCTGAATCCGCATGTTACCCCAGAACTGTGCTGATGGATTTGTCCTCCTGTTACTAATAAACATAGTGTGTGTTGTGTCAAATTTTATATTGAATGCATTATCATCAGAGTATTCCTGCATCATGTTAAGAAGGCGGAGCAGTCCTACGTAAGTGTGACTAACTATTACAAGATCATCAGCATACATGGGGCTTGGCCACGCCAGGCCCCCTAGCCTAGGGGTATGCGAATTGCAGGTGTCAAGTGGCCATGCTAAATAGGTTAAAAACAGATTGAACAATGTAGGAGCCAGAACGCACCCCTGCTTCAGCCCTTTGCTGGTTGGTATTTGCCTAGAAAGGTGTGTTCCTTCTCCCAACTTCACCTGAACCCATGAATCTCTGTAAAGAGCGATTAACAAGTCCAGGAGGGTCCAGCATGATAGTTTACTCCAAAGCCTGGTCCTCTCCACGTGGTTGAAGACTGCCCTGAAACCGATGAAGCATATATGTAGAGGCTGTTTAACAGCTTTCACTTTATCTATGGCCATGATGTTAGTTGTTGTACCTGAGGTTTTTTAAAACACAGTGTTAGAAATTGGATCTCTAGTTGATAAAGGTCTGCACCCTGTCCAAGTAGGGACTATCATTCTAGTCAGGCCTGCTCTCTGATAGCTTGTCATAGAGAAGGCAGTCATAACTTTGAAGGCAATGTGTAAAGTATTTGTGTAATAACATATACACTAACACAATAAAAACACCACAAAAAGTACTCCACACCAGTTTAGGAACATAGATATTATTCTGCAGAATAAAACAAGACCAAAACAACACACGTCCAATATGCACAAGTCGAGATATCACTTTTTAGATGTTAAAGTAAGTATTCGTCTATAGCAGTGGTTCCCAAACTTTTTTGACCCGCGCCTCCCTTGACCTATTGGCTATTGGCCGCGGCTCCCCATTATGCCATTTTGTTTTTGGGGGGGCCGGTGGGGGATGTGAGCCAGGCCTCAGGAGTACTTACATTTTTCACGCTGAAAATAATTGGGATAAAGCCAATGAAGGTATTATAATCATAGATGTAACAACATAAAAATATAACAGTTGTTTAATTAAAAAAATATATAATTGGTTAAGTCAGAAATAATATAATCTATGCTTAGAAATATGTACTGAGGGGAATGTCTCCAGTACTAATCCTATGCTAGACAGCATATGCTCTCCTCTGCACTCTGGTGTTTGACTGTGCGTCGCACAAAGCAGCCTATTTGTGTGCTAGATCTGGGAGTGACACCAGCAGCATGCAAAGTTTTGCATAAATGGTGCTGCACTCTGTTTTCTCTTTAATGCAACAATGCACAGCAAAAGTTTAATCACATTGTGTGAAATCTTAGTAAACTTGAGCCTGCAGGTTTTTGTGAATAGAACTAGTGTGTACTATAATTACTACCACTAGATGGTGTTTGAGGATTAAACTTCAAGGCCCTTCCTTGCTGTATTTCAATTTCTCACTCGAAATTCCACAATCACGAGCTGTGCACTCTAGACAAGGAAAACAGCTTCTGACTTTTTTTAATGGAGAGGATTATCTAAGTTCTAATATGCAGCTGCAGAATTAGGTCACTGCTATCGGTAATGATGCAGCTCATGGCGCCCCTGTCTTGTTTTGATGGCGCACCTGGGCGCCGTGGCGCACAGTTTGGGAACCACTGGTCTATAGGAATCAACGGCTATATCTCTTTAGTACAAAGTACCTGGGATGTGTAAAAAATAACACTATGGGCCACAGAGGCGGTGAGGTGTCGGAACTTAAAGCAATGCGTCGACTTTTCCAGTGCAGTGGAGCTGATGCGTCAATTTTTTCCTCACAGGCAAGGTGATGCGTCGATTTCCAGGCCTGGAGCTTTGGTTCCTTACTGAAGTGCGGGGTTTAATGACAAATTTTCGCCCATGAATGATGTCTGGAAAATCCAAATATTTTGTGGTGATGAAACAGGTGCTGCATCAATTCTGTGGGCACTGCAGTGATTTTTCAGCCCCGAGACAGGTGCTGTGTCAATTCTGCAAGCGTTGCATTGTACTGTGCAGTGTAATTTCTACCTTAATTGAAATCTTTGATAACCCTGAAACTTCTTAATAGAAGGCAAGCTGACAAGCCTTTGGAGATCTCTTGGGGGAGGGTAGGAAAAGTCCTTCTAGCAGAGTCAGGGAGCAGCAGGTAGCAGGGCAGAAAGCAGAAAAGCTGTTCTTCCAGAAAAGCAGTCCAGATAAGTCATTTGGGCAGCACAGCAGTCCTTCTAATAGAGTCCACCAGTAGGTCCAGAAGTGTCTGAATTTAGGGGGTCACAGACCCAGTATATATACCGAAATGTGCCTTTGAAGTGGGGGAAACTTCAAAGAGTGGCTTTGAAGTGCATCAATTCTCCTTTCAGCTCAGTCTTGTCTGCCAGGAGATCTGTGGGGGGGGTTATCAGTCCTTTGTGTGCAGACAGGCCACTAGCCTTTGAAGTGTAAGTGAGAGCCCCTCACCCTTCCTGCCCAGGAAGACCCATCAGTATGCAAATGAATGCAGATGCAGCTAAGTATCCTGTGTTATGGCTGTCTGGGTGGAATGCATAAGGGTAACTTTCAACCAGCATAGACAAGGCATGGATTGGAGACAGTCTGTAAGGCACAGAGAGCTGTAAGTGCAGAGAAATGCTTACTTTCTAAAAGTGGCATTTCTAAAATATCAATGTTAAATCCAACTTCAACAGTAAGTAGTATTTCTCGCTACCATTCCAGCCAACCAAACATGACAATGCCACTCCTTTCAGATCAGAAATCACGACTTAAAATTATATAAGATAATTCCCAATGCTGACCTATGATTCAAGTGGGCTTCAGTATAGTGAAAAATGACTTTGGGTGTTTTTCACCACCAGGACACGTAAAACATACACATACGTGTCATGCCTTTTACCTATCTATCTCCCTGCCCTATGGTATACCAAGGGCATAACTTAGAGGTGACATATATGTAATAACAGCAGAGTTTAAAGCTTGGCAAGTATTTTTAAATGCCAAGTCGAAGTGGAAGTGAAACTGCACACACATGTCTTGCAATGGCAGTCCTGAGACATGGTCAAGGGGCTACTTATGTGGGTGGCACGATCAGTGCTGCAGGCTCACTGGTAGCATTTAATTTTCAGGCCCTGGTCACATCTAGTGTACTTTACTAGGTATTTATAGGTGAGAGCAAATGTTACCATGTTTAGGGGAGGGACACAGGTACTTTAACATTGGTCAGCATTGGTAAAGTTTGCAGAGTCCTAAAACCAGCAAAACAAGATAAACAAAATGGAGGGGCGAGCAAAATGTTGGGGGAAGACCACCCTAAGGCTGTCAGGTCTAACACCCAGTTTGATTAAGAGGTATTATTCCTTTTTCAGTTTCCCAAGTTTACAATTCTTCTAGCAAGGTCCCTGCAAAGTACTTTGCCTCATTGTTGCTGAGGGCAGTTAAGCTTTTAAATATTGGTGAAATTAATGACCCCCTCTAAGAAGACAGAATTATGCCGATGAGTCTGATTTCAGAAAAAAGAGGCTCTAGCGCTTCTACCCAAAAGTCCACATTGTGCTTAAAGATCATAGGAGGAATTCTCTTTGGCCCTTGGGCCCCTTCTTTTCTGACTTGGGTGATGTGTCAACTGATTAGTACTCTTCAGGAAGATAGTTGAACTAATGCTTATCTTTTTCATTGTGGGTCCTGTAGTGTCCATAAGATGTTGACAGTTAAAGTGGCCACCGAGGTACATTACCCAGGCATATTCAGGTATATGCAAGATGACACCCCCATGTGAAGGTCATATGAGCTTTTTTTTTATACTTGATACTTGATGGGGTGTAGTAAGTGGTGCAGCATACATTTTACCCAGCTTGGTGGTAAGTGGCTGTTGCTTTACTATTTTGCTGGTTGTTGTATCTCCATGTTCATGTACTAGTGCCATTGCAGACTGAGATAGATGCTCTATAGTTGCTTGTGTACACTTGATCCTCTTTTAGTTGATGGTGAAGGTAGTGTTGGGAGGTTTCTTCACCCTATTGAATTTGGGGGCTGTTGTTGATAAGACTGATCACTATCACCTCTGTCAACTAAATTAAAAGAAGCAACCCGTTCGAACAGTGTAAGGGAAACAAAGGTGTAGTCTATCATTGTGCAGATGGACACGGAATAATAGAAGGCCCCTGGTAGAATTTCTTTCTGAAACCTGCCATGCATGGCTCTTAAGTTCAGGTGTTCCAGATCATCCAGTAAGTCTGTTCCAATCTTGACTGCACAACCCTGATTATTTGTCCCTTGCTCTGATAAGTCTCAAATAGAAGTTTGAACTGCCTCAGATATATCAGAGGAGGTGCTGAGCAAAAATATATTCAAATCCACAGAGAGAATGATGTTCGCTGTTTCTCTCTTGCTTATATATTTCACCAATTGTTAGACCAGCTGCAAAGCTGCTTTGGCTTTATACTTAGGATGGATGTGGATGTTAATGATTAATATCTCAGTGGCCTGGTTCTCAGCAGTAGTGGTGATTGTAACAGTGTTAATATACGGAAGGGTGGAATCTAGAAGACTGGCAGAAATAATGCAAGCTTTTGAAAGATAATTTGCCAAGCCATCCTGTAATGGCCGTACTTTGCCCCTCTGGCAGCAGGTGGGAAGATGCACAAGTATCCATGCAGATGGTATGGTTTCACTAACCAGGTTTCATGCTTCAGGATACTATTGAAAGTTCTAATGTAGTGGAGAAAATCCTGGTCGGAAATTTTGCTGGTGAGACTGTTAACATTCCATGTACAAAGCCAAAGGGGATCTTTGCAGGTCACAGTGTCTACTGCATTATACAATGCTTGTCATTGATTCTCGTGTAGATTATTGATTGTTCTGGAGATTCACCTAAGATGAGTGACCAGATAATGTGAGTCTGTTTTACTCCAACTACCCCTATGTGCATTTAGGGTGGTCCTTGTCCTCGTCCTCCTATGTGAATTCCCCAGATCACTTTTGAGTACAGAGCAGGGTTGATTGTTCGGCCAACTTGCTCACTGAGAAGAGAAGAGTGATTTAACCATGTTTCTGTCACGAATATCAGGAATATCATGACAAGCTTGTTATATAGGTGAGCTCCAGCTAAGGCTGTGGCATGTTTGGCCATGGTCTGAAGTGTACTTTAGCACCTTCTCTGGCCCTCATGGTCTGGGATAAGCAGGATAGCAAGCAGATTCACATGGTTTACATTCTGCTCTTTCAAGTGTGTTGTTGATAGCAATGATCAGGATGCTTCAAGTTGTTCTAATTGACATTGTGTCTAATGGACTGCTCTGGGTGTGTGAGCATTGCACCTTCTGGTGTCTAAGTTGGGTAAGCTGTGTGGTGATGAAGTTTGTTTGAGGAGTGAGTATGTTTCTGTCTTCATTTGAGAGGAGTTTTGATTAGGGCTCATTCTTCCGACATGGTTAGGTTGATAGATGAGTTCTGGACAGTCAGCCTATATGCAGGGCAAAGTCTAGTAGACTGCCATCTTGATGTGACTAGGTGGGGGGCTATGTGTTATTGGTTGGGAACCTATTGAGATAGTAATGAGGTGACTTCTGAGCACTTTTTCTCATACAGAAGTACATATCTGAGATCGAGGGCCTGATTAAGATATTGGTGGAGGGATTACTCTATCACAAGGGTGACGGATATCCTGTCTACCAGAAACTAAATCCCCATATATCCAATGGGATTTAGATTTTGATGGACGGGATGCCCTTCACCGTTGTGGCAGAATAATTCCTCCACCAATATCTAAATCAGACCCTTAGTCGCTTATCCTTGACATTATTCGCTTCATGCTTGGAAAGATTAGGTGGATAATTTATTTTTGAGGAGTTAGGGATGGTTTTTGATAGACTTTCTTAAGGGGTAGATTTGCACTGCCAATACATCCATGTGGTCTTTCTTGTGTGTCACAAGACACCAATTTGGTCTGTACTAATTCAATTGGATGATCGTGGCTATGATGGGTGTTGTGTCCAACAAGAATTCATACTCTCCCACTTGTTATCATTCCAGTTAGCATATTCTTCTATGTTCATGACTGTATGATGATCAATTCTTGCATATGAGTATGCATATTCAATAATTCAGGATTGAGCGGGTAGTCAGAAAAAGGAGCTTTTGTTTAGAATTGATGCACAAAGTTTGTTTTCATAACCACTCATTTCAGTTCTGTTTCTATAGGACAGAAATAAATGATTGATAAGGGCACTTTGCCTGGTCTTAGGCTCAGTAGGTTCTCTAACTTGCCAGGTCTAAGTCTCTTTTAATGGCTATGAGCCAGTCACCCTCAGATTTCAGTCGAGGCCTAACTTGATACATCCAGGAAGACTTCTTTTTGTATCTCTGTCTAGGATGGACGGTCTGCTTCCCTTTATCAGGGAAAAGTCCTCTTTCAATTCATAAGTTCAGTGAACGACTGTAACCATCTTTCCTTTACGCCTATGTCCCCAGCTCCTAAGCATGGTTGGACCAAAATGGTTGACCATCTGGAAAGGAGGGAGAAATAATTAAGGAACAAATAAAAATAAGGGCAAGGTGCCCAGACCTGAATGGATCATGAACACAGGCTCATCTTGAGCACCAAGATCCAGCAGTGGTCTACACAAGGGTGGCGTGGACGGTTGTCTACTGAGGTGCAGCCCAATTCAAAAGAACACCACCTAGAATCAGTTAAGCTGCACCTCAGACCATTTCATACCCAGCATGAAAAAACTCCAATATCCAGATCTTCCCAGACCCCTAGGAGGCAGCATTGCCACAGTGTATGGGACAACCCTTACTGGGGGAAACGTTGACAGTGGCAGAGAATGGGGCACAGGTTCCATGTTCCTGGTTTGTCCGACAGTAGGGTGAAGCCGTCAGCCTCTCAAGACCTGGGTAAGAAAGAGCTCACGATGTGCCTGCACCATGACCAGTGAAAGTGCCGCTGGAGCTCCTCACCACAAAGCTATGAACCACCATCCTCACCGTAACAAGTGCATCCCACAGCAGTGCTGCTCACAGGTGAGACCCTCACCAAGAGGCTGAAACGGCTGGAATTCAGGGTGAAAAAGTAATAACATGTAATTACCTACATGCAATTACTTACATGTATATCTTCCCCTTAGTCTGGTCTTCCTTTTTTAAACTAGCTTGATTCTGAAGGTGGATGGTTGGGGCAAGTAAGGTGTTTTCACAGCTTGTGATCCCTGGCCTTGGAAACTCCTTGTAGAGCTCATGATCCACTGGCAATATTCACTTTTCTCACCGTGACTTAACTCTGTAAACATTCACTATAGTAAGAAAAAAAGAGAATAAAGAGTTAGCAGAAGTACAAATGATGAGATGTAGATATTAAAATGTTAGGCTCCCAGCCCTCACTGATGGATAGATGGTAGAGGGCCCAATTGCGGCAGACAGGGTGCCCCCTGAAATGATGATGTTTTAAAGACTGACACCAGGGGCTGTTGTATGACAGAAGCTGACAGAAGAAAGAAAAACATACACAGGGGAACAAATAGTTGCAAATCAAATAAGAAATTAAAAGGTCTATGTTTTCACATTTTGAAAGGCTCACAGATTAATTTTGTTATATTTAAAACAAGACCTAGTGTATCATGATGCCACCCTTCCATTGGTAAATTTCAAGACCAAATTGGATGCCATTATAAATATGTACAGTAATTTGCTGAGATACTGATCATAGTTCTAACAGAGATGTGTGTGAAAAGATATACAGCTACCCATCAGTCCTAAGAAAATATTAGCTCTTTAGGAAAAAGAACAGTGATTGAATTTACCTGTGTGCACAACACATTTGCTGTGTGGTACTAGTTTCAGAGTTGCAGCACTGGTAGGAGCAGAAGTCAGTGTTGAGGAAGGTGGCACAGAGGACAACAAAACGCAGCCTTAAAAGTAAAAAAAAAACATTACTATATATAAGAATGTACCAGTATATGAGAGAAGGTGAGATAAGATTACATTTAAAAAACATGGCAAAACATGTGTTGACATTGCACATTTGGATTCAGGTGAGAACAAGCATCTATAGGCTGTTATTAAAAGCCATGGCACAACACATATTGACATTTCAGTTTTAGATGCAAAACAGTGTGGACAATTGCTTATAGTGTGTTAGTTGACTTGTTGGCATAGGGACATACCTACCGTATTTTCCGGCGTATAAGACAACTTTTTAACCCCTGAAAATCTCCTCAAAAGTCGGGGGTCGTCTTATACGCCGGTATACGGCGTGCCGAAACTTCAGGGACAGGCGCCCTGTAGCTGAGCCACCGTACGCTGCATTTGGAAATGAATTCCAAGCGTACGATGGGTTCCGCGTCCGGAGCTGATCGGTCTTACCGTATGCCGAAATCCTCGCTGGCATTTGTCTGGGCAGGCGCGTGTTCCTGCGTGTGCCCCAGGCTATTCAAAGCGCACTATTACGGTACCATAGAAACAACATTTGTTTTCTGTTTTCTGTTTCTTTCTTCTCGCGCATGGCACATATTAGGAGATTACCATATAGTAACGGCCATTTTGGATTGGGATATGACAATATTATAAAAAAATATATATTTTGACCGCATTTAACTTTGGTTGTACTGCAGTTTCAACAATCTTAAATGTAATATTCATTCTCCGTGATTGGCTGGTTGTTGTATTGTTGGTGATTCTGAGGGAAGGCAATCTGGTGAGCAGATACATGTGGTGGTGAATACAGTACAGCACAGCACCAGTACCAGTACCAGTATCTGTACCAGTTCATACAGTACAGCACCAGTACATACAGTACAGTATACAAATGGCTAACAGACAAGACCCCATCCTGGCTCCACCAGCAAGAAGAAAGAAATATGAAGCCGGTTTCAAACTTAAAGTTGTAAACTTTGCCATGGAACATAATAACTGAGCTGCTGCAAGACAATATGGAGTAACAGAAAAGATGGTTCGGGACTGGAAAGCAAATGAAAAAGCATTAAGGAGTATGCCAAGGGGTAAGTGTGCATTGAGAAGAGGCACCCCACATTGGCCAGAACTCGAAAAACATGTAGCAGACATGGTGAATTAGCATCGCCAAAGTGGTTATATAGTGACACGAAATCAAATACGTTTGTTTGCCCTTCAGTGGGCCAAATCTAACCCAGATCACAGCAACAGATTTAAGGCCACTGTATCCTGGTGTACTAGATTCTTTGAAAGGCATAATCTGGTACTGAGGCAAAAGACGAAAATTGCACAAAAATTACCTGCAGATCTTGAAGCCAAAGTAAATAGTTTCCATCGATATGTAATACAACAGCGCAATAAACATGGCTATGCGTTAAGTAGTATCGGAAATATGGATGAAACTCCAATGAATTTTGATATGGTTGGAAATAGAACTGTCCATCCAAAAGGTGAAAAAACAATTTTAATTAAAACAACAGGACATGAGAAGTCCAGTTTTACAGTGGTACTAGCATGCACAGCTGATGGTGCCAAACTGAGACCAATGATTATTTTTAAAAGAAAAACAATGCCGAAACCCAAGTTTCCTGTTGGTTGTTTTGTACATGTACATGAAAAAGGCTGGATGGATGAAGAAGGGGTAAAGCTATGGCTTGATAATGTATGGAGCAGGCGACCAGGTGGACTTATTAAAAAACGTAGTCTACTGGTGTGGGATATGTTCAGGGCTCATTTAACTCCCAGCACCAAGCAAAGGCTGGCAAGAATAAACACAGATGCGGCAGTTATTCCTGCAGGATTGACATCGTTGGTACAGCCACTGGATGTGTGCCTAAACAAGCCATTTAAAGATCGCATTCGAGAACAGTGGAATGAGTGGATGGTTAGCGGCAAAAAGTCATTGACAAACAGAGGAAACATGCGTGCTCCACAGTTGGATGTTTTGTGCAAGTTTGTCATAAAAGCCTGGAATTATATTGATGCAGAAACAGTAATCAAGTCTTTCAAGAAGTGTGGCATATCAAATTCATTAGATGGTATGGAGGACGACTACTTGTGGCAAGATGAAGAGAAAGCCGAAGCTGAGACCACACCATCTGATACGGAATTAGATCCATACGATGACTGCCTTACAAATGTACCACAAGATGTAATTGATTTATTTATGATATCAGATGACGAACAGGAGGATTTTGAAAGCTTTTAAAGAGAAACTGTCAAGCCAGAAAGTCCTGTAAAAATAGCTTGGAGTTATGATGGGCGTTGCTTACTCCCCAGGATCTTGCTCTCTCTCTCTGTTTGTTTGTTATCTTCCTCCTATCATCATCAGTTTCAGTTTGGTTGACAGCTTAGAAAACAAACAGCATGGCAGTTCCCATGGGTTTATTGTCTTATCCTTCCTTTCAGCTTTAGAGTGAATTAGGAAACGTTTAATCCACTTGCACTGTTTTATGTTTACATGTTTGATGACCTGCATGTCATAAGCATTTGAATTAAAATTACCATATTAAAATCAAATCTGATGTTTTTTAATTTTTATTTAGTGTGCGTTGTAATAGGGGTAGTCTTATATGGCGAGTATAGCCCAAACCCTATATTTTAACAGGAAAAGTAGGGGGTCGTCTTATACGCCTGAAAATATGGTATTTGTGTAGTCGGTTTGCGTCTTGAGGCCTACCTTGCTTTTCCCTTTTGCAGTGGTACAACCTTCTGCTCCAGCTGGAGCAATCAACTAAGCTGTATGAAGTGCACGAAAATAAACAGTAATACAACATGTATAAATGTTTAGGACTGATGTTAGATGGCATTTAGGTGGTATGTAATCAACAATGCTGGTGTGACTGAAGGACAGCTATAGAGAAGTTCTTGCAGTTTTGTTTTCATAGAGATAGAGAGGCCCATGACTACCATCTTTTCCATGACTAGCTGGGCCAATGCCAGAGTTTCTCTCTTAGAAATCTGGGTCTTGTAATCTGTTTAAACCTAGTATAAACCCAAGACTACAAGTCCCATAATTCAAAGAAAAAATTAGGAGGGCTTTACCTTGTCACACATGGACCTGACTAACTTGCCAGCTAAAGAGAGTAATGGTGGACAGGAGTTTATAATTTTTCCAGGCATCAAATTAGTGTTGTCCTGAAGTGGAAACCCATACAGCAGGTGACGGTGTAGTAAATTGCCTCCTTTTGCATGATCAAACCCCACCTTCTCCCATTATTTGGACTGAAGTTGCTGGTTTTAGACTCTCTGCACTGGGACTCTGACTCTAAAACATGTCAAAATTGATTACACTCCTAATAGGCATATTAAGCTTATCTGTATTTCCCCAGTATATGGTACAAAGTGTATCCAGGGTCTATAAGTTGAATGTCACTAACAGATTGTAGCACATTTCGTGCCACCGCTAAAGTGACAATGCAAAGCATCCCTTCAGGCCTGCCACTGAGGCATGGGTGTGTGGTTTAACTGCAAATTTAACCTCTCAGATAATCTGTTTTGGCAGGCCTAAACCTTCCTTTTAAAGATTAATATGTCACCCCCTTAGACATAAGTGCCCATACGGCAGGGTGCATGGTATTTAAAAGAATGGCATGTATATATTGAATTTAATGGATATTCATACAGTGAAAAGACCTAACAAGCTCTTTCCTGTGGTAGATTTAGATGTTTTATAGGAAAACATTGTGAGTTAATATTTAAATTAAACAATGTTATATATGTCTAGGAAACAGATATACTTATTGAAAATAATTATTACCGTTACAATTAATTGGCAAAGTCAAGTTCGTAAAATATATTTTACAAAGTTACTTCTAACTTCTAAAACGTTGTCTGGTTATCTCTAGCCAGCCCAAAGCATCCAGAAGCCAATTTCCCTGAGCTGCCAACTGTCACCCAAGGGCTGCATAGCTCCTTGCTTTGGTGTGCATTGGCTTCCACAGCTGAGACAAAGAGCTTTGATCTTGTGTCTGTCCCTCCTTTGGAGCATACCCTGCTTACCATATATCTTATTGTCTGGCTTATATCCTTCCACTGATCACTTTTAGAAAACGTTTTTTCCTTTGGTTAAGCACTACATGAGAGTGCATGTGTTTATTAGCTCTTTCCTTCTGCCCTCTGTGTGCTTGCCCCAAATGCCCCCCTTGAGGCGTGTTTTTCTCATGTGTATTTCTCACCCACCCTCCTGGCACTCAGTGTTGTCCTCACCCTTGTGTGCATTCCTGCCCCTGCTGTCATGTTTAAGTAATTCCCTCTTTCTTATTTCCTTCTCCCGCCAGTGCTCTGTGTTCTTCTCCCTTCTCTAATTCTGTGTTGGGTTCTCCACTCCTTGTTTGTTCTCCCCCACTCCCAGTGTTGCTCACTCCTGTGTGTGATGCTTCCCCTTCCTCATCCCCATTCTCTCCTCTGTTTCAACAATCGCCTGCAATCCATTTATAATTACTTCCAAACAAATGTGTCCCTCTTTTGAAGATTACAACCTTTTGTGAAGCATTCCTTGGTTAGTATTGAGTGATTAATTTTGGGAGAGCTTTGAGGGAAAAACCAAATTTTCCACTGCATCCCACTTGCTGGCCTACTGACATCCAGCTTCAGTTCCATGAATCTCACTTTGATCTTCTTCACCCTCATATTCCTGCATGTTCTGTCTGTTCTTAGGCCCTGAAACTCCTGCTCATTCATGGGAATGCATACTCTCCACAGACCTACAGGTCCCTAGAGGGTCATGTTCCCCCTTAGGTCTGACTTTTTCTCATTATAAAGGACCTAAGACAGTGAGGCTTTTGCTTATCATTAGTTGCTCCTAAAACTACCCACTGATCTTGAGGACCCTTAAACTCATTTCTACTCTTTTGTCCTCTGAGGCTCCTTCTCAGAAACATCCATGAGGATCCTACTCACACAAAGACCCCATGATGCTTTTGCTCAATTTTAGGTGTCTTTGCAATTCTGTTCACCCCATGGTGTCTTGGAATCCTGCTCAACTTTAGTTCCAATTAGATCCCTGTTCACCATTAGGCAGTGTATTTCTTGTTCATTCTTACCTGGGAGCTCCTATTTACCCTCAGGTCAGTGAGGACCATTCTCACCAAGAGCTTCTCTGATGCTTCTGTTAACTCCCAGCTCTCCCAGTGCTCCACACACACACAAAGGCCCTGGGGTTTCCACTCAACTCTAGGTTTCCAAAGCTCCTTTTGACCCTTAAACCCAAAAGGCTCACTCTTAAGTTCCCAGCTAATGTCATACCCAATATAGGACCCAAGGCTTCAGCTTACAAACAGACCTCATAATTGTGGCCTCAATCTTAGCTCCTAGTGGCTCCTGTTAACCTTTAATTCCAAAAGGGCCATGCCAACCCCGCTTAACCTCAAGTTTTGTAGGTTCCTGAATCTTCTCTTCCCCTTCACCCCCTTAAGCTACTGCTCAGATGCAGGTAATTAATACTGAAGATCACTGAACGTCCTAGTTGCTAACATATCCACAAACTCCATGCGGACACAGTTTACTCAAAGCCTGTACATAGTCTACAGGCTTACATTTACTCTCTTCCCAGGTATTGTCTGAAATGTCACTTCACTGCATTAGAATACCTTCTGTTCATCCTCAAGTACAGCAGTGCTACAGGACCTCAGGCTGTTTGGCCTGTCTGGAGGGGCTATGATATCTGCTAGTTTCTGTCATCTGCCTCTTATAGTTGGCTGCCTGCAGTTGGACGCTTTACAAGACTCCTTTTCAAGTCAATGGAGACATTGAGTGTGACCAAGAGTGAGACTGGTCATCTTCTTATTGGAAGTCTGAAGCAAACCAACCAGAAACCTGCTATATAAGTCAAATATACAAGAAAGGGATGGATATTACAGGTTGCCCACAACAGATTAATTTCAGTATTGAGCAAATGTAAAAACCCTTATTGATGTCAGTGTCTGTTGCAGAAGTTTCTATTAAAATTTTAGGTCACATTTTGGACTTTGGCAATGCCAACTCATACTTACAAGACTTAAAACTCTTACAACGAAGAGAGTACAGCCAATTAATATATGAGGGAATTAATAATTATCATTGCTAAGCCTCTGCATGTCATGTGTGACACCTCTTAGTTATACCTAAAAGTGCAACTACATTAACACATATGTGCCAGGATGCAATGGTTCAGTAGTGTAACCAAAAATAACAGCCCCAGATGGATGCCTTCTTGCAATGCTTCTCGCTCTATCTCCATCATCCTGACCAAGTTTTCTTGGCGCCAATCTATGGTAAGATTGCTTTCAGTTACCCAGATGAGCTGTTAGAAAATGAGGAAAATAAGTCTAGCTTAAATAAGCTCTTCATGTACACATTGGAGGCGATCCTAATTGGTGTGGCTTTGTGAAAAAAACACAATACAATACAGTGTGTAGCACTGCCTTGCATTACCTTCTGTGAGGTAGGTGTTACATGGACGTTGCATGAGCGTTCCTGTGCATCCACCCATGCATTTTGATGTAAACCCCATGTTTACAAAGAATTGTAAAGATGGGTTTACGCCAAAATTGGGTGCCTATCTGAAGATAGGGTAATAATGAGAAATATCTTTATTTCTTCCTGGTTCTTCCTCTTTTCAAGTGTGCTGCATTCTGTAGCTCACATGCAAGAGGAACTGGCCTCAAAGGATAGTTTTCTCTTCCTGCTCAAAAAACTCATCTGACCACAATGTTTTGTCACTAGGCAGCCACAAGTGCGACGATAGTAGGAGAGTGTAAAACTACACCATATTTTTGCAAATATGGTGCTGTTCTGCTCTTTCCATTTCAACCAGACCAGCAACTTCATTCTAATTGTCCTCTTCGTTATCTGTTAACTAGAAATGTTGAAATAAAAACTGTACAGAAACAGGGATTACAATAAAATTAAATCCATGCCTCACTACCAACCCATCCCACAATCTGCTACTGAAGTGATTTTGTCTTAGGGCCTGGGGTACTGCACAGGCTGCTGGAAGATAGCATTACGCCTGGCAGGGCCGGTTTTACTTCTGTTTGCACCCGGAATGACAATATTTATTGGCGCTGCCCCCCCCAAACACCTCCTTCTCTAAGGATTTCCTCAGTACAATCATTCAATAGTGCCCCTCATTGCTCCATAGACACTTTTATATGTGCATTTAGTTTCTTTTATAATGCTACTCATCCGAGTTTAGGATATCTAGAGTGCCTTACATCATACACCTATTGTTCAACGACAATGACTCACAAAAGTGTGAGAGTGAATGTAGAGGAAATGTTACTTAAGACAATGAGGGCTTCAAGGTGTAAGAGTTACATGCCATTCATACCAGTAGGCATTGTATGCAGGGCCACTGGAATTTTGTGGCAGGGTTGACTAAATTACTCAGCAAAAAAAGGCAAATCATGCAGCATAATTTTGCAGATTTTCTTATAGTATTACTTCATCATTTTTTTATTTTAATACACAGTAATACTGTCTGGGTAAAGATGTCATCTTACTAGTACCAGCTTAACAACTAAATACAGAAATAAGCAACTGAAAGATGACCAGTTAACCTTTGTGAAGGGTCTTCAACTCAACTGTAAGCAAACACATCTCAGCACTTTTATTAGTAACTTCTGATCCATTTGAACTAGAATCCATTTTTTGCTAGACTCTGCAGATTCTGCAACAAATTATGGACTGTATGGCAAATGTGGCAGATCAATAATTGGGTGAAAAAAGGTGCGGTCTCAGAAGAGCATATTTTCAGTTGCCCTGATTATATGCAGGGCCACTGGAATGATGCGATGGTGCAGCTGCAACGATTTTTGCATAATTATAGATTTGCCACTTCATCCATCATCTACTGCATGACCTGCAGATTTTAACAAAAAGATTGTTTCTAACTCAAATGGTTCAAAGGTTACTAAAAACACAGCGTCACATGTTGCCACAAAGTGGAAGGCCTTTTCCAAAGGTTGAGTGGTCATTTTTCTGTAGCTTATTTCTATATTTGTGTATTAAACTTGTGCTAATGAGGTCCCCCCAATGCTTTGACAGTGTTAACAAGTGTAAACAAGCATTTGCAATGCAATAGGTCTTACATTTGCTCAACTTTGAGCTATTAGTGTTTTAGTGCCGCATAAAATGAAAATGAAAAGTAATACAGTTTTCATAAGCAAGCCGATTTAAAGCACCATGCCATGAGCGTGAAGGAGCACACAAAATGAAACAGAAGTTCACTTGCAGTCAAACGTATCTGCAAATGTGCAGCAAGATCACACTGAGTAGGAAATAAAAAGAAAAAGTAGTCCAGAAACCATGCTGAAAACATGCAGCCTAGTATGTTTTCAGTAGTTGGCCGTTGCACTCGAGGAGGGCTAAACAGTGGAAAAGGCATCACGTATGCATGCCTTTCACAAATGAAATCAAGTGATTTTTAAAAGACAAGCCCACGAACCAACAAAACTGATGGCTAAAAGCCCACAGAGAGATTATAGCAGGCTAGAGTGCTTGCACGCTCCACCCTAAAAAAGACAAAATAATAAAATAATACTATTAAAAAATGTGCTGCATTACACCTCATAATTTGCCATTTCTTGCCGCATAATTTCTTCAATTTCTGCCACATAATTTGTTTCTCTCCTGCTGCATAATTCCAGTGTCCCTGAATAAACATTGAGTGCTTGGACTGAAGAAATATAAACTCAGGGTTTTAAACATGATATAGTGGTTGGGGTTGTTCTTACTAATAAATACTTCTTATTAAACAAAGCAACCCGCTGAACTATCTACATAAAAATAATTCTTTTATCTGCCTGTTATACTTCGTTCTTTGAAAGAGGCACATTATCCCTCTGCTTTACTTTATGATGAGTCAAAACTGGGATTAGTCAAAGCATATACATCTCTTCAAAAGCTCCCTTGGTCACAAGAGTTACATTGACATTTTTATGATGGCCTGATAATTGCAGGCAGGTAAAGAGCACAGCTGAACCCCAAAGCATGGCTTCTGTTTTAATGACACTGACCCCTGGACAAACGCAGAAAGCAGTGCCTTGGTCCGGTGCAGAAGCAGAAGAAATCACATGCTATAAATGTATTATGACCCTTTGTCATTCTGTATGAAAGAATTGGTCGCAGACAGAATGGCAATGGGCCAGTTCACCCTTTATGGTGTACGCTGCAGTTGATTATAAATGATTCTAATAATATTGTGTATATTCTCTTTTATTCTCCCTTGTATACTAGTTGTTAGATCCCTCTAAATGGGTAACAGAAAGCCTTGGGCACTGCCCAGGAAGTTGCCAAACATCTGAAAAGCACTAGGAAATCTGATAACACTATGATTATAGAGATTTATCCGTTAAATGCAATAGAGAAAGTGGAGACACGTATAAGTTCAGATTCGTGTCCGAGGGAGGATAGACCCCTGCCTGAACAACACTAATGCAGCAGCTTCTTATGCTGTTCTGGGTGCTATTCCCAAGGTAATTTGTCCCCATAAGAGGAAAGCAAGTGCTCATTTAGGCTCCAAGGGTAAACAGAGCGCAGAAAATACCAAATTGAAGTCCCCAATACACCGACACAGACAAAGGGAACAGGAGGGGCAGGATGTATATGACAGCACACACTCAGACGAACTCTGCACGATGCAATAACAGATTTCTCCCTCTTGAAGCACAGACTCAGACTCCCTCTCCCATCTTGTCGCATTAAAACACCAGGGCCCATATTTATACTCCCTTTGTGCCGGATTAGCGTAATTTTTTTTTACGCTAATCTGGCGCAAACTTAACACCATAATTATACTTTGACGCTCGACCCGTCTAACATCAAAATATCCTAGTGTGCGCCATTTTCTGGATGTGTGAAACCGCCTTGCATTAATAAGATGCAAGGTAGGCGTTCCCGTCCAAAAAAGGACTTAAACACCTGTGCGCCATATTTATCCAACCGGGCAAAAATGGCGCACGTCTGGTAGGTGGAGCCGGAAAATGATGCAAATCCCGATTTGTGCCAAATGTTAACGCCTGGGTCAGGGCAGGTGTTAAAATGGGGCAAACACACCACTACTTATGGAAAACTCGCACAAGCAACATCATTGCTCAAAAAGGAAGACATGGAGGTGATACTCATGCAGCATGCTCGAAGACGCAGAGCACAGGATCAACACCAGCAGCTACCACCACAACAAATGGACCCCAAAGGCAGCGCAGAAGGCAGGAGAGGATATTCAGGACCAGGACAGCCCTTCAGGGCCTCAGGGAACATGACATCATCCAGAGGTACAGACTAAACTGGCAAGCCATACAGCCGCTGCTGCGCCACATTGAGCCACAGTTGGCAGCCAGCTTGCAGACACCGCACATCATTCCACCGGAGACCAAGCTGCTAGCTGTCCTGCACATGTTGGCAAGTGGCTCTTTTCAAACCACTAGTGCCCTGTTTGCCAGGATCTCACAGCCCTCATTCTCTGCCTTCCTTCCCAAGGTACTTGATGCCATCATCTCCCTCACACCCCACCATATCAGCTTCCCCAACACGCAGCAGAAGCAGCAGGAGACCAAACAGGGGTTTTATCAAATTAATGGCTTCCCGAACGTGCTTGCTGCCATTGACTGCACACATGTCCGGATTGTGCCACCTGCTGCAACTGAGCACCTATGCCACAACAGGAAGCACACACACTCCATCAATGTGCAGGCCATTGTGGATCACCGTGGATTGTTCACCAACATCATGGTAAAGTATCCTGGGAGTGTACATGATTCATTCATCTTCTGCCACAGCACCATCAGTCGGCACTTCCAGGATGGACGATATGGCAATGGCCTACTTGTTGGTAAGTACAGAAACTAAGGGCCAGATGCAGGAAACACTTTGCGACTTGCAAACGTCAAAATTTGCTGTTTGCGACTCGCAAATGCGTGTTTCCCATGCAGAAATGCATTTTGAGAGTCGGGACCGACTCGCAAAATGCATTTCCGAATCGCAAATAGGAAGGGGTGTTCCCTTCCTATTTGCGATTCGCAATGGAATGCAATTCCATTTGCGACCGCATATGCGGTCGCAAATGCAGTCGCAGTTACCATCCACTTGAAGTGGATGGTAACCCACTCGCAAACGGGAAGGGGTCCCCATGGGACCCCTTCCCCTTTGTGAATGGACCCAAAACTATTTTTTCAGGGCAGGTAGTGGTCCAAGGGACCACTACCTGCCCTGAAAAAATACCGAAACTAAAGGTTTCGTTTTTTTTTTTTAAGTGCAGCTCGTTTTCCTTTAAGGAAAACGGGCTACACTTAAAAAAAAAAAACTGCTTTATTTAAAAGCAGTCACGAACATGGAGGTCTGCTGACTACAGCAGGCCTCCATGTTTGCGAGTGCCTATAGTCTCTATGGGGCCGCAATTTGCAACCCACCTCATTAATATTAATGAGGTGGGTCTTTGCAACCCCATAGCGACTCGCAGACGGTGTCTGAGACACCGTTCTGCATTGCAAATTGCGACTTGCAATTTGCAAGTCGCTCCGACTCGCAAATTGCAAGTCGCAATTTGCAATAATGCTACATCTGGCCCCTAGTAATTTACACACAGCAACCCTGTAGGACACCCAACACATACGCCACTACATTGACACGTGGCCAGGAAGACTCTGAGGTGTGACATTGGTAGTTATGTTTGATATCCTGACCCAATGGGATACTCACCTATGGACAAATAACAGTTGCAAATAACAATAGATGCCACTCTAGAGCCACAACAGACCAATTTAAAACCACACAGGGACAATGACATGACCTTAACTGGTAGTACAACTTAGAAGATGAACCTTTCAATATCACATAAGGCTACAGTCAATCCCACACCCTTGCAAGCAATACGTCCTGTGTAAGGGGTGTGTAATGTGTGTTGCTGCAGGTCAAACACCATGAGACACAGAGCATGATGACGCTGACTCTAATGAAGGTGACATGGAATTATTGAGGCAGTATCAACATCTCACATCACTCCGGGGGTGACATTGCCAGCTAGCAATTAGGAAATGGACTGTGCTACGAAAATATGTGGATGTGACACTAATGCAAAGTGCACACTGCTACACATACGGATTGAGACAAATCCCCATTAACATAACAGATGTACAGGGAGATGGACCTTCCTACACTAAACCCTTCACCCCACAACCAAGTTAGCCAGCTTACCTGGAGCAAGTTCAGTAGTGTAGGTGCATGTTTGCACATGAGCCAACTCGGTGAGGAACAAAAATAGGTTTGCATATAACTTGTCACACATGGCATAATTGTGCGTTGTTAATTGTGAACACTTCAGTTTTGCCAGCGTATGGAGATGTGTTGTTCATTGTCACCTAGCCAAATCAAAGGGCCTCACTGTTGCATTTCACCTGCAATTTCATGTGTTGAATTGGATGGGATGTTTAGGCAATATAGTGCAACCTTGTTACCACCACAGTGGAATCTATTGTGTGTGTGGAAGTATCATGTCACCTCCAGTGAAGGCACATGGACACTTCTTTCTCACTACATAACGCATACTGAACAGCAAGTTTCTAAATATACCACATATATAATGTCAATCAGCCAAACACCAGTTTTGCTAGTCAAACAACCCAATGCAGAAAGAACATCACAGAAGCCTAGGATCCCATACAATACCACAAACACAGATGAGTCACACACGACACAAGATAACAACTGACATGCAAAGTGACAATCACAGTGCAACCAACAACAAAATACTTACTCTCATTTTTTCTTTCAGCTGATCAGGGTTACGGGATCCAGCCATGTATCATGACCCTAATTGATAACCCAAGCACAGCAGCAGAGCGTGCCTATAATGAGGCACATTGTAGGACAACCACCATAGTTGAGCTGACTTTTGGCATCCTGAAGTCCAGATTCAGTGGCCTGGACGTCACCGGAGGCAGCCTCCTATATTCCCCTGAAATGGTCTGCAAGATCATTTTGACCTGTGCCATCCTGCACAACATTTGTGTGAGTAGGAACATTCCCCTCTATGAACTGGATCAACAAATGCCTGAAGAGGAGGAGGACCCTGTCCGGGAAAATGAGTGGGAACATCCAAACACAGCTGCAGGATTGCGTCGCAGACAACAGATCGTACAAAAACCTCTTCTAACTATAGTCACCATCACCACTTTGTCATCATATGGAATTAAACACCTCACTTCATCACTCAGTCATGCTCTGGGTAATTATTTATGTATCACATGATTTCTAGGAATCATAATCAGAGTTTTGCCACATGGAGCATTGCAGAAATACAAATTTGCACACTGCAAAACCCACATCACATTTGATGGGTATGAATGTAGAGCAAACATCACACACAGTGTTAATGACATGTATCCTGTCTATTTCACATTTGAAGGGCAATATTAGAGGACCACAGCTATAAGACACATCCATGTTGCCAACATGGTCAATTGCAGCATATGACACCAACTAAGCCACCATCAATCATAAGGTAAAAAAGTGCATCATACATGAGGCAGTGGATGTGCAATTGCATTGGTAACAGGAATGGATGACCAGACCCTTGACAGCAGTAAGTGTGACATCAGCTATCTCTGCAAGGAGCGTGTGTGACAAGAAGTGCATCAAACCTCAAAATGGATAGCACAAGTGCCCCAGGTATGACAAGCATTGCTCACAAGACATGCCCTTCGCAGTCCATCCCAGGTGATAAGTCCTGCCACTGCCATGTTTTAAGTCTCTCCCCACCCTTCACTAGGGGGCACTGTAAATGGACTATCTGTACCATGAGAATCTTCATCTACACTCACCCAGACTCCCATTCTGACTCCTGTGTGCTTCCCTCTTCAGTATGGCATGCCATAGTCATAGTTCATCAGTCTGCATGGACATCAGGTCTGATAATGCACTGCCTGGTAGTCGGTAAGACCTGTAATCAGCTGTCCATTATTTCCCATGTGAACGGTCCAGTTGGCCCTTTGAACTTGATTCTCAACTCCAGGACTTGTGAGAGACTGAAGCTCCACACACCTGTTAGCACTTCCATGCAGACCAGCCATTTTAACCTTGCTGCTGCCTGGAACTGCTTAGATGCTGCATCTTCTGAATCTCCTTGTTGTGCATTGGTGTACAAATCACTTGTGTACCAGAGCTCTTGGGGGGAGTGTGTAACAGTGCAGACCACAGCAAAAACTGTTCTTTGTTCCTACAGTGTTGTTCCTGCTTGTCCCAGTCAGAGTCTGCTCACTGTGTATTTGCCTTGTTTATGTTTGTTCCTGACAGAGCCTGCATCCTGTTAGCCAGACTGGTTACAGTCTTTGCGTTAACCATAGAGGTTCCCTGTGGCTACATTTGTCTCATAGTTGCTTTCCATGCCCTCTGTTTCCTCTTGGAGTATTGTGTTTGGTAGGTCTATGATGAATCCTCAAATGTATAGTATAGTTTAATCAGTTTACTCATCGTATTTTGTTCTGGGACATGTATTCAAATGGCCTAATCCAGCCCCCGTCCCTAGTCCGGTTTTGCATGTATTCATTAGTGCCAAACAGTGTCAGTGTGCTATGGCTGTATGCATGGATTTGGTACTGTGCCTCCAGCACAACAAACAACTGTTGCTAATGTGTATGTAAGGACAGAACATGTTTGCGCCCTGACGGTCCAGACACAGATTCACTTCTGCCGCCACCTTTTGATGGGGCTTGTGTGGTGACTAGCTGTGAGATAAATCAGCACAGAGACACTGATGTATCCTGTTGCAGTGGGAATTTTAGAGCCCACCCTCTGTTCAAATGTTGTGATGAAACCTGCCTGTTTTCTATTACTGATCCATAACGTATTTGAGCACACCAAGGTTGCTCTGTCGTAAGCCTTCTAAAAGTTCTGCTGTGCCATAGCTGGACTATCCTCATGTGTGCCCTTAGTTGATCTTTGGCTTTTGGTCCAATCTGCTTTGTAGGATACACTGTTAATTCAAGGGTTGGCTCCACAGACTCATGACTAGACCTGCACGTAATTGTGACAACATGGAGGCCAATACTGACACAAGGTACACATGGCCACACACTTGAACTGGACACCTTTGTGCAATGAACCACTGGAAATATGTGAACACATGCAGCATGGTCTGCTGGTCCTCCACAGCCACAGGAGAAACAGAGGTCATTTACATGACTCAAACTGTGGCGTACATAAAAAGTTTAGGATTGGGTTTGAGACTCTGTGTCACAAACACTGTACCTACCTAGCATGTTCAAATGCCTGACTCATGGGTAGTATACACACAAGTGACCATGAAGTGGTATCCAACATTTCATTACATGTGAGGGGTAACATATCTGACATAGCCATTATCAACCGTCCTTGATCTTTCCTGTGTATAGTTAGTCAAGGGAAATGTTTTGTCCCCAATGTCAAGAAAGTACACACAGCATAAGACGCAACAGATATTACAAACACATCTCATGACTGACGTACCTCAATGAATGGCATCTGATGGTTATACCCATTTATAACACATTCATACATGCACATTGTGCCAAATCTTTTGCATGCCGTTCCCATAGAGGCACAAGAATCATTGGAACAGACAATTCACAGACATAAACACACAGGCCATGAGGCTATTTGTTTAGTAGCATAGCCTTGCTGTGCTCTATTGATGTAACACCTGCTCAAACTAGAAAATTCCTATTTTATTTCCAAAGTTTGCATTGCTGTTGCGTCCGTTAGGAGAGTTAATCCTGCACAACAACATGAGTATTATGGGCCGCAGTAGTATGGTCTGCCAAATGTGCCCAAACACTAGAAAACACCCTGGAGGTCATACCATCCTATCTTTATATAGTTATAGACTGCATGCATGTTAAAAATGGAAAAATCACTCAAACACAGTTTAATGCATATGCATTAAAAAATGACGCTCACATACATTTTACATCAATTGGTCCCTAGCGTTAATTCCACCAATGTACCCCAGGAATGCGGTTATCCATTTAAAATGTATTGATCCTTGAATGCGTGGGAATTTTCAGGCATATGCATCAATAAATATTGACACAAACCCAGTAAGCATCATCAAATTACACGCAATACAAAAAAACGGGCCCTAATTGAGACAGGAAATTATGTAATAGGCTATCCTGTTTGCGGAAATGGTACAGTGAATGTACTTTCACTTTATCTTTGCAGTCTGTGATTATTCTAGACTGTGTGGCTGTGTTTTGAATTGTCTCTGTGAATATTGTGAATTTGTCTTCTGTGTGCTGTTGATATTGTATTTTGGTGTTTTGTAACTGTCTGTGGTATCCTGTGTAAGTGTTTTTTGTCATTTATTGTAATTAGATTTGTCTTTGTACTGCTGGGAGTCTGTTTGTGGACATTGTTAGTTGGGGTATTGTTGGGCTGTCTGTGAGTTAGTTAAGTTTCCTTTTCCTACCTCCTTTCCCTGTTTTTCCCTCTTTCCCCTTTTCTTTCCTAATTGTATTGAGATGTTGGGAAGGCCACGTCTGGGGTGACTGGGTGAGGAGGAGCTAGGGGCATTTGTGTGGCTGGTGTGCCACTTCCTCTCCCTGATGTTGGAGGCTGGGGGCCGTGTGATACAGGGGTATCACACGGAGGCAAGAAGGCTCAGGTGGTAAAGGTGCTGTTCCACCTGCAGCGCATATTCAACAGCCAGCGCAACGACCACCAGCTGAAGCATCGCTGGGCTGACCTGATGGCCCGAGAGCAGAACCTGCTGGACCACCTGGAGGTGGTGATTGGTGGACCTGTTGGTGAGTACAAAATTGACTAATGTGTACAGTACAATGCTCTGGATTGACAGTACCAGATTTTGTGACATGCTGCATGCAATGTTTGTGGACATGTGGAATGCAAGTTGAACAAAGTTTGGCCCTGATTTATACAATTTTTGCAATGCATTACTGTCATTTGTTGCCGCAAAAGCCGCACAAACTCACAAAAGACAATTTTTTTTGTAATTTAGTGCCACTTTTGCGTCAAAAGATGATGGTAATGCGGCACAAACAAAATTATGAATCAGTGCCTGTGAGTGTACCAGGAATGGGATGTATTTCACATGGTAATTCAAGGAACCAATGTAGTGTCCAGTTTTTTGGAACCATGTCCGAACAATATTCATGGCCATATATACCAAGTTCTTCATAACCTCCGCTATTATCTTAGGCCCATATTTCTACTTTGTTTTTGCTGCATCTGCATTATTTCTGGACGCAAAAGCATAGCACACTTGCTACAGTCAAATGTATTTTGCTAATTTACATAACTGTAGCGTAAACAAATGAAGTAAATGCAACACAAAAAAATGACACATTTGGCCCTAAGTTCACTGTTTCTGTGTGTTTACGTCTGTACAGATAATCTTTCACATGGCCAAACCCAAATGGGCCAGGATGCTACCAGATTGCAGTAGCACAAAACAGGTTCATCTCGTGGCTTTTCGGAGTAGACGTTTAAATCCTATCACTAAGTAGCAGGGCCCAACAACATTTTTGGCTTGGGCGCAATTGCTGGTACTGAGCTAGTGCAGTTACCATCAGTGTCACTTTAGTGCCAAACTATTTTATAAAGTGAATGGGTCATCATGGGATCCCTTCTCTTTGTGAATGCGTGGTCACAAACTATTTTTGAGCATGATGTTGTGCAAGGGACACTGAATGCTTCTATTCTACTATTTTAGTAACAAAATAGGTTGTTATTTTACTTTTGGTACACCCCTGGGATATAGTGCAGCATTTGTACAAATGTTAACTTCTCAGTATGAAGGCTGTCACAGACATGGTGGTATGCTAAGATAAGCAGGCTAGCATTCCTGTGAGTGCCGCCATTCCCAAGGTGGTTTCAAATAGAGACCTACCTCATCAAGATTGCAGAAGTTGGACATTTGCTAACCCATGTTTTTATTACCGGACAGTGTCAGTTCGGTTGTACTACCACTACTCACCCAACTTGGCAATTCTAAGTTGCTGATTCTGCCAAAGTGTGATTTACAATACCTGATATAGGTACACAGGGCCCAGAGTAACACATTTCAGGTGCAATGACTACACCTGTGCCCATGCATTCTGTCAAGGATGATCAACTAAGACACTGTCAGCATACATCTTTTTGTTGTTTTGAATCAGAAAAGTGGCCAATCCATGTTTAGCGTAACATTGTCATCAAGTAACACACAGGATCCCTACCATCATTTTGTCATAGGCAGCATATATGGCTCAGGGTACACTGCCAATGTGGCATATCTAACCTACATAAACACTGGCACACCTATTATGGACCATTGAAAGCACAATAATTAATGAACGCAAATCAACCCAAATGAGCACACAGTTACTCATTGTCCCTTGATGCACAAGCCACAATACCTGAGTCACTGGTATTGCAGTGGACCAGGAATGTGGCACTGCATGTGTCTCCCAATTACAAATGATTAAATGGAGTACCCTCTGGAATGAATTAAGCACAAAATTGAGTATTCATGTTTGGCACCACATGATTGTTAGGACCAGTGCATGTGTGCATATGTGTTTATCACTCACTGGAGTGACAGGGTCAAAGCATGTTTGCAGTGATATGTCTGTTGGGGTGTCTACATGCCTGATGTGCAACTCTATCATATAAAATGTCACACACAGTGATGGGTTGTGCCAACTTTTGTATAGCGAGCAGACATTGAGCACATATCACTCTTCCATGCTTTACAGTTTGACCGGCCCCCTACACAATAGGTGAAGTGGCTTGATTTGGGGACCCAGAGGTATCCGGTGAGTGTTAATATATTTTTTGTTTGCAGCTGTTGTGTGATTGACTCCTGTGTGTTGGACCCATTGCAAGATATGATGTGCTGGCACGTGATCTGATATGTGACTTGACTGGAGGTTGAAATATTGTTCCATGGAACAGTTAGACATTCATCGATGGAGAGAGTCATATATTGGGAGTCGAGTGATGCGTAATAGGCATGGGCAGGTGAACAAGGTGATTTGTGCTACATGTATGCCAAAAATTGATTTGGAGATGGCCAGTGTCATAATTTAGTCAGCAAGTCATACCCTAATTCACACAGAACAGTGATGCATCAGTTTTACACACAGACTAATGCATCCCTGTTAAGTAATGAACATGTAGTACTGTATGGGTGACTGTCCTGCAGCATCTAGCTCCACATGTTGTACTCCATTTACGTGGCACTTGAGTGAAATTTCGTAGGGGTGCATGCAGGTCAAGGCCAGATGGGTGCTTGCATCAATGTGCTTGATTTTGGAAATGTGTCAATGAGATCTAATGATGTTGACAATTGTCCGCAAATAGAAAAATGAATGTAGATGTGATTGTCCAATGGTTGACTCAATCCTACTTGGCAGGCCTCTTTACCTGTGGTGGACTATCTAAACCCATGTATAGCTGTCCACAGCTTCGTGGTTGTCCTTGATGTTTGAAAGTATGTATTGCATGTCCATCTCCCCCTGAGGCACAGGGTTAAGGGTAGAAAATATGTGTAGCTAGGTGTGATGGTCACAGTGTAGATGATAGACATGTAAATCAAGCATTCATGTGTTCCAAACTACAATGCCCCCTCATGATTACCAGCTGCATACCGTCCTGGAAGTTCCATATACAAATCACAGGTCTTGTGTGCCTTGAATTTGATCCAGAAGATAGTGATTAGTCCGCCTGGCACATGTTAAGTACTTGCAGCATTTGTTATGTGACTAATAGCAGTACAACTATGCACAGATCATTTAATTAAGTACACACCTTGTTGTGCATTGCTGTGCTGTTAGATAGTTGATAGGAAGGCTGCATTGGCATGTCATTCCTCAGGGACATTCTATCATCTGTACTGTGATTTGGACTGCATGGGCTATTTTTGATGGAGTGTCAGAATATCATCTGTACATGTATCACACAAAATGTCACTAATGTTTACCTGACTATATTTTTACAGTTGCCAACATGAATGCCCAGGAGATACGTGAATTTCAGAGGCTGGCAGTGCGGTACCGCACATACTCAATGTGGAGGCTGAGTTCTGTAATATGGCAGGGAGATATCGTCATGAGAGAGCCACAGGGGTATGGAGGGCATATAGCCAAGGGTGGCCAGCATTGCCCACAACTGTCACCACCACCACAGCTCAGACCACAGTGGTCAGAGGGATGACAGCCACTCCAGCAGGTCCCTCGACCTCGTCAGCCCAAGGCTCACATGCAGCATCTTCTGCACCTCCCCCTCCAACCACGGCACCAGCACCAGCTTCAACAAGTGCTACCCAGACGACCCCAGCTGTAGTATTGGACATGACCGAATTCAGGACACTACAACGTGACAAGCAAAGTATGTTGCACCGGATGGACAGGCTGCAGCAGGAGGTGGCCCGCAATAGCAGTAGACTGCGGGGGATTAAGAAGATCCTGAGGAGGGCCAATTTGTGACTTGTTGATCCTCACCCATAATTCCGTCCCCTCCCTCCACTTTCCTCGTTCTTTTCTTTAGTGGGTTTATGGGGCTTAGTGTTAGGTTAGAGGAGGCTTGTAGTTTAGTTAGATAAGTGGGTTGGGGGTGGGTGGTGTTATATTATTACATGTTTGTTTGTGGGTGGGTGGGGGATGATGTTGGGGTTTATGTGTAAAAAAAACAATAAAAAATTATAAAATAAAAAATACAAAAAATATATATTTGTTTCGGATAAGTTAGTATGTGTTTAGGTTAGTATACGTTGTCCTACACGAGTCCCATCATGTAAGGGGGGTTGAGGGTTGATGTTTAGTGTTTAGTTACATGTAGTAAGTAAGTTTAGCTTAGGGTAGTTATGGCCAGTTGTGGGTAATGTATAGTTAGGATAGGTTAGGTTAGTTTAGGTGTTTCCCATAGTTTACATTTCCTTTCATACTGATATGATAAAGTTGTATGTACTCCTTTACAGTATGTGTCATATGCCTGGGGATCAGAGCCTTTGCATGAGTGTACAGTGTTAATTTTGTATTTGCATTTGTGTTCCATCCTGCATCCAAATCCAATTCTTGACATGGTTATTTCCACTTCCAAATGAGCTGTCACATTGGCAGCTACAACAGAGCTACTTCTCTATGCATCTGCCATCCATTGCACCCACCACTCACGGTAACTATGGTTCCCAATGTGTTGTAAAGGTTGGTATACTTTGTCATTGTTTAAGGTCCTGTGCTGGATTCTTGGGCACTGTGGGATGTCTGCCTGCAGCCTAATGTTCATATGAACCCTGATAAGATGAGTGATGTCTTATGAAGTTCAGTATACATAACTCACACCTATGATTTCTTACATTGTACTCCCAGGTTACGTAATTGTCCATTAACTCATACACTCATACACATCCATTCCTGCTGTATGGTGTGTGTGTGTGTGATTAAAGTTTAGAGTCAGATGTCACATACATATTGATTATCTTGAAGGGAATGTGGGCCACACTGAGTTTAATGTTGTACATACTTTGGACCTGACATATTCAGTTCTACATAGCATTATACTGCTTGTGATCTTTTAACTTCTGAAATAAGCCTAAGGAAGCACAGATGATTATAAAATCCAGACCTTTATGCATAGTTATCCGCCCACATTCTTTCTACACTGTTGTATTGACATTCTGTGGCCATTGACATCTTACATGCATCACAAATCTCCTACACAGTTGATGTGTCCCATTACACAGAGACAAAGTGGTTGTGTAAGTGCAATTTATTTTAAAGTGCTGTAGTGCAATGTTTACATAGTCCAGGATTGTAAGTCGATTAGTGTGACACCTTCTATTGTGACGCAACACAAGTGCAATGGTGAGGGACATGTCATTGGACATGCTGTGGTGAAGTGTAATTCAGGGCAGAGGAACATCAATTGCCAATGAGATAGTGACAGACAATTGCAGTGCATAGTGGTAAGGTAAACAGTGTGCTGGAGAACAGTGCATGTTACCAACTGTAGCAAGACTGGCTTGTTTACAAGCACAGGACATAGGAAATCAGTGCCCATGTGGCATGGACTGGTACTACCGGGTACTCCTATGGGTGAAGGTGATCTGTTCCGAGTCTTCATCTTCTGATGTGTGTGTCATCTCCTCTGCCATTGGTGGTGGTGGGTTTGAAGGGCTAACACATACTTTAGTGTTTCAAGAAGTGGACTCAGAATTCCCGGTAGCTGCCAACTGTGGGGCTATTAAGAGCATTACTGCAGCAAGGAGGAGGTGCTGGTTCTTGAGTATAGCAGCTACATCACTGTGGTAGGCAGCCAGGTCGGCCCTGAGGGGGTCATGATTGCAGTCGTGCACACAGTAAAATGTTTGGGATGCCAGGTGTTGTGGCAACTTCCTAACTGCTGTGGTGAAATCCCTCACACACTGTTGTAGTCCTTGCAGTAGGGATTGTTGCACTTGCATGGCTGCTGACTGTTCTGCAGATGACATCATGCACATGCACGTCCCCTCAAGGCTTGCTGCTATATTTTGCATACCCACCCACACCTCCTTGGCCAGTTCCCACTGTCCTTCCACTACTGTCCTCTCAAAGGTGGTACCAGTGTCATCAGAGTGCTCAGCTGTGTTGGAGCTGGCAGGTCGTACTATTGGGGTGGTGGGTGGGTCCTCTGTGATGGCTGCTACATCTGTGCTCCTCCTTGCGACTGAAGGTGGGGTCTGGAGGGTGCCAACAACATCTTGGAGGGTTTGCTGGCTGCTGGTTGTCAGCTCGTCATCCATGTCATCAGGGAAGTCCAGGATAGGCAAATCTACAGGAGAGCCATCGTCCTCTGCAATGAGATATTGTACAATTAGTGTGTCTGTGTTGTGGCAGTTGTAATGTGACGTCACTGACTTCCTACTAGTGGGACATTGTAATCTTGGTTCCTGTTCATTGTTCCTGTCATGAATATTAGCATTCTCACAGGCCTATTCCCCACCTGATTGTCACATGTAGTGTTGGCAGTTTGGGGAATTGTCTGAGTACCATCTTCTAGGTGTAGGTTCTGTGCAAATTGAGTGTTGCCACCTTCTTTTCCTCCTCAACCCTCGCTCTCCTTCCATTAGCATGGTGAGGCCTTGCAATGGCTGTGGGTGTTCTGATGCCACATGCACCACACTTAACAACATGGGACTGACCCAGTCTCTGATATTTCACATACACCTATTCGTTGATGAGACTAAGCACATACTATGTATAGCACTGGCATGGCACGATACAGGTGTCAGCATTGGTAGTGTGTCATGTTGATGTTTGCCAATGTGTGCTACATTGCATTGTACTGATGGTCCTAGCAGTGTTCCATTTCCTCTTATGACTGTGTGGATGTGTTTCTCTAGCTAGAAACATATGTCCTCCCCCTCAATGCTGTTGTCTTAGCAGTATGACAGTTGAGATGTTACAAGGTGCATTGCAGCTATTGTAACACAGGCACGGGGTGGACCCTGGAATGGGCAGCATGGGTAAGACATTACTGCTGTGTACTTCAGAATGTAGGTAACAATACATGATGTTTATTGCACCTATAGATATGAGCATTTGACAGGATGTACACTTTCTTAGCAATTACAGGGGATTGATAATGCTGTCATCCTGAACCCTCTATTTTGGGTGTGTTTGATTCATTTCCTACTTGACCAGCACACATAGCACAGGTGGTAGTGGCAACTGTTGTCAATGGTAAATGCCACTTGTGGATATGGTCTGAGACTGGAAATTGAGCCCTAGTTCATGTTGTGACAATATCAGCTGTCCTGTGTCAGCAGCCTAGTTTTACGTTCTCCCTACCCTCCTGGACTGGCCCCATGCAAAGGTTGTTGGTCTAGTGTTGTGCTGTTCCCCTGGTTTCCCCTGCACAGCCCATGCACCGTCCCATGCCCTTTTGACCTTTTCACTGCCTGATTTCCATGGCTGCAATGCATTGTGTAGTAAGTTTTACCTCCCCCTGCTTGCAGTAAACGTTTAGGCATTTTTGTCCCCCATGCAACTTACCTTGCATCTGCGTTGTTTTCTTGTATTCTGCGCTGTCCTGTCCTTGAATTCCTGTGACGATCTCCTCTGGGATTATGGCTGCCCCCATCTCCTCCATCTGGTCCAGGGCCTCCTGCGGTGCTGGACTCCCACCTCCAGTCGGCAGTGCTGCCTTCCTGTTCCTTGCCATTTTTTCCTTGGTCCGGCGCTTGCAGTCGTGCCAACGTTTCTTGCACTCCGTGACTGTTCTACGGACCTCTGCCACACTGTTGATCTTGTCGACAATTTGTTGCCAAATTGCCTCTCTCCTCCCAATTGGCAAATTTGAGGTGCCAAAAAGTTAATGCTGGTTTTCCGTCACCTCTCTGGCCAGTATTTCCTGCTCCTTTGCACTGAAACAACACTTTATTTTCTTTTTCTCCCTCTCCTGGGTCTTGTCTGCGTCCTCCTGGCTGGTTCCTGGTGAATTGGGGTCTCCCTGGGGTCTCTCCTGGCTTCTGGGATCCATTTTCTGGTTCCTTAGCACTGTTTGCTATCTTTGCGCCGCTTTTAGACGCTATTGTGGGGAAAAATGGCATGTATCCGGTTTGCAATGTCGTAAACTGGATTAGAGTCATTTTCTCTGCGTTACAGTCATTTTGCTTTACGACTTGGGGTAATGGTTAGAGTAAAAAAAAATTACTCTAACCCATGCTTTGCGCCACGGTGCGTCAAAGTATAAATTTGACACCCGGGTGGCGCAAAAATGGCGTTAGCCGGCGTTAACGTTTTTGACGCAAAACTGCGTTCACCAGTTTTGCGTCAAAAAGTATAAATATGGCCCCAGATTATTTAACTCAAAAAATAGGTAGGCACATGTAAAGCAATGGTCATTCATCTTTCCACCCTTTTAAAGGAAACAATTGGATCCAAAAAGACGTGCAGTAAGACTGCTATACCAACAAAACTTCAGAAGGGAAGGCTTCAAAAAAGGCAAGTTATTTCTGTGACTCTCTGTCCTCGTCCCTGCCTTAAGAGCATTGCAAGGTTTTTAGATTCCACAGAGGGCAAAAGAGATGGGGGAGCGAAGGAACAACAATCTGTCCTTGATTGGTTGTATAGCTCGCCCCATCCCTTCTCTTTCAACTGCAACTAAGTTGGCAGCAGATACCAAATGGCCATCGGCTGCAGGGCGCATAAAAGGTAGCCCATTGAGGGTTCTCCCATCCTCATAATGCAGATGTTCAATATTCAAGACTATTGTTCCTAAACTAAATCAGGCAAACAATAAGGAAGGTAAGGACTCACTCTTTAATAAGTCCATATATTGGATTCAGAAAGTGAGAGGCTGTTGCGCTTCAATAAGAGAGGACATTTTGGGTGCTTCTAGGCACACCCAAATTGGCACCATTTACAATACCATTGAGCTATCCCTTCCTAGTAGACCCTCTATCTCTCGTCCAAGAGAATCTCCGATGCAAGAAGTTGACTATAAAATCATTCCTTTAACTCCCCTCTGACAGTTGATTTTCTCCCGCATGCTAATAGTGATCAGTTTCTAACTGATTCTTTTACTCGCCCGACTGCCTGAACTGAAAATATACATTCTTCTCCAGGTTCTCAACAGTACGCGGAAGGAACATCCATTATATCATGGAACGTAGCTGTTTTAAAATCTAAAGCCATTTCTCCAGAATGGAACATGTTTATAGACTAGAAGGATATCTGCCTGCTGAAGGAATCCTGGACATTGGAACCCATATTCAGGGTAGGATATCGTAACTTTTTCATTCCCGTTACATGTGGAATCGCAGGACTTCCGGCGGGTGGGTTAACGACACGGATTAGATTAAATTTAGTTCTAACAAACAAACAGTTGCAACCAGACTGTGCAGATATTCTTGCAGTCTGTACCAGATTAGGTCATTCCAACACTACTGATATATATAATAATATATGTGGGATCGGGGGTCTTGAGGTCAGAAATGATTTCCACTTTAGTTGAACTTTTGGAGGAACATCAAGGGGAAGCACTCCTAATTGTTGCAGGTGACTGTAATTCTACCTTTGAACCCCTCGACGTGCATGATATATCCTTGGAGTTTGACAAAGATGTGACTTGGGGAGTATTTCAGCTTGACTTGCCCCGATTCATAAATGGACGCAGGTGGCCCTTCAGTTAAAAGTACTCATATTAGAGTATGGGCTTAGAGCTGCAAATGGAAAAACAGGTTCTGATAGGAAGGGGACTAGTACTTATTATATCCCACCTCATTCAAGTTGCATTGATTATATTTCAATTGACTTACACCTTTGGGCATGTCTTAGTGACATGATTATCAGTCAGATGATAGAAAGGGATCACAATCCCTTGTGCCTTTCTATGAACTCCTTTTCCGCAAGGATAGTGAGTCAACATCAATTCGCAGTTAGCACGAGGGAGATCCACCCCTCAAATGATTCTCTTCACCTTAAATTGGTACCGATTTACAGCTTGCTGTTGCCAAGATGAACGATTACACTTTAAGTGGTCAAGGGCCATTGACCATACCTGATATTCAAACACAATTTTTTAACAAAATACTATTGTATTTTATCATACCAGTTAAAAAATTCCAGAAACACCAAATTAAAACCAAAAGGTGAGGCACTGAATTCCATGGATATTTCTTATATCCATTATGCCGGAAGGGCTTACAAGTTTTCACAGGTTTGTGCTAACAAGGACTGAGATGATACAAGATTTCATGACCTGAAAGAGGCTTGCCACAGCGAGGATTCAACTAAACTTGGGGCCCTAGTCAAATGGGGGGGCGAAGGCAATCCGCCTCTTATCTCCAACTTTTTAGCTTCTTCTGAATGGGTGGATCATTTTTCAATCTTATATTCATTACCCAAGCCCAACCCCCCAGCAGACGACCAAGTGATCAACCTCCCTTTAGATAGGCTTATCGCATTGTGGGAGCTTATCTTTGAATTGGAAGAATTAGCCTCACTCTGGAAGCAGTACCCAGAGGTTGGAGCTTGGGGCCTGATGGCATCCATGCCAAATTATTACTACTAGACAGGGACAACTGGTTCAAGTATTTTTTATCTCTGAACAATGCCATTGCCAGGCGACCCACAACCCGGAATCCTGGAAAGGAGCCAAACTCATTCCTGTCCACAAGAATGGTGATAAACCCCTGCCAAGCAATTACAGACAAATCAGCTTAATTGATTGTGCCCAGAAAATCTTTGTGCGACTGGTATTAGGCAGAATCCAGGAGTGGATAGATGAAAGTGATATCTTGACTCCTTTCCAAGCTGTATTCCTCAAGAGGGCAAGCACTACGGACCAGGTCTTTTGCTTCCTATTATTATAGTGGAAGACGGTTGAGATCAACTGAGGCAGCTTGTACGTTGCCTTCAATGACCTTTAATCTGCCTTTGTTCTAGTCCCAGGTAAGAAATTGTGGCATGTACTCTCTTGTATGGGCATGCCATTGACCCTCTTGACCATTCTTATCCGTATGCATGAGGATAATTATGCGCAGGTCCACTGGGGAAAACAGGGACAATTAACTGAGCATTTTCCCATTCTCAAAGGTGTTCGCCAAGGCTGTGTTATTGCCCCCACTTCATTCTCGCTATTTCTAAATTACTGTCTTCCTATTGATGCACCAATTTTGTCTGGAATTAAAACTCAGATTTTATTGTTCACTGATGATACCTTTTTGATGTTAGAAACATCTTGTGGTTTAAAGCAAGCGTTACCCCTTTTTTAAGATTTTTGTAAATCTCGGGGACTTGAGATTGATTCGGCCAAACTAAAATTATGACAGAATCGCAAATCATTCATGGGTAGACTAAAGTTGGAGGGCACCTAGCTAGAGAGGATGGATTTTTCACCCATCTCAGGGTTACACTGGCCTCAAATTTTTGGGTGAAAACCCCAAGTGGAGCTTTCATTCCTGAAACTAAAACAAGTAGCAGGTGCCATATTAAAAGAGCACAGCTCCTCTAACTCAAAACCCATTGCCCCGGCCCTACAACTATATGACCCTAGAGCATTAGACTTGGAATTTTATGGGTGTGAACTAAGGGGCTTTTTGGACTTAACTTCCCTGGCAATCTCCGATAATAAATTTGTAAGAAGTCTGACCAGTCTTCCAGCTAGCACCCCTCTTCTCCCATTGATGCTTGATATGGGCAGTGTTACAAATGGGGTTTCTGGTTGGCTCAGGTATGCACCTGAGCAAGGCAGAATCCACCCACTCTAGTCACGGCAAGGGAGTTACACTTCCAAGATAACCCGTGCTCACCCCTTTGGTAGCTTGGCACGAACAGTCAGGTCTAACCCAAAGGCAATGTGTAAAACATTTTTACAACACACACAAAACATGTGATGCAATTAATACACCACAAAGGAACACAACACCAAGCTATGCAAAAATAAACTGTAATGCACAAAACATAATTAGACCAAACATAACATGTCAGTAATATCCTGCTAGCTTAGCAGTTGTCAGAACATTACGCAATAGTTACTCTGCAGAACCAGCAGTAGTCATATACAACACATAGGTTACTTATTATTCTGCAACATAAGTAGTAGTCAGGAACCACATTACCAAGGATTTGCACTTTTCATAGAAGTATCATAAATGTCCATACCAGGAACATTATAAAACATATGGCAAATAGTAAAACATATCAGCATAGCATATCATGCCCAGAAAAAGGAACATCAGCATGTATAGGTCCTATCATATTCAAGAACAGGTTAGCACAATAGTCCCATCAAGCCCATAATAGGAACATTAGAAGAAAAAGTACCTGTCCTTGGGAGGGATAGGCACGTATAGTGCCACAGGGTAACAAGGGGAGGCCCCCGGCTCTCCTTGCGCTCCACAGGGACCTCACACTGATGTTAGGGGGGTGGCATGCACTTCCTCTGGTTGTTATGGCGGGCCCCTCCTTGGGACCTGCAATCTCTAGGGGTGTCGGGGACCCGACCTAAATGGGTGCTGACAACTCTGTGGGCCCCTGCCACGGGTTGCAACTGACCCTGCTGGGGGAGGGCGATGTGAGGCTAATGAGGCTGGGGGTCTCCGTGCCCCTAGGGCAGTGGCCGGGGGAAGGGAACTCCCTCTGTACCCCAAGCCCTGCGTTCTGTAAGCAGCCGCCCGGGTCCTCAAGGCAGCTGCTGGGTAGACCTGGGAGAGGCCAACACATCTTCCTGCCAGCCCTGCTTCTGCTGGAGATGGCTGGGGAAACCTTCGGTCGGCCGCTCCTCTCTCTCTGGGTCGCAGTGGTGATTGGGCCCCAAGAGGAGCCAGTGTGTGCCCCGAGGGCATCTCTGTGTTTACCGGGTCCCAGCGGCACTAACAGGAGCGTGCCGGCTCCCATCGCTGTCGTGGTGGTGCCCTGGGGGCAGGTTCAAGAGCGTGCCACCAACACGCTCGTCGTTATCAATGCACCTGGGTCCCAGTGGTGAATCCCTCCATGACAACACACTGACCAAAGTGCTGGTGGCAAATCTTTAAGAGCCCATGTTGCGGCAGTGATTTGTTTCCTCAGACCAAACACTGTCCCAGCGCTTGATGCAATCTTCATACAGCATCTTCCAGGCACTTTGGCCCTACATAGGGTGCTCCTCCTGCCTGGCAACAGATGGTGGCAGGGGGGCTAGAGGCCACAGCACCCCACTCCTGGGGAGACAGAAGTTGGAACACAGCGCGGTAGAGCCCAGCAACAAGCCAGCACAAAGTGGGTGCAAACAGTAGCAGTTGTTTCCTATGGGTCACAGGTCAGGTCAGCACAGCAGCAGCAGTCCTTGGAGGTGCCTGGTGAGTCCTTCCAGCAGCATTCTGTGTCCAGTTACAAGTAGGTTTATTGTGTGTCCTTGTGGGGAAGGTCCCCTGTACTTATACTCAGTTCTGCAAAGCGTTTCCAATGGAGAGGAGGGGGTTTCAACCAGTTACAACTGGTTCTAGGAGTGTCCCATTTATGCTCCAGCACAGGCTCCAAACATAAGTTGGGGGGTAAATGACCCTTTTGTGTGAGGCCAGAGCAAAGCCTTTACAGATGCATGTGTGCCCCGCCTTTACCTTCTCTCAGCCCAGGAAGGCTATTCAAAGTGCAGATACACCTCTGTGACACCTCCACCCTCCCTGTGTACAGGCTGTCTGAGAAGTATGCACAAGGCCCAACTGTCACTCTGCCCAGACGTGGACTGGAGTCAAGCTGCAAAACACCAGAGTCATAAGCACAGAAAAATGCTCACTTTCTAGAAGTGGCATTTCTGTGAGAGTAATAAAAAATTCTCTTACACCAGTAGGCAGCATTTCTCACTACTATTGCAACCATACCAAACATGCCTATGCTATCCCTCATAAATCAGACAATACCCCTTAGACATAAGTCAGGGCATTTCCAATGCAATCCTATGAGAAGGTAGCACTCAAAGCAGTGAAAAACCAAATAGGATTTTTGTCACTACTAGGGCAGGCCACACAACCAGGCACATGTCCTGCCTTCTACATACATAGCACCCTGCCCAAAGGGCTAGCTAGACCTACCTTAGGAGTGACTTACATGTGGTAAAAGGGGAGTTCTCGGCCTAGCAAAGATGCCAGGTCCCTGTGGCAGCAAACTGCGCACGCAAGTCCTGTGCTAGTGGGCCTAAGGCAGGTTTGAAAGGCTACTTCAGTGGGTGTCGCAAGCAGCGCTGCAGACCCACCAGTTGCGTATAGAGATAGCACTGTACAAGGAACTTACAGGTAAATTAAATATGCCCATTAGGTATAAGCCAACTATACCAAGTTTACAAAGGAAAGCACATGCACTTTAGCACTGAATAGGAGCGGTAAAGTTCCCAGAGTCATAACGTCAGCCTAAAAGGGTCAGAAAAATAAGGATGAGAAGGCAAACTGTTTGGGGAATGACCGTGCAGAAAGGGCCAGGTCCAACAGGCAAGGACTCAGTTGTAGTTAAGATCAGGCTTAGGTCGCTATTGTTTTGGAGAAGGCTTTGTTCCCAACCAGAATTCCATGGCACTGATAGTTCCTACCGCCATGTATGTCAGCGCTAATGTGAAATTCTTGGGTTGGATGTAGATAATTAGAGCAGGAGTGGTCTGAAAAATTAACTGTTTTAAGATTATATTTTAGTCTATTGTATGAAATTGAGAATCCATTGAACTATATGTTAACCAGTTCCATCTTTTTGGTTAATTTGCTTTAATAACTTATTCCTGTATGTGGTTTATTTTTTCCTCTTAGTTTTGTTTTTTCTTTTTTTTCTTAACTGTTGTTAAACTTTTACTATAAAATATTTAACTTATTATTTTACAAAATGGAATTGGTAGCTTCAACATGAACTAATTTGATTGCTATCCTTTTGTATGTTTTATTAGTGGTATATGTAATTGTTTATCTGTTCATGCTTTTATGAATACATTTGTTGAATAAAGCTTATTTTGAATTGAATTGAAAAATTAATGACTCAAGTTCTGCTTATTGGAATGTTGTCATTTTGGTCTTGTTTTATTTAGCAAATTAAGTTCTTGTGGGGGATCCTTTTTCTGTAATGTTACTGTTTTACTATTTGAAGTGTGGCACAAATGCTTTGCACATTGACTTCAATGTAAGTCTGACTACTCTGTGCCAAGCTATTAGAGGTTGGGTACAGGTCAATTTGGGGCTTGCTTGTGCTTTACCCTGACAAAGAATGCGGTTGCTGCTTGACCAGAGCTCACAACCCAATTTCTCCTGCTTCCCAAACATGCAAAATCTGGGACTTAAAAACTTTTTGCCAACTTTCTGCCTGGGGGACTGATGGAGACCTGGGTTGCTGTTGAAGCTACATCCATCAATGTTAGATCTTCTGTCAGCTTCAACTTTCTGGTTTGCCAGCTAGAGAAAATTGGACTTCCAGAAAATGTCTACGTCCAAAAGTAGGGCCTGTGCTGGGACCTGGCCTATGCAGCTTCCGAGCTGTGTTCCTGGGCACAGATTTCAGACTTCATTTCCTCTGAGCTTTCTTACTTTCATCAATGACTACACCAGGCCCGCTCTTTGGCAACCTATCATTGTTGACCCTCACTTCAGATCTAGCTTGCGCAATCTACAACTCCTCGACAACTACTTTTTCTCCATAACCGTTTCTAAGTTAGAAGGTAAACTTTCCACAAGGGTGAACCTATTGCCTGTATCCCATTGGTGATCCATCACAGTTGGCCATAACCTTTGACTTTGCCCAGTCTGGCACGACCAGTTTCCCCTAGTTGACTCTTTGGGCTTTTTGGTATTATTTTTATTTAAAGTTTAAAACTTCATATCTTTGGTTCCCTCTTAGTGGATTTTTGTCCTCTTGTTCATTAAAATGTTCTCTTGTTTCCTAAATTGGAGTAGGATTTTCATTATCTTGTGTTTTTGACTTTTTAACTGTTTTGGTACTTCTAAATACTTTACACATTTTCTTAAGTTAAGCTTGTTGGCTCTGTGCCTTTGCTACCAGGGGTTTAACTCAAGTTTACTGGCTTATTGAAAGCTTTTCTGGAGCTAACAAGAACAGTATTATTTTAACTTGTGGTGTACTCCCATCCACAGCAAAGAATTATCTGTTTTTTCATAGTGGTGCATAATGAAGACCAACGTTATTCTTGAGTCAGATGGGATCCTGTTGGTCCTCCAGTAAGAACATGAGCCAATTAAATCCTGCAGCACTGCTTCATCTGTCTTCATCTGCCTCCAGGTTTGTTCAGGAATTGGTGTCAGGACTGTCTGATTTCTTTCAGGTGCGTATCATTTTCCTATTAATCGCCATGCAGAGGTCTGCTATTCAATGCCATGTGGAGTCTCCCGCCTTTGAGCGGAGTCTCCAGCCTGATTGCAGAGATTCTGCCAAATGAAAAAAATACAGTCATAAGTTACATTTAATAACTATAAGTTTGTAGTTTATGATAACTCTGAATTTAAATTGTGGAGCAGAAGCTTGTAAATTTACAGTTTTGAGTTAATTTATACTCTGGTTTTGTGAATTGCCAAATTGCCAAAGTACGAGATGGAAGACTGACATGGAAAATAGTAGGGTAGAACTCAGAGGTGCTAGGAAGTATGGTGGCTGATTCATAGTCTATGCAGTGATTGGTGTCCCATTAACAAGACTACAAAGGAAGAAGGCAATTTATTTTGTAAATGTCTTGGCAATATTTTATACAGGTTGACGGGTATTAGGCTATATAGTGAAACTGCCTCAATGATATGAGTTGATGTTACATACATGGAGAGCAATAATGATGCATAGAAAGATGAGGGTGAGTTATAAATAAGCTCTGTATAATAGTCCAACACTTGATCTTGGAACATTTTATTACATATCAATATATATTTTCATCTTGACTTAGAACCACAAGAGAGGCTTAATATTAGCTCTGCAGTTTGCCTAGAAGTAAATAAAGGGGGAAGATTTCTGATTTGCATTGCCCTTCACTGTCTTTCATAACAGAGAATATGATGTGGTTCTGCCATGTCTGTGAATGCACCTTGAGCAGGTGAATTGTGAAAATTCCCTTACAGATGTGTGTTTTGGAACAGACCTGTGTCTTTCTGAACCCTGTCCTTCGATTACCATTGCTGTGCTCGGTGTGCTTAATAGAAGTTAGGGCTGCTGAACATGTGTTTGCTTTGTGTATCTGAAGGGAAGAATGCACTCTAAATTGCAAAACACTTACATAATCTATGTTTGATGAAAGTGTTACATAAACTAGGTCTTTGGCTCAACTCTACAAGGTTTGTTTTCACACCAACAGGTGACACAATTGAACTTAGGTCAATGGACAAACGCTTGAATGAGAAAGACAACCATCAATGATTTTCGGTTACCAACAGTCCCTAAACAGGGATCCAGGGACACCATAGTGATTGGAAACAAACCTATCTCTTTCTTCTAAATACCACACATACAAATTGCACAAAGAAAAAGACTCTTTAATTAAAAAAGTGTGTTTATTTCAACATGCTTGCCTTGTTGATTACTACATTCAAGACAACCACACAGAATATAATGAAAGCAGCACAAGGTTAAGGTATCATTTAAAAAACCTAATAACTTAAAACCTACTTCTATGCACTATGCTAGGAGAGCATGGAGTATTATAAAATGTATCTGGAGCCTATTAGGGAGAATCTCTTCACTGCATACTTGTTTACAGCCAAGCAATGTAATTATCACTAGTTGGGGAGGCCGTGTTTCCTGCTCCGCTCCTCCTGGACTTAGCATGATATCAGCTTTCAGTAGAAAATGAGAGACATCAGCATTTCTGGCACTCAGTATCACAATAATCTGGGACGAAGGATCTCTCCTTCCAGGTGGTCAAGTCAGGCCCAGCAATTTTATAATTGATCTTATCTTGGAATTTCCTGTGTCACCTTAGGAATGTCTGGCATCAAGATGACAGCATAAGACACGATCTCATAAACAAATAAGGTAAACATGTGACAGTTCAGACTACACTCTTTTGGCAAGGCACTTGCTCCAGACTGATATTGCATTAAGGGCCACGTGTATTAAGCCTTTTTGCATTTGCAAACGGTGCGAATGCTCTTTGCGAATGCAACAGTGCCTTTCAGTATGTATGAAAGGCATTGGCAATGCAATTTTAAGAGATCGTTAAAATAGTGATTCCTTAAAATTGCAAGCCCGTTTAGAGAATTGCGATTGTCTAAATAAGAAATCGCAAAAAAGGAATCCTTATTTGAGATTTCTTAAGCACATGTATGAAGTTTTTCCTTATTGCGAATTGGGCATTAAGGAATTGCAATTACCACCAAGTAAAACTTGGTGGTAACCATGTGCAAATTTAAAAAATGCATTAGAAATGCATTTTTAAAATTGACATGTAACGTACACATGCCCCTTTGGCATGAGTGTGCCTTACATATTCTAAAATGTTTTTTGGGGTGCGGCAGAGGGGGCCTTAGGCCCCCAGCACCCTGAGGTTTTGCATTTCCTAAACTGCGAATTCCAGTTAGGAAATCGCAATTTGGGAAATGCAAACAAATCGCAAATATGGGCCTACAGGCCCAAAGGTGCGAATGGGGTCTGTATCGCAATTTGCGATTCGGTAATAGCATTTGCGTTTTTTAAGAAATCGATATTACCGAATCGCAGATATGATACATACCATTTTGCGAATCAGAAATAGTGATTTCTTAAAAATCTGGCGATTTCAACCTTCATTTGAGAAAGGGCAGCACAAAACGCCCTAACAGAACATGCGCATATATAAAGTTTGAAAACCTGGGTTTGTGCTGCCTGACGCCTTTTCCCGAGGACGCCTCATCCTCACAAGTAACCTTTTCAAGTGGCACAAAAAAATCCAACATCGACTTTACATTAATAAATGAAATCGCACTGCCACTGGTCTCAGCATATAGCATCCAACAACGTACAGAGAGAGACCACTTTCCACAACTTATCAAGATCCGGAATGAATGGAATCAGCTCCCCACCGCCAGTATCATAATTTTAGCCCCATTGACTTATGATACAAAAAAATTTAAATGGAAGGGGTCGGGCCTTGATAAAGTATTGGAAGAAGTGTACCGCAGTCCAGGCACAACCAAAGAGCTGAAAGAAACATTAAGAACGCAGGAACAAGAAGACCACACCCAAGGAGAACGAGTGATCGCTTGGAGGTACTTGTGTGATTCCTTAATAAATACATTTTCCATCAAAAAACGTCCTGCAATTTCGGTTACAGAGTCAAAAAACAAAGTTAAGAGTTGCAAAGGAGAAAAGCCATGGTTAAACAGAACATTGCGTAATCAGAAAAATCAAGTCTCTAGAGAATTAAAAAAAGTCCTAAAGGACATACACTGGGGCAGGAAATCTGATGACACAAGGCTTTCTGAATTAAGAGCCAAATATAAGAAAAACTGCTAGATGGCAAAACAGAGTTATCACGAGGATATGTGGACCAAGCTGCTTATGTCCAACAAACAGAAAAATAACAAAAAGTTCTGAGAACTAATACACAAACTAACTCAGGGAAAAAATCGATACACGAATGCAGGTATCGATGCAGCCACATGGGAAGCCCACGTACAGACAACGTTCTCACTCCCAGAGCACCATGTGAAGGAGGAGGCCACACAGATAGCCAATGACTTAAGCAAGACAAATTTTGGCTTCAGAGTGACAACGCAAACAGACTTACCCCTAAACAAAAATGAAGGAAAGCACGCACTAATGACCATCGACACAGAAATGCTGATAAGCCTTGTCAATAAACTAAAAATGGAAGGGGCAGCTGGTCAGAATGGAATTCCAAGCGCCTTGTTTAAAAGAGACCCTTCATAATGGGTGCATTATTTGATGCTGCTTTTAACGATCTCCGAGGCACTATGGGTCTCCCAGATGCATGGAAAGACAGCATTATTCACCCTATATACAAAGCAGGCAACCCTGCAAACCCTTCAAACTACAGGCTAATAGCATTGATAGACGTGGAAGCAAAACTCTACCCATCCTGTCTACTGCCACAACTAGCAGAATGGATTCATGATAGACAACTAATTCCACAATGCCAGACAGGTTTCAGAGCTGGTATGGGGGCTTCCACTAACCTGGCAACCCTGGCCTTTCTGGGAAACAAAGCCAGGCTCAAGAAGAAAGGGCTATTTATATGCTTTATTGACCTAAAGGCAGCTTTTGATTGAGTACCAAGAACCCGCCTATGGGAGGAACTGAAAGGTTGGGGCTTACCATGCAGCCTTCTTAGCGCAATGATGGAATGGTACACAGGCACTTGGGTGCAAGTAAATATCGGAGAGGGCAGCCACCTCACCAATAGAATACTAACAGCAAAAAGCCTAAAACAAGGCTGTGTATTAGCTCCCACGCTGTTCAACTTATATCTTGCTGATCTAGCTGAGGCTCTTGCTCCCGTAAATAGCCATCCGCCAGTATTGGCCAAGAAAGGAATTACATGGCTACAGTATCCAGACGACATAGTTTTACTCAGCCAAACACCTGTTGGGCTACAGCATAGCATCAATGCATTTTATACATACATAACAATGCAAGGCCTAGAATTGAATTTGAGTAAAACTAAGATTGTCCGCCTAGTTGATAGGAAGTTTAAATCTGCTTCATGGTTCATAAATGGAGCCTGGGTGGAGGTTGCACCCACATATAAGTATTTGGGATTCACTATGGACCGCCTCTTGACTTTCAAGCCGCAGCTTACTGTTGCTCGAGCAAAAGCCCACTGATTGACCTATGGATTTAAAGTTCTAAAACAAAAACTGAGCTGCCCATCACACACTCACCTGCTTTCTCTCATGGCAGCGTGGCTAATGCCCACTGTCACTTATGGCGCCGAAATCATGCTGGGGAAGGAGGCAGTTTTTTTCAATCAAGTGCAGATGAGGGCCTACAAAACTGTTTTTCGGATACCACGACCTGCATCTCCAGCTCAGGTTAATTTAGAATCAGGTATGAAAAACTAGGAATTTCAGAGTAGGTGTGCCTTCATTAAATTATGCTGGAGGATGCGTGCAGCTGAGATTGGTACTCTAAACAACCTATGTTGGTTGGAAATTGAGGAAAAACAGCATCACAACCATAAAGGCACCTGGGGTCATCACTTAAATAACTGCATTAAAGTGCTAGGTTTGCTAGAAGCCTGGGACCGGAACCTGGACAAAAAGGAGTTTTTTCGAAAGGCAAACGCTGTCACTAAGATTAAATCTTTCAATTCTGACAAACAAAAACTGGCAAGCACACAGCACGCCTGGACTGTAATAACATCATACAAAACTTTACGGGCACAGGAATATCTAGCAGCAACCTTCCCACGCTGCTAGAGATCAACTCAGCGAGTTGAGCGACACAGTATAGTGTGCTGGGGACCTGGGCCAGGCTGTGCATGAAGGAATTTTGAAAATAGTGCACAGAGGCCGCAGGAGGTGAAGAAGGCGCGGTGCACAGGGGTATTGTCGTCCTGGGGGAAGGCAAGGTCTTACCTCCTCCAAACTGGGACAGCAGGACCACAGGACAGTCTGTGTCAATGGGGTCCACCGTCTGTGTTGTAAGGAGCATGCTCATCACCAGGAGAGGAGTCCAAGAGAACTGGTCGTCAACTTAGAAGGTGTCTGCTTCAGCAGGGGAGTGACTCCGTCACCCCACGGAAGATTTCTTCGGTCCTTCTGGTGCAGGGTGAGCCAGGGAGTCCTCAGAGTGTGCACACCTTGGAAACTGTTGCAGTTGCTGACTGGAGCTGAAGTTGCAGAGGAAAACTATCCCTTGTGGGTATTTTGTTGCTGTTACAGCGGTTCCTGGAGCAGGCTGCAGTTGATCTGAGGTCAGAGGATGAAGTAGTAGTTGCAGAGGATTACTGCTGGAAACTTGCAAAGAGAATCTGAAGAGAACCCACAGGAGAGCCCCTAAATGGCCCTGAGAGGGGGATTGGCTACCTTATGAGGGATGGACAATTGGGAGGGGTCTCTGACATCACCTGCTGGCACTGGCCGCTCAGAGTCCTCCAGAGTGCCCCCACACCTTGCATAGCTAGATGGCTGAAGTCTGGGACACATTGAAGTAGCTCTGGGCACCACCCCTAGGGTGGTGATTGACAGGGGAGTGGTCACTCCCCCTTCCCTTGTCCAATTTCACACCAGAGCAGGGGACAAGGGGTCCCTGAACCGGTGCACCATCTGTGCCCTTCAAAGCATATTCAGAGGCTGGGGGGGCTACCCCTCCCAAGCCTGTAACACCTATTTCCAAAGAGAGAGGGTGTAACACCATGCTCCCAAAGTAAGTGCTTTGTTCTGCCTTCCTAGGACTGAGCAGCTCATACCCCAGGAGGCCAGAACCCTGTCTGTGAGGTGGCAGCAGCTGTAGCTGCATTGCAAGCCTCAGGGAGCTGGTTTGGCAGTACTGGAAGTCCTTGGTGGAGCCCCCAGGATGCATAAAATCAGATTCCCAATACCAGATTTGGAATGTGGGGACAATTCCATGATCTTAGACAACTACATACAGGTATTGACCTATATGTAGTGCACATGTGTAATGGCGTCCCCACACTCACAAAGTTCCGGGAATTGGCCCTGAACTATGTGGGGGCACCTTTGCTAGTGCAAGGTTGCCCTCACACTTAGTAACTTTGCACCTAGCCTTCATTAAATGAAGGTTAGACATATAGGTGACTTACAAGTTAGTTAAGTGCAGTGAAAATTGTTGTGAAGTAATGTGTGCACTATTTCAAGCAGGCTGCAGTGGCAGTCCTGTGAAAGGGTTTGTCGTAGCTCCTTATGGGTGGCAAAAGAAATGCTGGAGCCCATAAGGATCTCCTGAAACCCCAGTGCCCTGGGTACCTAGGTATCATATGCTAGGGACTTATAAGGGGGATCCAGTGTCCCAATTGAAATTGGTAAATGAGGTCACTAGCCTATAATGACAAATTTAAAAGCAGAGAGAGCATAAGCACTGAAGTTCTGGTTAGCAGAGCCTCAGTGACACAGTTAAGCACTACTGACAACACAAATTAGGCCGCAAACTATGAGCGCTAGGGGCCTGGTTAGCAGGATCCCAGTGAGACAGGCAAAACACACTGACATATAGGTTTTTATCTATGAGCACTTGGGTCCTGGCTAGCAGGGTTCCAGTGACACAGTAAAAACACACTGACACACACTCACAAACAGGCCAAAGGTGGGGGCAACCATGCTAGAAAGAGGCTACTTTCTCACAGTGCTGAGCAACGGCACTTATTTTTGAGCGCTGGCACTTATTCTTCTGCCTGAAGCTTTTGCTGCGAGCAAAAGATACATATGGAAAAAATGGAGGAAGAGAAAAACGAAAACGCGTCACAAAGGTAGAAAGCAGAAAGCTGCCAGAGTGAGCTGAAGGGGCAGGGAGTGGCTTTAAATGGATTGAAGAGGCACGAGAAAGCTTCAGGATTATGCTGCCTCAGTATTCTGTGCTCACACGTTAAATGTAGCAGCCTTGAGTTTCAGACGAGGGCTTTGTGCACCGGCACGTTTTTATTTACAAATTAAGCACTGTCTCCAGGGGGCTGTTTAAAAATGTGCCTGCCACTTTAAGCAAGCAATGGCTGAAGCTGGTGACCCAAAGTCCCTCTTTGTGCAGAATGTGTACTGAATATAAAAGAGCCAGAGAGATAGCTAAAGATGAGCTTTGCCCAGTCCTTTGAAAACCAAAAATGCTTGATTGGTCCTTCACTCAACAACTCGATTAAACAAGTCCCGAAAGACTGCAGTCCTGAGTCAAAAAAGAGTTGTTTCTATCAGTTCTTCTTACTTATTATAGTGTTAAATGTGATGTACACCTGAATAAAACCACAAATATTTCACACATCATTTTCTGGCAGTAGTTTAATGGGGAAAGTCAGGCTTACTCCCGGAAATCATGACTAAGCCACAACCGCCTGTAGTAAGACACCTTCATAGAAAATACATCTTGTATCTGCCTAGTATGTTCTGGTTCTCACGCTCAAGCTGGGAGTAGGACAGGCTTACCCAATGAAGAAGCTCCGTGATTCAGGCCATCCCAACACATTCACTTGCAGCACTTTTATCAAATAAAAGTAGAAAACATTGTTTCCTTATCAACCTTTTCTGATCCCATATAACAGTGACGGCAGATTTATACTCTGTTTGCGCTAAAATAGCGTCATTTTTTTTAACGCTATTTTAAGCGCAAACTTAACTCCATATTTATATTTTGAAGCTAGACCCACCAAGCATCAAAATATTGGAGTTAAAGTCATTTTTTGCCTACGGAAAACTACCTTGCGTCAATGAGATGCAAGGTAGGCGTTCCCGGGCAAAAAATTACTCTAAGGCCATTGCACCTTATTTATCCTCCCGTGCAAAAAATGTGCACGGGAGGGAGGTGGGCCTAAATAATGGCGCTAAGCTGGCTTAGAGCCATTATTTAACTCCTGGGTCAGGGCAGGCGTTAGGGGACATGTGGGCTCATTTCCATGGTGTTCCACCATGGAATGCGTCCACAGGTGCCCTCCCCAGGTCCCAGGTACACCCCCACCCACACCAGAGGGACAGCGGAGGATCGGGGATACCATCCCAGGTAAGTACAGGTAAGTAAAGGTAAGTATTTACCTTTTTTTTAAAATGCCATACATGAAACAGGGTACCCTGTGCTGGCCATTGGGATGGTGGGCATGACTCCTGCCTTTTCTAAGGCAGGAGTCATGTGGCATGGTAGGTTTTGGCGCCATAAAATGATGCTAATCTGGTTAGAGTCATCTTTTTTTACTCTAACCAGCCTATCGTCATTTTTTGGTGCTAAATACCCATCTCCCATACCTCCACCCCCACCCAGCTAATGTCAATTTTTTTGACACTAGCAAACCCTTTGCACTGGATTGCACCATTCCATTACTATGGCACCCTGCTGGAGTCCTGGAATGGGGCAAGCCGGTGCTATACTTTTTGATGCAAACCTGCATTTGCGCAGGTTTGCGTCAAAAAGCATAAATCAGGACCTGAGTTTTCTACTGCTTGCTTACCGTACTGTAAATAGAAGACAAATTCTACATTTGAAAACCAATAAATTCCAAAGTATCAGAGGTGGCCAGCCCAAATAAACTTTTTTTCAAACACCTTCAACCTAGCTTCTTTGTAATCATTACATTTTTCACATATGTAATATCTTTTTGGACATTCACCTTCTTGTGTTATTTACCATGCATAGTAGTGGCTATATACTAAAAATATCTGTCTTTGTTCAACTAACATATTTTGAAATTATCAATGTACTGATGATGGTTGTTAATGGAACTTCACAAGCCACAAGAGAAATTATAAATGTTACGGAGAACTGCACTTTAATTATGGGCTCATACTATTCATTTGCATTAAATATTAAATTCTCACGGGAAAATGCAAAGCATTAGAGTAGTCGAATTCAAAGATAGTTTATTGCTGTCTTGGCAACTGCACCAGGCTGCTGGGAATTAAGTTCTGTTTATGAACTGGTTATGTGAAAATGCTCTGCCCATTTATACAGCACACTCCATAAAATGAGTGCCTCCGAGCATTTAAATAGTATATTTTATTGATTGCATGGATGTAAAAATGTAAATGTTTATATGCTGACGATAACATGAGTAATCAATATGAGTTTTAACCCACATGAAGTTTTAATATCGTTTTTCCATCTTAGCATTTATTAATCTATGAGAAAGTGTCAATCAGAATACTACAATCCAGTCCGTAGACTTCAGAGACAATTGTATATTTTAAATTTAGCATTTCATAACTGCAAAAAAATCACAATAATGTTCTCCTTTAAAACACATCATATTACTGTTTGGAGCTCATTGATAGAAGATTCAACATTTCGTGCAGAAAAAAATGGCAGAGGAGAATGACATTTGCACAAATAAAGTCTGATTGACCCAGGCAAAAACAATTGGCTTTAACATTTCTGTGTATGTTTTTGTCTCCGCTTTCCTTACTGAATTCACTCACAGATAAAAATGATAATAGAAACTGTTAGACTTGTCAGCATTTCGCTTGGTTTCCCCAGTCTTTTGCTTCTGACCTCCTGATTTTGATCCTCTGTTGGATATAGGGGCAGATTGATGGACAGTGGCTCTGCACTGAGTGCATCGCTACTTTCCCTGCGCCCCTTTGCATCCCCCCTACCGCCACCATGTGAGCACCATATTTTAAAATACGGCGCACCATGGCGCAGGGTAGGGGGCAATAGTGTCATTTTTATGACACTATTATTGATGTACTCTGAAGGAGTAGCACCAAAATATTGAACCATTTTACCAGCTCCCCTAGTGGGGGAACACCACCTTTGCACACATTATGCCTGGTGCAGGCATAATGTAGCGCAAAGGGTTACAGGGTGGTGCAATGCATGCATTGGGCCACCCTGTAACTACGGCGCTGGGATTTTGGCCTCGTTGGGCCACATTACCGTAAAAATAAATGATGGTAATCTGGTGCAAAGTGACGCTAGGGGCCTATAAATATCCCCTATAGTTTTTCTTGGCTTTAGGACTCTGGGCACATTACCACTGCTGACCAGTGTTAAAGTGGAAGCATTGTGTTGGTGACTAGTCTATCTATGTTTGCATATTTGATTTACTAGTAAGTCCCCAGTATAGTGCACCATGTGTGCCCAGGGCCTGTAAATAAAATGCTACTAGTGGGCCTGCAGCAATGATTGTGCCAACCACATGAATAGCCCTGTAATCATGCCGCAGGCCTGCCATTGCAGTGTTTGTGTGTGCAATTTTAAACTGCTGTTTAGACCTGGCAAGAGCACTCCCTTTCCAGGTCCAAAGGTTTCCTTTTTCTACATGTAGGTCGCCCCTAAAGTAGGCACAAGGCAGCCCAATGGGCAGGGTGTGATGTATTTAAAAGATAGGACATCTACTTGTGTGTTTCTCATGGCCTGATGGTGACATACTGCTAAGTTCAGTTTTCACTATTTCAAGGCCTATCTTTCCCATAGAGTAACATGGGGATTGCCTTGGCCTATCTTTTAAGTGTAATATCCTCTTGGGAGCAGATAGGGATGCGGCGTTTGCGGTCTCTGAGCTCACAATTTAAAAATAATTATTTTGGTGAAGTTGGTTTTTGAACTATAGGTTTGAAAAAGCCACTTTTAGAAAGTGGACATTTTCTTGCTTAACCATTCTGTGCCTCTGCCTGTCTGTGGAATACTCGTCTAGGTCAGGATGACAGTTAGGCTGTTTGTGCATTCACTCTAGACAGTCACACAAAGATAGTTGAGGTGTGCCCTGCATATCCTCATGGACCATCACCAGGCTGGTGGGTCTTCCTGAGCTAGAGTGGTGAGAGAAGCTGACATTTGTACCTGAATAGGACTGTACCTGTCCTTACACAAAGCAGTCTCCAACCCCCTGGAGCGTGTTTAGCCAGAGCAGGGAAGGCGATCGTAACACAGCGTGTAATAGCAGCCCGATGATGAAGCATGCCACGAATAGTAGGTGAGGGCTTCTCTATCCCATTATAAGTGATTCCTTAGAGGTTCGTTTTTTGCTTTTTTGTTTCCTTTCCGCAACCTTTAGGTGTGGGATATTGAAACCAGGGAGGATGGTTGATGAATGATTACCTCTCTCCTCCTTTTGTGTTTGTTGTAAATGAAATGTAATAATTGGGTGTAAACCAATTTTACTATGTTTTGAGCACAAGCCCTTTAGCAGCAGTTACAAGGGTTGTATGACACAACCACACATGCCTAAACAACCCATGCCTGAACAACGTGGTCAGAACCATGACTGCGTCTTTACCACGCATGCCTTATCAGATATGCCTTTACAACAAATTTTGTTGTAAAAGTATATGTGGTAAAGAAATATGTGTGGTAAATTTCCTCCAACCCTGCGCCCTAACACCAGACACCTCTGTCCTGCAATACACACGCCCCTTGCTCCTAAAACTACCCTGCCCTGTGCTCTAAATCCATAAAACTATCCTGCCCCACCCTTAAAACTACCCCAATCCTCCCCCCCTGAGCCCTAAATCCAAAAAAACTACCCCATCTCCCCACTGGACACCTTGCCCTTAAAACTACCCCAACCCCCACCCGCCCTGAGCCCTAAAATGCCCACTCACCCCTAAAACAACCCCCTCCCCAAACTACCCTGAACCTCCCCCCACCCTGAGCCCTAAATCAACACCCCTGCCCTGAAATCCACACCACCCCTGTCCTTAAAACTTCTCTGACCTCCCTCTGCCCTCAAAACTACCCTGCTCCCCCGCCCTTGCCCCTAAAACTAGCCCGCCCCCTGCCTGGTGCCCTAAGTCCATAATACTACCCTGCCCCTGCCCTTAGAACTACCCCAACCTTCCCCCATGAGCCCTAAATCCCCAAAACTACCCCAACCCCCACCCACCCTGAGCCCTAAAACACCCACTCACCCCTAAAAACAACCTCTTCCCCAAACTACCCTGACCCTCCACCCTGAGCCCTAAATCAACACCCCTGGCCTGAAATCCACCCCACCCCTGTCCTTAAAACTTCCCTGACCTCCCTCTGCCCTCAAAACTACCCTGCTCCCCTGCCCTGAGCCCTTAATGCAAAAAACTAACACACATGCCAAGCCCCCTTCCCTTAAAACTACCCCAATTCCCCCTGCCCTAAGTCCTAAATCTAAAAAATACAAGTGCATAGTTCAGGCAATCCTTGTTCCACTTGCGGACAAACGGCATGTGTGGCTGACCCCAGGTAGTTTAGGACATTTCCTGTTAGCAATTGTAAAGTGCACAAAGCCCTAAAAGTCAACAAAAACAGGTTCAGAAAATCAAGAGAGGTGAAAGCAAAAAGTTGGAAGTGGCCTTGCAGGGAGGCACAAGTACAACAATTCAGAAATTGAACAAAGTATGCATTCAAGTTTTTTTTCTAGTATTGATAGTAGTAACCTCCCATTTTAGATTGCTTTTCTCAAGAAAAGAGATTGTTTCGACAGGGAGTGGGGGGACTTGCTTGGCCTGAGGTTGGCCATTTGAATGAAAATGGAAACATAATTATGGCTATGAGGTGGTTTTGGCATTGCAGAAACAATGGAATTCTCCAGAACTATCCATGTGTAGTGAAGTGGGAGGTCCCTGAGGATGGTAGAAGGTCTAGACACAAGAAAGAAAAAGGATGTGTGGCAGCGCAACAAAGATGGTGGCTGTACATGGTATTCAACACTGATTGCTGGCATGTGACACGGGAGAACTAATGAATCTGTATAGTAGCTCCCAACCACAGAACAACATACAAAGACACCAGGGTAGGCCGGGGTTGCTTCTGAGTGTGAGGTGAGTGGCAACTGAGTGAGAGGACAAATTTGGAGTGGAGGCAATAAGTAATAGTGTGCAATGCACGGAAGGCATCGTCAGGATGGCTGAGTGCACACAGCACAGGGGAGAACCACACACTTGTCCCAGAGCAATGCAGCAAATGAAATAAAGAGGTAGGAGTGTAAGGAGAACTGTGCTCACTGTTGAAACTGTTGAGAGAAGTGGTGAGTGGTGTTTGGGTCATCCAATGGAGTTGGGCCTTGAGTGTTGAGGCAGAGAAACAGGCATTATCAAGTTCTGCAGCCTCGGGTAGAACACATTGGGGAGCCCCTAACCTAACACTGGGTGTATGTAGGTGAAGAGTGAGAGGGCCCCCTCTCCCTGTATTGTGAGGACTACATTGACATTATCCTGCCTCTTACTGTGGAGGCACTGGCGATGGTGGGAACTGATCATACCTAGCAGCAAGGGTGCCTGAATGGAGTCGCTGTCCAGTGAAGGGACAGGGTAGGGAAAAATGAGTGACTGCGCCATGGCAACATTATTCAGCCGTGATACGCACCATAAATAAGCTTCCTAAGCTTACTTAAAGCGCAACACTATTATCCGTCTGAGAAAGTGTGACAATGAACAGTCCTCTCAAAAGAAACAGGGATTATGACTTAAAGGCTGTGCCCTAGGCTGGAGCTGTCCTCCCCTCTTCCAAGCAACAGGGAAGTGCTGCCAACATGAGGGCACAGAACAGAATTGCTAACGTACAAGGCGTCATACAGTGTAAAATGGGAAAACTGAACAAAACACACAAAGCTGGCTTTTGATGCACAAAAAATTACTAGAAGCAAGGAGTTTGTGGAACAGGCATCCAACAACATAGAAACGGTGTTAGACGATGAAGACCTCAAGCTGATTCTGAAAAACATGCGGAAAAAGGCTCTGAAGCACACACAGGGAAATTGATATGCTAACTCACAGAATTGACAGAATGTCTGGCAGATTAGACATACTACTAGATGTACAGACTATGGGGGTCATTCCGACCCCGGCGGTCCTGGGATGCGGGAGCACCGCAGGGCATTCTGACCGCGGCGGTTTGGCCGCGGTCAGACCAGGAAAACCGGCGGTCTCCCGCCGGTTTTCTGCTGCCCTGGGAATCCCCCATGGCGGCGCAGCTTGCTGCGCCGCCATGGGGGATTCCGACCCCCTCACCGCCATCCTGTTCCTGGCGGTTCCGACCGCCAGGAACAGGATGGCGGTGAGGGGTGTCGTGGGGCCCCTGGGGGCCCCTGCAGTGCCCATGCCAATGGCATGGACACTGCAGGGGCCCCCGTAAGAGGGCCCCACTTTGAATTCCAGTGTCTGCTTTGCAGACACTGGAATTCGCGACGGGTGCCACTGCACCCGTCGCACATCCTCCACTCCGCCGGCTCCATTCGGAGCCGGCTTCCTCGTGGGGAGGGGTTTCCCTCTGGGCAGGCGGGCGGCCTTCTGGCGGTCGCCCGCCAGCCCAGCGGGAAAGCCAGAATGGCCTCCGCGGTCTTTCGACCGCGGAGCGGCCATATGGCGGCTCCCTCCAGGCGGGCGGCTCCCGCCGCCCGCCGGGGTCAGAATGACCCCCAAAGTCTAATGTGGGTAATCCACAGTGGCGTTTCACCTTGAACTAAGACTTAAAAAAAAAGAAAAAATGCTGTCTTGGTAGGGTTGATGAAAAAGACTGCGATCACTAACCATTCTTGTGACTGTTTTACCAGAGCATCCTTGTCTTGTGTCAGGGAGAGCTGATCCATACAAACAGAGATGTGCTTCTTAAATTCACCCATTGACACTGGAGACTCCTATTGATTGAGAATTAGAAGACTATGGGGGTCATTCTGACCCCGGCGGGCGGCGGGAGCCGCCCGCCTGGAGGGAGCCGACATATGGCCGCTCCGCGGTCGAAAGACCGCGGAGGCCATTCTGGCTTTCCCGCTGGGCTGGCGGGCGACCGCCAGAAGGCCGCCCGCCAGCCCAGCGGGAAACCCCTCCCCACGAGGAAGCCGGCTCCGAATGGAGCCGGCGGAGTGGAGGATGTGCGACGGGTGCAGTGGCACCCGTCGCGAATTCCAGTGTCTGCAAAGCAGACACTGGAATTCAAAGTGGGCCCCTCTTACGGGGGCCCCTGCAGTGCCCATGCCATTGGCATGGGCACTGCAGGGGCCCCCAGGGGCCCCACGACACCCCTCACCGCCATCCTGTTCCTGGCAGTCGGAACGACCAGGAACAGGATGGCGGTGAGGGGGTCGGAATCCCCCATGGCGGCGCAGCAAGCTGCGCCGCCATGGGGGATTTTCAGGGCAGCGGAAAACCGGCAGGAGACCGCCGGTTTTCCTGGTCTGACCGCGGCCAAACCGCTGCGGTCAGAATGCCCTGCGGGGCACCGCCAGCCTGTTGGCGGTGCTCCCGCATCCCCGGCCCCGGCGGTCCTTGACCGCCGGGGTCGGAATGACCCCCTATGTAAACATTGTTGTTAAAAAGCTCTGCATTTTGGGGGCCTGTCAGGGCCAGACATTTCGGACCAAAGCATATGATCGAAATGTCCTTTGACATTTTTAGTTTAAAGCACATTTTTGTGAAAGCTCCTTGTCTATCTATTTCTTGTTTGATGAGGATAAATTCAAGCCTCACTTGGAACGGGTAGGCATTGCGGAAGATGAAAAAGATGCTTGGACATCTTCATTTTTAGAGGCTCAGGGTTTTTATTTTGCACCCCGTCATGGCTTCACAACAATATGAGATGGTTGGAAGCACCTTAGTGCTATCGACCTTCAATATGGGAAACAAGGTTTGAGCCCCACAGATCCTTGCACAACCTTAAGAAGGCTGTGATGAATGACCTCACCTTAGCTTTGATTTGCTCCTTGTGCACATAGAAGTGATCTCTCAAGCCGATATTAATGCCCATGTATTTGTACTCATTTTCCGGGAGGATTTTGTTGTTATATAGAAACCACGGCTCAGGGTTCCTTATGGATCTACTAAATGTACGCAATTTTGTTTTTTTTAGATTATTCTCGAGCGTATTAATTACTGAATATTCATGCAGTTTGAAAATTAGCCTTACAAACCAACTTTCATTCTGCTTGCCATAAGAACCTCATCAGCATAAAATAGACTGGTCACTGGTTCCCCTACTAATTTAGGGGGATGAGCGTTGACTTTGACCATCTCTATTGACAAATCAGGTATGAAGATATTAAACAGTGCTGGTGCTAGGACACAACCCTATTTTACTCCCATCGTGGTTGTTTATTTTGGTGAGACTCTTATGCTGTAACCAACGTTTGGCGTATTCCCCATGGAATTAATGTATGCCAGATACTACACCAGTCAACATGATGGAAGGCCACCTTGAAGTGCTCAAAACAAATATGTAGTGTACTATATTCATCAAAAGATCTATTCATCATCATTAAATTAGATTACATTAGATAGGTTGCCCATTTCCATGTGAAAGCTTGTCTAATTGATTGGCATAAGGTGTTGTTCCTCTGCCCACAGCCTAAGAACATGTAAAAATATCCCAGCAAAGTATTTCTCCTAGTTGTCTAGGAGGGCGATTAACCTGTAATTCTCCTTCTCTGAAAGGGTAGTGTCATTCTGCACACAAATGAGAGGGGTTCTGCATGGGTCAGAAGGGGGTGCGAGGTTAAAGTATGTGAAATAGTTGCAGACTTTGGTGGCAGATATATTGTGGCTTAAAGCCACATTGCACAACAATGTTTATATTAGTAGGGGTACATGGCCCCCAACTATGGCACCTTTCAGTACTATCCTGACCTGCCATGACTGGCGTCTCAGCACAAATATGAAGATGTGGCTCAATTCTAGACCTAGAGAAGAACCAATCCATTAGACCGCTGAAACAAACAGCCAGTTCCAGCCTGTGCCATAAACAATAACATGAGAAAGGAAGGGCTGATTGATGTCTGGTGGCACAGATACCCAGGTGCCATATCATTCACCCAATATTCAACAATGCATAACATGCATTTGCACATAGATAATGGACTAATAGCAAAGAGCATAGTATCCCTTATTCAGCAGTGCAAACATCTTTACCTAACCTAATCAAATCACCCCCAAGTGGTGCTTGAATTAATGATACCAAAGAGTGTACCTTATAATTTTTCCTGGATAGTCCCATTTCACTTGCTATTGGATAGTGCTTTTCATGCAGAACACGCAGAGGCCATACTGGAGTACTTAATAGGTTTGGTTGACCACTTTGAAACAGTCTGAGAAGCTTTTAAAGGATATATTCGTGAAATAATAATCTCCGAGCATGCTGGGATATTGGAATCAATAAGAAGTAGCTTGAACTGACTTGAGGGAGAAAGTACAGTACTGGAAAGAGCATATGCAACTAAATAAGACTAAAGTATACTGAGTGAATTCAAGGCAAAGTTAGTCGAATTTCAGGATCCAGCAGACAGGGAGGTGAAGCACTCAGGGGAATATGTGGATAGATAGGGAAGGAGAAAGACTGGGGGCAACATTTGCAACGCTACTACATCCCACACACGCAGATGCCATAATAATTAGCATTCGTTTGAAATGTGGAGTCCTACTGTACACACATGAACAGATTGCAGATAGATTCTGATGCTATTATATAGAGCTACGTACCATATATGCCACTGAAGCTCCGCAAGAGATTAATGAATATCTGGAGAGTCTAACGATGGCATGGCTAGATAAGGAGCACAGAAAGAGATCGAATGTGCAGTTAGAAGCATCAGAAATTATGAATGCAGTCAAAGTAATGTCAATCGGTAGGAAGCCGGGCTCGGATGGACTAATAACAGCTTTTTCTAAGGAACATTTGACTAACAATCCCACACTTATCTACAATTTTCACTCACATGGCACAGACGGGCCACCTCCCGTCTGCTTTAGGGGAAGCACTAATAGTTTTTATACTGAAGCAAAGGAAACTAGAACACCAATGTTCATCTCTTTAAAATATTGATTCTAAAATATTTGCAAAGATACTGGCAAATCGCATAGGCCATTTGCCAGCATGATTGGTACTCCCGGAACAGGTTGTATTTTTACTGGGCGGTCTACAATATTTAATCTCAGAACTCTGTGTGGTGTCATTTCTCACATAGACCCAGTAGTGCAAGTAGTAGCAGTATGTTTAGATGATAAGGAAGCATTTTCCTCAGGGGAATGGGAGTTCATGCTGGCAGTAATAATCAAGATTGGCGTGGGACGGGTATTTCTGTAGTTGGTCAAACTACTATACACATATCCCATGGCGTGAATATGAATATATTGCATGACCACGAAACCTATTGAGATAAGTAGAAGTACATGTCAGGGATGTCTTTTCTCCTTTTACTATATACATTGTTAATAGTACCTTTGGATGTGCGCTGTGCGAGTTCCATGCAGATTGGGGTCTGCGACTCTTGGGTTGCAACTTAATACTTTCCTTACGTACAGATGGCGTATCACTGCATGTAAGGGACCACAGTCACAGCCTGACATATACACTTAGGGAAATAGGGTGAATCTGCGGCTATGTTGGCCTACGTATCAACGGGGGAAAGTCACTTATATTCCCACTGATAAAAATACTAAAAGAAGTGAAGTGGAGTTTTTGCTGGTACGAACTGGTATGGACTATGGACGCAGTGAGATACTTGGGAATAAGTATACACTTGGTTGCTAATGTAGTCGTACTGACTGACTATGGAACAGCAAATGATAAATGACATAAATAAATAGATTAGAATCCTGCTGTTCTTGACAGATCGAATAGCAAAAATGAAAATAGTGGTGATGCCTAGGTTTCTGTTTTGCTTTTTAAATATACCTATAGTGCTCCCCAGGGTCTTTTTCTAAATGTTGCAAAAGGTGTTTGGACAAAATATTCGATAAAAAATATTGTGCTGCAGAAATACCGTATCAAAAATATCAGGATTTCAGATATGTCATGGACAGGAATATCGAAGGTAAAAATATTGTTTTTAGTGTTATTTTTAATATCGATGTAAAAAATATTGATGGATTAAATATGATCGGATATATTATTGTCTGTTAAATAGTATGTAATATATTGTATTGTTTTATCTATGTGTTTATTATTTCTTTATATTTGTTTTAATTTGAGATTTTTTTTATTTTAGATTTTCTTTATTTATTACTTTGTTCAAATGTGTACTTTTAATTATTTGAATTTTTTTGATTAATCATTGAATTGTTTTAGTAGCTGGATGTTGGGTTAATAGGGTACAAGGATGGTAAGAATATTAACAAATGTGTATTGATTTTTTTTATTTTAAGTTAATATTTTGTAAGCTATACAAATATTTTTTTAAATTGTATAATCTATTCTATTATATTAAAGATGTTTTTTATTTTTTTATTTAATGTGAAATAAGATACATATTAATGTTTTTTGATTAAACATTAAATATTTTGAACATTTTGTTTTTAATTTATAAAATATTATATTTGGATTTCTTTAGATATTTTAATTAAATATTTACTTTTTAATGACATTGTTATAACTGTATTTAAAACTTTAACAAAATCTTGAGAAAAACAAAAAAGTAAAAAAAAAAATCAAAATGTAAAAATATAAAGTTCTGTTGTGAAAATGTATTTAGAATATTTGGTTGCTTGGAACTATTGTAATTGTAGTTTTTTTTTTAAAGTTTATGAATAGTGAAAATAGTAGTCAAGTCAAGTCAAATCAAAGAAGTCTTTATTCGATATTTCATCATAAAAGACATACTACACGTCATAATACTTATAAAATTGTCAGTGCTAATGATTATAACAATAAATACAATATTTCATAAAAGCTACTAAGAACGTATTAAATCTATCTAATGCGTCATTTGTTAAATATTTTAACATAATAATAAAAAGGAGTACATTACTTTAAAAAGGCTCAGTTCTAAAATTCAGGATAATTTACTTATCTAAAACATGTAGCTGTTTTAGTGATTCAAAACGAATTATCCATGCCCACCCCAGGAATTTGGCCACCCCTATTGCTATAGTAGGTGAAGGATCAGTTTTAAGGATCCTACAAGCAGTCTCGGCCGATTGTGTGCCCAGACTTTTGCATAGGGGTACCAACCACTTCTTCCTTGGGGCAGCATATAATGGACAAACAAAAAACAAATGGCTCACATTTTCCCGCATTTCAGTACACAATGGGCATTTATCTGGGCCACCAGTACGCCAGGTGGAGGTTAAACACCTTAATGGTAATGAGCCCACTCTAACTTGGTGATATAATTTACGGTCCATGGGTTTTGTTATAACATCCCAGTACTTTTCAATTGCAGAGGCATCTTTCACGTGTAAAAATGTTGTTGTAAGGGAACTACCTATAAGGGATGAGTGTCTTGTGCCTACCACCCATTCCCAATATAGTTGTTTCAGCACTTTTTTTGAAGGAAAGGTAGCTGAGTCAGGGTTGTGCCAAAGGGCACCTAGACCCATGGCACAAAGAGTGGTTCTAACACCCTTAAACCAGACAATCTTATCAGATCCTAGGGTGTCCCTTACCTCGAGACATGCTTTCGCATATAATAACAGCTCTGGGGTAGACCACAACCTCCGCCAGAAGGCCAAGGGCCGAAATCTGGCTTGGTCTTCCACCGGTTGGAGCCCAAGGTCATAAAGGAGCGGAATACGTGGGGATGACCTCGGAAGACCAACCGCACCTCTTATAAATCTGTTTTGGGCCAGCATCAGTCGGTCCAGATTGCTATAACCCCAAAGCTCTGCCCCATCCAAGACTGAGGGAAGAATTTTTGACCCATAGATTTCCATAAGTGGGGACATCGGGCGGGTAAATGATCTTTTATATTCCTTAAGAAGGGCTCCGCCTAGTTGAGCATGTTTAAGTGCTTGGATATCAATCTGGGGTTTCCAACTAAAATTGTCACTAAAATGCACACCCAGATATGTAAATTCATTAGTTTGCTCAAGAATAGCACCACACATTTTGACCCTTGCCACAGTTTGTGTTCGACCTCTTAGTACCATAAATTTTGTTTTAGAAACATTTACTTCTAGCTCGTTCTCGTCACAAAATAACTCAAATCTGAGTAGGGCCTGTCGGAGCCCTTGCCTAGTCTTTGATAATAACAAGGTATCATCCGCGAACATGAGCAATGGTACTTTCATTCCCGCTATCTGGGGAGCATCCGTGGGATGTGTTGCAAAATATTTGGTAACCCCGTTAATAAACAGGGAAAACAAAGTGGGAGCCAGGACACATCCTTGTCTAACACCTTTCAAAACATGGAACCTGTCCGTAACCTCGCCAGGCTTACCCCAGCGGACTTGGGCATAGGTGTGTGCATGAAGATTCACTAGGAGTCGCACTAGAGCCCTGGGCATTCCCTGTTCCAGTATGCAATCCCATAATTTAGGCCTAGGAACCAAGTCGAATGCAGATCTTAGATCCACAAAAGCTGCATATAACTTGCCCTTACCCAAAAAAACTGTTTTCCAATATAAGAGGGCAAAACGAAAGGCTTGATCAAGGGTGCTTACATGAGGTCTAAAGCCCGCCTGCAACGGAGTCAAAATATCTGAGTCTGTTATCCATTCCTGTATCCTCCCTAAGACGAGGCGCGCTATAATTTTTTGGATCGCATCAATAAGGCTGATAGGCCGGTAGTTTGAGGGTACTGAGCGATCGCCTTTCTTGTATATAGGAAGGATTTCTGCCCCATACCATGAATCAGGAATTTTAGCGCCTGCAGCAACTGCATTCGCCAGGTGGAGTATATAAGGTACCCATAGGTCCTGGTCTTCCAAAAAAATGTCCGCTGGAATACCATCTGGGCCAGGGGCCCTCCCTTTGGGAATATTTTGCAGGCAATTGATAACTTCAGTAGCTGAGAATATTAACAGCTCGGCGGGCTCAAGACGGTAGGGTATAGTCACTTCTACTGTATAACACTTAAACTGATCCTCAAAATTTTTTACCCACTGATGATTAGAGACAGATGCTGGGCTATAGTGGGCGTCCTGCGAGATACCCCATCTCATGAGATACCAAAACTGTTGCATGTTGCGTTTACCACAGGCTTCTGACAGCATAAGCCAGCGTTCCTCGTCCCACTTTTGTTTTGCTTTGCGTTTTGCCTCATTATAGAGTTTTCTACAAGATCTAATCTGGCTATGATTTTTGTTTTTAATAGCCTCAAAGAGAACTCTTTTTGTCAAACTACACTCTTTATCAAACCAAGTAGGGGATGAGTATTTCTTGGGCCTAGGTTGTTTAGGGATATGTTTGATGAACAACTTTTTAAGTTCCTGAAACAAGTCAGAGTGGGTGCGTATAAGTTCGCTGTTAATCTCGTCCTGTGAGCCACAATTGTTTAAAAGCTCCACAGAGCTAGACACTAAGGTTCTTATCGCCCTACGGGCCCCAGCGTCAACGGCTATTTTGGGCCAACGTACCCTGCGCATGTCATTGCTCACAATGACCTCTCGTGCTGTTATATTAGGACCACTACCCTCTGACCTCTGAAAGCTGGAATCCCTTAAGGTCAAAACCAGCGGGTCATGATCACTCTCTGGGCGTTCCGTAACTAGCATATCAACAACTGCAAACAACTGCCTCACATCGACCAAAATATAGTCGATACGACTACTGTGTCTGCCGTTGTTGAACGTATGCCTGCCCTTCCTATCTGACTTGACCCTTCCATTAACAGCTCTTAGACCCATATCCAGGCATAGCCCCTTGATATAGGTGGCTGAGCTCGACCACTTAGCAATCGAGGGTATCTCAAGTTGGAGAATACCCCAGGATAGATCCTCCTCCTCGGTGAGCGGGCCGTCCTCAATACCCAAGGGCTCAAAACAAGTATTAAGATCCCCCATCACAATCTTGTGGCCATCGGTCGTTGAACCTGATAAAATGTCATCCAACAGGAGGAGGGTCGGAGAAACCCTTCCTCCCTGGAGGCCCCTGACATAAATATTAACCAACAGGATGTTTGTACCTTGGTTGGACTTTATCTTTAAGGCAATTATGTCTGGACTATCAATTGACACTTCTTCAACTCTAACACCCGCACTTTGGCGGACCCAAATTGTAAGACCTCCAACAGGATGCCCTTTCTGGCCTCTAATTGCTGGCTTGCTAAAGTTCAGATACCCCACCCGAAATATCGGTGTGATAGCCCATGTTTCCTGGAATGCAATTATATCGCCCTGATCAATGAAGTCCCTCCAATCAGGAATACACTGGCTGGACTCCAGACCGGCTATGTTCCAGGATATATACCTTGATAACATGTCAACAGACTCAGCTAAAGCAGTGGGTGAGTCCATACTAAAATTGGGTAATGCAGACAATCTACCAACAGGGGAAATGTCAGGATTATTACTTGGATCTGTGGCAATAGCCTTCCAGCTTATATCTTCTATGTGGGGGGATTTCAATAAAGTTAAATTAACTATTTCTTCTCTACCAATCAGTCAATCATTCTCATCTAGACAGGATAACGGCCCATATCTCCCGGCAGTAATCAAGGGTTCAATGCTTTCTGGTGCGAACCAGCCCCTGGGAGGGTTAATGACATTTTTATTAATCTGGGAAGGCACCTTCACCTCGGGATACACCGTAGGATAAAAATCTGGGAGTTCCCAAGTCACTATTGGTCCATCTGCAAGTTGCGGGCACCAGCCTCGCAAAAATGGGACCACATTTGTACTCCTGAAATTAACTATTACCAGATCACCTGGAATATCTTTAATCATGTGGCCAAGCCAACCCACCCTTCTCACATTTAAAATTTTACCATCAATGGTAGGGGGGAGGGGTCTATTCTTAGTAAGCCAGAAGGCTACTTTATTTTTTAAGTCATTGTAACCTTCTTTTTTACCTGAACTAAGTTCTGGCACTCCTGACAATATACATACAAATGGAGCGGCCTCAGGTGGGAGATCAATCCTAACATTATAATTATTGATGTGCTCTCTTACTTCCTTGTGGACTCGAGTTGGTTGTGGCCTACCCTCTAGTGACCCTCAAATCACTTCGGGTACCCTAGGTATAGTGGGCTCCGCCTCCAAACTTGTTTCGTTACATGGGGCTTTATGTCTTAAACTGCTGCCCGTGAGTATTGCCTGCTCAACACAATTTCCAGATGATAAACCAAGAGGTACCGTTAGTACAGCTGCTGGTGTCGATGTGGCTTGTACCCTCAAACAGTGGACCTCTTGGGTAAGTACTTCAATTTTCAACAATAGTGTGCTAAAAATTTCAGCCATTTTTGCCGCTAGCTTATCCTCTACTGTTGCCAGTATATTTTCTATATACTGCCTGTTGTGACAGCAACCCGCTGGCTTATCAGATCCCCCGTCTAACCCCTTTGGTTTAATAGTATGGGTTTTTGCTTCGAGGGACTTTCGAGAATTGCTGACCTTCCCCGCTCCTCTTTTGCCCAACGACTTTCTACAAGCCCTAACTGCTCTTGCTGGTTGGGGGGGAGTATCTGCCATAACCACGGGGCTAAATGGGCTCTCGCCGGTTGTACCCATTGAGTCTAAGGGATTAGAATATATCTGTGCCTCAGTTAGTATCATATCCTGATCAGTGATGGCGCCCAGATCCTCAAAGGTAGACACTGTATGTGGGGAGGAACTAGGGTGTGTCTGAACAGGGGAACCTCCTTTCCCTAGGGAGACTCTACGATCACTATTAATCTTTTTAACCACTTTAACCAGGTAGTTATCAAGCATAGTAGCCCCTAGTTTTTTGGCTGAGTTATTACAGTTAGCCATCATAGGTTGGTTGGCTGCAGTAAGTACCACCAGCTATAATTCAGCAATACAAAACACAAAACCGCGTAGTCAAGATGTACTACAAATAATTTACAGTTTAGGCAGTTTAGGCCCAGTCCCGTCTCTTGCCCCTGCCCGGTGCAGTGTACCTTGTTGCAGTTTAAGGGCCCGGGGGGCGTGGCAGCACTTTCGCGCCACTTAGCGCACAGGAAACCCAGAGAATTCTGAGTATTGTAGATCTCCCTGTGTGTTTTTAGCAGGCAGCCTACTGCGGCGGCGGCGATCCGAACCGGCAACCCGGTGTCCTGCAAGAGTGTGCAAGAGTGTGCTGCTGGTTGTCTCCAGTGCCGGGGTCTGCCTCTTGTGCCCGGGGTCAGTCTCTGATGCGGGTCCTGTCACGGTGCTCGGGGTCAGTCACTAGTACCCAAGTTGTGGTGCCTGGAGGTCAGTCACTTGTGGTGCCTGTGGCCAGGATCAGGCTCTAGCGCCCAAGGCCAGTCTGTGGTAAGGGATCAGACACCGGGACCTCTCTCTGATGCCACAGTCAGTTTCCGGTGCTCGGATCGCTGGTTCCTCAGGCCCCTCCTCGGGTCCCTTTAGGTGAAGGAGTGTGTAATGAGGTCTACTATAACACCCTTGGAAATCTCTGTGGAGGGCGCAGGTCACCGTCTACCCCTGCACACAACGGGACTGCAACGGGACTGCGGGTCAGCGGTCTCTCCGGGGGCGCAGTCAATCACCTCCAAGGGTCTCAGGGTCTCCAAGGGTCTCAGCCCTGCCCCTCCCGGGAGTCAGCGGGCGTCAGAGGGCCTAACGAGGGTCCCCCGTTGTCCTCAGCCTGTCTCTGTCTCTGTCACTGGGTCCTGAGGGGCCTCTGACTCTCCCTGGGTTTGCCCCTGGGTTTGCCCCTCGGTCTTACCCCTCGGCCGCTCTCAGTCACCGGGCCCCAGGGTCATCCCTCGGCGCTCTCGGGTGCAACGCAGGGGGATCTCGCAAGGGGGCGCGTACCGGTGAGGAGCCGCTCGATCCAGCTCCAAGCTCCTCCAAGCTCCTCGCCTTTCCCACGGGCCCTCGCCCCCCCCCAAATGCAGCAGTAGCGGTGGTGGAGGCGGCGGCAGCGGCAGCGTCCGTGCTCTGCTCTACGCCGCGCCGCGCTGCACTCCGACGTGAGCCACCCGGCACCTGCGGCACCTGCGTGAGTTCAGCGTTTCGCGTATCTTGACAGGGGATGTTGGATGGGGTCAGAGAGGAGGAGGAAGGAGAGTTGATTTTAGCAGAGGTTGTTGGTGATATTATTTATAACACACAAGACAGGGATTGAGAGCGGGGCGGAGAGTAGAAAAATGAAAGGGATGTCGTTTTCGGGAATGAGTAGAAAGAAGTCCTTCGCCACAGATAATAATCCCCAGTGTTTGCCTCAATAATCCCACAATGTCCGTCTCAAAAAATGCATTCAGAACAGCAAATGCGACTGCAGAACTGCACCAGGGCTCCCCAGCTTCTGCACTTCCGTCCCTTGCCTGTCTGTTGTTCTGCTAATAAATCCCAGTTATGGTTTTGAAAGAGTTTTGTACAGACCCCCGTGGTTGCTGGTGACGCCGTTGCTCCTGCTGCTGCCTGTCAGTGGTTGGAGGCTCCTCGCTTCTAAAACCGTCCTCGAGTTGTGCTGTGTTTCAGGGCAAAGGAATTAAAGGAGAGCGTTGCTGGTGAAGTAGAAGACCATAGTGCCGGAGGAGAAGAGCAGACCTAACCCGCAGACCTAACCCGCAGGTCTCGGGAAGTGCTGGAGACAAACCTGGAAGTGACGACAATCTTACTCTGGTGCAACAAACTCAGAAGCACTCACTAGTTTATCAGGTTTTAAAATGGTGCACAGGGCAATATAGCAGTCTGTCCACGGTCACACAGTTTGATCGCTTGAGAAAGCCGGGCTTGGAACTTGGGTCTCCTGGTCTGACAGACCAGTGCCGGAGTTCAGGTGGGCGCTAGTTTGATTCAGTTTACCGTGCAGTAAATCAAGCAGGATACACGGCTACCCAAGCAGAAACAACAAGAGTTAAAACTCGACCCTGGCCAAGTGTTTCGTACACGCTGCTTAATGGTTGCATTGTCTTGAGACTGGAAGTGATGACGCTTGCCGCTGCGGAGCGCCCTTTCAGAAGAAATAGTATTTAAAATGTGAAAATGTTATTACTAAATAAAAATGTAATTATTATTTTTAAATTTGTTTAATAAATGTTAGTAGTTTAAATTAGTATGTTATGTTATAACATTTTAAAAAGTTATAATTTATTAAAGTGTGATAATGTCTAGTATTAATTGTACATTTTGCATGTTTAAAATATAATAATCTATGTTAAAAGTTTCATTTTGTACTGGTTTAAAAAAATGTGCACCTTTTAGTTTTTTACACCTTCCATAAGTTTGTTTATGTTGGAACTGGAATAGAAAACATTACCCCCTTTAGTGTCCAACATCTTCCCTGAGAAGGTTTAGGTTGGAACGAGAATAGTAAATGTCACCCCATTAGTGTCCAACTCCTTCCCCAAATTGTTTTAGATTGGAGTTGAAATAGCAAATGTCATCTTTTTGGGGTGTCAAACCTCTTCTCCAATTTCGTTTAGGTAGGAGTGTGAATAGTAAATTTCACCCCTTTAGTGTCCATTGCTTTACCTAAGTTGATTTAGGTTTGAATGGGAAAAGTAAGTGCCACCTCTTTAGTGCCCAAGACCTTCCCCAAATTGGTTTACGTTGGGCTAGGATTAGTAAATGTCATCCCTTTAATGTCCAACACTTTCTCTGAGTTGGTTTATTTTGGAATGGGAAAAGTAAATGTCACCCTGTGATTACCCAAAACCTACCCCAAGTTAGTTTAAATTGAGTTGGAACGGTAAATGCTACCCCTTTAGTATCCAACACATTCCCCACATTTGTTTGGATTGGAGTTGTAATAGTAAATGCCATCCCTTTAATGTCCAACATCTTCCCCAATTTGGTTTATATGGGAGTGGGAATTAAAAATGTCACACCTTTAGTGTCCAACACCTTCCCTAATTTAGTTTAGGCTGGTGTGGGAATAGTAAATGTCACCCTTTAGTGTCTATCTCCCTTCCCAAGTTTGTTTAGACTGGAGTAGGAATAGTAAATATAACCCATTTACTGCTCAACACTTTCCACACGTTTGTTTAGATTGGAGTGGGAACAGTAACTGTCACACCTTTAGTCTCCAACATTGTCCCCAAATTAGTTGAAGTCAGAACAGGAATAGTAATTGTCACTCCTTTAGTGTTCAACAGCTTGCACGATCTGGGATCAATTAGATTGGGAGTAGTAAAAATCCCTCTTTAGTGTCCAACACCTTCTCCAAGTTGGTTTTGATTGAAGTGGGAATGTTAAATCACACCCCTTTAGTGTCCAACATTTTTACCAAGTTGGTTTATGTGGGAGTGGGAGTAGTAAATGTCACCCTTTTAGTGTCCCACAGCTTCCCTAAGTTGGTTTATGTTGGAGTGGGAATAGTAAATGTCAACCCTTTAGTGTCCAATACCTTCCCCAAATTGGTTTAGATTGGAGAGGGAATAAAAAATGTTGAACTTTCAGTGTCTAAGATTTCCCCAAATTTAGTATTAGAAAAACATGTCACACATATTTTTTAAGATACATTTTTTGACAATTTGAATTTATTGTACAGTTTTACATTTTATCAAGTATATTTTAAATAAAAGTAATGGCAATTGCCAACTGAAGTAAATAAAATAATTTCTTTTTAATTGCAAAAACATAGAAAAAACTGATTTTATACATGTTTGAATAATGTGCATTTTTCACATAATATTTTACATTGAATATAGTTTTTAAACATTTGTAAACCCATTTTGATTCATCATTTAACCTTTTTATAATTTGTGTACATTAAATGATTGTATATACTATACACTATTATTTATTTTAGCTAACAGTTTTTTGGGAGATTGTCATGACATTGTTTGACATGTTTAAAAGTTTTTAGCAGTTTTTACATTTTTAACATGTATTAAACATTTGTATTATATTTTCTATTGAATTCTATGGGGAGATAGTCTTTTTGAAGTTTCAGCAGACTGCCATTTTCTTACCACTACCCCTTATTTTGCCGTCTGTTGGTCTTATGTTGGGTATTTTTTGCAAAGAACCAAGTCATAGTTAGGAGCTGTTGTTCGTTGGAACAGCTAAGTCCTTTTTTAATGAGTTTTGAGGGTAGGAGGTTTTAGGATGGATGTTTAAAAGTTGGGTATGGTGTTCCAGAGGGGTTTTAGGTAGATTTAGATGTGTTTTTTAAAGTTTTGCACTATTTTGTTCAGTTGTATTTTGTAATTGTAATATTTATGTATAAATATGTCATGTTAAGGGATTTGGTGCTACTTATGTTTTGATGATTAAGGGACTGATTACGAGTTAGGCGGCCTGACTGTCAGATTGCCAACCCACGAGAATGATGCTGTTGTCAACCCAACAGCCTCACCCCATGTCATATTATGATGTTTCCAGCAGGTTGACCGGCGGAAACATCGTATTACAACATTTCTGCTGGTCAACCAGGCAGAAACAGTGCGGCGGCATTGACCTCGGTTCCCTCAAACCCTTGGGTGCCCGGGATGTAATGGTTATGTCCTTGGCCTCGGTGCTCGGTGCTGAGGATGTCACCATTATGTCCTGCACCCGGCCCACGGGGAGCGCTAGCGCTTCCGCCTTGGGCCACCCACCCCCATCCCCTAGGTAGAGATGGAAGGGGAATCGCTTTCCCTTCCACCCCGACCCCCCCAGTGATGTTTGATGACATCAGCGCCTCGGCACGGGGGCCGGGTAGGTCAGGGAGTCATGAAAAGGAAAGGAAAGGTAAGGCTTTTCCTTTCCTTTTCATGTCTCTGAGCATTTCTGCAGCCCTATTGCATGGCGATTGGGCTGCAGTAATGTCCATTAGACACCAGGGATTCTTTTTGTTGTGTATTAATATGAGGGGAGCGATCCCTTAGACAAGGGTCACTCCCCAGAGGGCGAATATATTTTTAAGCCATTTCTGCCCCCCTTGGGGGCAGATCAGCCTATTTTATTTAGGCCAATGTTCCCCCCAAGGGGGGCAGAAACCACTAAACACCAGGGATTTTTTTTTGTTTATTGACATAAGGAGAGTGACCCCTTAGGAAAGGGTAGCTCCCCAGGGGCCAAAATAAATGTTAGGCCTTTTCTGCCCCCCTTGGGGGCATGTTGGCCTATTTTAATTAGAACATCAGCTGTTTATAATAAAAACACGTTAAAGGGAGATTCCAGCCAGAGAGCCACGACTGTATGTTGATTGCAGAACGCTTCACTACAGCTGCTTTTGCAGACTTCAGGCCTTTGCTCAGGTATGGAGGCTGATGTCTTCCCATGGGAACCTGAAGGGCAGAACTAGAGCTTAACACACTGTGCTCTATAAATAGCCTAGGTAGGAATTAGTCTATTGATTCTATTGACACTATGGTAGCGTTATTTTTATGCTTTACTCTCCTTGTCACAATTTTAATCTTGTCATGCTGTATCGTCCTGGTTATTGCAGCACATGCTTTGCTATCTAAGATGCAGTCGCTTCATTAAAATCTTATTGAGATATATACTGCCTCTGTTTGTCATTGTGTATGTCAGACTAATGTAACTGAGAGAAACAGATGAGACCTGAGTGACCACGGTTTCCCTGAGAAATCAATTATGTCATGCGCTCAGCTGCCCAATCATCCCTGCCCTCAGGTAGAGATAAGGCACTGCTGGTTAGCCGGAGCAAAACCCGGATTGGGGTGACAGGTGTCACCTGTAGTGGGACAGACTCAGGGGGTCATTCTAATTCTGGCGGGCGGAATTCCGCCCCCATAATACCGCTCCGCGGTCAGAAGACCGCTGAGGGTATTATGAGTTTTTCCCTGGGCTGGCGGGCGGTCTCCAAAAGACCGCCCGCCAGCCCAGGGAAAAACTCCCTTCCCACGAGGATGCCGGCTCGTAATCGAGCCGGCGGAGTGGGAAGGTGCGACGGGTGCAGTAGCACCCGTCGCGTATTTCAGTGTCTGCAAGGCAGACACTGAAATACCTTGCGGGGCCCCCAGGAGCCCCGCGACCCCCCCTACCGCCATCCTGTTCATGGCGGCTTTCCCGCCATGAACAGGATGGCGGTAGGGGGGGTCAGAATCCCCCATGGCGGCGCAGCAAGCTGCGCCGCCATGGGGGATTCTGAGGGCAGCGGTAAACCGGCGGGAGACCGCCGGTTTACCCTTTCTGACCGCGGCCAAAGCGCCGCGGTCAGAATGCCCTGCGGGGCACCGCCGGTCTGTCGGCGGTGCTCCCGCCGACCCTCGCCCCGGCGGTCGAAGACCGCCGGGGTTAGAATCAGGGCCTCAGTCTCCTACACCGAAGGTGATTCTGCTGCTCAAAATCCAGTAGTCTCCTTAGAATAATGAATGCCTACACGACATGGCGCCGCCAGCGTTTGGTCAGGCTCTACTTTTCAGGTCCTCCTGAGTATCTCTGTCTCACTATATACAAAGACACCTCCATACTATATACAGAGATGCCAGTGGTGTTAATGATTTCCTCCTCAGCAAAGTGGAGAACACCTATCTGATGCTGGAGGTTGTTCAAGCTTGAACTCTAAAAGGAAAATCCCCATTTGGTGCGCTCATCTATGAACAAATTTACCATCTAATATGGCGAATCCGCAATAGGTAGCAATTGCAGTCAACATGAGACAACCCCTGACTGCACATTTATTGGCAAATGGCCGGACAGCCCATGGGGGTCCAGTCACATTTGTTGTTTATCCAGATGCAGCGTATAGGACAGAACTCTTTTATTCTTGGGTCACATTTCCAGCAGTTGATGGGAACACAAATACATTTCACCACTATACACTTGAAACGTACCTGGACAATACAGAGCATCCGCATATGAAGAAATACCCTTATCTTATCAAGAACATAATAATTGGCTTGATGACGCCCTACCCCACACGATTTTACCAGTTAGGTTAGGTCCTCTAAGTAATGATGGTCCTCCCTGGCCTTTATTGGCCACTGATACACCTCACCCAACCTTAGCAGTAGCTGAAGTCCGTCCCTTATATACTGAGTTGATGGAAATATACAGACGTTTAGTACAGTCTGTAATGCAAACATTAAATACAAACTCAGCACATGCTGCTCCAGTGCAACCACATACAGTAACACCAAGCATAAACCCTGCAAATGTACATTCAATCATGGGTAAAGTACCCACCAAAAGAGAAGAAATTCAGTTTTGGTTAGCTCAAAAAATGAATGCACGGAAAGCAGTATTTCCCCATATAGGACCTCAGGATAAACATAGAATACTGACAATGTGCTTGCCATTTGGGATAGTTCTCACAGTAGATAACTGTAATACATGGGGCACGGTATTTGCCGCACTTTATACTACCGCACATAGCACACCAACTCTTGACAACTTACTGGAAGCATTGAAACAAACAAATTCAAGATGAATACGGGGCTCCCTGGGGATGCAATTAATGAGCAACTTTGCCACAGTATCCTAAATTATTGTAAGTAACCGTAAAGGGGAAGCGGTCGCATTAGCGGTGCACATGTGGCTCCGGGATGTTCCTCAACAGGATCAAGAACGTGAGTTACCAAAGATTATCGCAGAGACCTACTCTAATAGTGGTCGAGATATTCTGGGGGCCAGACCAACAAAACCACAATTTCAGGGTAAATCTAATAATGATTTTTCCAGGCAAGCTCCTGAGGGTAATAAGAAACGCTGGGATAAAAAACAACAAACTCCTAAAAAAGAAAGGGGAGAATCCCCACGAACGGAGACTCCGCAGAATCGATATAATCTCAGAAATAGAGGTAATATAAAAATGCCTGACAGATATCAATATACTTATACACGTCTATCTCGTTCCTTTATGGACTCATAGGAAAAATGCGGTGAGAGAGGTGGGTGGTCAGAACGAAGAACAGAGTACGTGAAACCAAGACAGGAATCACAACGCTCAACAGAGGTTTCTGTTAAAAAGGTAGAGAAACCTCCCCAACAAAAACCCCAATTTGAAAAGAAAAAGATGGCAGCAGTTGCAGTTTGACATGCCACTCAAGAAGAGGGTCCTCTTGAAGAACAAGAAGTGGGCACTAGCGCTGCTAGACAGCGCGGCAGAGGTCACAATGGTTTGCCAGAATCTTCTAGAGCATCTGGAGGTGAAAGCAACTGATTACTTTTTACAAGTAGAAACTGCGGACATGCGTGTCTCCACACCTGATAGAGTGTACAAAGTAATGCTACATTTAGAAGGAGACATTGAAAGCACAATAGACTCAATCTTTTGGGATAGCATAGTAAATATAAACAATATTTTGCTGGCCGAACAAGACTGGCCACCTGAATTTGTCCGTACATGCTGATATGGGAAAGATGATATTAAACTTTCTTTCTCTCCCCTTGTTCTGGAGGAACTCGTAGAATCCTAAGCCATTGATTGGGCATTGCTGCAGGCACCCGCGTTATATCGCAGCCACGTAGGTTGGGACAGAGAATCCCCCTACTACATAATTCCTATTAAAAATCAACCTCAACCTCAACCCCAATATCCAATACAAAATTATGATAAAGCACCTGTGAGAGAAATTCTCACACAACTAGAGTACCAGGGCGTAATTGAACCCTGCGTCTCCCTAATGAATAATCCTTTATTCCTGGTAGTTAAACCGGACCATCCGTACAGAATAGTCTTAGACTACAGACATTTAAACAGTCATACATGCTCCGGTGCTACACAAAACTCACATAGCACAGCAAAAAATACAAAACAACACAGGACATTTCCAATGCTTTTTACTGCCAAAATACAGAGCCAGGACTGTTCGAGGCTCGTGTGACTTCAATGTTGCACGACATTGATCCTGAAGCAGTGTCTTATGTAGATGATGTCTATCTCACGGATGATGAATTGATGCATCATTTAAGAAGGGTGGCCCACATTGTTGAAGGATTTGCTGAATATGTCTAAATATTCAATAAAAAAAAAAATTGCCTTCCTCAGCGTCCTGCTTTTGGTATATGAGCTATCGAGTAAGAGCCTAGCGCCACAATTCTTAGAAAAATGCGCACAATTACAACCTCCAAACACCATTAAGAAAATCCAGTCTCTATTGGGTTTTCTACATTTTGGCAGAACTTACATTCCTGACTATGCAACACGCATAAAACCTTTATATGACTTAATGCATCCTGATTTTTCAAGTACATTTTGGACAATTGACCAAACACGCATTCTCAGAGACCTGCAGACAGACATGCTTGCAGCACAACGTTTACATACAAGGGACAATAAAACACACTTGGTCATCAGGGTAATTGCTGGTGCCATTGGTTCACATATGTAACCTTTAATGAGACTGAGACCGTCCCGATTGCATACAAATCACACTTGTACTCAGCAGCAGAACAACGCTTTGCTCCCACTGAGAAAAATCTCACTGCTGTACAGATGGCTGTCATTAAATTAAAGAAAGACCTCTAGCTCAGGGCAAACGCATTATTGTAGACTTCCCAGTTCCAGCCCTTGAGACTGTCACCAAAGCCAGTGTTCCAAACTCTAAAGCATTACATCCACGTTGGATACAATGGGCCACGTCTTTGTCAGCCACTGATGTAGATTACATTTTTGACCCAAAATTCTAAACTCAGGAGTTTTTGCAATATGAGCTAGAATACCCAGTTGCAGCAAGCACACTGCCTATTGATCAATATCAAAGGGTCATGTACACTGATGGCTCAGCACAACCTGCAATTGGCACAAAGCATCAATACTCTACTGTTTGAGCAGTCATAAGCGGCTACATGGAAGACCATAAATTTTGTCCCAACATACATACACGCAAACCATAGAGGATTGAACAGCACAGCTAGCATATCTAAAGGCTCTGGTGATGGCACTGGAACATGTGGATCCTGCACAGTTAAAACTGGTTGTGTGCGATTCGTACTATTGTGTCCAGTCCTTCAATGAATACCTGCATTAATGGCGCCAGAATGGATTCAGAGATTATAAAGGCAACACCATTAAACACAGACTTCTGTGGGGGAAAGTAGCAGATCTGAATGAAACGCTACCAAATGTCAATGTTGTACATACACTTGAACACCAGCTCGTTGGAATACACGTTGCTGGGAATACACTGGCTGAGGTAGCTGCAAAGTCAGCAGTAGCCACAGCCACTGTTACTGCAGTAACCTACTTAGGAGCGAAACTGAATGAAGACAAATGGGCTGCCGTGAAAGCTTCTGCTGATGGTAAGCCCTATCCAAAAGCATTTCCTGCTAAATATTCCTACCCAATGGGAGGCTGCCTAAACGCTGAGGTTAAGATACCAGGCGTAGGGGTTCGAGATATTCCCAACAAAGATATAAGACCAGAGTTGATTAAAGCAGCACATGAGGGGGTAGCATCTGCTCATGCTGATGTGGCGGCTACAATATCATTGTTACAAGCCCATTATTGGTGGCCAGGCCTATACAAAGAGGCCAAGCAGTATGTCCTTTGTTGTGACATCTGCCAAGAAATTAAAGTCTTCACTGCTAAACGCCCACCACAGACACCCCTCATAATTTCCAACAAACCTTTACAGTGTGTGTACTTGGACTATTGCGTCCCCTAGCACCGGACAGTGCATACAAATACATCTTGGTAGCTGTTGACTCCTGCTCCAGATTTCTATGGGTGTGACCACAACGCTCGGCTGAGGCTCGGACTGTTATTAAATATTTGCAAGACTTTATCGGTACATATGCAGTTGTAGCTTTCCACACGGATCAGGGCCCTACTTTCGCCTTAAGGGCATTCAGGGACGCCCTGGCTTCATTGGGGATCCAACTCCAGTACTCGTCTCCATTTCATCCCGAGGGAAATAGTGTTGAAGAGTGACAAAACCGCGATTTAAAACAATCCTTAATAGCCAGAGTATTAGGTACGGGTCGTAGTTGGCTTAATCATCTGTATGGAGTCCAGAGAGCACTTAACAATCTGCCTAGAAGGTCCCTGGGGGGTCATACTTCATATGAGTGGCTGTTTGGAACTCGAATGTATGTTCCAGATCTTAATGGTCCTGTCGTGGAGGTGGCAGAAACACCCTTTGACATAAATGAACGTGTCACTGTCTTACAGGATTTGCTACAGTTCTGTGACGACAATGCTTCTGCCAGTGCTACCTCCACAGGAATTAAGGATGTTCCTGTAACACCTACAGGCTGGATTCCTAAAGTTGGGGATCTAATATGTGAAAAGTTTGCTGTGAAAAAGGAATTTGGCCCTTCTTATCGTGAACCAGTCCCAGTCTTGGGAATACATGGAACAAGAACTGTCATTCTACCATCGTTGGCAGATGCCAAAGAAAACCACTTCGTATCTATCGACAATGTCAAACTAAACAATGTGGCCGATCCTGCACAGCAGGCCAAAATGAACAGCCAGTAGTTCTGGAATCCCTCTCACTACTGGTCAATAAGTTCCTCTACAAGTTGTAAGCAGCAACACTGATTCCTCTCCGAGCTTGGGGAGGGTGGAAAATGATCTTGCATTAGTTCCACTAACATCAAATAATACAGAGATTACTGATCGATTTGACACAACTTCAACACAGGCGGATGGTGCCATTTATTCTGAGCCACCGTGGGAAATACCCACCCTACTCACAAACACGGCTCCAGTTTTTGCACAAACTGCTTCTGGATTCTTTGCCAACATGAAGGACAACGTTTCAGACTCATTCACCTCTTCGACACCTGAACTGTCAAAAATACGTAAACTGACAAGTTGGCTTAAAGTAACTTACTTTATTCTTCCATTAAACTATCTGTGGCTTTCCTTGACTGTATTGGCTTTCCTGCTTTGGACTGGGTTTGTTATAACATTCTGCCCTCATTAAAACGTTGGCGGTAAATGGCACCTACCGCCGTGCTGACTGCCGCCAACATACAGTGACCGTAGCAGCATTCAGCTACTGGTATTCTGACCCACACTGAGAAATCCGCAACTATACAGACACCCAGACTAGTCCGCCAGACCAAAGGTGAGTGATAAATTGGCGGTACCAAAACCCACACCATTGCGCCAACAAGAATACGCCCACAGTATCAGGACCCATGAATCACTGCAGCGGTCTTTCAACCGTGGTAAACCATTGGCGGTACACACCGCCGCGCTCAAAATACACACACACTTACAAAACACCACCACAATTCAAAATACACACTCCTGACACACATACACACACCACACCCACACACTCACATCAATATAAAACACACACCCACATTTCCTTCACCGAAAAAAAGATTGCCAACACAGAAAGACACAAGCCAGGGGTACCCACTCAATCTGAGCCACAGAACACCATCACCCATACACCACCCAAGCACCTCACAGCACACACCACAACACATCACCCCACACATCCTCACACATATCACTCACACCACACCCATGGCACCCCAAAAACACCCCAGGTTTTCAAAGGAGGATCTAAGGGTCATGGTGGAGGAAATCATCCAGGTAGAGCCACAGCTATTCGGATCACAGGTGCAGCAGACGTCCATTGCTAGGAAGATGGAGTTATGGTGGACAATCGTGGACAGGGTCAACGCTGTGGGACAGCATTGAAGAACAAGGGATGACATCAGGAAGAGGTGGAATGACCTATGGGGCAAGGTGCGTTCTGTGGTTGCAAGACACCAGGTAGCTGTACAGAGGACTGGTGTGGACCCCCACAACTAACAACATGGGAGGACCCAGTCTTGGCATCTTGAGGGCCTTGCAGGAGTAGCAGGAGGTGTGGCCTCTGGTAAGTCAAATCTTTACTACCTTATCCCCCACCCTACCTGCATACCATCACAAACTCCTAACCCTACCCTCACCCCATCACTCCACCACCTCACATACCCCATTATCACAACCTACCCACTCCAAAACCAAGCCCTGCATGTAACACCAATCCATGAACCCCCATCACAGACCTGCATGGACACCCATCACCACAGCATGCTCATTAGAGAGACTCACCTAGCCCACAAAATCACCATGCACACAAGGCAAAGCTGACAGGGCAATCCCAACCATACAGGGAAACACACCCATGCACAAGATGGCACACACAAATACAATAACACTGCATTTTCATCCCCACAGGACTCCTACTCAACGTCACTGGAGAGGAGTTGCCAGCAACATCCAGTCCCCCCCAGAGGAGGCCCACAGTGATGACAGCATCTCTGCACGCCTGGATCACGATGACCAACCTAGCCCATCAGGGACCTCTGGACAGTTGGTTACCCTGCCACAGTCCCAACCCACTACAGAGCCTCCCCCGTCAGGACAGCACCCACCCAGTGGGCCCATGCCACTGTCCCCAGGACACGTCAATCAGCAGTGTTTCCACCACTGTAGGGACCCCAAGCAACCCCACAAACACAGGACGATCAGGGACCTGGGGTCAGTGGCAGTGGGCACAGGACAACAGGGAAACTGGGAGGACTGCTGTGTGACAGGTGGAGGACATGGCCATGAAACCGACTCTCCAGGAGGCACTCACCAACATCCTGGGAGCATACCACCATTCCCAGGAGACCATGGGCCAGACACTGTACAAGTTGCAGGAGACCCAGCGGCTGCAGGAGGGACAGTACCTGGGGATCAGAGAGGACCTCAAAATCATCTACACCATCCCGGTCACCATTGCAGGGGTGCTGGCTGGCATGGGCAAGACCATGAGGGAGGCAGTGGCACAACAACAGGCCCATGACACTAGCCACACCGAAGAACAGCCCTCTACTTCCGCCACCACTAGTAGACAGGAGGCCCCTCCACAGGACCAACAGGCCACCAGCACCCCACCCCCTGCAGAAAGAGAACCACCCCGCAAACGGTACCTGTGATCCAGGCAGAAGCCAGAGTACATTGCCAAGGCCCCCGCCAGGAAATAGGACTCTCCTGATTGTCACCCTTCTGTCCCACTCTGTCACCCTGTCCACCTTGAACTGCCATTACTCCCCTATGCTCCATTGGACAATGCACCTGTGGTTCCAAGAGACTGGACTCTAATTGGACATTCCTCCACCATCAGCCCAGCCCATTGCACATTCCCCTCTACGTATGAGCACTTAAATAAACACCCTTGTAACAATTATAAATCTTGAGTCTGTCAAATGATTGAAATATGTATTAGTACAACAGTCTGAAAACATTGCAAGTCATATGTACAGTAATATATACATTGGTATGACCTTTAGTGGGCAGCAGTAAACATACCAGGAGCCAGAGTGGGGCACAGAGATCTGAAAATAGAGATGCCAAAGGGTAGAGTATGTGGCCATAGACATAGGGAAACACGCTGTCATGTACAATATCTAACAGAAAACTGAAATGTAAAGTGAAGTTGCAGTGTCTTACCTATGTCTCACTGGAAGTACTACCTTATTATATTACTTCTGTTGTCCACATCTTCTTCCTCTGCCTCCTCTATCCTCACTGTCCACAGGCTCCACCGCTGCCACAACACCATCTCCAGGCTCATCCTCCTGTAAAAAAAGGCACCTGGCGTCTGAAGGCCAGGTTGTGCATCATGCAACACGCAATAATGATCTGGCACACCTTCTTGGCTGAGTAGTACAGGGATCCACCTGTCAGATGGAGGCACCGGAACCTGGCCTTCAGGAGGCCGAAGGTTCACTCAATTATCCTCCTTGTTCACCCATGTGCCTCATTGTAACGTTCCTCTGCCCTTGTCCTGGCATTCCTCACTGGGGTCAGTAGCCTTGAGAGGTTGGGGTAACCAGAGTCACCTGCAAATATCGAGGGATACCTGTTAGACACACACTAACCCTTAGGGACAACCCCATACCCAGACACCAACTTATACAGGGTGGGGACCTTAGGCTCACCTATTGGCCACACCCGGTGCCTCTGGAGTTGGCCCATCACAAATGGGAGGCTGCTATTCCTCAAGATGAAGGCGTCATGCACAGAGCCAGGATACTTGGCATTCACATGGGAGATGTACTCGTCCCCCAAACACACCATCTGCACATTCATAGAGTGATAGCTTTTTCTATTCCTGAACACTTGTTCATTTCTCCTGGGGGGAACAAATGCCACATGTGTACCATCAATGGCACCAATGATATTGGGGATATGTACCAGGGCATAAAAGTCAGCTTTCACTGCGGCCAAATCCTCCACCTGGGGGAATACGGTGTAGTTGCGCATGTGTTTCAGCAGGGCAGACAACACTCTGGTCAACACATTAGAGAACATTGGATGAGAAATCCCTGATGCCATGGCCACTGTTGTTTGTAAGGAACCACATTCCAGGAAATGGAGCACTGACAGGACCTGCACTAGAGGGGGGATACCTGTGGGCTGGCTGATAGCTGAAATCAGGCCTGGCTCCAATTGGGCACACAGTTCTTGGATCACCTCTGTATGTTAATATAATGTGTCTGTCCTCCATTGTCGCAAGGTCCACCAGGGGTCTGTACACCATAGGATGTCGCCATCTCATATTCATCCTCAGCGGTTGAAGCCTATGGAGGAAAATGGTGAGCAGAGGGTCTTATTCACACATCAATTGAAATAATGATGCATCTTTTCCTTTACAGAACCTGTACGTAAATCCAAGAGTCAGTTGCTGTGCCAATATCTGCTGTGACGCAGTTAGGAGCCATGGCTTGTGCCCCCCTGAAATGGCGGCTGCCTGACCTGTAAGGAGGGGCAAGTGGAAATGAGGTAATTCCACTGCCGTTGTGTGCCGTTGAGGTAGGCGGTTGACGACCGCCGGGCAACTTCACATTGGTTATCATTGGGCCCCAAGGGTTCCAGGAGCCAATGGCGATGTATGCCGGCGGTAACGGTACGGACCGCTGTGGACGTGACCAACATTTTCTAGCCATTCACTCACTTGCTACCTTACCTTCAACAGGAGACGACCTGCACTGCAAGTGCTGCTGTGACCTGTGTCTGGAAGCGACAATGGCTCATGAGTCTTGGGAAAGAGCCCCTTCCTTCAATACGGAGGAGTTGGAGTAACTGGTGCATGAGGTCCTACCCCAGTACACGTTACTCTACGGTCCTCCAGACAAACAGGTGAGTACACTGTGAGCATGATGCGTGGGCCATGAATGTATGGATTGGTGTGTGTGTAAGCCACATGTAGGGAGGGGCTGAGGTGTCCTTGCCACAGTGCTGCATGTATGGTGGTCAATGTATGTGCATATGGGGATGGGAGGGATCTGGTGGGACATGAGTGTGATGGTGTGGACGGTTGACTAATTCCCTTTTCTGCTGTCTTTTCCAATCAGGTCAGCGCCCATCAGAAAAAGGGTATTTGGCGTGCCATCGTCAAGGAGGCGCAGACCCTGGGCATCTTTGACAGGCGGAGCACCCACTGCCGCAAACGGTGGGAGGACCTGCGCCACTGGGCAAGGAAGACGGCGGAGGCCCAGCTGGAGCTGGCCTCCCAATGAGGAAGGGGTGCCCATCGTACCCTGACCCCCCCTGATGTTCCGCATCCTGGCGGTGGCCTATCTGGAGTTGGATGGGTGCTTGAAGGCATCACAGCAGCCACAAGGGGGTGAGTACAGATTCAGAATCATGACTGTGGGCACGTTAAGGCTCTCCCCCCTTTTTGTTTTGTCACCCTGTCCTTGTGTGCATTAGCATCATCTGGCAGAGGAGCAGAGGCACCGGTGACGAAGGGAGCTGCATCCCACATGGTCCTGGAGGCCGAATCCACGGACGGTGAGGGCACCAGTGGGACGGAGGGTGAGGGGGGCACAACAAGGGGGACAGGAGGGGACACCACAGACAGAGACTCCTTCGACAATGGAAGCTCCCTGGCGGTGGCGGACACCTCTGTGCCCACTCCAACAACAGGTACAGCTGCCACCCCCTCTACCAGTACCTCCCTCCCAGCAGCTCCTCAGCATGTTTCCCGTGCCCACTTCCCCAGGAGGGTGGGCATCTCCTTCACCCCAGGCACCTCAGGCCTGGCCCCAGTCAGCTCTGCTGCCCTCAGTGAAGAGGCTATTGACCTCCTGAGATTCCTCACTGTTGGGCAGTCAACCATTCTGAATGCCATCCAGGATGTCGAGAGGCATTTGCAACAAACAAATGCATACCTGGAGGGCAATCACTCTGGCGTGGCGGCCCAACAGAGAGCATTTCAGGCTCTGGTCTCCGCACTGATGGCAGCCATTGTCCCTGTCTCCAGCCTCCAGCCTCCCCCTCCAATTTCCTCTACCCAGTCCCAATCCCCTCAACCCCAGCCTACCCCAAGCACACCTTCAGGCCAGCATTCACCCAAATCAACACACAAAAGTGGCACAGGCAAACACAAGCACCACACTTCATCTCACAGGCACTCACACAAGCACCATCCTCATGCAGACACACCACCATCCACTGGCTCCACTGTGTCCCCCTCCTCCTCGTCATCCACCTCCCTCCCATTAGCATCTCCACTCACACCTGCATGCACTACATCCTCATCTACTACCTCCATAACCAGCACGTCCATCGAAACACACCCATCACTGGCAGTCACCACCCCCACATCCATTCACACGTCCCCCATGTCCTCTCTCAGTGTGTCTGTGACCCCTCCTCCCAAAGTACATAAACGCAAGCACCCACTCACCCAACAGCCATCCACCTCCCAACAGCATCCAGCCCATGCACCTGCACCCAAACTCAGCAGACAGACACCTCCTACAACCCCTCCCTCTTCCTCCACTCCAAAACCCTCTCCCTCTTCCCATCCCAGGGTCCGTAAGAAGCTTTTCCTCACAAACATTGATCTCCTCCCTACCCCTTCCCCCGTCCTTCCCCTCGGGCCAGGGTGGCCAGAACCCAGCCCAGCACCTCAGCCACCAAGTAGACGTCTGCTGTGGTTCCTGCAGCTATCGGAGGCTCAAAGGGGGCACCTGTCAGCCCAGCCAGTGTGCCACCAGCCCCTGCCAAGGCCAAAGCCATCCCGCCACCTGGCAATGTGAAGAGGGGGCAGCATGCAGCAAGGGGAAGGAGCCACAACCACCCAGCAAGGCCACCTCAAAGACTCTAGCTGCCAGACCCAAGGCCACACCACCATCTGCCAAGGTGAGAAAGGGGCAGAAAACACCAGGCAAAGCACTTCAGCTGTCTGAGGCTGCAGGTGAAGGCCTGGTGGCTACCAGCACAACTGACAGCACCGCCAGCAGCCCCGCCGCTAGCATTGTCGCAAGCACCGCCACCTGCACCGCCGCAAGCACCACTACTGTCAGCAGCAGCCCCAGGGGGCAGCCGTCTGAGGCAGCAGGAGAAGGGCTGGAGCCTTCCTCCACCACTGGCAGCACCTGCACCACGGCCAGCACCGACAACTGCACCGCCATTAGCACCGCCACATGCACCACCGCATGCACCGCCGCAAGCACCGTCACAGGCACCGCCGCATGCACTGCCGCAAGCACTGCCAACTGCACCGCTGACAGTAGCACCACTACCAGCAGCAGCAGCCCCAGTGGGCAGCCGTCCGAGGCTACAGGAGGAAGGCTGGAGCTTCCCTCCACTAAGGGCAGCACCTGCACGACGACCAGCACCGCCACCTGCACCACTGCAAGCACCACCACCTGCACCGCTGACAGTAGCACCACTACCAGTAGCAGCAGCCCCAGTGGCAGCTGTCCAAGGCTGCAGGAGAAGGGCTGGAGCCTCCCTCCACCACTGGCAGCACTCCCACCAGCACCAACACTACCACCAGTTTGCAGCTGTACCCGCCACCGGATGGAGTCTAGCCCTGCCTCCATGGACTATCATGCAACCTGGTCCCTGCAAACCTCGAGCCTCAGACACCCAGGTCAGGTACTGCGAACTGCCACGCCCCAAGTGTTGCATCACTGAGCACAAAGCCCCCTCCAGAACCAGTGGAGAAAGGCATCCACTCACCCTATCCTTGGCAGGATGAAGCAGACTGGACACAAACCCCCCTCCAGAACCGGTGTATGTTGGATTTTTTTTCATTTTGGTCTTGTTTTGTTTAGATAAATATTACCTATTTTGCTAAACTGGTGTTGTGTCATTTTGTAGTGTTTTCATAAAGTTACTGTGTGTGTTGCTACAAATACTTTACACCCAGCACTCTGAAGTTAAGCCTACTGCTCTGCCAAGCTACCAAGGGGGTAAGCAGGGGTTTGCTGAGGGTGATTTTCTTTTACCGTGACTAGAGTGAAGGTCCTTGCTTGAACAAGGGGTAACCTGACTGTCAAAGACCCCATCCACTCACCCTATCCTTGGCAGGATGAAGCACACTGGGCACATAGCCCCCTCCAGAACTGGTGGAGAAAGGCATCCACTCACCCTATCCTTGGCAGGATGAAGTAGACTGGCCACAAAGCCCCCTCCAGAACCAGTGGAGGAAGGCATCCACTCACCCTATCCTTGGCAGGATAAAGCAGACTACGCACAAAGCACCCTCCAGAACCAGTGGAGAATGGCATCCACTCACCCTATCCTTGGAAGAATGAAGCAGACTGGGCACCAAGCCCCCTCCAGAACTAGTGGAAGAAGCAACCTACTTGAGAGACTGCACTCCCCGGGACCTAGCAGTGGGCAAACCAACCACTTGAGAGACTGTGGCTTTGCACTCCCCAGGACCAAGCAGTGGGCAAACCACCCACTTGAGAGACTGTGGCTTTGCACTCCCCAGAACCAAGCAGTAGGCAAACCAACCACTTGAGAGACTGTGGCCTTGCACTCCGCAGGACCAAGTAGTGGGTAAACCACCCACTTGAGAGACTGTGGCTTTGCACTCCCCAGGACCAAGCAGCGGGCAAACCACCCACTAGAGAGACTGTGGCTTTGCACTCCCCAGGACATCGCTGTGGGCATGGAGCCCCCTCCAGGAGCAGGGGCGTTATTCCATCTTCCGGCTGATGTGCCCCCCCTTCTCTGTCCCCCTGAGGTGCCTGTGTGTTTTTGACCTGATGCCCCTGCAGTGTTCTCTCCGTATTGAGGCAGGAGTCAAGTGTGGACTTGGCCTATGAGTTTTGGCCCAGTGGCCCACGGACATTTTGAGTGGACAATGTACCGCCTTATGTACATATTGTATATTTTGTAAATACTGTTTTTAAAATTATTACGTATATCTGACTATTTCTAAAATATCACTGATTTGACTCTATTTCTTTTGTCCTTGCGTTCTTCCAGGGGGCTATGGGGTGTGAATGTAATTTTGTTGCATGTGTTTGTTTGTATGGTGTTGTGGGTGAGGGTGGCAGTGGGGGTGTTGCATGTGTGAGTCACTCTCTTCCCCGTGTACTAGGTGCAATACTCACCGTGGTCGTCGCTGCCGCTGTTTGTCCTCCTGGTAGATGAGGAGGTAGACCAGCATGGGGAGGACGTGCAGCTCGGGCTCCATGGCGTCCTAGTTCTTCGTTGAGTGTCGAAAGGTGAGTGGTTCCCCTTCTGGGTACTGTTTACGCAGTGCTTTTGATGGCGTTGGTACTGCCCCGAAAAGCTGGCAGATGGGCAGGTTGTAATGGGGTGGGCGGTACATTGACTTCCACCTGTCTGTTGGAGGTTACTGCTGCAGTGTTTGATGCTACCGCCGTGGCGGTCGGAGTATTAAAGTGGCTGTATGTGTTGGCGGTTTCCACCGTGGTCGTGACCCCATTTTTTTTTACCACTGGCCTGTTGGTGGTATTACCGCCACTTTAACACCAACCACCAGGGTTGTAATGAGGGCCTCTTTTTATTAATAGATGGTCATTTTCTTCCTGAAAAATCAACCGTTGAACTGGTGGATGAGATCCTTAAACCACATTTTTCTTCTCTCAAGGTCCGCAGACTTGCCTTTTGTTAACATTTCCGCTATACCAATTCCTGATGGGAATGTTTGGAATAAAGTAACATCTGATATATACGGCCCCACAGAGGTCATTCAAATACCATATGTTTAAACTTTCAATGAACGATAGAATAATACCCGGAGTTGTTTCTGATGATTGGGATGTGAAAGCAGTTGATTCTATGATACTGAATTGAAGTATTATACTGTATTTGAAAATGAAGATGTATAACAATCTAAAGAGAATTTTGGTGATATGTTTTGCTATAATTATTATGGGCACCATTTCATCCACAGAGCAAGGACCCCAAAGACTGTTTTTAATTACTCACAATGAGAACATTGTCCGACTCCACCGCAAGGGAGTTCTGAAACATATTCCGAAAATTGTTTATATTTTTCTGGTCACGATGTTAAAAATGCTGAGTCCTATTATTTTAAATTGCCACCAACAGCAAATGTATGCCTAATGTTGACAATTACAAAATGTATTTATTCGGATTCCTTTATTTCCCGGTTGACTATAGAAGACTATGAATATTGGCTGAAGTTGATTGACTTAAAAAGTGTGTGAGGAACTAGACAATGGCAAATACGGGGGAAGAAAGCTTTATTTGGAGCATGCCTGATACCTGTTCAAATGATATTTTTAAATGAAACTGTACAACAAACAAGTTGTTTAGGCTTAGCAAAGATTAAGGAATTGAACACGCCCAGTATTCCTTCCCCTGCAAAATTTTATAAATGGCAAAAAGATATAAATGCAACTGAAGATCAGCTTGATGAATGGGTCCAAAATGGCACACTTAATGCTTCATTGTCACATCCAGGTGGGTGTTTATTGTCGCCAGTAAATACCAATGGGTGTCATAAACGTTTTATAAACTCCACAGGGGTTTTTAGAACTAGTAGGCCAGAACCTTGCTATATATTGTCTGTACATGAGGGCATAGTAACAGCATACAGTGTAGGGAAACTATGTCAGCAATGGTTAAAGAGTTCCTCACTAGACACGGTTAGAGAACACCTCGGTCTCCTATCTAATAACACCGACTTACAGGACTTCCTGTTAGGCCCCAGGAAAAAAACGCAGAAAGCGCCTCCTATATGAAGTATATAATGAAATTAGAAGCTCCTGCCCGGTTAAGGCAAATAGACCAAGATAACTTACAGAAGGCATTAGTTGTTGTAGATAATGGGATTAATACCCAGTCCAACCGGATATACACCTTAATTAACATCATCGCTTCTGCTATAGACATCATACAAACAGATATGTCTTCCTTACACCATGGACAGAGTCAACTAAGGTCCACTATGCAGTTGGGTTGAACACTTCAAATGCTGAAGGCAGGTTGCATTTCCTGGCAACACGTCAGTGCAAGGGAAATATTTTCGACCTTTAATTTAACGTGACAACAACAACTAATGGCTAAAAAAGAAGTGACTTATTTCATGCCTAACATCAAAAAGTTAGAAAAGTTGCCTTTTACTGTGGCTGAAATAGCATCTGCTGAGTGGTTAATACACGGGGTCATTATTTCCACACTACAATTCACGTCCTGTTTAAAACACATTCCGGTAGGCAGATATGCATGGCTGGGAGATAGTTACATCCATGAGGTGTGGGAGCTACCCTTCTCGTACAAATGTCTCAGTGGCATGAAAGACGTCTTTCTCAGCGGTAGTGAATGCGAGACTTCTGTCAGCCATTCAATGTTTTGTAAACAGCTGTCCTTGCATGGGGCGTGTGTCGCGTCTGCAGCAAACTTGGCTTGTTATCTGAAGGGAATTTCAGTTCCCCTGATTAGACCTACATTCCAGATGCTTTCAAACGGCAGCTATGTTCCCCTCAATGGTGAAGACTGTTATGGGATGCGAGCCGGAATAGTTTATGTTGTTTCAGTCTCTAAGATTGTAACATGCTGCTGGAACGTACTTTTTCCTCCCACTAGAATAAAAGAGGTAGCTGACATTTGGCCCCATATTGCTACGTCTAATGTGAATTTTGACAAGTTGAGCAGACTCAAATCCTTACTCTTTCAAAAACATGTGGGTCTCACATCTGCATTTGAGAACTGCACACTCCAGGTGGCAAGGTTGTCAGCAGAGATACAGTCCCTTTTAAGTACCAACTTTCAGAGACACTTTGGTGAACTCGTGGGACGAATATTTAATGCATCCAGTACTACTGGAATGACACATTTCTTTAAGGCTGTTGGTTCTGGTTTCGTTCACACCTTCACCTCCATATTCGGTTTGATACCATCAGCCATCCACTCAATATTCTCCAGTATATTCTGGGGGTTTCCAATAACTTTGGTCATAATAGTTGACATTTTCCTTTTGTTACTTTTCATGCTCAATGGCTGTCCCACCGCAACAAGGAGAAATAAGAGCACTCTCATCAGCGCAGCTGTGTTGTGAATGCATGATACAGTACTTTGGAGCAACACTCCTACAGGAATTGGAGTGTGACTGGTCTCTGTCATTCAGACCGGTTTTGCATTGTGTGCAGCCTGTGTTTCGGTGCCTTTGGTGCTCTTTCAAGCATGCACTGGAAGTTTGTCTTTCTACGCAGCATTTGCTCTCATTGGATGCTGATCTGTTGATGTTCTCGCTGAGGGTTTATTACCAGACATGTGTGTTGAGGGTGCGTTTGCTACAGGAAGCCACTTATGAGATGCCCTTCATGGAGGATGCGACTCTTAACTCATTATTGGGCACTCCGCGGAATGCTGCTGCCTTGGCTGAGGCTCAGGCTATGGAACACAACTGCTTCTTGGTCCTCAGCAATGCCTTTCCAATTTTAACACCTGCCAAAGTGGAAGATTTCCTGTCCTCCATTGTCCGGACACAATTGGCAACTTTCAAAATGACTCTGACTCTTGAAATTCAGTCCCTTTTTAAGCCACATGTTAACGTTTTAAATTGTCCTTTTATGTTTGCTCATGTGTCCTTTTAACTTGTCATAATTTAAATTTTTTACATATATATCTTAGATTGAGTTTTAGTAGCTTTTATGTATATTTAGGCTTTGAACCACCTTCAACTGACAAGGGGGTGTGTTGTGTAGGCATTTTAATTATAGCTCCATGCATGTTATTTTAACATACGAAGGCCTGCCACTGTGCATTTTAACCTAGATATATTTTATTCAGCTTAATTTTATTATTCTTACCATAGCAACTATTGAGGTCTTGTTTTATTTCTCTCTATCTAGCTGTTTTTGCCTAGGTCAGCACTACGTTCTCAAACAAGACATTCTTGCTTACTCTGTGCTTCTTTCGAGGCTGTAGTAAGATAGGTTGCAGTTGAACGTGGTACAAGTTTTGTCTCTGACATTCATAGAAAAACACACATCCTTACGTAGGGATGTTTTCTCAGACCATCAGCTGTTTTAATATAAAAACACTTCCCTGTCTCTTATACGTTAGAGGGAGATTCCAGCCAGAGAGCCACGAGTGTATGTTGATTGCAGAACACTTCGCTACAACTGCTTATGCAGACTTCAGGTCTTTCCTCAGGTATGGGGGATGATGTCTTCCCAGGGAAACCTGAAGGGCAGAACTAGAGCTTAACACGCTGTGCTCTATAAATAGCCTAGGTAGGAGTTAATCTATTGATACTAGTGACACTATGGTAGCATTATTTTTATGCTCTACTCTCCTTGTCACGATTTTAATCTTGTCATGCTGTATCGTCCTGGTTATTGCAGCACATGATTTGCTATCTTAGATGCAGTCGCTTCATTAAAATCTTACTGAAATATACACTGCCTCTGTTTGTCATTGTGTATGTGAGACTAATGTAACTGCGAGAAACAGATGAGACCTTAGTGACCACGGTTTCCCTGAGAAATCCATTATGTCCTGGGCTCAGCTGCCCAATCATCCCTGCCTTTGGGTAGAGATGAGGCACTGCTCGTTAGCTCCGAGCAAAACCCAGATTGGGGCGACAGGTGTCACCAGTAGTGGGCTAGACTCAGGGCCTGATTACAACTTTGGAGGACGGTGTTAATCCGTCCCAAATGTGACGGATATCCTGCCCACCATATTACGAGTTCCATAGGATATAATGGACTCGTAATACGGAAGGTGGTATATCCGTCACATTTAGGATGGATTAACACTGTCCTCCAAAGTTGTAATCAGGCCCTCAGTCTCCCACACCGCTGGCGATTCTGTCACTCAAAATCCAGTAGTCTCATTAGAATAATGAAAGCCTACACAACAACCCTAGGAAGCTTGCACAGGAAGTGAACCGTTGGGAGAGCACCATGGTCCAGAAGGGCTGTGGGGGAAACCACGCCAAGAGTAGGCAGGGTCCTTCTCAGAAGATTAAGGGGGTAAGGGTAAACAAGGGGAGTTCTCAAAAGGACCCCAATCTAATTCCCAGGGTAAGAATTCACAGCCCCCAGTTGAAAAGATGCTTTGGTTTTCCAAAGGGAAACCTGCCGGGGGGGGGGTTTCTGCGAATGTTATGCATGTGACCAGGTGGATCATGTGAGGAGGGACCCCAAATGTCCCAAAAGGACACAGGCACCCACTGTGCTCAGTCGCAGAGTTTAGCCAGTGTAGCGCTTGGGGAGGAGTTGGTTCCAGATGGGTGGGAGCCAGCTGAGATGACCCTTGTCTCTAGGGTACAGTGAGATGGTCCAGAGAACTCTTGTGCATGAGAACACTAACAAGTGCAGACAGTGAGTGACCATCAATAGATAGAGGGTGGAGGCTCTGAGAGACACAGGAGCCAGTGTGACTACTGTGAGAAGTCACCTGGTGTCTGTGGAGCAGATAGATCCCCATGTACTTCACCAAGTAGTTGCAGTAGATAACTTGGTGCTCCTGTGCAGAGTGGTGCAGATTCCCTTTGAATGGGGGGAGTCTCAGGTGCCTTGAGAGTAGCTGTGAGTCCAACCATGCCTGTAGATTGCCTGTTTGGAAATGACCTGGAGGATTCCCCTTGGAAGGAGGTGGAACGCAGGTCTCACTTGGAGATGTTGGGTCTGCCTGGGTGGGTGTTTGTGTCCACCCAGTTGATGGCAGTCTGCCAGGGTGATCAGGAGACCCTGGAGCCTGAAAGAGTGGCCAAGTTGTCTGCCAGGAGGAGGAAGGGTAAGGGGCATGGGAAACCCGCTCCAAAAATTCCCACGGTCCAGGAGGAGGCTGAACCTGGGGGAAAGCCCTAGAGCCTACAGGGGAACAGGTGGCTGAAGTTGGGGAGGTCCCTGAGCTGACTCAGTGGCAGCAGGGAGGGGTACCCACCACGGAGGCGAGGCATTCTGTGAGGCACAGAAGACATGCCCTTGTCTAGTGGGTTTGCAGCAGCAGGCTTCAGACCAGGCGTCTGGCAAGGAATCTGGATCACACTTGATTTACTGGGAGGATGGCTTCCTATATAGTGAGCTTAAGGTTGCTGAACCTGGGTCAGCCCATGTGCTGGTTGTACCCCAGTGCTTCAGAGCCTTCCTACTGGGTCTGGCTCATAATGTGCCTTTAGCTGGTCATTTGAGGAAGTACAAGACATTTGAATGTCTTGTCACCCACTTCTACTAGCCCCAAATGTGCAGGCACTCAGATGCACACTAAAGGTTTTGCCAAACTTGTCAGGCAAGTGGCAAGTGTGGGGGGAAATGTAAGGCTCCTCTCCATCCTTTTCCTTTGGTCAGCACCCCCTTTGGGTTGGCATTGACACTGTGGGGCCTCTGATACTGGCATGGAGTTCCCCAAGGAGGTGGTATCTGATAGGGGTGCCAACTTAATATCAACCCATATGAAGTCTCTGTGGAAGGAGTGTGGGGTGACATATAAGTTCAGCACACCTTACCACCCTGTAAGTAACAGTATGGTTGAGAGATTCAACTGCACCTTGAAGGGCATGATCATGGGCCTGCCAGAGCTCTTGAGGCATAAGTGGGACGTCCTCTTGCCATGCCTTCTGTTCGCCTAGAGTGAGGGGCCTCAGAAGGGTCTTTGATTGAGCCCCAGTGAGTTATTGTGTGGGCAGTCTGTCAGGGGACCTTTGAGTCTGGTTAGGGAAGGCTTGGAGAAAGCCTCCAGTAAGCCGAACCCAAGATGTACTCAGTTACATGCTGGCTTTTAAGAACCAGAAAGCTTCAGGACGTTTGCCCAAGAGAACCTGGAAGCAAGTCAGGAAGATGTGAAGCGCTGGTACGACCAGAATGCCACTCTGGTTGGGTACCAGCCCGGCCAAAATGTTTGGGTGATGGCCCCTGTGGAGCCTAGGATCTCCAAGATAAGTGGACTGGGCCATTTGATATAGTGGAGTGCAAAAGTGATGTCACCTAGCTGGTGAACCTGCGGACTCCCAGGATCCCTTTGAGTGTCCTACATGTCAATCGCCTCAAGGCTCATTTTGAAAGGACAGAGGTAACAATGCTCTTGGCAACAGATGCTGGGGTGGAGGAAGAGAGTGAGCCTCTTCCTGACCTGATGTCTGCAAAGAGAAAGATGCTTCCGTGGGGGAGTTTGAACCTATCCCCCTCCCTTACACCAGAGCAACAGAGGGACTGTTGCCAAGTGTTGGGGCAGTTTGCCTCTCCATTCTCCTTGATTCCAGGGGTTACTCACTTGTGTACACATGATGTGGACACTAGGGACAGTCCTCCTGTTAAATATAAGGTTTACAGAATGACTAACAAGGTCAGGGCCAACATTGAGGATGAGGTATCCAAAATGTTAGCTCTTGGCGTTATTGAGTTCTCCAAGAGCCCTTGGGCCAGCCCTGTAGTATTGGTCCCAAAAGCTGCAGCTCCCTGTGCCACTCCAGAACACATGTCCTGTGTGGATTACCAGGGACTCAATGCAGTCACTAAGACTGGTGCGCACCCCATCCCCCGAGCTGATGAGCTCACTGCCCGGGTAGGGCCTGCCAAATATCTCAGCACATTTAACTTAACGTCTGCATATTGGATGTTTGCCCTGGCTGAGGGGGCAAAAGAGAGGTCTGCATTCTCCACCCCGATGGGCACTACCAATTTAGGGTGATGCCCTTTGCGATGAAGAATGCACAACAGTTTGGCTAGGGAGCCTCCCAAGACCCAGACTGAGGTGAGAGTCTTTTTAGGTCTCACAGGATACTACAGGAGGTTTGGCAAGGCATATTGTTGTTCCCTTGGCTGAGTTAACCTCCAAAAAGCAGCCCAGAAAGTTGATCTGGACTGAGTCTTGCCAGACAGCTTTTGATGCCCTGAAGGCAACCATGTGCACTGCACCCATGCTGAGGGCACCTGACTTCTCCAAAGAGTTTGCCATGCAAACAGATGCTACCGAGCATGGTGCAGAAGAAGTCTTATTATACCTAAACAAAGAGGGCCTAGATCAACCTGTAGCCTTCATCACCAGGTTGGTTACTTCCTCGGGAGCATAGGTGGAGTGAACTTGAGCGTGATGCTTTTGCTGTGGTCTGGGTGCTGAAGAAGCTAACACCCTACTTGTTTGGGACTCACTTCGGGGTTCAGACCAACCACAGGCCCCTCAGATGGTAAATGCAGATGAAGGGTAAGAATCCAAAACTGTTGAGCTGGTCCATCTCCCTACAGGGAAAGAACGTTACGGTGGAACACCGCCCTGGCACGGAACACACCAATGTTGATGGTCAGTCTAGATTCTTTCGCCTAAGTGATGAAAACTCCCATGAGGTAGGGTAGTTCTCCTCACTTTCAGCTGGGGGACACACATGTTGGACCAGGAATTCTTGTCATGCTCTCATATTTATTTTTGCATCTGCTTCCCATGTTTTGACTGTGTGCTGGACTCTGTTTTGCTGTTTTTGGTATGCTGGCACTTTACCAATGCTGAGCAGTGCTAAAGTGCAAGTGCTCCTGTGTAAAATGTATGTGTAATTGGCTTTCCATGATTGGCATACTTGATTTACTAGTAAGTCCCTAGTAAAGTGCACTAGAGGTGATGAGGGCCTATAAACCTAATTCTACTAGTGGACCTGTAGCACTGGTTGTGCCACCCACAAGAGTAGCTGTGTAAACATGGCTCAAACCTGCCACTGCAGTGTCTGTGTGTGCAGTCTTGCACTGCCAATTCGACCTGGCAAGTGTACCCACCTGTCAAGACTAAACCTTCACTTTTTATAAATTTAAGACACCCCTGAGGTAGGCCCTAGGTAGCCCCATTGGCAGGGTGAAGTGTATGTTAAAGGTGGGACATGTACTGATGTGTTTTATATGTCCTAACAGTGAAATACTGCTAAATTCAGTTTTCACTGTTACAAGGCCTATCTCTCTTATAGGTTAACACAGTGGATGCCTTTAAATAACTTTAAAGTGCAGATTCCCTTTGGGAGCAGATAGAAATGCGGAGTTTGGGGTCTCTCAACTCATAATTTAAAAATACATCTGTTAGTGAAGTTGTTTTTTAGATTGTTAGTTTGAAAATGCTATATGCTAGCGGTCCCATATTTAAAAGGTTGAAGTCCCCTTGTGTGTTGCTACAGAGTCTATTTTTGCAACCCGTTGTATGCTGGTCTGACAGACCTCTGACTGCCACCACAAGCCAAAATGACGAGATTACATTCTCATTTGATCTAAAGGGGGATATATACAATGTTGTTGTTTATGAGATAGACATTCATTAGATTTGTTTGACATTTTTCTGAACTTCTTGAATCCTATTGAGTAATGTATTGGATTTTAACAGTACAAAGTTGTCTTATTCATTAATTGAAGACTGGATCATTTGTACACAGACAATATCTAAACAATTCCTCTAGGAGCATTTTTATGTGAGACACTTTCTAAAAGTGGCATTTTCAAGCAAACAATTTAAAAAACAACTTTACCAAAATACGGATTTTTAAATTGTGAGTTCAGAGACCCCAAACTCCAAATCTCTATCTGCTCTCAAAAAAACCTAATGTTAACCTATGAGAGAAAGAGCGGCCTTGCAACAATGTAAAACGAATTTGGATATATTTCACTGTTAGGACATGTAAAACAAGTCAGTAAATGCCCCACTTTTAACATACAATATACCCTGCCCATGGGGCTACCTAGGACCTACCTTAGGGGTGTCTTACATGTATGAAAAGGGAAGTTTGGGCCTGGCAAATGGGCACACTTGCCAGGTCGAATTGGGAGGTTAAAGCTACACACCCAGGCACTGCAGTGGCAGGTCTGAGCCATGTTTACAGGGCTACTCGTAGGTGGCACAATCAGTGCTGCAGGCCCAGTAGTAGCATTTGATTTACAGGCCCTGGGCACCACTAGTGCACTTTACTAGGGACATACTAGTAAATCAAATATGTCAATCATGGAAAAGCCAATTACACATACATTTCATACAGGCAGCACTTGCACTTTAGCACTGGTCAGCAGTGGTAAAGGACCCAGAGTACCAAAAACAACAAAAACAGAGTCCAGCACACAGTCAAAACATGGGAGGCAGAGACAAAAATGACAGGGGAAACCACACCATGCCAGGTCTAAAAGTTGGTTAGTTGGTTATTTTTTATATTTGTTTTCAAATGATTAATATGTATATTTTTCTTATACCAGTGATTAGTAATTTTTGTATTTTATATATTTTTTTGACTAATGTAATGAAATGTCCATGTTAGCATTAAAAACAAATTTGTTTGTTGTTTTCGAGTAGGTTATAGTTTTTGGTAGGTTAATATGTATTTTAGCGGATAGATTTGGCTATTATTTCTAAGTAGTCTAGTCCTTTTTTTATTTATGAAGATTTTCACTTTACATTGTAGAATGTTGAACATTTTTTTGTTTTTTTTTTGCTAAGTTTAGGGCCAATTCAAATAACAGTTTATAAATTCTTAGTTCTTGGTAGCTTTGTTCTTTGTGTAATGCTTCCATAGATTTGCATAAGATAAGTTCAGTTCTGCCTAGTGTGGATTGGAAGGCACTGTGCCTTACTTCATTGTTTTTAAATCTTTCTGTGCCGGGGTGCTGTCATAGACATTCCACCATTGTACCTGAAATTTGTCTTGGATTTTGCATCCTGACCAATGCAGTCTGACAACCCAAGTGTCTTTGAAATAGTCCATTAGGGGGCTAAGGGCCTCATTATGAGTTTGGCGGTCAACGTTCCTAAAAAGAAGGCCAGAGTCATACAGGCAAGACGGTGGTCACCAACCGAAAAAGCCAGACCGCCAGCGGCACTGTGTCCTGGAAATAGCTGGTCTAATCTCCAGCACCTTCAGCACCATGACCAACCACAAGCACACAGTCGCCATGGCGAACCCCAATAACGGTCAGCCAATGGCAGTCCACACTACTGCAATCCACGGTCAACAAAATCATACACAACAGCACATTGGATGAATTTGAAAACAACACAGCTGACATATATTGCCACACTGGACTCACCTGCAAAGGACACTATAAAACACACCCCTCCACACACCAAAATCCTTTGCATTTACACTCGGAGCCAAAGAATCATGACCAGCACATATTGATTGTTACACAAATTGAACACCCAGCACACACTTTTGTCCATCTACACCCTATTGCACATCCCCTGTTAAGTAAGTCACTGTCCCCTGTTTTGTTTTTGTTCCACCATGTCGAGTCCCAATAATCCCCATTTTTCTAAGGATGCTTTAGGAGTCATGGTGGATGAGATAAGTAGAGTAGAGCCACAATTGTATGGAGCGCATGTTCAGCACACTCCTTTCAGCAGGAAAATGGAAATGTGGGACAGGATCGTTGACAGTGAATGCTGTAGGCACCACCCAGCACACACGGGAGGACATCAGGAAGAGGTGTAATGACCTCAGGGGCAAGGCTGTTCCCTGGTCTCCAGGCACCAGCTTCAGACCAAGAAGACTGGCGGTGGCCCTCCCAGTTCCCCATTACATCTCTTTCCCTGGGAGGAAAATACCTTGGCCATCCTGCATTCTCAGGACTTGACAGGAATACCTCGCGGAGTGGAGTCTGGTAAGTCACAACACTAAACTTGTCACCAAACTGTTATGTCATGCATGCCCACAGCTCACCTTTTGACACTTTTACTGTCACTCCACTCACCAGCCCAGTGTCAACCTGTCCAAAGCCTTCTATTGGGCAACTCACAATTGAAGTGTACTCACTTGGGGAGGTGAGATTTGTTTAGTGTGTGTGGTAAAGGGACTGACATGACTCCAACACCCAGCAGGCAATGTTCTGCAACTCCAAACTCCAGACCAGTGGTCACTTGTCCACATACCCATTTAGCAAATCACAAATGAAATTTACTCACCTGGGAGTATGCCATTTGTCAAGTGTGGGAAGTAGAGACTGCAACTCCCAGGAGTCATTATTTCTGTAACTACAAACACTATCACAGTGGTCACATGATACAATACATATGTTAGTGAACTCTCAATTGAAGTGCACTCACCGGGGGGTAGACCATTGGTCAAGTGTGTGTAGTAGACAGAGTGTCCTGACTGCAACTCCCAGGAGGCACTATTCTTGTAACTACAAACACTATCACAGTGGTCATGTGCTACAATACATCTGCTAGTGAACTCTCAATTGACGTGCACTCACCGGGGGGTAGACCATTGGTCAAGTGTGTGTAGTAGAGAGAGTGTCCTGACTGCAACTCCCAGGAGGCACTATTCTTGTAACTACAAACACTATCACAATGGTCATGTGCCACAATACATCTGCTAGTGAACTCTCAATTGAAGTGTACTCTCCTGGTGACAGATCATTGGTCAAGTGTTAGTAAGTAAGTAGTGAGAGTAACCTGATTGCACCTCACAGGAGGCACTTGGGGCCAGATGTATCAAACGTTTTTGCATTCGCAAACGGTGTGAATCGCAAAATTTGGCCATTTGCAAATGCAAAAACGTGGTCTGCGATGCATGAAAGGCATTCGCAGACCAAAAACTACGAAATCACAAAAATTTTGATTTTTTGCGTTGCGACTTGGTTTCGCGAGTCGCATTTTTCGTCTCGCAATTTGCGACATGAAATACCGAATCACAATTAGCGATTCGGTATTTCAAGTAGGAAATTGCGAGACGCAAAATGCGACTCGCGAAACCAAGTCGCAACGCAAAAAATCACAATTTTTGTGATTTCTTAAAACCTCGCAAAACCAAGTCGCAATTCGATGCACCAAAAAATCGCAAATTGCGATTTTTCGCAGAATGGCATTTTTCACATGCATAATATCACAAAGTGAAACCAGGTGGTAACCAGGTGCAACCTATATAAAGAGGCCCAGAATGCCTCAGACTCTTTTCCACAATGGCTGCACTATACGTCATGGCGAGGAGAATGAGGATCTTGGCAGGTTGGAGGAGAGGGAGGAGGAGACAGGCGCGCATTTTCAGAGTGCGCATTACACTTTTTGACCAGACTGAGGAGGAAATATTTGAGAAGTACAAGTTGAGCTCAGCCATGATATTTGACCTGATAGCTGAGCTACAACCCGTATTGCAGCGCACAACACATAGGACTCATAGCATCCCCACCCATGTGCAGGTATTATGCTCCCTCCACCTACTCTCCTCAGGGAGCTATCAAGGGGTCATTGTAGCAGCTGGGGGGGTCTCACAGAGTACCTTCTCTTGATTTTTAAATGCATTTATCAACGCCATGCTGAGCAGAATACACCAGTACATCTGATTCCCCCACACCCCACAGGAAATACAGCAGACAAAAATTTATTTCTACCAGATAGCACAGTTACCTCATGTCCTAGGTGCCATAGATGGGACACATGTAGCAATCTGTCCACCATCAGCCACAGAGTATGTGTACCGCAATCGTAAATACCAACATTCCATTAATATCCAGGTGATATGCAATGCCTCCTATATTATAACTGATCTCGTGGCCAGGTACTCAGGGAGCACACATGATTCATACATCTTTCACCACAGCGGCATTCACACAAGACTGCTAGCTGGGGAGTTTGGTGAAAGCTGTCTACTAGGTATTGTCCCTCTGTATACTGATGCATTGATGGTGTGCTGATGTCAGATGGCTCAGTTACTCATTATACCCTCTGTTCCTTCCAGGAGACAGTGCCTACGCAGTGCACACCTACATGATGACACCCTACCTAAATCCTACAACACCTGCTGAACGGAGATAAAATGCAGAACACAGGGCAACCCGCAATGTGGTGGAGCGCACCTTTGGGCTGCTGAAGAGTTGCTTCAGTTGCCCCCACAAAAGCGGAAGGGCACTACAGTACAGCCCAGAGACAACATGTAGAATAGTGGCTACTTGTGCAATCTTGCACAATATAGCTATCACCAGGGGCATACCTGTGGAAACATGTGATTCTGAATCTGATGAGGATGATGATCCCATACCACCCCTACAGCCAGCAGACCGGACCAGTGCAGCAGAGGGCAGGCAAAGGCAGGCTAACATCACGCACAACCATTTCAGATGTAAGTATGAACAACACAAATCCACTGACAATTGTACTTGTAGTAAGTAAATGTATTACCTTAATGTCAGGTAATATCAGTTCCACTAGTAGCAACAATAAGTAATTTAAACAATAAACAAAAGCAGTTAACAGATATTCACTATTCCTTCATAGTTTCCTTATGGCACAAACATTTACAGTCCCCTGTGGCCAATACACTAATTTCCACCGGCCACGCAAGCCACTTGAGTGCGCAGTTGCCTCACTGGCACCCCTATTTTCTGCCACTGCGACGTCTGGCATCAGTTGTGGGCACAGCTAAGCTGCTGAGGCTCGATGTGTCCTCAGTGTCCCCTAGTCCCAGTTCACTTGGTGTGGCTGACCGGTTACCCATCATGTTGTCTATCACATTCGTGATCTGCACCAGTCCTTGTGCCATATCCCTACTGCTGTTCGCTGCCTCTACCTGTGCGGCCGCAGCACGCCGCAATTTGAGGGCTGTTGAATTTTTCCAGCCTATTGACAGAGCGACACAAACCGCCAAACATACCCATGAAATGTCTCTCCTGCCTGCGGTGGCTAACTCTGTTGTGGCGCAGCTCATGACACAGTTCCCTCACTGCACTAGTCAGCTCCCTTGTATTCTCAGATGCTTGGACCTGTCCCTCATGCAGTTGTTTGATGTTCACATTGAGACACTCCAGCTGGCAATGCAGCCCCCCCATGTTTGTATTGTGTGCCTGCATCTGCCTTTGTAACGCAGAGATTTATTTGTTTTGCAGGCGCTGCTGCTTTAACATAGACGATTCCAGGCCACCAAACACTGATGGTCCCTCACCTGCCTCAAAAGCCTGTGCGCCTGCATACGTAGGCATTCTGCGGGGTGTTGTGCTACGCTGTGGACGGGGTTCCTGCATCCCAGTGCATCTGCCACTTGGGGAAGGTGTGTGTGAGTCATCCTGCTGCTTATCAGATTCCTGGCTCAGTTCTGGTAGTGGAACTGCCCTAGGCCTGCGTCGGATGGGCACTATGTTCTGTGACTCGCTGGTATTAGAGTCAGAAGCAGGTTGGGTGTTTGTTTCCCCTGCAATGGCACATGTTGTAGCTGCTGGGCCTGGGCCACCTGCAACGACAATATGCAGCATGTCAGTTATGTATGTATCAATAAAGGTCACACAATGGTAATAAATGTACAGTTACTTCTCATCACAATGTTGTGGTTGTTGTTGTCTTTTGTGTCTCGCTCTGCCTATTACATTGTATGTGCTACTTTCAGCTCTGGGTTGTGGACTACCACTCCCATAAGACATTGTTGTGCTGCTTCTAAGATGTGGAATGGACTACTTCTCACAATGCTTTGCCCTACTTGCTAATTCCTAAGGGCTTTTGTGCATACACATTGGGGGTTACTTTTCAATATTGCTCTTACCTTTACTTGTACTTGGTGTGCCGGATGTGTCAATGTCAGTGACCCCACTGACTGCTTCTGGGAGGAGTGTGGACTCCACTAGATCTTCCATCTTGGTGGAGGGTGTCTCTGTGGGTGGTCCGCCTCCTGAGCTCCTGGCCTCCTGCAGTCGTCTTGGCACCCTCTGCTTGGCACGGGACCGCAGGTCGTACCACCTCTTCTTTATTTCCTCCACAGAGCGCTGCGCTACTCCAACAGCACAGATTTTGGTCTGGATATCTGCCCAGAGTCTGCGCTTTTCACTCTCAGGCACCTAGAGTAAGCTTTTGCCGAACAAACGGTCATGGCTCCTGACCACCTCCTCTGTGAGCACCTCCAGCTCTTGCTCACTAGACTTTAGTTTACGCTTCCTTTTTCCCTTCTCCTTTCCCTGTGCAGAGGTGTCCATGGTGGTTCTGCAATGCTGCCTTCTTCAGCCCTTGCTCACTGTGGCTGGGCTGACTCTCTCTGAGTGCTAGTTTGGGTGTGTCACCTGCAAACTGCCTGGGATGACTCACTTCCTGCTTGTGATGTCATCAGGCTCCTTCAAAGGTATCAATACCCCACCTCAAGTTGTAACTGCTCTTTGTAACTCTTCTAGTACCATGTCCATTAAAGATGTTAAGGATGTCCAAACCCTGCTATCCATTGAACATAAGGAGGGTCTTCTTCCACCACTTTCAGAGATTCTTGCTGATCTGAGTATAGCCAGGGCACCCAGCGGCTTGAAAACTACTTCAAAATTTACACCTGTCATACCCAGGGACTATGATTTGATTCCTTCTACAATAAAATAACTAATGACCTCTACTCTATGGAGGAACAATATCTTTTAGGACAAAAGGCGATCTCCCTGCACAATATCACCAAAGCAGAAAAACGGGCCTTACAGTCTCTGAGTACATGTAAAGACATTGTAATTAAGGAAGCTGACAAGGGAGGGAACATTGTCATTATGGACAAAGTAGACTATATCTCTGAGTTGGATCGCCAACTTTCTGATGGTACCGCATATCAGAAACTCAACCACAACCCCATGATGGGGCTAAACAGTTGCGTACAACTCAAACTACAAACATGGCTGAATCTTGATCTCATCTCGGAAATGGAGTATAAATATTTGTGTAACACCACACCCACCTCGCCATGCATTTACATATTACCTAAGATACACAAATCAGTCACTTTCCCTCCAGGCAGACCCATCATTTCGGGCATTGGCTCCCCTATGGATAAATTATCGGAATACATCGATATTTTTCTTCAGCCCTTTGTCCATAATCTACCTTCATATATCAGGGATACCAAGGATCTACTTTGTAAGGTCGCAGACTTTGAATGGACGGAGGGACATTACCTAGTTACCTTTGATGTTACATCTTTATACACTAGTATTCCCAGAGCAGAGGGCTTGCTAGCCATTCAACACTATCTGGATACTAGAGCTGCGTCTCTACTGGAACACACCAACATGCTCTTGGATCTTATAGGCACAGTCTTAGATAATAACATCTTCTTGCATGATGGCTGCTTGTATCGACAGATACAAGGAGTGGCCATGGGGGCTAAGTTTTCTCCATCTTATGCCAACCTGTATATGGGGTACCTGGAAAAAACACATGTATGACAATTCTGTCCTTCCACTTTGACACAACACATTTTGTATTGGGGAAGGTACATTGATGATATTTTGGTTTTCTGGTCGGGAGATGCACAGACATTGGGTCTTTTCATTCAACATCTTAATGCCAATACGTTTAACATCAAGTTTACACATGAAGCCAGTCAGTCTTCCATAAATTTCCTTGATCTTACACTCTACATTGAACATGGGAAGATCTGCACCAAACGTTTTAGGAAGCCCACAGCATGCAATGCGATCCTACATGCTACTAGCTCACACCCTAGATCTCAGATAAAATCCATCCCCTTTGGGGAAATGACTAGGATTCGCCGAAATTGTAGTGAGGACCGGATTTTTCAGGAGGAATTGCATAACATGGAGCTACGATTTAGCTGTAGGGGTTACCACTCCCATCTCTTGAAAGGGGCCAGTAATAAGATTAAGAAAATCAAACGTTCTGACCTCCTTATTAATTCCAAAAAAGAGAAGACACACAAACAACTCTCTCTCATCATGAATCATAGTGCACTCAGTTCACAGATTTTTAAAACTATACGTAAACATTGGCCGCTACTATTAACAGATAATACACTGAAGAGCGGTTTATCAACAAGACCGAGCATCATATATGAGAGGTCTTACTCTACGTGACCACTTATGCCACAGTTTTATTCCATCTGTTAATAACGACACCTGGTTGCCCAAACCCCCACCAGGCACATATAAGTGTGGCCAATGTAATATTTGCAGTTACATTAAGGACAAGACAGTGTGTTTTCAGTATAACACACGTCACACACAGAATTAAGCATTTCATCAATTGTAATACGGAATTTGTTGTGTATTGTATTGTATGTACCTGTGGTCTCATTTATGTTGGAAATGCCATCCGGCCTCTGAAAGAAAGAATACAGGAACACCTGAGAGCCATCCGGTCTTCAAATACAAACTATCCATTTGCGACACACTACAATGAGGTACATGGACAAAGAGAAGTCTTGAATATTTTGATACATGGAATTGACTCGATAACTAAACCACAGAGAGGTGGCAATAGGACTTTGGCCTTAAGAAGCCTTGAGAGCAGGTGGATCATGAAACTAAGGGCTGTGGAAAAGGGCCTGAATATTCAGAAGGACCTACATGTGTTCCTTTAATGTTGTGTATTCTGTCTCCCTACTGCTTGGGCCTTGGTCTCCTGTACGTGTCTTTGTTCTCAGGGGATATGCCCGAAAATAGACGTATTTACATCTACGTTATTCGAAGTAACAATACCCAATATCTGAATGTTATAATATACAGGATTGACAAAGTGCTTTGTGGCATATGTTTCATATGTATCGCTGTCATAATGTTGCACAAATATGGCTTTCGCTTTTTATAGGACAGCTATTATATGCCATGTGTCACAATAGATGTAGATAATTCGGGGTTCTCTTGCATACTCAAGACTCTACTTTAACTTTCCAAGTCACTTAGTCCGAACAGTGTGCGCACTCACATTCACATCTCTTTCTGTCTTTCCCTTATTGTACACTTATTTCCATTTTGGCCTAACCTAATTTGCATGTGGTTCTCTTCTTTTCTATAAAATATTTATTTTTATTTTCATTTATATATCAGGCCTCCAACCCTTTTACGCCTTCATACCAATTCTATTGCTAGACTTCCTCTCTCATCATAATACCATTACAACTCCAATTTAGGTTTTATAGAAGTAACGCCTGCTGTGCACCTGTTTGACATTTTAAAGTCATTTTCTAGCTGTTCACTTTACTTTTCTGGAATGCTACTACTCTATCTCTATTCTGCTCTTATACTAAATATGCTTTGCATTGATCTAATTGGATCAGCCAGATCGCCAAAGATGGCCCCCATAGTCTTTCTAGGCTCCTGCTATACCTTTGTCCTTCTTCTTCTTTTCTTTTTTTTTCATAGTCCGCTCTTTATTTTTATTGCCAGGTCCCCACGTGTACGTGATAACGCAGTGCGGCGCTGGGCTATATTTATTTCCGACACCGCACGCACGCCGGTTAATTGTTTTTCCTGCCTCTCGGGACCATTGAGAGGACAGGTAAGGGCCGTTCGTGCTTTTGTTGTTTGTTTTCTGTTGCTCGGCAGTTGCCGAATGTGGCCGGCTTCTCTCGGCCCGCATTCCACGAACTGGTTGACTCTTTACTTGTATTTAATCATTAAATCCATGAGGGCATCATTTTTGTGAAATGTTCTTTTCTTTTTAGGAACGGTTCAATGTTTGCGCCCTTCCAGTATATACTATCTGGGGTGAGGCATACTTAGGGAGTCATTCCAACCCTGGCGGTCGGTGTTAAACCTGCGGCCAAACCGCAAACAGGCTGGCGGGGTAAAAAATTGAATTCCGACCCTGGCGGAAACCGCCAACAGAGACCGCCATATTACCACACCGCCCGCCACGGCGGCACAAACAAACAGCGCGGCGGTCACCGCCAACAGACAGGCGGGAGACAATGTACCGCCCACTGTATCACAAGCTACCAATCCGCCACCTTTTCCGGGGCGGTAGCCCCGCCGATAAAAACACGGCGGAAACAGCCATTTCGAAGGGAAAACGCCCACCTCCATATACCCCACGAGGAATCAGGACAGCATGGAACCCGAACTCCACATACTCCCAGCGATAGTGTTCCTACTCCTCTACCAGGAGCACGAACGCCGGCGCAGAAGACAACGGTGAGTACAGCACCTTAGACACAGGGGAGGGGGGGGAAGAACATATTACAGGTACACACATACGCAACACACCCACCCTCACCCTCACCCTCACCCACTACAACACACACATCAATGCATAGCAACACATCAGAGTGACACCCCCCAAACCCCCCCGGAATAATGGAAATACAAAAGGAAATGATTCTAAACATTGGAATATATTGTATAACTGGCTTAAAAATATATCTACACATCGAAAAACTTATATACATAAATGTACAAGTCCGAGCATTGTAGCATGCATTGTCCGTGGACCACTGGGCCCAAATCACATGGGCAAAGCCCACACAAGATACCTGACTCCAACGGAGAGAACACTGCAGGGGCATCAGATAGCAAAACTACAGGCACCTCAGGGGGAAGGGAAGGGGGGGCACCTCAGCCAGATGAGTGAACGACGCCAGATCCACGAGGCGCCTCCATGGCCACTGTTCAATCCTGGGGAGTGCAAAGCCACAGTCTCACAAGTCTCTGCAGTGGGTGGTTTGCCCACTGGACCATCCTGGGGAGTGCAAACCCACAGTCTCACAAGTGGATAACAGTCTCCACTGGTTCTGGAGGGGGCTTTGTGCCCAGAGTGCTTCGTGCAGCCCTGCCCAACACAGATGCGGGCCAGCCCCTGCGGCTCATGGGGCAGCGGTGCTTGAGACGGCGGTGCACAGTTCAGCGGTGCTTGAGATGAAGGGCCCAGTTCAGCGGTGCTTGAGATGAAGGGTCCAGTTCAGCGGTGCTTGAGACAGCGGTGCCCAGTTCAGCGGTGCTTGAGACGGCGGTGCACAGTTCAGCGGTGCTTGAGATGAAGGGCCCAGTTCAGCGGTGCTTGAGATGAAGGGCCCAGTTCAGCGGTGCTTGAGACGGCGGTGCACAGTTCAGCGGTGCTTGAGACGGCGGTGCACAGTTCAGCGGTGATTGAGGCGGCGGTGGACAGTTCAGCGGTGCTTGATACGGCGGTGCCCAGTTCAGCAGTGATTGAGATGAAGGGCCCAGTTCAGCGGTGCTTGAGACGGCGGTGCACAGTTCAGCGGTGCTTGAGATGAAGGGCCCAGTTCAGCGGTGCTTGAGACGGCGGTGGCCAGTTCAGCGGTGCTTGAGACGGCGGTGCCCCGTTCAGCGGTGCTTGAGACGGCGGTGCACAGTTCAGCGGTGCTTGAGATGGCGGTGCACAGTTCAGCGGTGCTTGATACGGTGGTGCCCAGTTCAGCGGTGCTTGAGATGAAGGGCCCAGTTCAGCGGTGCTTGAGATGGCGGTACACAGTTCAGCGGTGCTTGAGATGAAGGGCCCAGTTCAGCGGTGCTTGAGACGGCGGTGCACAGTTCAGCGGTGCTTGATACGGCGGTGCCCAGTTCAGCGGTGCTTGAGATGAAGGGCCCAGTTCAGCGGTGCTTGAGACGGCGGTGCATAGTTCAGCGGTGCTTGAGATGAAGGGCTCAGTTCAGCGGTGCTTGAGACGGCGGTGCACAGTTCAGCGGTGCTTGAGATTAAGGGCCCAGTTCAGCGGTGCTTAAGACGGCGGTGCCCAGTTCAGCGGTGCTTGAGATGAAGGGCCCAGTTCAGCGGTGCTTGAGACGGCGGTGCACAGTACAGCGGTGCTTGAGATGAAGGGCCCAGTTCAGCGGTGCTTGAGATGAAGGGCCCAGTTCAGCGGTGCTTGAGACGGCGGTGCACAGTTCAGCAGTGCTTGAGATGAAGGGCCCAGTTCAGCGGTGCTTGAGACGGCGGTGCCCAGTTCAGCAGTGCTTGAGGCGGCGGTGCCCAGTTCAGCAGTGCTTGAGGCGGCGGTGCCCAGTGCAGCGGATCTGGCCATGGCGTGGAGGTCATTTGCCACCTGTCCTGTGGCTGGCGGAGCCTTCCTGCCCATCTGTCCTGTGGCTGGCGGGGCCCTCCTGGGCTGCAGTGCCGGGCCTGTTGGTGGCCTCCTGCCCTCCTGGGATGGGGCTGGCGGGGCCCTCCTGCCCACCTGGGATGGGGCTGGCGGGGCCCTCCTGGCCAGCTGGGCTGATGGCGGTGTTGTCGGGCGTGCTGCCCTTCCCAGCCTTCCCTGATCGCCTGTGGCCTTTCCCCACCTTGGGTGGTGTGCCAGCTGTCTCCACACTTCCTGCTGGAGCCATGGTAGAGGTTTTAGTCCCTGCTGTTTTCACCCTCTCGCGCCGGCCACTGCCTATCTTTGGATGTTTCTCCGGGGGTGGGCTGCCCGTGCCTTGGCTCCGTACTGAACTTGCTGCCCTGGAGGGTGGGGGACTCCACAGTCCATGGCAGACTGTCATGACAGGGCCCGGTTTTGTCGTGGCTGAGGTGCTGACTATAGTCCTATGACATGGACGGGGTGGGGGAGTTGGTGGAAAGAGGTTGAGTTTGGACAGGAAAAGCTTCTTAGGAGCAGTGGGACGGGTAGGTGTAGTGGGTATGGGAGTGGAGGAAGAGGTTGTGGTTGTAGGAGTATTAAGTCTGGTGTCTTTGGGTGCAGATGTTTGGGCTGGAGCCTGTCGTGAGATGGATGGCTGTTGGGCGGGTGGCTGCCTGCGTTTGTGTATCTTGGAAGAGGGGGTCCCAGACACACTGGGAGAGGACACAGGGGACGTGTAAATGGTAGTGGGGGTGGTGACTGCACGTGTGCGGGGGGTTCTGGTGTGTGTGCTGGTGATGGAAGTAGTGGCTGAAGATGTTGTGCATGCAGGTGTGAGTGGAGACGTGACAGTGAGGGAGGAGGGAGACGAGGAGGAGGGGGACACAGTGGAGGCTGTGGGTGTTGGTATGTCTGTATGTGGATGTTGCTTGTGTGAATGCCTGTTTGATGTGTGGTGCTTATGTCTGCCTGAGCTTCCCTTGGGTGTTGAGGTGTGTGCAGGCTGGTCTGATGGTGTGTCAGGGATAGGCAGAGGTACAGGTGATAGGGTCTGGGTGGAGGAAGTTGGAGGGGGGAGGCTAGTGACAGGGACAATGGCTGCCATCAGTGCTGAGGCCAGAGTGTTGAACGATTGCTGTAGGGCAGCCTGACCAGAATGAATGCCCTTCAGGTATGCATTACTCTGGTGCACCTCTCTTTCGACACCCTGGATGGCATTCAAAATGGTAGACTGCCCAACAGTGAGCGTCCTCAGGAGGTCAATGACCTCCTCACTGAGGGCAGCAGGGGTGACTGGGGCAGGGCCTGAGGTGCCTGGGGAGATGCCCACCTTCCTGGGTGAGCGGGCACGGGGCAAATGCTGAGGGGCTGCTGGGAGGGCGGTGCTGGTGCGGTGGGTGGCGGCTGTACCTGTTGTTGCGGGGGGCACATATGTTGCCGCCACCACAAGGGAGCTCCCTTCAGAGGACGAGTCCGTGTCGCTGATGTCTGCCCGAGTCCCTGCTGTGGAGCTCCCCTCGCCCTCCGTCCCACTGGTGAATTCAGAGTCCGTTGCATGGCCCTCTATGGCCATGTGGGATGCAGCTCCCTCGTGCTCCGATGCCACTTCTCCTCCGCCTGATGATGCTAATGCACACATGAACAGGAAGACCACAAAAAAGGGGGGGGGGGGAGAAAATAAAGATATGTTGAGTGCATGCATTGGCGACGACGTTGGCGGACAGGACAGACACAGAAGCCCCCTGCACTACGCCGCGCACTTGGGGTCGACTACTCAATCCGTGGAACATCGCCTGCAAGCCTATGGACGACATCTGCACACATAGATGACACAGGGCCTTGATTAGCTGTACTTGGCACCCTACAGAGGTGGGGGGCGGGGGCACAGGGCCATGCCTTACGGAGGGGCCTAGCCTACAGAAATCGCCCTGGCCTAGGGATACCCACAGCCCTCCTCCCCCACCCAGACACCTCCACTGCGCGCAAAGTCAACAGAATGAGAGTGTACTCACCCCCTTGTGTCTGCTGTGATGTCCAAATCGGGGTAGGCCACCGCCAGGATCCGGGACATCAGGGGGGTCAAAGTCCGACTGGCAGCCCTCCCACGTTGGGAGGCCATCCCCAGCTGAGCCTCCGCCGTCTTCCTGCTCCAGCGTCGGATGTCCTCCCATCTCTTCCGGCAGTGGGTGCCCCGTCTGTGGTGGACCCCCAGGGTCCGGACGTCCTTGGTGATGGCACGCCAAATATCGATCTTCTGGTGGGCGCTGACCTATGTGAAATGTACAGGGGGGGAAAAATATTCATCACCATCTGCATGCTCAATGTGAGTGGCCCCCCCCATCCCTACCCTTGCCATGTGGCACATGCTCTCATCAGTCATTTGATGCATTCCTCAATCGCTCCCCTCCCCACCAACATTCATCCACCCCACTCAACACAGGCATTGCCCACAAAGCATGGTCCCAGTGTACTTACCTGTTGGTCTGGAGGACCGTAGAGTAGCGCATACTGGGGGAGGACCCAATCCACAAGTTTCTCCAATTCCTGAGCAGTGAAGGCAGGGGCCCTTTCCCCAGTCGCATGAGCCATTGTCTCTTCCAGACCGAGGTCACAGCAGCACTTGCAGTGTAGGTCCTCTCCTGTCGAAGATCAGGTATCGAGTGATTACGCTGATAGCAAATGGCAGTCACGCCCGCAGCTGTGCGTACCGCGGGGGTGCGTACCGCGACCACCGGCGCACATCTTCATTGGCTCCTGAGACCCATAGGGTTCAATGTTAACCAATGGTGCTTAGCGCCGCGGTCTTTGACCGCCTACCGCCACGGTGTGCCATGCCAGCGCATTTACCTCACATCCCATTGTTGCACTTCACAGGTCAGGCAGCCGCCATTTCAGGGGCCCACATGGCTTTCTTTCTACTGCGTCACACATACCTAGGCCTTGCATCAACACTCATACAAGCCACTCAATGCATTGGGAATCGTGTTATGTGCAAGCTGTGGTTACGTACCTGTGGGTTGATTGACTCTGTGCTCGCTGTTGTCCTTCATAGGCACCGTCTGCTGGGACATGCGAGGAGATGGAGGAATCTTCCCGTGTACAGACCGCTGGTGGACCTGTCGACAATGGAGGAAAGACATGTCATACTGACATACAGGCTTGACCGAGCCACTATCCATGAACTGTGTGCCCAGCTAGAGCCAGACCTGATGTCACCAATCTGCCAACGCACAGGGATCACCCCTCTAGTGCAGGTGCTGTCAGTGCTCCATTTCTTTGCAAGTGGGTCATTTCAAACAACAGTGGCCATATCATCAGGGATGTCTCAGCCTATGTTTTCCAAGGTGTTGTCCAGAGTGTTGTCTGCCCTGCTGAAACACATGCGCAGCTACATCGTTTTCCCTGAGGTGGGGGATTTGCCTACAGTGAAAGGTGACTTCTATGTCCTTGGACATATCCCCAACATCATAGGTGCCATTGATGGGACACATGTGGCTTTGGTACCCCCCAGCAGGAGTGGACAGGTGTACAGAAACAGGAAGAGTTATCATTCGATGAATGTACAGATGGTGTGTTTGGCAGACCAGTACATCTCCCATGTGAATGCCAAGTTCCCTGGCTCAGTTCATGACGCGTACATCATGCGGAATAGCAGCATCCCTTACGTGATCGGTCAACTCCAGAGGCACTGTGTGTGGCTAATTGGTGACTCTGGTTACCCCAACCTGTCATGGCTACTGACCCCAGGGAAGAATCCCAGGACAAGGGCAGAGGAACGCTACAATGAGGCCCATGGCCGAACTAGGAGGGTGATCGAGCGGACCTTCGGCCTCCTGAAGGCCAGGTTCCGGTGCCTCCATATGACAGGTGGTTCTCTCTACTACTCACCAAAGAAGGTGTGCCAGATCATCGTGGCCTGCTGTATGCTTCACAACCTGGCTTTGCGACGCCAGGTGCCTTTTCTGCAGGAGGATGGTCCAGATGGTGGTATTGTAGCAGCTGTGGAGCCTGTGGAGAGTGAAGACGAGGAAGCCGAAGAGGACGACATAGACAACAGGAACACAGTAATACAGCAGTATTTTCAGTGACACACAGGTAAGAATCCACACCAGCATATTACATATACTTAACCACTACTACGTCTCTACTGTCTGTCCTTTTCCCCCAGTGTATAGTAACTGAGTTGTGACTTTCCCTTCCGATTTCAGAGATGTGGGCCCCACTGCGTGACATCTGCTTTGTTTCCCCATGGACTACATTGTCCATGGGGAATCATGGCATCACAATGTAAATATGCATTTTGGCACAGTAATCTCTAATACATTTGTACCAAATCACAGACGGACTCCAGAATGTTTTGTGCAATAACTGTGTTTATTTCTGTGCTCTATATTGGTGGGTGGTTGCAAATCGGTGAGGGGTGATGGTGGAGGATTGTCCATGGCAGAGTCCAGACTAGTATTATCACAGGTGCATTGTCCAAATGGCTGTGGGAAGTGGAGCAGGGGCAGTTTAAGGGTGGACAGGGTGACAATGTGGGTCAGTGGGATGACAATCAGGGAGGTATCCTTTGCTGGCGGGGGTCTTGGCATCTTACTCTGTCTTCTTCCTGCATCTCAGGGCCCGCTTGCGGAGTGGTTCTCCTTCTGCAGGGGGTGGGGTGCTGGTGGCCTGTTGGTCCTGTGGCGGGGCCTCCTGTCCACTAGCGCCGGCAGAGGTGGTAGGCAGTTCTTGGTCCATGCTAGTGTCAGGGGCCCTTTGTGGTGCCACAATGTCCCGCAATGTGGTGACTACCTGATTCAGAGCCCCTACAATGGGGCCCAGGGCGGAACTGATGGTTTGTAGTTCCTCCCTGAACCCCAAATACTGTTCCTCCTGCAGGATCTGGATCTCCTGAAACCTGGCCAGTACCGTCGCCATCGTCTCCTGGGAATGATGGTAGTCTCCCATGATGGAGGAGAGGGCCTCGTGGAGAGTGGGTTCCCTGGGCCTGTCCCCCCCCTGTCGCACAGCAGCCCTCCCAGTTCCCCTGTTTCCCTGGGCCTCTGTCCCCTGGACCATGTGCCCACTACCACTGCCCCCAGGTCCAAGTTGTTGTTGGGGTGGTGGGTTAACCTGGGTGCCCTGTAGTGGTGGACACAGTGCTGATTGACGTGTCCAGGGGACAGAGGTATGGGCCCGCTGGGTGGGTGCTGTGCTGGTGTTCCCAGAGGGGGGAAGGTCTGCTGTGGCCTGTGGCTGTCTGAGGGGAACCGACTGTCCCGAGGTCCCCGACGGGCCGGGCTGGTCATCTAGATCCAGGTCGACAGAGGTGCTGTCATCACCGTGGGCCTCTTCTGGTGGTGGAGTGGTCATTTGTGGACCCTCCTGCGCGGTGACGTGGAGTTCGGGTCCTGCAGGGGTATAAATGGATGGTTATTGCATCCGTGTGTGCCATAGCATGCAATGGGTGGGTGCCCGTGTACCCCAGTGCTGGCATTCCTGTGTGGGGGCTTTTGTGACGGTGGTTTGGGGGGGATGGGGATGTGCAGTGGGCATGCTTTGGTGATGGGTGTCGATGCTTTGTGGTCGCATGCAGGGCTTGGGGTTGGGATGGGTGGGTTGTGATGGTGAGACATTTGCAAGGAGTAGGTGTGATGGGGGTGAGGGTGAGGGTGGGGGTATGAGTTGGCATGCTGGTGGGGTGGGGGGGATGAAGTAGTGAAGATGAGACTTACCAGAGTCCATTCCTCCAGATACTCCTGCGAGGCCCTCAGGATGCAGGATCGCCAAGACCTGCTCCTCCCATATTGTAAATTCTGGGGGAGGAGGTGGGGGTCCGCCGCCAGTCCGCTGCACCGCGATGTTTTGCCTGGATACCATTGAACGCACCTTCCCTCGTAGGTCGTTCCACCGCTTCCTGATGTCGTCCCTATTTTTTGGGTGCTGTCCCACTGCATTTACCCTGTCGACTATTCTGCTCCATAGCTCAATCTTCCTGGCAATGGTGGTGTGCTGCACCTGTGTCCCGAAGAGCTGTGGCTCTACCTGTACAATTTCCTCCACCATGACCCTGAGTTCATCCTGGGGTGTCTTTGCGGTGCCATGGGGTGGTGTGGGTGATGTGTTGGGTGGATTGTGTGGTGCTAAGTGTGATGATGTGTATTGGTGTGTTGTGTGAAGTGCGTGGTATTATTGCTGGGTGAAAGTAAAATGCGCGTCTGGGTGCTCGGATCTCTATTTCTCTGTGCGTGGTCCCGATTCTGGAGGAGTGGGGGTTTGAGGGTGATGTGGGTGTGTGTTTTATATTCAAGTGGGTGTGTGGGAGTGGTGTTTGTATGTGTATCAGGTGTGTGTATTTTGATTTGTCCAATGTGGTTGTGTTTTGTAAGTGTGTTTGTATTTTGAGCGCGGCGGTGTGTACCGCCAATAGAATACCGCGGTTGAAAGACCGCCGCGTGGATTCGTGTGTCGTGATAGTGTGGGCATATTCTGTTGGCGTGACGGTGGAGGTTTGGTCATCGCCAGTTTCTCGCTGGCCTTTGATGTGGCGGACTTTTGTGGATGTCTGTATTTTGGCGGTTTGCCTGATGTGGGTCAGAATGACCGTGGCGGTTTACCGTGGCCGCGGCGGTATGTTGGCGGTCTTCTGACAGCGGTAAGCTGATTTTACCGCCAAGGTTGGAATGACCACCTTAGTTTGTAAGACACTTAGGCCCTCATTCTAAGTCTGGCGGGCGGCGGAGGCCGCCCGCCAGACTTCCCCCCTCCAAAATACCGCTCCGCGGTCCAGAGACCACGGAGGGTATTCCAAGTTTTCCCCTGGGCTGGCGGCCAAAAGGCCGCCCGCCAGCCCAGGGGAAAACAACCTTCCCACGATGAAGCCGGCTCGTAATCGAGCCGGCGGAGTGGGAAGGTGCGACGGGTGCTACTGCACCCGTCGCGTATTTCACTGTCTGCTATGCAGACAGTGAAATACTAGCGGGGCCCTCTTACGGGGGCCCCTGCAGTGCCCATGCCATTGGCATGGGCACTGCAGGGGCCCCCAGGGGCCCCGCGACACCCCCTACCGCCACCCTGTTCCTGGCGGGCGAACCGCCAGGAACAGGATGGCGGTAGGGGGTGTCAGAATCCCCAAGGCGGCGCAGCATGCTGCGCCGCCTTGGAGGATTCATTTGGGCAGCGGGAAACTGGCGGGAGACCGCCAGTTGTCCCGGTCCGACCGTGGCGTTACCGCCGCGGTCGGAATGCCCAAGGGAGCACCGCCGGCCTGTCGGCCCCCGTTGGCCCTGGCGGTTCTGTACCGCCAGGGTCATAATGAGGCCCTTATTCTTTTCATTTTATTTTCCTATACATTTTTTTTTTCAGTTACCATACCAATATACATACAGCCCTTTTAAACATAGCATTTGAACCTTCTCTTGGGTTAGACGTATGTGCCTAAGAATTATGTTAGAGTTAATTTATTATTTAGGGTTCCCCTTTGAAACATTGGTATCGGTATTCTGGGGTTTGATAATTTTTTTCAATCATGGAACGAAGTGTAATTATTATTCTATTCCCTCATTCTTATTTGTTTTCACTTTACATATTGGTATATATACAAAATGCACAGATATATGTACCTTTCCTTTTTTTGGGTTAGACACTCTTTTTCCTTTACATGTCTGCGATTTTATGTGCTCGGCGTGTGGTGGTTTCCGCCCTTGGTGTTTTTTTGTTTTTTGCTTTTTGCTCTAAATTATTTCTTGTTCCATAGAAGTTTGGGCTTATCAGGGCCTGCCACGTACAATTTTCAACACTTCAGATGTTTGTCTTATTCAGCCATTTCATCATACAGGACCTACGATTTTCTCTCGAATGGAGACATCCTTTTGGACTCAGTATCTCATCGAGCTATATGGTGTGCTTGGGAGAATTGTTCCCATCCTTGCTACAATTCTTCTTTTTTGGGCTTTTATAACATACCCTGTTGTACACTCTGGGGGTCTCTGTTGCTCATTTAAATATAGGGTGACAGTTTTCTCAGCCCCTACTGTAGCATTCTGTTTACATATTCATCCCGTTGGTGTCTTTTCGGCACTTTTCTGACATTTGTCTGGCCACTGTATGGTCTGTATATCTATTGCACTCATTTCTCTTTGGGTAACCTAATATGGTCTACAGCGTTTAACGCAGAATGGCTCACTTAGTTCTCCTATTCACATAACTATTTAACATTCGGCTGACACTCTGGGTCTTATGTTAACAATTGCACTTTTTGTAATTTCTTTTCTTTTTACACCACTTTTGATAACTCGCAGGGGTTATTTATCTCATACCTAGCATGAGAGTATCTCAATTCTATAATCTTTTGTAGCTTTTTATGGCTGTTAAATCTTGGAATGCACCACTTATATTTCCACTTATGAAAATCATATGTTTTGTCTTTGTACACCGTTTGTGTTTTGTGTGAATCATCCACTATATATACGCCATTTGGTGTTTGTAAAGAGATATCCTTTTTCCCTTGTTACAGCCTTGAAAAAGTCCGGTTGGACGAAACACTTGGTTGTCTCTCAAAATTGATGTGCTTACTTGGCTGTCTCAGAAAATTGATGTGCTTACTTTTTTCCAACACAAGGAATTAAAACCTTTTGGATTCTTGCATATTCTGGACTTATCATTTGGAGTGCCCTGGTACTTTCTGTTTTCACAATGTTGTGGGTGTTGTGGTCTTCTGTGTGTCACTCTGCCTATTACATTGCATGTGCTACTTTCAGCTCTGGGTTGTGGACTACCACTCCCATAAGGCATTTTTGTGCTGCTTCTAAGATGTGGAATGGACTACTTCTCACAATGCTTTGCCCTACTTGCTAATTCCTAAGGGCTTTTGTGCATACACATTGGGGGTTACTTTTCAATATTGCACTTACCTTTACTTGTACTTGGTGTGCCGGATGTGTCAATGTCAGTGACCCCACTGACTGCTTCTGGGAGGAGTGTGGACTCCACTAGATCTTCCATCGGGGTGGAGGGTGTCTCTGTGGGTGGTCCGCCTCCTGTGCTCCTGGCCTCCTGCAGTCGTCTTGCCACCCGCTGCTTGGCACGGGACCGCAGGTCGTACCACCTCTTCTTTATTTCCTCCACAGAGCGCTGCGCTACTCCAACAGCACAGATTTTGGTCTGGATATCTGCCCAGAGTCTGCTCTTTTCACTCTCAGGCACCTGGAGTGAGCTTTTGCCGAACAAACGGTCATGGCTCCTGACCACCTTCTCTGTGAGCACCTCCAGCTCTTGCTCACTAAACTTTAGTTTATGCTTCCTTTCTCCCTTCTCCTTTCCCTTTGCAGAGGTGACTTGCTCACTGTGGCTGGTCTGATTCTCTCTGAGTGCTAGTTTGGGTGTGGCACCTGCAAACTGCCTGGGATGACTCACTTCCTGCTTGTGATGTCATCAGGCTCCTCCAGGTGTGCATTTTGCAATTTGCTATTTTCAATTACCAAATCGCAATTTGCGTTCTCGCAAATTGCGATTCGGTATTTGGGCCTCGCAAACCACAAATAGCGAATTTTAAGAAATCGCTAATTCCGATTCGCAATAGTGATACATGGCCTATTGCGACTCGGAAATAGCGATTTCTTAAAAATCGCTATTTGCGATTCGCAAGGCCATTTCATGATACATCTGGCCCTTGGTGAAGTGTTAGTAGTAGACAGAGGCCCTCATTCTGACCCTGGCGGTCTTTGACCGCCAGGGCGGAGGACCGCGGGAGCACCGCCGACAGGCCGGCGGTGCTCCAATGGGGATTCCGACCGCGGCGGTAAAGCCGCGGTCGGACCGGCACCACTGGCGGGCTCCCACCAGTGTACCGCCGCCCCATTGAATCCTCCACGGCGGCGCAGCTTGCTGCACCGCCGCGGGGATTCCGACACCCCCTACCGCCATCCAGATCCCGGCGGTCCGACCGCTGGGATCCGGATGGCGGTAGGGGGGGTCGCGGGGCCCCTGGGGGCCCCTGCAGTGCCCATGCCACTGGCATGGGCATTGCAGGGGCCCCCGTAAGAGGGCCCCTACATGTATTTCACTGTCTGCTGCGCAGACAGTGAAATACGCGACGGGTGCAACTGCACCCGTCGCACAGCTTCCACTCCGCCGGCTCGATTCCGAGCCGGCTTCATCGTGGAAGCCTCTTTCCCGCTGGGCTGGCGGGCGGTCTGAAGGCGACCGCCCGCCAGCCCAGCGGGAAAGTCAGAATTACCGCCGCGGTCTTTCGACCGCGGAACGGTAATCTGACGGCGGGACTTTGGCGGGCGGCCTCCGCCGCCCGCCAAGGTCAGAATGAGGGCCAGAAAGGCCTGACGGCAACTCACAGGAGGCACTGTTCAGCAACCCAAACATGAGAACAGTGTTAACTAGTCCAAAAACCACTGTCTGGCAACTCACAATTTAAGCTCACTCAGCTAGAAGGATGCCATTTGTCAAATGTGGGAATTAGACGGAGTGATATGACTACTAAGGCCAGGAAGACCCTGGGGCAGTAAAACCAACCACCAGCCTAGTGTTCTCTTGTCCAAAGACCATTGTTCGGAAACTCTCAATTGAAGTGTACCCACCTGGGAGGACAACATTTGTATAGTGTGTGCAGTACAGGGGTCACATGACTGTAACTCCTTGGTGGGTCTGTTACTGTCACTCCAACCACCAGTCCATTGTCCTCTTCTTAAAAGACTCCTGTTTGGTAACTCACACATGAAGTGTACTCACCTGGGGGATAATATTTGTAAGGTGTGCATACTAAATAGAGTGACCTAACCTGTAAATTCCAGCAGGCCCTGTATCTGTAACGCCAAACACCAGCACAGTGGTCACATGCTCATATACCCATGTGTGTCAACTTCCAAATGAATTATACTCACCTGGGGTATAACATTGGAAAAGCGTGTGAACCACATGGAATAACCTCACTGCAATTCACAGGAGGCACTCTTTCAGCAATTCAAAACACCAGAAAAGAATTAATTAATTGAAAGACCACTCAACTCTCAATTTAAGTTTACTCAGCTGAGAGGATACCATTTGTATAGTGTGTGAAGTAGAGGGAGTGACATGACCGCTAACGACAGGAGGGCCTATCACTGTTAATTCACTCACCAGCCCAGTGTCCTTAACTCCAAAGACTCCTGTTTGTTAACTCACAAATGAAGTGTATTCACCTGGAGGGGATAACATTTATATAGTGTGTTCTCTAGAGAGAGTGACATGACTCCAACTCCCATGAGGCCCTGTTTAAGTAACTCCAAACACCAGTCCAGTGTTCCCTAGTCAAACGACACCTGTGTCTTAACTCTCAATTTAAGTGTACTCACCTTGGAGGATAATATTTATATAGTGTGTATAGTATAGGGAGTTACATGACTTCAACTCCCAGGAGGCTCTGTTACTGTCACTCCAACCACCAGTCCAGTGTTCTCTTCTCCAAATACCCCTTTTTGGGAACTCACAAATGAGGTGTACTCACTGTGGGGAAGACATTTATCAAGTGTATGAAGTATGAAATGACTGCAAATGCCAGGATGTTCTGTCTCTCTATCTCCAAACACAGGTCCAGTGTTCCCATGCCCAAACACCCCTGTGTCTTAACTCTTATCTGGGAGGGTAACATTTGTATGGTGTTGGGTAGTAGAGGAATGCAAATCCCAATAGGCCATGTGTCCCTAACTCCAACCACAAAAATAATTTCACTTGTCCAAATCCATCTATTTATATACTCTCAATTGAAGTTTACTCACCTGGAACCATAACATTTGCCAAGTCTGTGTAGTATAAAGTGTGACCTGACTGCAACTCCCATGAGGCAATGTGTTAGTAACTCCATTCACCTGTCCAGTGGTCACTTGTCCAAATACCCTTGCCTGCTAACTCGCAATTGAAGTTTACTCATCTGGGAGTGACCAAGATACAGATCATGCTCAAGTCTGAGAAGTGTCTGGCACCTAGCTCCATCATGACCTATTAGTCCAAGATGAAACTATTGTGGAAAGGAACGACACCTTACCCAGTGTGCAAAACAATGATTCCAAAGGCCTCAAGATGCATCACCAGAATGGAATTGGCAGCAGACACATTCAAAATGCACTTACCATATAATCTCTCCAGTCACATATACAACAAAATCTTGGGCCTGCCTGCATTACAATCAACTAGCCTCAAAACGGGCAAAGCCATATCTTGCCTAGCCACTGGTTTACCCACACTGGTGGCAAGATGGCATTCTTAGGCTATCCTATCAAGGGCTAATGATCTGCACATTTCAGCACCTGCTTAAGTCAAAATGAATAGTCGTCTTCACACATGTCAGGCCAATACAACCAATCTCATGGCTATCTTCCACAAGAGGATTAACTGCTAATTAACTTTACACAAGGTCTATGCTTAATGTAAAAATAAATTGTCAAAGGTAGATGTCATAATACCATCACTAACATTTTATATTTTGCATCAACAGGTCGAGTTGCCACTGGGCACAGTGAAGCCACAGAAGAGACTGCCACTACCCACTTGGATGAAGCCCTCAGTAAAGAAGACACTCCTAGATGTCCGTCCTTGGAGGACAGTTCTGGCCTGTCTAGACAACCTGGTCAGATATCAACAGAGAGTCTCACTGTGGCCATATCACAACTTCCCAGCCTAGTTGCCTCAACATCATAGACATCATTGCCCCCCAGTCTGTGTACCAAGCACAGTGTCTACCATCTTGTGCCCTCCCAGTCCTGGATCCAGAGTTGCAGTGCAGCACTTCGGACAATAAGGGTCCAGGGACCAGTGTGAGAGGGCACCCTGTCGCAAGGGCACAGGCCCATGGGGATAGGGTTCATGTGAGGGATGCTGTGGGCCAGCAGGGCGAGGCCACTAGGACTGCTCCTGGCCAGGACACTATTGGCTATGTCTTTGGGTTCTATCAGGAGTTCTAAGGCGTGATGGGCCACGTCTTGACGAACTCCGGGAAATCAAGCATCTACAGAGGGACGTGCACAGGGACATGCGAGAACAGATGGAGGACCACAATACCAACATGGCCTCCCTAACAGGGTTGATGAGGGACATTCACACAGTCCTGAGCAGGGTTTATCCAAAACAATCTTCCCCTTCCTTTGGCTTATCAACACCAGGCACATCTACATCGGTGCCAGCCACCGGAAGGGAGGCCCTCCCAGTTGAAGAACCCACTCCAGGCACCGCTGCCTCTGTAGCAGCAGACCCCCCACCACGTAAGTGGGGATGTTCAGCCAAGAATCCAGTAGATACGGATGGCAAGACACCCACCACTGCCAGCAAGTGACCTCTTCCTAAAGGAACTCCTTTGTGTGCCACACATTCACTCTGTTGACTGTTCCTGAACAACCTACCAGTGCCAATGGGAAGAATACTCTTGACTTTTGACTCCCAGTGGTGTGGCATATACTCCAATGATTTCATTCTCATTCACCATGACATACACCTTTCCTTTATGTTTTCTTCTTTTCTGTCCACATGTTATTTACTGCATCAGCACTATAAGACATTCACCAATCACAAACAAGAATGTGAGTAAAAGTACATATTCCAGGGTATAACCCCCTAGAACACGGAAGGGAGGGATTTGTCAAACATTGTCCTGTAGAATATGCAAAAGTTAAAGTGGATGATGTCAGCAGCTTGAGCCTTATTACATACCACACCAAAGTAGTCCAGCATCACAAATCCAAGATGCAGACACATGGCAGTACGACAGTCCCTAATCACAGGCCCATCATAATCCGATGACCATGCATCTAGTGGTATGACACAAATGAATGTCAGTGTTGTGGCGTAGGCACTGTGGCCTGCAGTGATGAAACACATCTACAGCTACAAACAGGTCATACAAGAATAGTGTTTAGCCAATGTGAAGGATGACTGACTTGGTCACAATCGATGACTATATATTCATGCCCACATAATGGCAAATATGATGCAATCGGACCACACAACACACAAAACAAATCCAATGTGCCCTTCTGACCTTCCACCCAAACACTGTGCAAGTTGCCTTGGCATAGGTCTCAAACACCTCACATCTGTAATCTACATTACCTGGAACAATCCATGTCCACTTTGCATGTCAGAACAGCATCAGACACCTGCCAATGTCACAACTCTGAAATGCCCACATGAGGAGGTCATGGTGAAGGTACTTGTACATAGACAAAACAAGGAATATATGGCTTGAAAACATACCTATTACTCAAATCACATAGCAAGCAACTGGAAATGTAATTACATTTCAATGGAACTGACACAAACAAAGCAACATCATCAAGTTGGGGTTATGTCAAAGGGTAATTCTTCAAGCAACCTTTGGCAGTAATAGTGTAGAGTATCAGCTCCCTAGTTGTTGCTCAAACAATCAACTCCAAACATTCTCAATTATAGTTCAATGTACAGTCACAGTCCTTACATCACATGACATACTTACACTCATGAAAAGTAGCTGTTGATATGACCTTCCCACAAGTCAGCTCCTTCCTCCTCACCACTGTCATTCTCAATTGGCATTTCAGGGGGCTCACCAAGTGGCACTGCATGCTCCCCCTTCTCTGGGATGTACAGGATAATCCTATCCCAGGGTGGTGTTGTGAAGCATGCAGCAGCCTAGAGAGATCTGACACACTTTCACAGGTGAGTAGAGGAGGCCTCCACCAGTCCTATACAGACACCCAAATATGGCCTTCAGGAGCCCAAAAGCCCGCTCCACTACCCGCCGTATTCTTCCAAGGGTCTCATTGAAGTGGACTTCACGTGACGTAGTTGGATTACTTAGTGGCATCAACAACCAAGGACGGTTTAGAAATGCGGAGTCTCCTCTTAAGGAATTGGACATATGGGCACAGATGAATCACTCACTTCATGATTGTAGCACCTGACATTGCACAAACACAAACAGGACAGATGTGTCTTACCAACCAGCCAGGTCCTCTCTGAGTACAGCTGTAACATATTTTGGCTCTTCAGCATTATGAAGGATGTGTGCAAAACCATAAAAGTTAGCCTTCACATGGGCTAAATCTTCATGCTGGGGAAACCGGAAAAGCTGTCAAGGTGTTTCAACATTGCTGAGAGGAAATCCTTCATCACCAGACTGAACATAGGTTAGAACATACCAGCAGATAGGGCCATTGTATGTTGCAAGGACCCTGTGGCTAGGAAGTGCAATACGACATGACTTGTACAATGGGTGGTATGCTGGTTGGATAACAAATAGCTGGCATCAGTTCTGGCTACAACTGACAACATAAGTTCATTATTGTATGCCCATCCATGCGGTAATACATTATTATGGCCCTCATTAGGACCTTGGCGGCAAATGCCGACCACCGCCACGGTGACGGCCACCAACATACCTTTGCTGTGGTTACCGACTGTCCATGGCATTATGATCGTAGATGGAATCCTGCCAAAAGACTGGCGGAATTCCATCTATGGTCATGGCGGTGGACAGCGGTAAGGTGGCGCTGCTGCCAGCAGCAGTGCCACACCAGCAATACACTGCCTATCGTGTCATGTTTCATGATACGGCCTTGCAGTGTTTTGCTGGCAGAGGCTGCTACTGACACCAGCGCCACGTCCTGTCTCCTTCCGGAAGACCCCTGCAAGCAGGTAAATCGGGTTCTCGGACAGGAGAGGGGGTGAGGGGTGTTGTGTGCGCAACATGTCATTTTTAAAAATGCATTTGTAATGTATTTGAAAAAATTGCACATTCTTAACACTAAACTTGAGTTTGTGGTAATTGCATTTCCTAAATTCCAAATTCGCATTTAGGAAATGCATGATACATGTGAATAGGTAATCGCAAATAGGTATTCCCTATCTGCAATTATCAGTTTAGGGAATTGCAATTTAAAGGAATCCTATTTTTGCGATTCCTTAAAATTGCACTGCGAATTCCTTTCATAAATCATGTAAGGCGATTTTGCATTGGCAAACTGTGGAATTTTGTGATTCGCCCAATTTGCAAATGCAAAATCCATGATACATCTGACCCTTAGACTCATGACAGGTCTCTTAGTCCCACAGCTCTGTTGTTACCTTCATACAGGTCATATTTGTCCTGTACAGGTGTACTGCATAACTGGCAGTCCTACAGTGCAGACAGTGTGTTGATTCCTGGGAGGCCATTATATGTGACTCAATGGCTTGGTCACATAGCAGAAACTGTACAATGCATGCCTTTGTTTGTTAGATGCCATCTCTGTAGGATGAACACATATGTCCAAGGGAGTTTTCTGTGGTACAGGTACATACCACAGAACCCCACCCCCCTGAATTGGCATGAGTCTGCATTTGTTATTCCGCATGTCCACAAATGGACAAGGAAGACACTTTCTGTACACAATGGCAGCCCCTTTATTGTTACTCATGTGTAATGTTGAAGTTTGTATTCTGGCAGGTGCCTGTAGGGAGTGTATGCAGTGAGTCATTCTCAGAATGTGAATGTGTTGGTCCATTCATGCCTTAGGAGTTTACCATTCAGAAGCCACAAAAGTGTTAAGTGTTTCATTGTGGCTCACAACACAGTACAGGTTGCTAGAGCATAGGCTACCTGATGTTAGTAAGCTTGCTTAGTCATTGTAGGCCTTGAACATGGTAGTGGGTTAGTCTGAAGACGCAAATACATCTGTAGTCAGGTCCTGTACTTATTGGCTTGTGTGTTTTACACATGGGGAGTATCAACAAAATGGAAAAGCCCTTGCTTGGTGTTACTGACGTGTATGACTCAACCATTTGTTATAAAATTTGTGAATATGATCTCTTGATTTGTCTTTTGCATCCATGCAGGTCAATGCCCATCAGAAAAAGGAACTATGGGGAGCCATCGCCAAGAAGGTGCAACCCTGGGGGGTCCACAGACGGCAGAGCACCCACTGTTGGAAGAGGTAGGTGTTCCTGAGAACCTGGGCCCGGAAGATAGCAAAGATCCAGCTGGGGATGTCCTCCCAATGTGGGTGGGGTGTCCGTTGGACCATAACCCCTCTAATGGTTCGAATTCTGGTGGTGGCCTACCCAGACTTTGATGGGTGTTTGAGTTCAGCACAACAGCCACAAGGGAGTGAGTACAGGGCATATTCCTGCCTGTAACTTTGCAAAGTGAATGTGTTAGTTTCTGACAGCTCCCCCTGATGTTTAGGGATGAGCCATGTGTAACACAGTATATGCGTAATTCTTTGGGTATACTTTTGTGCCTTGCCTATTGGCCCAGGGACCTAGGACACATTGTGTACAATCCACAAACAACTTAGGGGGTCATTCTGACCCCGGCGGTCATGGACCGCCGGGGCCAGGGTTGGCGGGAGCACCGCCAACAAGCTGGCGGTGCCCCGCAGGGCATTCTGACCGCGGCGGTTCGGCCGCGGTCAGAAAGGGAAAACCGGCGGTCTCCCGCCGGTTTTCCGCTGCCCTGTAGAATCCTCCATGGTGGCGCAGCTCGCTGCGCCGCCATGGGGATTCTGACACCCCATACCGCCATCCTGTTCCTGGCGGCTCTGCCGCCAGGAACAGGATGGTGGTATGGGGTGTCGTGGGGCCCCTGGGGGCCCCTGCAGTGCCCATGCCAATGGCATGGGCACTGCAGGGGCCCCCGTAAGAGGGCCCCACTTTGTATTTCAGTGCCTGCTTTGCAGACACTGAAATACGCGACGGGTGCCACTGCACCCGTCGCACCTTCCCACTCCGCCGGCTCAATTCTGAGCCGGCATCCTAGTGGGAAGGCTGTTTTGCACTGGGCTGGCGGGCGGCCTTTTGGCGGTCGCCCGCCAGCCCAGTGCAAAACCCAAAATACCCTCAGCGGTCTTTCGACCGCGGAGCGGTATTTTGGAGGGGGGAACTCCGGCCGGCGGCCTCCGCCGCCCGCCAGGGTGAGAATCACCACCTTAGTCTCCAAGGACAACATATGGCTGTGTACAGTGATCAATAAAATACTGTTTGTTGTTATAGTGGGTGTAACTTCTATGCAACAGACCACTCTCCTCAGTGTTACAGGCCAAAATGTAAGGAAGTGATGGATCACTGTCCTCAGCCATGTGTCTGGCTAAATTAGTATTTTGGAATCTGCCGTCCAAAGGCTAGTTGTTTTCAGCGTATGCGGGTGCTGGTACCTCACTACAGTCTGTCATATGAAGATGGCCATCATATATGTGACAGAGCAGATATTATTCTTTGGGTGCAGCTCCAGATCAATAATTTTCCTTGGTAAGAGGGGAATGTTTATTGACCTGATTTAGGTGCCATCACTGATGACACCATTTCTGGTGCCTACATGTTAGCATGTGTCTTTTTCTCTTTAGCCAAACATTTGTAAGCTGCTGTATCATGCAGGTCTGTATTCCCTCACATATATGTGCATGGCAACCTGTGTGTGGAATAAGACATTTACTATGGGGGTACATTCGATGTTGTACCACATACAGGAGTGTGTCAACCTTGTCTATTGGCTGACACACACCCTCATGTGTCATAGCATGTCATTTGGCATGTACAACTGCAGTAGCAATGAGGGACATGACAGCTAGGCCTAGAGTTTTTAGCCACAATTTGCATTTCTATACCATTGATGTAGAATCATGTAGCCAAATGCTTAGCACATGTGAAATGTGTAAGGTTTGTAACCTGATTCATGATTCATGGAGTGATGAAGTGATGGAGTGATGGAGTAACATGCACTTATGTTGAAATCACATGTGTGTGGGTAAAAGCATTCAAGCACAGGAATCTGGCTCTGCATGACCCTAATGGAGACAATGATGTAGCTTCCAATTAGACTTCATCTTGAGGGTCTTCAACAAGTACTTGCAATTCTCTGGGCCTCTACAACATCCAAAGGGCTAGTGGCATCTACTGATGCCCTCAGAATATGCCATCATAAGGGGGACAGACGTTAGTGGTGATTTCCTAGGGGCTTACTGATTCATTGTGTTGTGGAGTTTAGAGATGTCTCTCCCTGACATTTTGCACCTAAGTGTCCATTTCCCTGACAAATGGCAACACTAGTACTACCTCCATGACTCTAGAGGGACAATTATAACTTGGTAAGGTGTGCATTGCTGAACTGCTTCCAGTGTGACATAAGTATTTCCATGTCACCTTCTCCAGATGATTGTTCTTTTGTTAGCAAAATGGCAGGATTTTAGAGCATCATTTCTTATTGTTGAGTCATTATGTATGTGACAACTAGATGTGTGCATGACCTTGTGAGGGATATGTGGGAATGCAATTGGCATTGGCCTACTACTGTATGACAACAGGTAACAGAGGTATGCTCCATGGGGCAAAGCATTGTGGGTGTTGAGGTCTCCTAATAGTTCAATGGTTATTGTGGTTACACAACTTCAGGCATGCAACTGTAGTTTTTAGAGATCCTGATTTTTCTGTGAGCAACTGTCGATACCTCAGATGGCATGCATGCATGTGGTATGGCACATGTATGGTCTACTTAGGTGGAGTTTGTTGCTGGGGCCTACTTAACATCATGGTAATGTTTGCTAATCATAACTGTTGTTCAAGTGTGATCATGGACATGTGATGACCCTATTTCTCTTGGTATTTGCAGCATCTGAACCAGCAGACAAAGGATATGATGCACAGATGAGTGCGAAATTATCTGGCCACAGGACCTTGGGTCATGACACCACCAACACAAAGGGACCCAGTGACCCGGAGGGTTAGCGGAGTGTCACAGGGGAGATCGGAACCACATCATCTCCATCATGGGATTCTTTCTCGCGTGGACTATCCCTAGTGGTGACGGACCCACCGGGGCATACCCCAGTACTAACTTTGTCCGCAATGTTAGAAATGGGGACCTTGGTTGGCAGTCAGGTTACCCCCTGTCCAAGCAAGGACCCTCACTCTACTCAGGGTAAAAGAGAATCACCCTCCGCTAACCCCCGCTCACCGCCTTGGTAGCTTGGCACGAGCAGGCAGGCTTAACTTCAGAGTGCTAGGTGTAAAGTATTTGTACCAACACACACAGTAACTCAATGAACACACTACAAAATGACATAACACAGGTTTAGAACAATAGAGAATATTTATCTAAACAAAACAAGACCAAAACGACAAAAATCCACCATACACACATCAACTTATCAATTAAAAACCAAAAAGAGTCTTTAAACACAGCACTATCACTGCTAGCATGGAAATGTACCTAGGAGCGTCAAAAATAACCCCACATGGGCGAGTGTGCATCAAAAGGGGCTTGTGATGCATCGATATCACTCACAAGCGAGACCGTGCGTTGTTCTCCTTCGGTCGGGTCGGCATGTGTCGTTCCTTCTCTCTGCAGGAGAGGGATGCATCGATCCGAACAGCACTCTCGGGTCCGGGCAGGCCCTGCATCGTTTTTACATGCCCAGCGATGTTTGCATCGGAAATCCTGCCGTACGATGATTGGAAAACCATGCAGCGTAGGTTGCGATCTCACCCGTCTCCGTCAGCGATGCTGCACTTTGTTTCTCCAGACGCGTGTGTCGTTCTTCCAGCCGCACTGCAGACGAGCATTGATTTCAGCCGCAAAGCCGGCAGCGAGTTGAGTTTTCAGCCTTTGTATCGGAGTTGCATTGATCTTTTCCCTGCACGGCGGTCTCTTTGTGGAATTCTTACTCTTGTTCTGCCAGCTTCACCTTTCAGGGTCCCCAGAACTGGATGGGCACCACTTGGCAGGGTAGGAGTCTCATCAGAGGCTCCAGATGATGGCAGAGAGAAGTCTTTGCTGTCCCTGAGACTTCAACAACAGTAGGCAAACTCTAATTAAAGCCCTTGGAGAGTTCTTCACAAGCAGGAAGGTACACAAAGTCCAGTCTTTGTCCTCTTGCACAGGCAGAAGCAGTAAGTGAAGGATAGCTCCACAAAGCACAGTCACAGGCAGGGCAGCTCTTCTTCCTCAGCTTTTCAGCTCTTCTCCAGGCAGAGTTTCCTCTTGGTTTCCAGAAGTGTTCTCAAGTCTGTGGTTTTGGGTGCCCTTCTTATACCCATTTTGCCCTTTGAAGTAGGTTTACTTCAAAGAAAAGTCTCTCTTGTTTGTGAAATCCTGCTTTGCCTTGGCCAGGCCCCAGACACACATCAGGGGTTTGGAGATGGCATTGTGTGCGTGCAGGCACAGCCCTTTCAGGTGTGAGTGACCACTCCTCCCCTCCCTCTAGCACAGATGGCTCACCAGGAAATGCAGACTACACCCCAGCTCCCTTTGTGTCACTGTCTAGAGAGACCGTGCAAACAGCCCAACTGTCAATCTGACCTAGACAGGGAATCCACAAACAGGCAGAGTCATGGAATAGTTTAAGAAAGAAAATGCTCACTTTCTGAAAGTGGTATTTTCAAACACACAATCTTAAAATCAACTTTACTAAAAGATGTATTTTTAAATTGTGAGCTCAGAGATCCCAAACTCTACATGTCTATTTGCTCCCAAAGGGAATCTACACTTGAATCATATTTAAAGGCAGCCTCCATGTTAACCTATGAGAGGGATAGACCTTGCAACAGTAAAAACAGAATTTGGCAGTATTTCACTGTCAGGACATATAAAACACATTAGTATATGTCCTACATTAAACATACACTGCACCCTGCCCATGGGGCTACCTAGGGCCTACCTTATTGGTGTCTTACCTGTAAGAAAAGGGAAGGTTTAGGCCTGGCAAGTGGGCACACTTGCCAAACCGAATTGGCAGTTTAAAACTGCACACACAGACCCTGCAGTGGCAGGTCTGAGACATGATTACAGAGCCACTAATGTGGGTGGCACAACCAGTGCTGCAGGTCCACTAGTAGCATTTTATTTACAGGCCCTGGGCACCTCTAGTGCACTGTACTAGGGACTTACCACTAAATATGCCAATCATGGATGAACCAATTACATACACATTTTGTATAGGAGCACTTGCACTTGCACTTTAGCACTGGTTAGCAGTGGTAAAGTGCCCAGAGTAACAAAAACAGCAAAAACAGAGTCTAGCATTCATCAACAACCTGGGAAACAGAGGCAAAAAGTTAGGGGAAACCACACCAAGGACGAAAAGTCTAACACCTCAGTACTATCTTTGTCATCCACCCCGTTCTATCGCCACCCTCCCTGTTGCTTCCCACCTTTTTTGTCAAGGAGACCAGATCCTCGGGGCTTGCGCATGTTCCCAACATGTCCACCTCTTGGCAGCTCCAAACTCCATTAGTTATATAGCACTGTGTTAAAGAATGGCCAAATGGGGGAATGGGTTTTGGGTTGGGAACAGCAAGGAAGGAGACCTGTGGAAGCAAGAGTTAAACAACACAATTACAAGATTAATCACAATGACTTTCAGTAGGTTTTGTTTCAAATAAACACTTATACTGAAAACATGAATGTCCTAAAGCTTCACTACAACTAGTAAACAGGCCTCAAGAATCTAGGTACTTGGAAATCAAGAAAGGTTATAAAAGATTTTCATATGAACATTCCAGAATTAACATATTTTACTTTTTTAAACAATAAACGCTCTCCAAATAATTCTTAAAATAATCACTGCATTGTAACAAGAATCAAAGAGCACATGATGTTTCTCTGCATGAATGAACTGTACTAGAACCATGAATAACACGCTACGTCACTCTCTGATTTAGAGTTTCAAGGCTCAAATGTTCAGGAAATATTATGCACCATAATCAAACTGCAAATCTAGATTTCAATGTCTAGAAATGATCGCACACCCTACCGATCTGTAATTCAAGAGTTGAATGCCTGGAATGAATAGCGCACACTGTTGCCGATTCGATTATCAAGAACCAAATGCCATAAAATGATCGCGCACACTGCCGATCTAAATGCCAAGAAGTAAATGCCAGGAATGAATCGCGCACACTGTTGCCGATTCGGAATTCATGATACAAATGCCATGAAATGATCGCGTGCACTGCCGATCTGAATGCCAAGAAGTAAATGCCAGGAATGAATTGTGCACACTGTTGCCGATTCAGAATTCACAATACAAATGCAATGAAATGATCGCATGCACTGCCGATCTGACTGCCAAGAAGTAAATGCCAGGAATGAATCGCGCACACTGTTGCCGATTTGGAATTCACGATTCAAATGCCATGAAAACAATCGCACATGCGATTTCAAGTTTAGGCCCAAAACTCGAGTGTCACTGGAAACGGAGTCGTGGGCCTAACCTCTTGAACTTGAAGATCACCAAATAAACGAGGGCAGGCCTGGAAATGACTGGATAGGCCTTTGGGACAGGAGCTCTGGAAAATGCTGCTGCTCTGCACCGGGACCTCTGAATAGTGAGCACGTGGAGCAGGGCTGGCTCCCTTATATAGAGCCAAGCCCTGCCCACGAGCCAACATCCAACAATGCTGCAAGAAAGGCTTCTAGAAAGTCTTAGAATAAAGGTGCACACCCTGTAGTCCTGCAAACAAGCCTTGCAAATGAACAATGAATTACAAACAGCATTTATTACTTTTCAAGGTAAAAGCTCTGCAATGCAAAAGGTTAACATACTGCATAGAAACACAATGCATGAAATATGGCTTTACATAAGGACTGGGTTTTTGCATTTACGTCGCCTGTAGAGCATGCACTGTCCTGATGTTGACACTTTTGGTCAAGAGAGGGGGCATATGCTTTGCCGCAGGTACCTCCGCCCCAGCCCCTGTTATCCCTGCTGCCTGCAGTGAGGAGGCTATTGGCCTCCTAAGAAGTACCTCTGTGGTCAGACAGCCATTGTGAATGCTATCCAGGGATTCACAACCCAACTGCAGCAGACAAATGCATTCCTTGAAGGGATTCATGGCTCAAAGTTTAGCCTACAGAGATCTTTGCAGGCTCTGACTTCCACATTAACAGCAGCCAATCACCCCGCACCTTCCATTCTCCCTCCACCTCCCTCTTACCAATCCAAATCCCCCACTTCACCTACCTACTCTAAGCACATAGACAGATCTGCACGCTCCCACCTCAACACACAAGAGCAGCACACATAGACACAAGCACCACAAAACACAACGGCACACATTTAAACAACAGACACCTGCACACACAACATCAGTCACCAGTTCCCCAGACACCCCCAACATTCCCACGGTAACACACACAACATCAAGCATACCCAAAGGCACCATCGCAACAGTCAGTGTCACTCCCTCCAAATTCAGCATACCCACAAATACCACCCAAACAGATACACAGACATCCAGCTCAACCACCATACCCGCAGACACCACCCCAACAGACACACAGATATCTACCGCTACCAGCATACCTGCAGACACCACCCCAACAGACACACACATACACCACTCCCACATTCTCAAGTGCTTCTACCTCCCAACCGCCCAAGACACGCAAATACCCACACTCACCCAAGCAACAGATGCCACCCACACACAAGCATACCTCCCACAAGTACACACCCATGACATCCACATATACAGCAGACAGCCCCCCCTCAGTCTCCAAATCCCCACCCCCTTTTGCTGACTCTCCCCGTGTTCCTAAGAATGCTTTTTTCTTTGATCTTGTCCTTTACCCTGTTAACTTCACCCGCTCCCAAACCCAAAAGGCCCCAACCCATCCCTTCCACAACCAAGTCCTCCTCTATCACACCTGCCCCCTGCAAGCACTCATACCTCTCCCCCTAAGAAGAAGCCCACCCCTCCTAAGTAGCAGTCCACCCCTCGCAAACCCAAACCCACCCATCTCAAATCCGACCCCCCACCAAAGGTGATCCCTGAGGCGCCTCCCTGCCCACTTGATGCCCCTTCCTCCAGAGGTTCCCTGCCAGTTAGGAGTTGAGTGACAGTGCAGTGATGTGCCTGGACATTTCAGAATAGACTTGCCAAAGGCCTTGGGCTTTTAAAGTTGGGAGATTAAGAAACCCAAACAGTTATTTTGTTGGGTACACATTTGTCCTGTAATCCCCTTTCTACCTTTATGTTGTTCCTTAGTAACTTGTATTTTCTGCCTACAGTTTGCCTACAGTTCCTTGTGTTTCAGCCTGCTAGCTGATCAATTTGTCGTTACTTGCTGTATCTGACTTTGTGGGCCGTGCTGGTGTCCCCCAAGACAAGGGCATATGTTGACTGTATGGATCTGTGGTGTAAATGCAATGGTTGTGTCATAGCATTGTATACTGTTTAGTATGGTAAGTATTTCAACTTGTGTTGGACAATGTCATCATGTATGGTGTTAGACTTGTCCCCCTGATCTGGATTATGGATTCATCTAATGTGTGGTAGCTTGAGCTTTGTTTCTGCAGACATGGAGTATGTTCAATTGTGCTACCTTTGTTTGTATTTAACTGTGCATGTGTCCATTTGGCTTTGTGTACCTTGCAGCTAATTTATGTAGATGTATGTCACATGCAGTTGGGGTTGTATGTGCTTTGTTGACTTGCACTTCCACATTGTGCAGATAGGCATGCCATTTGGGTCTAGTAGTGTTTGTCCCTGTGATACATGTAGGGCCAGTTCCTGTGCAAATGTTGTTTTAGGGCCATGTACAAAGTGTAATGTGTCCCAGTACAGCCTCCTTTCCTGAGTGCACATGATGCCCCCATCCCTATTGTGAAGGTATTGTTTGCATAGTGATCTTTGTACATGTGTCTCTCTGTTTATTGTGCATCCCATTGTTCTTCTATTATGTTGCAATGTGGGTGATATGTGTGTCCATTGCAGGGCTGTTTATTGGGAGTGGTATGTGTGTTCCATATCACATCCATGGCATGTGTGCAATGTGATTGTGTGAGTTGTATTTGTAGATGTGGTGTTAGTGTTTATGGTGCTGTGTGAGACAATGATGTATAAACTTCACTGTCCCTATGCCTGTGATGAGTAGATGTGTGCTTTTATGTTGTGTTGCTGTGCAGTGTGAGTGACCTGCCCAAAGGGGGCATATTGTGACTGTGAAAGTGTCCTTATTTGTGTCTGATTCTGACCTAGGTCACAATGGAAAGGGTACCTGGTGCCTGTAGTGCGACCCCTATATGATGTGGCTGATGGTGCAATGATCTATTGGTGAGTGTCATGAGACAGGTAAGTGAGCGTACTTACGGTCAGGTGCACACATAGCAGCGTGAATTTGGTGCACCTTCAATGATCAGCAACAGTGACAGGACGTCCTTCATGGGCTCCATCGAGGTGACAAACATGTAAGTTTGCCTGCAGGTGAGTGTCTCCCTTTATACTCCCTATTTCTGCCTGCTGAGACATGGTGGTTGGACCACCAGGGTCACATTGGCGGTGTGCAACCTCATATTGTGTCCAGCAGAAACACAGGCTCTGCTGGCCTGCTTGTGCAGTCTCATGACTGCGGTGGTCTCCACTGCCTGGTGGTGCCTGCAGGACTGTGGCGGTCTTTGCTCCATAGGCCAGCATGACTCGTAATACGATGGTCTGACTACCAACCTGACGGCAGTCAGACTGCTTACACAACCAAGGCAGTCCATGGACCGCCAAACTCATAATGAGGCCCTAAGGGCCAGATGTATCAAGCTCCCAGTTTGCATTTCTTAAATAGAGAATTTTAAGAAATCGCTATTTAAGAAATGCAAAATGGGATGTATCAAAATTGCAAGTCGGTAATACCGATTTCTTAAAATTTTTAAACTCATTTTGCGAGTTGCAAACACCAAATCGCAAAAAAATAGCGATTTGGTATTTGAAAATCGCAAATTGCGAAAACAGCAAACCGGGACAGCCTGATGGCATCACAACCAGTGAGTGAGTCAGCCCATGCTGTTTCCAGGAGCCACATCCACAGGAGCAGGCAGAGAGACACAGCCCAGCACCAGGGAGGCAGTCTTGAGAGCCAGCCAGGATCAGTAACATGGCCACTGATGGGAATGTGAAGGAGAAAGGTGACAGGAAGCGCAGGCTCAAATTCAGTGAATAGGAATTGGAGGTGCTCACTGTAGAAGTGGTCAGAAACCACAACAAACTTTTTGGAAAGAATTCCCTCCAGGTACCTGAAAATGAGAAGAGGAAACTGGTCAGACATCCAGATCAAAACATGCGCAGTGGGTGTTGCGCATCGCTCCATTGAGGAGAAACGCAAGCGATGGTACGACTTGCGCTCCTGTGCCAAAGAGAGGGTAGCCAGCAGACTAAAGGAGGCCGGAGCACCGGAGGACGACCACCTACCCAAACACCGTCCACACCAATGGAAGACATGGTGGAGTCCACACTGCTCCCTGAAGTTGTCAGTGGTGTCACTGACATTGACAACTCAGGGACACCCAGCAAAGGTAAGGGCAGTAATGATATGTTTCCGCATATGTGCATGTACAAATGCCCCCTAGAAAATAGCTATTAGCACGATGCAGTGTGATTAGTAGTTCATGCCACATCTTACATACAACGCAAAAATGCCTTATGGGAGTGGTAGTCCACACCCCTAAAGTGCAACTACCACATAAATAGCAAGATAGTTTTCAGCCAAATAGAGAAGCAACACAAAAGACTCTTAGTGGTACTATGGCAGTGTACATTTAATACTATCATGCAACTATTTGTGAAATAATCAAAAATGACATGCTACACATTGTCGTTGTAGATGTTCCGGGCCCTGACCTAGTAGAAGGTAGAAATGTGGGGGATAGTGAAACACAGCCACAGTCCGACTCAAACACCAGTGAGTCCTTCATTTTTGCACCAACTAGACGCAGGGCAAGAGTGTTACCTCCCCCAGAGTATAATCTGGATTCTGATGAAATTTTGGATGAAGTACCCACACCACCCCCAGAGGCTAGAATCACAGTAAGACAGCAGTCCCTGCCCCAGCATCAGTCCACTCCCCTCAGGAGGAATCACAATGCAGGCAGACAGTGCACTGATGAAGGAGAGTACCCATCACTCTTTTGCAGCCTTGAAGCTTCCATGCTGAAAGTGCAGCGCCTGCAATGTAAACATGTGAAGTCAATGCACAGGCAGTTGGTGTCTCACAATGACAACATGGGAGTAATGCACAGGCAGTTGGAGTCTCTTAATGAAAACATGTGCAAGCTGCATGAGAGACAGCAAACAGCAGCAGAAAACACAAAGGAGATGACAAACGCCATTAGGGATCTCTGTACTGTGATTCAGCAGGAGCGTGTCAGCCAGCGTAGGTGCCATCACCAATTGATGGACAGATTGGATGGGTTCTGCAGATTGGTCAGTCGGCTACATCAACTGCTTTGATATCACAAAGTGCTGTGGGCACACAAGTGGAGATGGCACATTGCAGTCGGGGTGTTGCACAAGGATTGGTGCAAGTAACCAATATTTTGGAGACAATGAAGACAGCACAGAGTGCTACAAACAGCGAACTGGGTGGTGGGGATAGTGTGGAGCTCTCTAGCTTCAGCAGTCTCACAGCCCCTGTGATGGATCCTAGGTACGCAGTACCAGACACAGTACTGTCTTTGAACCCGCTACAAGAGGTGCCACCGAGGACACTGAGAACTCAAGTGGAGTGCGTGGACATAGGAAGTAAAGTTGAGGGGTACAGGGGACTAGCTTAACATGTAGCAAAACAGTTATACTATGACGCTAATAGTGTGACACTGTTACTTGCATCTGTTTGTGTATAGTGCATAGCTATGTCCTAATCACACATTTATTACCTGAAGTCAAGGCAATAAAGATGCTACCTACAGCTATACATATAATAGACGTAGTATTGTCATTACTTACATCAGAAATGGTTGCGTGTGATGTCAGCACGTCCTTGTCCTCACTCTGCTGCACTGCTTCTGTCTACTGGGTGAAGGGGTGGCAAGGAGCCACAATCCACATCTGACTCTGGCTTGGTGGGTTCCACAGGTATGCCTCTTGTTATAGCAATGTTGTGCAATAAAGCACATGTAGCCACAATTTTGCATGTTGTTTCAGGGCTGTATTGTAGTGCACCACCACTCTTGTGGATGCATCTGAAGCGACTCTTCAGCAGGTCAAAGGTCCTCTCTAAAATGCTGTAGGTTGTTCTGTGAGCAGCATTATACCTCCTTTTGGCTAGCATTGCAGGACTCAGGTGGGGCATCAGTATGAATGCCCGCACGGCATATGAACTGTCTCCTGGAATGACATGAGAGCAAAATGAGTACTTGTTATACGTTACATCACATTTATATCAATGCAACATTGTCAACTATTACATTACCCAGTAGATATCCTTCGCCAAACTCTCCAACTAGTAGTTTTTGTGTAAATTCCACCATGCAAAAAGATGTATGCATGTGTGCTACCTGGATATCTGGCAACGAGATCGGTTATAATGTTGGAGGCATTGCTAATTACTTGTATGTTCATGGAATGTGCATTTTTACGGTTCCGATAAACATACTCTGTGGCCGATGGTGGACAGATAGCTACATGTGTCAAATCGATGGCACCTATTACATGTGGGAATCGGGCAATCTGGTAGAAATTGAATTTTGTCTGTAGTAATTCATAAAATCTTATGTGCTGTTGAAATTTGCTCAGCATGCCATTGAAAAATGCATCGAAAAATCATGAGAGGGCACTCGGTGAGACCCCTCCAGCTGCTGCTACAACCCCTTGATAGTTCCCTGAGGCTAATAGGTGCAGGGAGCATAATAACTGCATATGGGTGGGTATACTATTGGTCATGTGTGTGGTGCGCTGCAATATGGGCTGTAGATCAGCCATCAGGTCAAGTATCATGGCTGAGCTTAACCTGTACTTCTCATATATCTCCTCCTCTGTCTGGTCAAAAAGGGTTATGCACACTCTGAAAATGCGCTCCTGTCTCCTCCTCCCTCTCCTCAAACCTGCCACGATCCTCATCCTCCTAATCATCACATAGAGTGCAGCCATTGTGGAAAAGGGGCTGAGTCATTCTGGGCCTCTTTATATAGGTTGCACCTGGTTACCACCTGATTTTACTTCATGGTAAATTGCATGTGCAAAAGGCCATTCTGCGAATAATCGCTCTTTGCGAATTTTTGATGAATAGAATTGCGAGACGAAATTTGCGTCTCGCAATATGCGTATCTCAAATAGATAAATGATTTTGCGCATCGCTATCTGCGATTTGCAAATCTAGGTCGCAATTTGCATCACGCAGATTGTGATTCGCTAAATCATGTCGCTACTTGCGATGCGCAGATTGCGACACGCAAATTCATGTCGTAGTTGCAAGGAATCGCTATTTTAGCTATTCCTTATATTTGTACTGCGAATGCCTTTCGCAGTGAAAGGCATTATTGCATTCACAAACGGTCGAATTTTGCGATTCGCACCGTTTGCAAATGCAAAAAAGTTTGATACATCTGGCCCTAAGTTTCTTTTCATATTGTTCGTACATGGACATTTTTATTAGTAAGTTATAGTGGTTGACTACCTCTATGATAGGGTCATAGTCTAGTGCCAATACGTTTTTGATTACAAAGGAGAATTGGCTGTTAATGGGATATTCTACGCTCAGTGTAGATCTTTGGAGCTATCGCCATATACTTCGATTAAAGTGAAAGTAATAGCTGTCACACAGTCACTTGGTTCCAAACCGCAGGGACGACACTGGAGCTGATGCTACACCCCCCACTCTCAAATCTGGAAGAAGGTGAGCCCAGGAAATAGAACTCCTAGTACTGACCAACTTACAGAAGACGGAAGTGACAAAATAACAAATAAGAAAACATTTAGGTATGGGCTATGCTGCGCTACGGCACTAATCTTCCAAGCTGGATCTATACTTCTTGATCCTTTGATACTATTGGTGCTGGGTGTTGCAAGTCAGTACTTCTGGTTATAGTGAAAACACTGTGCACTGAAAAAACAAGAAGAGGTAATTACCAATAGTGCACAGATTCACTACACAGTTTCCAATATAATACTTTTGATATTTCACACGTACTGGTTTCTAGAACACTTATAACATGGGAGCTGATGAATCAAATACTATAGAGAAATCTTCTGGAAATGTTGAAGATGAATTAGACGTCCTACAAAGAGTTACGCCACTCCACGAGAAACTCAGAACATTGACTGGAGTTAATGCCACTCCAAACACAATACATATCTTTTTGCATTCTGGGATCACATAGGTTGAAAGTAAAACAACTCTCAAGGTATGTTTTGTATTACATTCAAAACTGCACAAACTTGAAGCCAGACTTGACGTAACATAAGGTTGGAATACCAGCTGTCCCAAGGTTGTGCATTACAAGAAGTCTGGAAGCAAATATGTACTAAGTATCACAAGGCCAGGTTACTAGCATTCCAGAGGTTCCTTACTGCACAAAGTTCAGGACTAAAAAAGGTACATTCACATGAAACAGAATTGTTCTTGATGCAAGCTTGGAGTTATCAACACTCACAGGATTAAACTCTGTACATTGGTTGACACTTGAAAACACAACGATGTTAGAAACAAAATTGCATTGAGGCACAAGGTTGGTATTGCTGAGATTTCCAAGGTTGCATTGGAAAAAACATGGATTGGAGTGAAAGGCACTCCCAAAGAATCTAGATAGATGATTACCACTGAAAGACATATTGGAGTCCCGGGCACCTCCAAGATATTCTAGAAGTCTGAATAACTCAGCTCCAGATTGAAGTCGTTAATGCTCCCAAAGTATGGCAGAAACCACAATAACATTTAGTTCAGGAATTGGAGTTACATGCTGATTCAGGGGACAGGCATTAGTCCATGAGCCACAGTTCAGAAAAACAAGATTTAGCAGAGATATCCAATGACAGAAACTAAGGTGGGGGATAATACCCAGGCCTGCAAAGACTACTAGAGATTAGTGTGCACTAACCTGGAATCAGGTACTTAACCTGAGAAGTACTTTACAGGAGTTGCTAGGCGAGTCACTGCTAGAAGTTTAAGTTGAGAGAGAATCATAGATCTTGGAGGAAAGGCTTAGAGTGTTCTCTGGAGTCAGAATCCCATAGTCATCAGAAAGGACCTGGAGGACTAGAAAATCGGGTGGGTTCCAAAAGACTTGCCAGATGATGCAGAAGCAAAGCGAGGGCAGTCCGGGCAACTCAGGAGATGAGTGCAGGGACGAAGCTTGTGCTGAACAGGAGTACATGAGATCCAGGCGACTCGGGAGATGAGTGCAGTGAAACTGGTTATGCAGGACTTGATGGAGACTGATGCCAGTCCGGATACAGGTACGAAGCCAAGCCCTGATACAAGTCTGGATGGGATATTTATACTAGATCCAATTGGTCAAGGAGGGTTCTGATGTTGTCTGTTGTGGCGATAAGCACAGTCATTGTGCTATGGTTGGCCTGGAAACCTGATTGCAATGAGTCGAGTTGGTGGTTTTGCTCTAGGTTGTCGGTGAGCTGTTAGTTGATGGCCTTCTCGAGTACTTTAGCTGGGTATATGAGCACAGAGATCTGCCGGTAGGTTGCTGGGGCCAGTTGAGGGCTTCTTTGAGAGGGGTCTGTGTTGGACCTGGCCTTTTTTATCCTCAAATTATTTTCCTCCTTCCTCCTATTTTTTCTGACCAGTGTTTGTTGGCTTCAGGACTCAGGGCACTTTACCACTGCTAATCAGGGCTAAAGTGTATGTGCTTTCTTTGTAAATCGTATGTGTAATTGGCTTTTCCATGATTGTCATATCTGATTTACTAGTAAGTCCCTAGTAAAGTGCACTAGACTGCCAAGGGCCTGTAAAATCAAAAGCTACTAGTGGGCCTGCAGCACTGATTGTGCCACCCACATGAGTAGCCCTGTAAACATGGCTCAGACCTGCCACTACAGTGTCTGTGTGTGCAGTTTTAACCTTCCAATTCGACCTTGCAAGTGTATCCACTTGCCAGGCACAAACCTTTCCTTTTTATACATGTAAGGCACCCCTACGTTAGGCCCTACGTAGCCCCATGGGCAGGGTGCTGTGAATGTTAAAGGTGGGACATGTGCTGATTTGTTTTACATGTGCAAATAGGGAAATATTGCCAAAATCGGTTTTCACTGTTGCAAGGCCTATTCTCTCACAGGTTAACATGAGGGATGCCTTTAAATAACATTTAAGTGCAGTTTCCCTTTGGAAGCAGATAGAGATGGGGAGTTCGGGGTCTCTGAACTCACAATTTAAAAATACATTTTTAGGTAAAGTTGTTTTTTAGATTGTCAGTTTGAAAATGCCACTTTTAGAAATTGGGCATTGTCTTGCTTAAACCATTCTGTGCTTGCTTGTGTATTTCCTGTCTGGGTCAGACTGACAGTTGGGCAGTTTGTGAATCTCCACTAGACAGTGACATAAAGGGAGCTGGGGTGTAGCCTGCATATCCCAATAGGCCATCTGGTCTAGAGTGGAGGGAGGAGTGGTCACTTACACCTGAATGGGATGTGCCTGCACTCATACAATGTAGTCTCAACCTCCTGATGTGAGTCTGGAGCCAGGCCTGTACATGTCAGGATCTTGTAAACAACAGAGACTTTCCTTTGAAGTCTGCCTACTTCAAAGGCAGAAAGTGGTTTAAGTAGTGGACCCAAAACCCTGGATTTTCAGATTACTTATGGAACCAAAAGGAGAAGAGCTGAAAAACTGGAGGAGAAGTACTGACTGCCCCTTTACCTGTGACTGTGCTATGCTGGGTGGGCCTGCAGTTGCTGCTTCTGCCTGAAAGAGGACAAAGACTAGACTTTGTGGTATATTTCTGCTTGTGAAGAATCTCCAAGGGCTTGGGCTGAGCTTGCCTCCTGTTTTAAAGTCTCAGGTACATTAAAGACTTCCTCTGCTAGCACTGGGACTCTCTGCTGAGACTCCTGCCCTGCCAAGTGGTGCCCCATCCAGTCCATGGGCCCTTGAAATGTGAAGATGGTAGAATAAGTACTGAAATCCACGCACAGTAAGCCGTGCAGGAAAAGTTTTGATGCACCACCTGCAACGCGGTTGTAAAAACGACACGCCATCTGCCTCGCAACTGAAACCAACATATCACCTGCATCGCTGCTGGGAAATTGAGGCATCACCTTCATTGCGGCTAGAGAAATGATGCAACACCCAGTTGCGGCTGCTGAAATCAATGCAAACCCCACACAGGTCAGTTTTCCATCACTGTGCGGCTGGATTTCTCACGCATCATTGATGGGTGTCAAAATCAACGTAAACCTGGCAGACCTGAGGTGCCCCATCTGGAAAACGATCCACCGCCTCACTTGCGAGTGAGAAAATGATGCATCGCTGACTTTTTTGATGCACGCTCAACCAGGTGGCTTTATTTTTTAAGCAAACCTAGGGGCATATTTATACTCCGTTTGCGCCGAATTTGCGTCGTTTTTTTCGACGCAAATTCGACGCAAAACGAACTCCATATTTATACTTTGGCGTTAGACGCGTCTAGCGCCAAAGTTCATGGAGTTAGCGTAATTTTTTTGCGTGAACACCTTCCTTGCGTTAATGATATGCAAGGTAGGCGTTCCCGTCTTAAAAAATGACGCCCGGGAGTGGGCGGGTCTAAAAAACCTGCATTTGCACCGGATTTTAGCGCCTGGGTCAGGGCAGGCGTTAAGGGACCTGTGGGCTCAGAATGAGCCCAGAGGTGCCCTCCCCTGCCCCCAGGGACACCCCCTGCCACCCTTGCCCAACCCAGGAGGACACCCAAGGATGGAGGGACCCACCCCAGGGACATTAAGGTAAGACCAGGTAAGTATATATATATTTTTTTTTGTGGCATAGGGGGGCCTGATTTGTGCCCCCCTACATGCCACTTTGCCCAATGACCATGCCCAGGGGACAGAAGTCCCCTGGGCATGGCCATTGGGCAAGGAGGCATGACTCCTGTCTTTGCTAAGACAGGAGTCATTTCAATGGGGGATGGGCGTCGTAAAAAAATGGCGCAAATCGGGTTGTGGCGATTTTTTTGCCTCAGCCTGACTTGCACCATTTCTGGACGCCCATACGCCATTTTCCCCCTACGCCGGCGCTGCCTGGTGTACGTCGTTTTTTTTAACGCACACCAGACAGCGCCGGCGGCTAACGCCGGCTAACGTCATTGCATAAATACGGCGCCCGCATGGTGCTTCAGAATGGCGTTAGCCGGCGCTAATTTTTTGGGCGCAAAACTGCGTTAGCGCAGTTTTGCGTCAAAAAGTATAAATATGGGCCCTAGTACTTTGTGTAACAACGTTTCCATTGTTTACAGTGGAGTAATAATCTATTATTTGAAAAAATCATAACTTTGCTTGAGTATGTTGGATTTTTGTCATTTTGATTTTGGTTGATTTAGATAAATATTGCCTATTTTGCTAAACTGGTTTGGTGTCCATTTTGTAGTGTTGTCACTGTATTACTGTGAGCTGGTCAAATACTTTACACATTCCCTTTGAGATAAGCCTAACTGCTTGTGCTAAGCTACCAAGAGGGTGAGCAGGGGTCATCTTAAGTGAGTATCTCCCTTGCCCTGACTAGAGTGAGGGTGCCTTCTTGGACAGAGTTCAAATTGACTGCCAACCAGAGACCCCATTTCTAGCAGTCTGATGTCTCTGTGCTTCCATCTGTCTGGGAGGGATTCTGTGAAGATGGACGCGTTGAGGAGGTTGGTGAGTTCAGTGCTGATTATGTTAGATCTGAGGTTGGAGAGATGGTGGGTTCAGGGGTCGTGGGTGCTCTGGAGGAAATGATGGTCGCAGTAGTCTGGACATCGAGTGGGGACCAGGTAGTTATGGCTGGGCTTTGCTGGCTGGATGAGGTTGTCAAGGCTGGACGAGGTGGGTTGAGGTTTTATGTTGTTGTAGACGTTGGCAATCTTTCTGTGGAAGTAGTCAGATAGTGAGTCACAGAGTTGTTGGGAGGGGTGCACTGTGTTTTCTGTGGCAGCTGGATTGGAGAATTCCTTGATGATTTTGAAGAGTTCATTGGTGTGGTTGACTGCAGTGTTGATGCGGTCTGTGATGGCTGCTCTTTTAGCCTCCTTGATGTACTGTTGGTAGCTGATGAGTGCTGTTTTGTGTGCAGCTCTGTTGAAAGGGTCCTTGGAAATGTACCATCGCTTCTCGAGTAGAAGACAGTTGCGCTTGGTGGTTCTGAGCTCTGGGGTGTACCAGCTGGCTTGTCTTATCGTGCAGTTGGAATTTTGCCAGTTTCAGAGGGGCAACCTGGTCGGGGCATTTGCTGATCCAGATGGAGAAGTTATGGACAGCCTGGTTGTGGTAGGCTGACATGTCTGGTGGGGTGGTGCTGGGAACCTGCATCTATTAGCTCTCAGTTACTTCTCCCTAGCTGTGGTAGGTGGCGCTTTTGTGCTTGATGATGGTGTGTTGGGTCATGGAGATGGTGAAATGGACGATTATGTGGCCGGTCCAGGAGAGTTCCATGGTGTGGGTGAATTTGATTCTGTTGCTGTAGGAGAAGATGGTGTCACGGGTGTGTCTGGTTCTGCGGGTGGGTTTAGAGACTAGTTGGGTGAGTTCGATATTGAGGTTCTTCAGTAGGGATCTGGAGTTGTAGTCCTTGGGGTCTTGATGGGGAAGTTGAGGTCAGCAATCAGCATGTAGTGGAGGGAGTCGATGGTGAAGGGATGATGATGTTGCTGATGGTGTCACAGAATGATGACTAGTGTCCTGGTGGTCTTTTGCAAGAGCACCTCTAATGGTTGGTTTGGCGTTGATGTGTAGTAGAAAAGTGCTCAATGACAGGTGTTGGGTCATTGTTCGTGGTGGAGAGGTAAGCAATAAAATAATCCAGGGTACCCTTAACCTGTTGTAAATCACAAATTCTATGGATCTCAAATTCTGAATTGTCTTCCTGAGTCCTTAGGGTCTGCAAAGAAATGTGCCAAGATTGGATATGATATGGCTTGAGAAGAGAAACATGAAACACCGGGTGAACAGGCAACTAATTGATAGTTGGATCCGAATGGTGACAGAATTATCCACTTTTTTAATTTGAAAGGGTCCCAAATAATGAGCTTGCATCTTACGAGGACCATACAGCTATTGATTTCTAGTAACAAGCCAAACCATATCTCCACATTTATAATCTGGGGGTTGCCGAAGATCTTCAGTACCTTTAATATTAAAATCTCCTCGAACCTGTCGTAAACATTGTGAAACCTCTTGTAGATGATCAGAGAAGTGCTTAACAAATTCTTAGATTGCAGGTACATTTTCTAAATTAGCTGTGAAGTTTTCATGGATTTTGCATGGATGTATACCAGTTACACAACTAAAAGGAGAATTCCTTGTAACCGACTGTGGGGCATTATTATAAGTATATTCAGCTACTGTCAACAAGGATTCCCAACTATCAGGTGCACTGGTCACAAGACATTGTAATGAATGCTCTAAATATGATTTACCCACTCTTGTCTGCCCATCAGCCTATGAGGAACAGGCAGCCGAGAGTCAGACCTCAGTGTTCAACAGAGTACAAGGACTACACCAGAATGTTAAAACAAACGGTCATCCCCTTTTTGACACGTGACCAAAGTAGTCAATGCAATTGTGCAATATATTGAATAAAAAATGTAGAAAGGATTCTGGCTGTAGGTATTTCTTTGAGAGCAATAAAATGTGCCATCCTGGAAGAAAGGACAATTATTACCAAACAATAGTTTTATTAGTGGAGCTAGGAAGGTCCGTAATAAGGTCCAAACTGATTGTCTGCCAAGGACAAGGATATGCCGACAGGACAGTCAAATCATTGAAAAGAGTGCAGTGCATGGTTCTGTCATCAGAACATGCAGAGTTATTCTCAGCACAATCACACACCTCCCTGGACAACATGGGCCCCTCGGACCACAACTGGCTCTCTTATAAAGTCTCTGGGATCTTTTAAAGTTCGATCATTTAAGAGTCGGGGTATTTGTTCCTGTTTTCTCTTTTAAATTCTTTTGTAGGAATGGACAGGGCAGCACCATTATAAGGTAGCTATGGTGCTACAGGCTTAACTTCTCTTGAACTTTCCTTTCTCCTCACACTACCTACATTGGATCTTTGGAACCTATAACTTTCACTGTGTTCATAGCTATGTGATGTAGGAACTCTGTTGACAGATACTTGTGATATGCTGCCTTCTACAAGATAGGACTGAATTAGGTCTAAATGTCTAGGAATCTCTTTCTTGTTCAGGTTAACACTCTCAGCTAGTATGATAGGTTCTGTCTCAGGCTCCAGAGGGACTGAACTCTTATTTACAGATGGAATGGTATCAGTTGCAACATCTGTTTAACTGTGTGATTCTTTATGGAGAGATAGCAATGTATTTAATTGTTTACTCTCTAGTCCAGAGCATTTGGATTAATTCTTGAGCTAAGATTCAAGGAGTCATGGGTAAGGGCCACTTTCTCAATAAAGACACTTCTCACAACGTATTAAGACAGTGATTTTGACAATACTCTGGTTCAAACGTGACAAGATGTGGAGCCCAGTCAATAACAGGATTGTGCCCCTGGAGCTAAGGTATTCCAAAAATAGCCCCAAAAGTAGGTATGTTTATAGGATCAAACATAGAAGTCTCTGTGTGCCCTTTTTCACAAACCAACAGCACCTGTGCAACTGGGGATACAATCAGATAAGAGGAAAGTTCCAAACTGTCTACTGTTCTACCTTGCTCTGGCTCACTCTTTTTTGTCAAAGTTCTCATTATTAGGTTTTATACCATATAAATACATTGGCAATTACAGGTGTTCTAGTTGCCACCATGTTATAGATCAGCTAATGCAGAGAATCTGTGTCAACCGTTGGGGGATGCACCCCATAGTGTTTGTCATAAGTATCACCAATGTCTTCCAAAGTATAAAGAAGGTAAGAAACATTTCCCCCTATTCAATAAGAACCAGATCCCCAAAGGGGGAGGACAGTGTTTGAGCAAGTGTTCTAATAAAAATATTAATGAATATTCATGTATTCTGAGTAATGGATTTGCGTAGATAATGTAATAACTTAGAAAATAATAATGCACGCATTTGAAAATGTGTCCATGTGAGTTGTCGCCAGTGTTCATGAAGTGTACTTATTAATGGCTTATTAATATGAAATATGGACCTTATGTTTGAATTATGTAGTAATATGTCATATTAAGGGTTATGCATTAGCTTTATTAATTGTAAGCCTTAACTAAGTGGATGTCTTGGCCTAGTTGCACAACCTCATGTCAAACCGATTAATAATATGTCTGCTCAGACAATTAAATTGTGATTTTCCACTGTGCTGACCAAATGTGCTTGTAGCTAAAAGTCTTTCTCATGAGAACCGCTTACTAGAAGATGCTGTTCCTGTTGAATGAAACATTGTACATGTAACGTGAAAGACTGACTTTCTCAGGAGAAAACAATAGAGAGAGTGACTGGAGTATAAGCTGCAACAAAATTGTTACCTGACGAGCCAGATGATGAGAACATAACAAGAGAAGCCAATCAGCGACGTGAACAGTGTACTAGTAGAAACTATAGATTTGATGTTTTAGTTTTATTGGACAACGTGTGAACATGTGATCCCTTGACCAATAGGGTCTTGGGAAGTGGTTTTAGAAAATCTAACTTAGCCGGACCGCACTGAGGGAAGACATGCCACTTGCCTATTTTCTTTCTTGCCGAAAGGCCATTACTTTATTGAGCATCTAGAGACATGCTTAACTTTAATGCTTAAAGACTTTGCGTTTTCTGAACTTTGATGCTGAATCCTGATGCCTTGCTGACCGTACTGATCCAACTAAGGAGAGGTATACTATCACTGACGTGTTTGATATGTCTATTTTCTTTTGTTCCTAGGTACCAACTGCACTATTTTGATCCATAGTTAGATATTTTACATATTTGTGTTGACTAAATTGTTTTTGCATGAGGCCCAACATGCTAATGCTAATCTGATTTTAGTTAAGGATCCTTACTAATGAAAGTTCGCTATGCGGCGTGACAGTCAATGTCTTTCCGTTGCTGAATCTAAATGTATGTGATATCATTTGCGCATTTGTTTTTGTTATTACTTTGCACCGTAACCTTAGAATGTGTAATTGTTCAAGCTTTGATTAGATTGCATTCCTTTCGCAGATTCGGACAGCCAGTCTTGTTTCTGTATGTTTATCTTTTGATTTTGAGATCATCTTACTTGACATTAGCAATGGTAAGACAGGGAAATAAATATTCTAACTTTTACTAAAGGTGTGGTTCTTCATGACTGAAAGGTGTGTGGAAATTACTGACTCCTATTGATTACTAATTTTATCGATTATCATTGACCATTGAAGTTACTGATTGGTTATTGATTATTGATCTGCGTGTAATGGGCCTATGGTGGGAACCTCTTCAATGTAAGTCAAAAGATTCATCAACCTATTTGCATCCCCTTGCGTCCCCTTGTAAGTTTACTTGTAAAAGTCTGACACGCAAACAAAGATGGGAGCAGAATGATGGTTTGTTTTCTTAAAAGCCTATCGTAGAAGCCTGGTACATGGTACTGAGAAATAACAGGTATTCACAGAGATAATAACAGCATGATCGTTCATCTCCTTAAGAGCTCATCATAGATGCTCATCATAGATGCCCAAAGAGAGGTAGCAGAGTATTTTATCTCAGAGATTCTAAACAAGAAAGAACAGGTGTTCCCAGAGATGATAGGGGTACATTTTCCCTAAGCCCTGAAATGACTTTCCCAGAATCTTGGAGCCTGCCAATGGTTATTTGAGGATGTTCTTGGCATTCTAAGTGACGGTGTGAATGAAGTAGGTAGTGCGCTTGCACAACGACCTCTAACCCTGTATCCTTGCAGGCAGGTCGCTTCCTCCTCACCACTGCTCCGGTAAGTGCTGCCGTTGTTTTGGGCTTGTCTGGGCTTGTTTGGGTTTCTTGGCTGCTCCTCTCCCGGAAGGCCCCGTCCCCTCCCTCCTCTTGGAGCTCTTCCCGCTCCTGACTCCTACTGCCCCAAACCCCCCGCACTCCCATTGGAGGTTTCCCTCCCTCCTCCCAGCTGCCACTCCCTCCCACCTCCCCTCTTACGCCAGCTGCAGCGTGGACACGTGCAGCGGGTGTGCGGCTGGCGCACCGAAGGCGTGCCAAGCGCAAGCCCGTCTGCACCTGTACGCGCCAAGACCGCGCCTAGCGCCAGACCCCCTGGCCAACACGCCTCCCGCGCCACCGAAAACCTTTACACTGCCAACGAACTCCGTGCCCTTAATCCAGGACGCTCCTCCATCTGCTTTCTGTCCACACCGCCGTGCACCAAAGGACCCTTCTCCTGCAAAGCCTGCAATTTCACCTGCAACCTAACCTCCAAACTCCAAATCAAAACAGACAACCGCTTAAGATGCATCCTACTTAACACCCCCTCCGTCCACAAACATGCAATTGAAATCTGGGACCTCCTGACCACATACTCGCCCGACATCGCATTCCTCACGAAACCTGGATGAATTCGGCCTCAGAACCAGACGTAGCCATAGCCATACCAGAAAACTACAAGAACACCAGAAGAGACTGAATCAACAGACCAGGAGGAGGAATCGCCATAGTCCACAAAAACACCATAAGAGTCTCCACCAACTCCCACGACACCATCAACTCCGCCGAGCACCTCCACTTCAAAATCCACATCAACGCCAACAACACACTCAGAGGAAACCTGGTCTACAGACCCCCTGGGCCCAGACCGCAGTTCTGCAACGACATCGCCGACGCCATCAGCTCCCAAGCCCTCACCTCAACAGACTACATCCTCCTCGGTGACCTAAACTTCCACCTAGAAAATAACAATGATATCAACACCACCAACCTAATCGACAACCTCGCCAACTTCGGCCTCAAGCAACTCGCCACAACACCCACTCACTCCGCAGGCAACACACTCGACCCCATCTTCTCAGCCAGCAACCATGTCTCTTTCAGCCACACCACCGAACTCAGCTGGACAGACCACCGCTGCATCCACTTCTCCTACCAAAACCCAGTCACTCACCACCACCGCACACAACCCCCCGACGCAACTGGAGCAAAATATCAACGGATCAACTGATCTCCACTCTCGCCCGGGCCCCACCCCCTGGGACCCCAGACCCCAACACAGCCACCAACAACCTGCATCGCTGGATAGAAGATTGTGCCAACACCCTCGCACCGCTCCAAAAAAAACCAAACACCTCCCACAGAATCAAGGCCAGCTGGTTCACCCCAGAACTACAGGAATCCAAATGGCCATGTCGCAGAATGGAAAAAACCTGGCACCTTGACCCTACCAACTCCAACCACATCGCTTTCAAGGATGCCCTACTCAAACATCACCAACTGATCCGCACCACCAAAAGGACCCACTTCAAAAACCGCATCGACGCCAACGCTCACACCAGTAAACAGTTCTTCGGCATCGTCAATGAGCTCTCCACCCCCAGGACCTGCTCCAACGAACCCCTGCCATCACAGGAGTTCTGCAACTCACTGGCAACCCACTTCCGTTGAAAGATAGAAGAAATTCACAATAGCTTCAAACCCCAGACCCACCAGCTGACTACAAACACCCAAGAACCCAACGCTCCAAGCAACATCCACCTCCTCCCCACCTGGACCCCCGTCAACATAGAGGACACCGCCACCACCATGGCCTCCATCCACTCCGGATCACCATTGGACACCTGCCCACACCATATCTTCAATAAGGCAAACATCATCATCGCCCCCCACCTCTGCAAGACCATCAACAGCTCCTTCGAGTCAGCCACCTTCCCAGAAAGATGGAAGCACGCAGAAATCAACGCCCTGCTGAAGAAACCAAAGGAAGACCGAAATGACCCCAAGAACTACCGGCTGATATCCCTCCTCCCCTTCCCAGCCAAGGTCATCGAAAAAATCGTAAACAGCCAACTATCCTGGTTCCTGGAAGACAGCAAGGTACTCGACACCTCCCAATCCGGATTCCGCAGAAACCACAGCACCGAGACTGCACTCATTTCAGCCACAGATGACATTAGGACCATGCTCGATGAAGGAGAAACAGCAGCACTCATCCTCCTGGACCTCTCTGCAGCTTTCGACACGGATGTCATCACACTCTCCGCACATGCCTCCACAATGCTGGAACCCGTGACAAGGCACTCGACTGGATCTCGTCATTTCTCTCAGGCAGAACCCAGAGAGTCCGCCTCCCACCGTTCCTGTCAGAAGCCTCCAGAATCATCTATGGTGTTCCCCAAGGATCTTCGCTCAGCCCCACGCTCTTCAACATTTACATGGACCCCCTCGCCAACATCGCACGAACCCACCATATCAACATAGTTTTCTACGCAGACGACACTCAGCTCATCCTCTCCCTCACGAAAGACCCTACAACTGCAAAGAACAACCTCCACAACAGACTTCACGCCATCACCAGCTGGATGGAATCAAGCCACCTCAAATTAAACACAGACAAGACAGAAATCCTCATCTTTGGCACCAACCTCTCAACTTGGAATGACTTCTGGTGACCCACCTCCGTAGGAACCGCGCCCTCACCCACCACCCACGCACACAACCTAGGCTTCATCTTGGACTCCACACTCAGCATGACTCAGCAGATCAATGCCATCTCCTCTTCCTGCTACAACACACTCCGCAAAATCTTCAAGTGGATTACTGTCGAAACCAGGAAAACTGTCACCCACGCCCTGGTCAGCAGCCGATTGGACAACGGAAACGCCCTATATGCAGGAATAACAACCAAACTCCTAACAAAGCTGCAAAGAATCCAGAACGCATCCGCCCGCCTCATTCACGACATCCCATGCTGCGACCACATTTCCCCCCACCTCAGAGACCTTCACTGGCTACCAGTATCAAAGAGGATCACCTTCAAACTCCACGCACACAAGGCCCTCCACGACACAGGCCAAGCCTACCTCAACGACAGACTCACCTTCCACACCCCCTCCCGCAATCTTCACTCCGCCAGCCTCGCCCTCGCCTCCATCCCCCATATCCACCACTCCACCGCCGGAGGAAGATCCTTCTCTCACCTAGCCGCCAAGACCTGGAACTCCCTACTGCTCCACCTTCGCCAGACCCAAGACCTCTTGACATTCAGGAAATGCCTCAAGACATGTCTCTACGACCAGTAGCTCCCCCCCAGCGCCTTGAGACCCTAATGGGTGATTAGTGCGCTCTATAAATCCTTGATTGATTGATTTATTGATTGAGCTTATGCAAATCACAGGTGAATTGTGATATTTGTGAGGGTTTAGGGAGTTTGCGTACTCCAAATGAAGTTGTAGAAGGAGTGTGCGTACTCCACAGTGTGAGAGTAGGGAAGTCATCAAACTTCACATGTCTGTGGCGCTTTGTGCTAAAAAATTGTCCACATAGTTGTTGATGTGCGGACCCTGCGTAGTCTAAGACTCCGGAGTATATTGTAGAATGTAGGAAACACTTGGTTTTTGTTGTAATTTGTCTGGTTTAGTAGGTCGATTGGGCTTGGTCGATAAGTCAAACTGTGAGTCAAAGTGAGTGAAAGAAATTTCGACTGAGATCTGGCGAGTCGTATGTGCACCAGGATCAGTTGAGAGTAAAATTGCAGGTCGGATTTTGCTTACAAAGCAGTGAAGCTGAGAAAAAAGAAGTAGCTGTAAGAGTGGGAAGAACCGTCAGTGAAAAATCCGTAAAGTTTCTGAATCGATTGTGTTACCTTTTCCTGTAGTAAACCGGCAAATTTGGGTTTGAGTTTGGTTAGTGCTCGCAATATTTTGAAAATAGTTTAGTGTGAATCTCAGTTTGGGAGGACAAGCCAAAAGACTTTGTCAGCCACAGTATGTGTGAGTGTGACGTCATTGGAGCCGCACTGGGATAGGTTGGTTAGTGAGAAGGGTTGCGAACAGATTGGCAGCCATCCGTGAGGCACAATTGGTTGAGAAGGTGGGTGAAGCGAATTCTGGGATTAAAAGTCACTTCCTGATTTGATTTTGAATAACATAAAGGTTTAAAAGATTACATTTTTCAAAGCTTTAAAGAGTGCTTTAAGGGGAGATACTTACATTACAATTAGTATAGGCGAGGCTACATTGCCAGAAGGTACACCAGCTTACATTGTAATGTCTTTGGTTGAAGCAATGGTGCAAAGTGACAGAGAAAGATGGAAGCTTAGCATTTCCTAAAATGGAACGTTCAATGTGAAGTTTTTAGAGGATTTAAGGATGGTGCTATATGATCTGAAACCCCCTCCAAGACCAGCCCCAAATGAGAGGTAGAGGTCACGGAGGTAATGTGAATTGCGGTCCAGACTTGGGTACTGTAGTAGCTCAGAATGATGTGCAGGGAATGAAGAAACTGTTGCCTTGTCATGCTTGCGGAGCTGTCAGACATTGAAAACAGGAGTGTCCGGTGTTGGTGCAGGAAGGTGTTGTTCAACAGACTAATGACATCAATTATTTCCAGAACATGAGAGGACCGAGAATGAGAGGTCCTAATCCAAATTTTCAAAATAAGATGAATCAAATGCAGAATTTTCAACCCATGCTTCAGGTGCAAATGCCACTTGTGCAAATGACACATTTGCAGCCAGTGCAGTAGCAGGTTCCCATCGCACCTAGACAGCAAATCCAAATACATCAAGCCCCAATGGAACAGCAGCAAGTGATGCTTTCTCAACAGGTCAGAGGTTTATCCAAAGTAATAACACAGTACACCAATTCCTGTTACACAGTGAGAATGAAATAAAGGATGACTAGGTGAGCGAGAGTTCAGATGAGGAGCCATGTGCACATGCAACTTGGTTAGAAGTAGATCAAAGAGGTCCCTATGTGAAAGGGAAAGTCATGGGTCATAGAGTTTCATTCTTGGTTGACACAGGGGCTACACGCTCTACAGTGAGATCAGTTGAAGTTGAATTTGCCCTTTTCAGGAAAGACAGTTCAGATTGTGTGGGTAGTGAATCAGTATTTGACCAACTCAATTACAGAACCAGTTCAGGTTAAAATTGGCAACTTCCAGGGATTGCACAAATTTGTAGTCTGTGATTCAAGTCCAGTATCCCCTACTGGGAAGGGACTTGCTGTGTAAAACCAGGTGCTTGATTACTTGTTCAAACGACAGAATCGAGATACAGACAAATAGTGATGATGAAGTTGACCCAGCTCCGAGACGGAATTTGAAACTACAAATGAAGAATACCCGCTGATTTATTTTTTTCCCAGTGTTCACAGTGAAAGAGCTTCATCCTGATTTACAAGGAACGGTTAAGGAGAAAGTGTGGGATCTGACAGGGAAAGAGATAAGTCTGATAAAGGGAGTTGAGCCAGTTAAAGTTACTGTAAAGCCAAATACGATTTTTCCACAAATTCCTCAGTACCCATGGCACAAGATGTCCTTATGAAGGTAGCCCAAATAATTGCAGAATTTGTGAAAGAATGGGTTCTGAAGGAAGTGTTGAGTAGCCCATGTAATTCACCAGTAATGGGTCTGAAAAAACTCTATGGGAAAGTTTGAATTGTCCAGGATTTGAGAAAAATAAATGACATTGTGATCAAATGTTGTCCTGTGGTACCCAAACCAGTTGTGATAATGTTTCAGATTACATATGACGCTGACTGCTTAACTGTCATTGACTTGTGGCAAGCCTTCTTTTCTGTGCCTCTTCATGAGGACAGCCAATTTGTCTTTTGTTTCAAATTTTTTGACCTAGTTTACTGTTGGTGTCAAGGGTTTTCAGAGTCACCTTCCATATTCAATAAGATCTTGAAAACTAATTTGGAGTTGTTGGAATTGCCTTTCCAATCGACCTCAGTACAGTAGGTTGATAACTTGTTGATTGCGTCCAAAACCAGGGACGAGTGCTCGGATGACACGATTGCTTTCCTGAACCATTTGGGAAAGAATTGTCATAAAGTGTCCCCACTTAAATTGCAGTACTGTCAGAAAGAAGTGAAATACTTGGGTCATCAGATTGAGAAGGGGTTGAGAAAGATATCCAAAGAAAGGGTTACAACCATATTGCAGATGAATCCCCCGACCATACAGAGAGATGGCTGGATGTTTTTAGGGATGGTAGGCTACTGCCGCCAATGGAGTTCCAATTATTCAGTCATTTCAAGACCATTGCAGAAGCTGACTCATAAAGAAGTTACTGATCCCATAGTGTTAGACCAGGCTGGAAAGAAAGTGTTCACTGAATTGAGAGAGTCTGTGCAAGGCTCTGGCTTTAGGTATGCCTTACTACACGAAACCTTTCACATTATTCTGTCATGAGATTGATGCATTTCTTTGTCTGTCTTCACACAAGTCCAAGGAAGTGTAAACTGCCCAGTAGCATATTTTTCAGCTACTTTGGACCCAGATGTAGCAGCCTCAACAGGTTTTTTGCGTGAAGTTTCAACAGTTGGACAGAGCCTCACATAATGTGACGGTATTGTGATGGGACATCTGTTGATTATAATGGTCCCTCACTCTATTGAGATCCTACTTACAAAGACGAAAACCAAATATTTAACAGATACAAGAGTTACCAGATTTGAAACAAGTATTCTAGGGTCACCAAATGTGTCATTGAAAAGATACAGTTGATTCCAAATGAAAATGTTGAAATTGAGAAATTGGAGGACATTGAGCATGATTGTCTTGAAGTAACTGACTTGTGCACAAAACCATGACCTGATTTTAGAGACACACGATTGGAAGAGAATGACCAAATTGTCTTTGTTGATGGTTCCTGTCTAAGAGACAATATGGGGACACTGAGAGTAGAATTTGCCATGTGCACAATTACTGGTATTCTGGAAGCTTCTTGGCGTTGAGGAGTGTATTTTGCACAAGTAATGGAACTGGTAGCCAATACTAGAGCATGCCATGTTTCTGCTCAGCTAAAAGTTACCATCTATACGGATAGCCAGTATGGAATTGGAATAGTCCATGATGTTGGCCAGTTGTGGTCACAGAGAGGTTTCATGACCTCCTCTGGTTCACCAGTGAGAAATGGTGAGAGAATTAAAGAATTGTTGCATGCTATCCAAATGACTGAAAAGATTGCTGTGGTGAAATGCAGTGCACATCTGAAGTCTCAGGACTTCATGTCAATGGGAAATGGATCTGTGGATCAAGTCGCAAGGTTTTGCGCATTGAACTGTATATCATTCAAGGATAAGTGGGAACTGTGACCTGAAGAAGATGAAACATGTCTGAGTTTTGCATGAAAGGTAATTGATATATTGGAGGAATTGAAAATGTTGCAGAATAATGAAACATTTTCATGGAGCAAAATGAAATGTATGCAGCGACAAGAAGAATTGTGGGTTTCAGAAGAGGGTCAATTGCTTTTGCCTAATAGTCTGTTGTCACAAATGGCTAGGTATTATCATGGTCAAGCACATGTTGGGAGGGATGCAATGATGTGTTTGTTCAATCATGATTGGTTCAATCCAAAGTTTAGAAAGGTTGCTGAAGCAGTTTGCCATAGTTGCGTCATTTTCCAACAAATGAACGCGGGAAAAAGGGACAGTGGTTAATTTGAGCCACATTGGAAAAGCAGGAGGTCTATTCAGCAGAATGCAGATGGTTTTATTGAGATGCCTTTGTGTGGAGGTTTGAGACGTGTTGTTGATTGTGTGCATCTTCAGTCACTGGATTGAAGCACACCCTACAGAGAGAAATGACAGTCTCACAGTAGTGAAACTACTGCTTAGGGAACTAATACCACATTTTGGGTTTCCGATCTCTTTAGAATTGGATAGGGGAAGTCACTTCAACAATGAAGTAATGAAATTACTGGGTGCAGCACTGAACATTGAGCAGAAGTTGCATTGTAGTTATAGCCCTGAAGCATCAGAACTAGTGGAACAGATGAATGGTACCTTGAAGTCAAGAGCTGCAAAAATGTGTGCATTGGCAAATCTCAAATAGCCGGATGCACTGCCTTTGGTTCTGATGACAATGAGATACACACCCGACAGGATGAGAGGATTGTCACCACATGAGATCCTTATGGGCCGAGCCATGAGGTTGCCAGGGGTGCCTGCAAATGCGCTTGTCATGCGGTGTTGGACTACTGCAAAGGTCTGGCTGATGTGGTTCGCTCTTTCTCTCAGCAGGTGGAAGCCAGCACACTGCCACCGATCCATGACCCAGGACTCAACCTGCGAGCCGGTGACTGGGTTGTGATCCAGAAACACTTGAGGAAAATGTGTTTGGAGCCTCGTTGGAAGGATCCTTAACAGGTAGTTCTGACAACTATCACAGTTGTGAATTGCGCTTGAGTTCTGAAATGGATTCATGCCAGTCACATTAAGAAAGTGTTATGCCCGACTGATGAAGAAGCAGAGTTGTTGAAAGTATCAACAACAGTAAAACAAGTCCCAGGGCCGGAAGGAGAACAAAGGGGAACTGAGACCCGATCTGAGCCTGTTGATGACGGTTCAGTCACTCCTGTGAGAGACGAAGGAGGAGACCTCAAGGAGGGTGACAGTGAGCCTATCTCAAGTGAGGCAGCAGGACAGCCTAGTCAGAGGAGGGCCTTCCCAGAAGCAGATGATTTTGAGACACAAACAGAGCAGTTGCCAGACCCTGAGGGTGAAGGAGTTGAGGCGGATCAAAGTCACTGTGATTTGACACCTCCTGAACCAGTTGCAGGTCCGTCAAGAGAAAACACCACAGAGCAAGGAGAAGTTACAAGTTCAACACTGAAAAGATCATTGATGAAGGGTCCACCAAAAGGATATAAGTGGCCAGAGCCGCAAGCAAAGAGAAATTAAGTAGTTGTTGAAACAACAATTGAGGAAGAAGTAGATACAACAAGGATAGATGATTTAAGTGAAAAATAATTGAATGGTGATGGAAAATTGAAAAGAAAGAGGATATCAAGTCAAAGATACTCAGGTCCTGAATGGACGTATGCAACTACAAGTGAATGGCAGAAATAATTGTTGTCTTTTTGTTTTGATCAAGACATTCCAGGTCAATATTTTGGGACTTGACGGAAGCTGATAAACTGAACTGTTAAACCAACCTAAAAAAAATATTTTAGAGAAAGAGACTGTTGAAAAGTAACCGGAAAAGACTTTGATAACCTGATTTGACTTTGAAACCTGATTTTGACAAGCTGCTTACCGATTTTTGACGAAGGATCCTGGAAGTGAGACTGAAGCTGTAAATAACTGCTGAAAGAAGATTTCTCTCCTGCTTTCTGATTCTTTACAGATCATGAGTAACATTAGCCAGCAGGGTAGGAAAAATACAAGCTTTAAATACGAGTATTGGTTTGGCGATTGTGTGTGGGATATTGTTTGTGGAATTGATTGTGGGAATGACTGTTCTCGATAACAGCGATGCGACCCATACTTCCACTTTTGAGATAACTACTGCCTTAACATCAATAGAGAAGTTTAGGTTAGATGAGAAGTATTTGCATGAGTGTACTAATGCCCAAGGGGAAATTTCTTCTAATGTCTTCTATCGCTTGCTGAGTGAGTATGTCGAGACAATGGATGCGAAGAATTGTTATATGTGCACGCAGATTCCTTCATCAGTTGAAGTAGGAGTTACTTATCATAGTTTGCCTCTTACTTATGGGAAAAGCTATAGTCTGTTACTAACAAGATTCTATAACCAAGAGTACATACAGTACTTTTACTCCAACCACGACATGGTGTTTCCGTTTGTACCTATAATCAGGTATTTGAGTAGAATAGCTAAGGATAAGGACATAGTATTAGTTAGAGGTTTCTTTGAACCTACATTAACATTTGGCACGGCTTATGCACACCGCAACAATTTGACATGCTTGCTTACACCTTTAGAAAAGAGCTTCTTAGATCACACAGATGACAGGAGAACGGCGTTGAAGGAGAAGTTAGAAAAAGGCTCAGAAAAAAGGACTTACAAGAATGATTATACTTATAGTACAAATAAAACACAAGGGAAATTAGCTTTGAATGCGCACCACTTAGGGAAGCTTTGTATATATAGGCCTAAATCACACACTGACAGTTTATTTGTGGGAACGAGTGAATGTCAACGTGTTTTTGTTTCAGACGTAAATGGACATTTATGTTGAATGGGCAGGATCCAGTGATTCCTGGGATAAATTACATCTGTGGTCCTAATGCTTATTACCGTCTTCCAAGAGGTTGGTATTGGACATGTTATTTGGGGATAATTTTCCCAAAGATTTTTCAAATGGATGACTTAAAGAAGTTTTCGAAAGTGACTGAATCACATCATATGAGACAGAGGAGAGAGTCTCCTTCTGGTATAGTGGGAGATATATTTGAAGCAATCATTCCTTCAGTGGGAGTTCTTCTGAATTCAATAAAGATTCTAAAGTTATCTACTAATGTGGATAACATGCTGAAAAATTTTTCAGGAGCCGTACTCCTGATAGATACTGAACTACCTGCTGAAAGAGCCATGACTCTTTAAAATCACCTTGCTTTAGATATTCTTTTCGCGAAAGATGGTAGAGTTTGTAAAATGCTTAATTCTAGGCATTGTTGTTCATTCATTGCTGATAATAGTAAAGACATTAGAAGCTTATTTACTATTCTGACTAATTATAGTGCTAATTTGAAAGAATTGAAACAACCTTCAGTGGGAAATTGACTCAGCAACATTGGGAAAGGGATTTTGTTGAAAATAATACAGGAAATATTAATTATTGTGCTTTGCCTAATTGGAGTATGTGGAGCATGTAGTTAAATTGAAAAAGGTGAAGAATAATCAGAGGTCGGAAGAAAAGAAAAGGGAAAAATTGTTTGTGGAAAATTCCTAAAGGGAACAAAGATTTAAAGGGGTTGAATGACAGAACTTTAGCTGATGCAAAAATATTTGAGTAATACTTTAGTGTGATGACACATTTAGTCAACAGAGGAGGGATTTTTAAAGCAGGTGTTTTAAAAATAAATATTAATGAATATTCATGTATTCTGAGTAATAGATTTGCACGCATTTGAAAATGTGCCCACGTGAGTGGCCGCCAATATTCATGAAGTATACTTATTAACGGCTTATTAATATGAAATATGGAGCTAATGTTAAGATTAATGGAGTAATATGTCATATTAAGGGTTATGCATTATGTATTAGCTTTATTAATTGTAGGCCTTAATTTAGCGAAGGCCTGGGTCTAGTTGCACGGCCTCATGTCAAGCTGTATTTCTAAACCCATAAATAAAATGTCTGCTTAGAGAATTAAATTGTGATTTTCCACTGTGCTGACCAAATGTGCTCACAGCTAAAAGTGTTTCTCATGAGAACCACTTACTAGAAGATGCTCTTCCTGTTGAATGAAACATTGTAAATGTAACATGTGTAAGACTGACTTTATCAGGAGAAAACAATAGAGACACTGACTGGAGTATAAGCTGCAACAATATTGTTACCTGACGAGTCAGATGATGAGGACATTACAAGAGAAGCCAATCAGTGACATGTGAACCGTGTACCAGTAGAAACTATACATTTGACGTTTTAGTTTTATTGGACAAAGTGTGAACATGCAATCCCATGACCAATAGGGACTTGGGAAGTAGTTTTAGGAAATTTAACTTAGCCGGACTGCACCGAGGGAAGACATTTTCTTTCTTGCCAAAAGGCCATTACTTTATTGAGCGTCTAGAGACATGCTTAACTTTAATGCTCAACAACTATGCGTTTTCTGAACTTAGATGCTGAATCCTGATGCCTTGCTGACCGAACTGATGTCCTGATGATGAAGACCATCTTAGCTTGCCGGTCTAATTGAGGAGAGGTATACTATCACTGACGTGTTTGCAATGTCTATGTGCTTTTGTATCTAGGTACCAACCAAGTTATTTTGATAGAGTCATAGTTCAATGTTTTTCAATTTTATGTTGACTAAATTGTTTTTGCATGAAGTCCAAGATGCTAATGCTAATCTGATGTTAGTTAAGGCTCCTCACTAATGGATAGAAACCTCGGCCCCCAGGTGTCTCCTCCTCTCTTTCTAAACTAAAATTGGAAGAGGTAGCGAGCTCGTGTGCAGGTAGGGCGTGCACACAGCAGTAGACCTCTTGGCAAATACAGCATTAATGGACCCCAAGTAAATTCAAAGTTTTTGTAACGATCCCTAAAGATACCAGCCATTCTTTATAATGTGATGTCTTGTCATAGCCTAGCGTGCCATTGCGTTAGTGATGGTGCCCACTTTTTATTCCATGCTGCCGCCAAGACTAGTTTAGTTGCTCCTAGATACTGCCATAAAATGGCCCTGTCATTTGGAGCTTAAGAGAATCACGTAGACCTAATAGTGCAATGTATGGACTAAATGAAACTGGGTACCCCAGGATCTCTTAGATTTGAGCAAGTATTCTGGCTCAAAAAGGACAAATGGTCAGGCAATCCAACAAAATTTGGTGAAAGTCCACCCGTAAACCACATCCCCTCCAGCATTGATCTGACACATGGGAGTGATCTTTGTGAGTCTAGTGGGGTAAAGATACCAATCAAACAATAGCTTATAGAGGACTTGCTGCATTTCAACCAAATAGTTAAACAGTGGGATATATTTCCAAAGTTTGCCCCAACTAGCCTAAGGGGTGTCCCAACCTAGATGGTGTTCCAAAAGAGTTTATATCTAGGTTTTGGGGAGGAAGTGTTGGACAACAGGAGAAAGTAAATGAATGAAATCCTTCCTCTAGAAGGCTCTGCCTGCTTTGCAAAGCATAAAATGGGGATTAGCTCTTTAACAGCTGCTTCGCAGACAGTGGGGTGAAGCACCCAGCGTTTTAGCTGTGTGTAGCAGTAGTGTACTGTTGAGGGAATGTGAAAATTATGCTGACAGTGCTCAAAAGTAAGTATGTCGGACCCATGAAATAAATCTGTGATTTTGAGGCAACCTCCCACTCTCCATGCATCACATGGTCCCGGTTGTGGTGCTGGAGGGAAGGCTAGTTTAAAGTGGATTAGTGTGAATGGGGAGGAGAAGGTGGTCCATTCTATATTGTGAATGATCTCATCTCATACATTAAGCATAGTTGCGGTGAGTGCACTCAGATATGCATTGAATAGACTACCTGCTTTTGGCTTCCACAATACATCCAAAATGTACCTTCCCACCACAGCTCTATCCATGTGCAACTAGTGTTTATCTGACTCGCGCATGGACCATTCAGAAATAACACGTAGCTGGGCCGCTTTATAATATAGATGAAAGTTTGGGAAACCCACTCCTCCTGCATCTCTTGGAAGTCTCAGTATTTTTTGGGATAAACCTGCCCTGCCATCTTGCCAAATTAAGCGAATTACCAGGAATCAAAGAGAGGTGAGGCAACTATGATTTAACATCACAGGGAGGCCCTGAAACAGATTCAACAGGCCTGGCCAAACCATCATGTTCACGGTGTGGATAAGTCAAAGCCCAAAAATGTATATAGGTGCCCATCTTTTGAAGTCCGACCTAAGCTGTTGCAAGAGTGGTGGATAATTAACCCTGAGAAGATTTGATTCCCTTGGGGTTATTTCTATACCCAAATAGATAATCTCTTTTTTCACCCACTGAAAGAGAGTGGTACCAACCAAACCCTCTATGTCTGCGTTGGTGAGCGTTGTGTTCAAGACTAAGAATTTGTTTAAATTAATACAGAATCCTGCTGTTTCTTCAAATACCATCAGTGATTTTTGCAGAGCATTCAGAAAGGACTGTGGTGAGGACAAGGTCAACAAAATGTCGTCCACAGAGAGGGAAATCTTATGGACCTGTGAGCCAAATGGTAGGCCTTGGATAATGGGCACAAAGCATATTTTAGGTGCCAGTGGTTCTATACTAAGAGCAAATAGTAGTGGGTTTTAATGACACCCCTGTCGTGTACCCTTTGGAGCTAAAAAAGGTCTGAACCAACTCTGTTCACCTATGCCCTGAAATGAGCAGTAGCATAATTGACTTGGATCATAACTAATTCTTTCAGGGAAGTGAGTAGGTCCTCCTTTGTGAACGGCATAGCTTCTCTGCTAGCAGTGTCTGAAGGGGTGTCACACCCCTCCATAGGCACAAAATGGCTGGATACTCTATTCAACTGAGTCTTTTTTGGACACATAAAGAGAGCAGGTGCTGTGCGGGGAGGTGCCCCAATTGACTCCCAAATGTGCATTCTGTCTGGATTTTGATGGGGTAGACCTTTGAGGCAGCACCCTGAATTAGTCGTAGGGATGCAAAGTGAGCTTCTGGGTGCATTGAGGGACCAGTATCCTCCCAGACACAGGTCTATCTTTCAACTTAATCCCAATCCACTGTGGATTATTCAGTTTCTCCCCACTGGGCAGTTCCTCTTACCTGCATAAGATTGTGGTAGCTGTTCCTCAAGGCAGTAATGCTATATGCCCCTCATTCCTCCTGGTCACTAGTGAGGGACTATGAGCACCAAGCTTCAATGTGTCATGGGGCATGTTTAGTTTTCTGTAATATGCAATCCCGCCTCCTAGGAAATACCCAGTCTAGCTCATAGCATAGCATTTGTCCGCCATCTCAGGGGCAAGCAGGGAGAGTCCCAAGGCTGTCAGGGTAAATCATTCTCTGCAAACTGGCGGTCTTGAGAGGGTCAGGGTCCTCCACCCACTCCATTGTCCCTGTCTCTGAGAGACAGTAGAGTAGATGAGAGGCTACATGCTGAATTTGTGAACAGTTCTGAGCCACGGTGAGGCCATCTCAGAGTCAGGTAGCCAGTGAAGGTTGAAGAGGTAACTCATTATTTATGTCAGTGTGGGTTCATTAATATAGTCCACAAGGGCCCTGGGGACTGATGCAGAGATGGCCTCACGAAGAACTAGTGAAACTCTTACCCCCCTTTGTCAATCCACCGCTGCTCTTACCGCTACTCCATAAAGCCTCCGGCTGCTGCCTCCAGTCGGGTGAGACAGGCACTCCTCTCTACCTTGTAAATGCTTTGATGTGACCCTGATGAAGCAACTCTCTTCAGGGTTCTGGGTCATTGTGGGGTGTTCAAGATGTGCAGATAGACCCGAGGGCAGGTTGGAAGCTCAACGTCTGACAGCCTTCCAGGTGTCCACAGGCCTACCGCATACCCCTATGCAGTCTCCCATGTTCCCAATATCTGCTCCCATTCACACCTCAGGGCTCGGAAAAAATTACCCTCCTACATTGTCTTGGATCGAGAAGGGGTTCACAGTACCAAGTAGAGGTGAAAATCTACACACACCTCAATTCCTTTTATGGTTGCAGAAGAGCTTGTGTGGATCACATCCATTCGGGCATCTTGGTTGGCCATGTCCCCCTCTGGCTCACTCTTGATGACCATGGGAATGGGGATTGAATGGGCTATGGTCAAATCGCGAAAATTCCCCTTGGCCCCAGAATCCATGAGCATGGATAATTTCTCTTTCTGTTGGGGAGAAACAATTAAAGTTGTTGGCAATATTATGGGTTGAGTAATCTTATGTGAGGTAGAACTTACATGGGAGAGCTCCAGGTCATACCATAAGGAGGGTCTGACTGGTAGTCTCTAAATCAACAGGACACTCAGGAATTTGAAAGGTGCACTAGGGAAGTTGTTTTGCTGGCCATGGGAATTCTGTGCCTAGTTTATTGACAACAACGTGAGTAGAATTCCTGCATCATACTAACAACTAAATATCAATAGACATACCAGGGTTTTGAAATCATGTAATATCGAGCCTGTGCAATTAGGAAGTAATGTAGCTCAGACAATTATGGCAGAAGTCATGAAAGCATTTCTAAAAGTGAGATTTGTTTTCTCAACATGCCAAAGTGGACTACATACTACATGTCCACAAGGGCCATGACCAGATCTGAAACTTGCAAAATTTCCATGTATGGGATCTTGCACAGATTCAGAACATACATTTGAACATCCATGACTTCCAGGTGGTGGAGTGTGAGAATCCTGGTCTTCTGTCATACTCTCACCTGGTTTCAAACCATGGGGATGGCACTGGAGCCGATGTTAGACCCCGCTCCTAAATCTGGAAGAAGGCAAGCCCAAGGAATAGAACTCCTTCTCCTCACCAACCTACAGATGGGGGAAGGAGAAATGAGACAAAATAACAAATAAGAAAACCTGAGGTACAGGCTCTGCTCAGCTATGGCACTAATCTGCCAAACTGGATCTACATTTCTCGATCTTCCGATCCTATAAGTGCTAGTCAGTATTTCTGGTTACCATAAAAACACTGTGCACTGAAAACAACGAAAACAACAAGAAGAGGTAATTACCAACAGTGCACAGATTCACTACACAGTTTACAATGCAATACTTTCGATATTTCAAACATACAGGTTTCTTTAACAGTAATAACATATGAGCAGAGGAATCAGATATTCTAGAGAAATCTTCTGGAACTTTTGAATATAAATTGAAATTACTAGGTAGAGGTACATTACTCAATGAAAAACTCAGGGCCTCAGTTACCTAGAAGTGGCACAGGGTGGTGCCTAGTTTTGCAGCGCTGCACTGTGTCACTTCAGAAATGCAGGCATGCTCTGTATTTAATAAAATACTGCGCACCCCTGTGTTTTCCCTAGCACTGGTGCTAAAATTACCTGTCTAGCGCCAACATAGTGCAAGGGTGCCTGCAATGCAGGTAATGACTGTTTATGTACGGGAAGGTGTCCCTTCCTGCACATAAACAATCAATAATGGCAATTTGCTAGCCCTGTGTTTGCTGCACAATGTATGGGAAGTTACACCTTTCTGCACATAAGCAATCATTAATGGTATTTTGTTCTTCCTATGTGTGCCGCAGGATGCAGCACACATAAGATAAGCAAAAATGAGGAGAAATAAAAGTAGTTTTCCTTGTTGCGCCATGCTAATGCTACTCCTGGGGATGTGTTCGTTTTTGGCACTGCTTCATGTTTACAAATCCTCGTAAATCTGGAGCAGTGTCAAAACGCAATAGGAGCTGCAGTAGAACACCAAGAGCAACACCCATTGCATGCCCCTTTCACACAAAGTGTGACGCCACTTTAAAAGTATGGGGCAGGGCAAAGAGCCACCAGAACATTGGTAAAAGTGATGTACTGGTGGTGCAGTGCCCTTGCAAATGAGGATCTCAGAACATTGACTGGGTTAATACCACTCCAAACAAGCTACATATCTTTGAAAATGGGGACATTCACAAGAATAGGAAACCAGGATTCGGTGAGCACATAGGTTAAAAGTGAAACAACTCTCAAGGAATGTTAAAGGCCAGGTTGCAATTTAATTTGTATTTCATTCAAAACTACACAAACTTGAAAACAGACTTGATGGGACAGAAGGATGGAATACCAGCTTTCCCAAGTTTGTGCATTACAAGAATTCAGGAAGCAAATATTTACTAAGTATTGCAAGGCCAGGTTACCAGCCTCCCAGAGATTGCATACTGCACATGTCAGGACTCAACAAAGTTCATTTACATGAAACAGAATTGTTCTTGATACAAGTTTGGAGTTATCACCATTCCCAGGATTAAACTCTGTACATTGAAGATACTTGAAAACACGACAATATGAGAAACAGGATTGCATCGAAACACAATGTTGGAATCGCTCAAATTTCCAAGGTTTCATTAAGAACATGGAATTGGAGTGAGTGGCCCTCCCAAAGAATCTAGATACATGATTACCACTGAACCACATATTGGAGTCGCGGGCACTCCCAAGATATACTAGAAGTCTGAATATTGGAGTCCTTAATAATCCCAAGAAAGCACAATAATATTTAGTTCAGGATTTGTGGGTACAGGCTGTTTCAGGAGACAGTCTCCAGTCCATGGTCCACAGTTCAGAAAACCAAGATTCAATGATGATATCCAATGACAGAAGCAAGAGGGGGCAACACACAAGAATGCAAGGACTGCTAGAGATTAACATGCACTAACCTGGAATTAGGTACTTAACCTGGAAAGTACTTTACAGGAGTTCAGAGAGAGCAGGCGAGTCGTTGCTAGAAGTTTAAGAAGAGACAGAATCATAACTGATGGAGGAGAGGATCTAAGGGTTCTCTGGAGTCAGGATCTCAGAGTCATCAGAAAGGACGTGGAGGATTGGAACATCGGGTAGTTTCCAGAAGACTTGCCAGATAGAACAGAAAGCAAGCAAGGGCTGTCCAGGCAACTCAGGAGATGAGTGCAGTGATGAAGCTTGTGTGGAACAGGAGCACAGGAGATCCAAGTGACTGGAGTTGAGTGTGGGGAGACTGCTTGCGCAGAACTTGCCGGAGACTTGTGCCGGTCCGGATACAGGTACTAGGCCAAGCCCTGATGCAAGTTTGGAGGGACTATTTTGCCGGAAGGCAAGAGTGTTCCAGAAGAGCATGTGTTGCAAGTAGAGGCTTCCAAAGGAACCTGGGAAGAATCATGTGTTTCATACAAATGGGCATTCACTTAACAAGCAGCAGGTGCAAACAGCAATTGACAATAGCAAGTTTAACAGAACCCAGGTCTATGATGATACACCCTAATGGTTAATAGTGGAGACAAACCTATCCCAACAGGGCAGCTGACATTTGCAGGTGCAAACTAGTTGGAACTTGCAAAGCAAAACAACAGGAGGTTCAATGGTTCAGGCTTAATGAAAGGGGGAGTCACAGAGCTTTCGAGACGGAAGGGCGCCACAGTAGAAGTAATGACATGAGTCTGGCAGGTAATACCCACTGACCATAGGGCACAAAACTGAGTCATGACAACAGCCTTGTGTGGATGTGTGGTGGTATATTTTTAGTATTGTTTGATTCGTGGCTTGGCTTGTTCAAAGTCTATGATAATTGTTTGGTTGTAGTAATTATTTCTTTACTGTTTAAAATAGTTTAGGAGTTCATAGTTGGTACTGTTTAGTTATGGGATTAAAGCACATATGAAACGGATATTAGTGTGTTGATGTTCACTATGCATGTTATATATCTCAGTGAATGTTTTGGAACACATTTTGAAGGTCCCATCCATCATCCACATTTGGCATTGAGTAAGTGTCATTAAGTTGTTTGCAGTGGGGAAGATTAAGATTTGTTTTTAATTATTTTGATTGCCATGTAAAAGGAAGGGTTCCTCATTAAGTGTAATTGTTAAATGGTCTGGCATGTCTGTCTCTGGGTACCTTGTAGGAGCAGGTGGGGTATCACTAGTGGCTTTTTTAATGCCTGCAACTAGACATTTTGAAGTGGAGATAGGTGGCAGTTGGGCAGTTATGAGTTCGGGGACTTTTGGTAGTGTGTCTGTAAGTAGTTTGCTTGTGGATTCCTGAGAGCTAGTACTTGCCTCTTCAACAGCTTGTACAATTTCTATAGCTTCTATTTCGTTCACATTTGGGGGTGGTTGTGCTCTTTCACACTAACTACAGCATTTCCTTTTGTAGTTGCCCTTCCATAACATGCATTAGAGCAATATTTAGTACATTTCCATTTCATAGTTTCTGTCAATGAACTTTCTTGACGTAGCTGTAGCCCATGTAACTTAATAATTGCTTTCATTTCTGTTAAGTGATAAATTTGGCGCCTTCTGTCATTATAATAATAAGTAGTTTAATAACTTAAATATATATTATAGTTCAATTTTGCCTGTTATTTATTAATATATTTAAAAATGCAGTTACTTTTATTTTATTTACTTACTTGTATGTTTCATTGAGATGTTTTGCACAGTTTTGCAGCATATTCATCACCCAGCAAGCCAACGCCATCTCCTCCTCCTGCTTCAACACCCTCTGCATGCTCTGAAAGATCTACAAATGGATCCCCACCGAAACCAGAAAAACAGTCACCCAAGCCCTCGTAAGCAGCAAACTGGACTACGGCAATGCCCTCTACGCAGGAACCACAGCCAAACTCCAGAGGAGGCTGCAACACATCCAGAACGCCTCTGCACGCCTCATCCTGGACATCCCCCGCCACTGCCACATCACAGGCCATCTGAGAGACCTGCACTGGCTCCCAGTCAACAAGAGAATCACCTTCAAACTCTTCACCCACACTCACAAAGCACTGCACAACACCAGACCAGAATACCTCAACAGACGGCTCTCCTTCTAAACCCCGACCCTGCATCTCTGCTCCGACAACCTCTCCCTCGCAACCATCCCACGAGTCCGCAGAACTACAACCGGCGGCAGATCATTCTCGCACCTCGCCGCCAAGACGTGGAACACTCTTCACACCCACCTGTGTCAGATCAAAGACCTCCTTACCCTCAGGAAACTTCTCAAGACTTGTTTGTTCGAGCAGTAGCAGCACCCCCCCCCCCCACCTCAGTGCCTTGAGACCCTCACCGGTGAATAGTGCGCTTTAAAAATTCCTGATTGATTGATTGAGCTCATTTTAACTTGAAGCACGTGTTTTTTTCTGTTGAAAGACAACAAAGAGAGAATAATTTAAATTGGCATAATTATTGCTAATTTGTTGAGGTTTAGCGAGTTATTCTTATTTTTTGTTACAGTTTCAGTGAGTTTCTAATTTATCATCTATTTATGTATACTCTATTATATATTCTTAGTGCTTTGTTATAGTTGATATTTTCTTGCAGGTTTGTTTGTTTGTAAGTTATTTTAGGTAGTCTGTGTAAAATCATCAAATCACAGATTGTTTTCTTATTTAATTATTAATTTATTTTTTGGTTTAGAAATATTTAGCTTATAGCTTAAATATAAGTCATACTTACTTGAATATGCAGTTGTAGAGCTGTATATTTTCATTTAGGATTGTTTGTTGTGAGAATCGGCAGCATGTATTGTTTTTGGAGTTTTACTTACCTACATGTATGTTTTGTTGAGATTTTTTACAGCTTTTCCTTTGAGCTCGTTTTAGCGTGGAGCAGGTGTTTCTTTTCTGTTGAAAGATGAAAAAAGTTAGAGTAATTTAAACTGCCATTTTGTTGCTAGTTTGTTGAGGTTTAGGGAGTTACGTTTATTTTTTGTTGCTGTTTGGGTGAGTTTTTTATTTATTTTTTATGTATACTTACTTTATTATATACTCTTAGTGCTTTGTTATAGTTGGTATTTTCTTGCAGGTTGTTGGTTTGGAAGTCCTCTTGTTTACCTTTTAGGCAGTCTGTGTAAAATGATAAAAGTTACAGATTGTGTTACTTTTTAATTGTTAATTTATATTTTTTTAATTTCGTAACATTTATTTTGTAGTTTAAATATAAGTAATGTGTAGTTGAAGAGATGTATATTTTCATTTAGGATTGCTTGTTGAGAGAATTGTCAGCGTTTGTCATTTTTAGAATATTGTTTGTTTAATTGTTTGTGTTATTTTATCAGTTAAAGTTGTTTAAAGTGATATTTCATTGGCTAGTTTAGTATAATTGAAATTCTTTGATCCGTTAAGTCCTTGTTTTGTAAAACACTAACTCATGTTTTCTTTTTGTAGTAAAATATAGTTGTTTTATTTAAATATGAATTTATTTGTTTTTATATATTATTCCATATTTTTATTTGCATTTAAGTTTTTATAGATAATAGTAATGTTTTCATTGTATATTGTATGTTTAATAGATGTGCTATTTTTTGGGTCAATGTTTCATTTTTAGGTTTTATAATACATTTTAATTGAATTATATATGTTTATGTTAAGTTTAGGGTTTATTTCAAGTAATTGTTAAAAATAGTTTTTTGTGTATTTTTTTATGATTTATTAGTTATTTTGATGATTATTTTGTGGCCGCTATTGCTGCAATCATTATTTTTGCCATGTTATATGTTTTTTAATATGTGATGATATTTGTGTTTCTGATATTTTTGTTTTCAATATGTGTAAAATCACTGTTTTTAACAATTATATTTTTGTGCTTATGTATACGGAGTCAATATTTTTGTTCTTGAAATTAAATTTCTGATATTTGTCTATTTCATTATAGGTTGGATCGATTTTATATCAGTGATCCACTAAAACACTAATGCAATGTTACATTTGCTTGTTCTACGTAGTATATGGCAGACCAACACAAATGCACTTGATTACCTGATTTTAATAGATTATCCGAGGTTTGATGGACCCTCAAACTTATTAAAAGTTTCAGGATCTGTACATTGGTACCACCCAGAACTGTGACACACTGCTGGGGCTGGCAGAGCTTTTACAGGACATTATTGTAAATTTTCATTTTTTATCCCTCTTGATGCAAGAATGACCTACAGAGAAGTGGTACTTTTTTGTTGTTGAAGTCAGGCAGGTGAAGACAAGCCCCTGCAACACATTGTTCCGTTTTTGATCCCTTATCGTGGATACGGCAGGACCTTTGATGGCAGGGTCCTTCTGCTTTTTTGAAGCCCTGTTGGAAAGGACACACCCCATGGACAGGGGTATACTTTTTAAGCCCCTTGACTAACACAGACCTCCCCCAGTGCTGTGGTCCACCACAAACTCCCACAAGAACGTATAGGTTTAAGTAAAATGTTCACATTTCACATTAAGAAAATGTAAACTTTTAGCTGATGCAGCCAACTTATTTGCTAACCTGGACATTTTTTACCTTATTTGATTAGTTTCAGGCCCAAACCATCAGTATGGATTAATTCCCCCACCTACACATATTGCTCTTCTTCCAGCTACTCATCTCAAACAGTCAGTTTATCTTTTGTGACTTGCATTTCCATATAAATTTTCATTGCCCTAAACATAAAGCTTCCAATCTCAGAACTCTAATTTAATGGATCTTAACTCGCCTGTAATATTAGATCTCATCTCACCTGTGACCTGAGGTTGAATCTGATTGTGCTTTTTCTAAATGTTGAATAATGTTGTATTTCACCTTTTCTAGCACATGGCAGCATGATCCAGTTTGAACACTGAAAGGATTTTAATTGCTTTGTGAGACTTCTTGGCCTACTGCAGGCCCTTTCTAACATGAGGCTGACAGTTTCCATTGTAATTTATCTGATTTATTTATGTTCTCAATTGCCATAGTTTATTTTTGCATATTTTCTGCTGCTAATTAAAATCAGATAATTATTTTTCATTATTTGCAGTGAGGTGGCTAAAGGAGGTGCTTCTAGATCTGACTTTCTACAAGTTCCTTTCTAGAGGAGCTAATAGAGATGATGAAGCAGTACCTAATTAGAGCTGGGATATTCTGGTGCACTGCACTGGCACATAATTTTCAACATTGGCACTTATGACAGTCTGGCACATGGGGGCGCTCTTTGTATAATTTGAAGACAAGCATGGGAACAGTTATTAATTCAGTACATATTAAAAATGACTAAACCTGCCGTCAGAGTCATTCCTATAGCTTTGGTGGCCTAGATTAGTTAGAATTGTCACATATGTAGGAGTGTGATGGTAGTTATGGTGTTACTGCAGTTGACAGTGCTGACAGCAGTGATGGGCAGTACAAGCAGAAGTAGCATCGAAGAGGGCCCTGGCACTTATATTTTTACCAATTACAAACTGTAACAAATCCTCTTCTGTATGCTTCCTAAAAATGAACAGAAACATTCTTTGTTCTCCTCTGTGACAAATGCAAGTTCTGAGAGGGAACATGCAGATGCTTGTCCCTTAGGCCTTAGTAGAAGAAAAGTTTAGAAATGCCTTGAGAATTCAGTTGAGTTTAGCAGTCAGAAAATATAGTGGGGTGAAATGCTGATATTGAAGTTCTGGTTAAGGCTTGCTAGCATATAAATATGCAGAGAGCATTAGGTGACTTGGCAAATTATAATTTTGGACCTGGCACACTGTGCAAGGTCATCCACAAACCTGTTGCTTTCACCCCTCCTGCTTTGCTGAATTTGTGTTAGTTGGCTTTATGACCCTGTTAAATTTACAACTGCTAACCACTGTTTGAGTGTTTGTGCTCTGTCCCTAAACATGGTACAATAGGCCTACACTTGATTGGCACATTTAATGTACTTGTAAATCCCAAGTATATGATACTACATGTACTCAAGACCTGTAAATTAAATGCTACTAGTGGTGCCAGCAGCACTCATTGACCCACCCTCTATAGTAGCACTTTAATGCATGTATCCGACCTGCCACTGCAGCCTGTAGTGCACTTTTGCATTGCCATTTTGGTCTGGCAAAATAACTCTTTTGCCAGGCTGAAACCTTCCTTTTTAATGCAAATAAATCACTCCTAAGGTTTGCTTGAAAGGTTCATATGCAGGACATAATGCAATTAAAAAGTAGGATTTGTTGGTCTCAGTTGCCCTGGTAGTGAAAAAATCCTAAATTTGTTTTTGACTACTGTAAGGCCTATCTCTCCCATTGACTAACATTGGGTTACCTTATTGCATTTAAAATATGCTAGGTTTGGACTTGGAGCTGGTGTAGATATGCTGTTTGGATTCAAATAAATTGATATTTAAAATCCTCTTTATTGGTGAAGTCAGATTTTAAGCCATAATTCTGAAAATGTGACTATTAGAAATTTGGGCCCCTAAAACGTGTTTGGCTGTCCGAGGACTGCCAAAGTCACTGACCACCAGGGGACAGCTGCCACCACCAGGATCATGGCTCCTGACGTGGTGGCGGTGGTCGGAGTTGTGGTCAGCCAAGGCGGTGCTGAGTTCAGTGCTGTTGTGCTGATCACAAGCCCTCTTTCCACCATCCTTTTCATGGTGGGTTCCCTCCATGAAAAGACTGGTGGAAAGCCAGTGCAGGGGGCCAGAGGGGGGATCCTGCTCTGTCCATGCCCAGAGCATGGGCAGTGCACGGACCCCTCCTCTCCGGACCCTAGGAATTTGCATTGTCTGCTGTGCAGACAGTGTAAATTCCGAGGGTGCTGTTGTGCAACGGCATCGGTCTCAGCTCCCTTAAGCGAGACGAGGCCTACACTGTGGCATTTTTTAAGCCGGGCTGATAGGCTAAAATGTTGTAATGCGATGTTTCTGCTGGTCAGGCAGGTGGAAACATGATAATATGACTGGGGGAAGCTGCCACCATGAAAGCAACCTCCTCCCCGCAGATTTGGAAGTCAACTCGTCCAACAAACAAAGTCATAAAAAAACTCTTGGTATTTTCTTTTTTAACCATTTGTGTCACATGCTAGTATCCTTGATCACATGACTCTGGATGGCTCTACTTTTGAAGATTTTTTATTCCTCTCAAACAGTGTCATAAAGGGGATTAGATGTTGACACGATGGGCTATCCTGCCAGGATGGCTTGGGGCGGAGCTGTTCCCTGCCCTACTTGCATTTCACAGGGGCTTGCTTCTGGCATACACAAAGTGATCTGGCACCATTCTTTTGTCACCGCAGAATTCTGGAGCCTTGAATGGGGAAAGGAAGTATTTTCCAGAACAAGATGTGGGGGTAAGACTTGATGTTCCCCCCACACACAAAGGCTGGCACCAAGTATAAATATTGGACCCTCTGAACAACTCTTCAGTGACTGCCTTGCTGTCTGAGAAGGAATACTAGACCTGCTCCCTTCATCCTAGGATGTTCTGAGTGACTGGATGATCAGTTGGCTGACCTACTCTCTGAGCCACAGTGGCATAACCAGCTCCAGACACCTGCCTGCAGCTGCCAAGTTGACCTGCTGCACTAGACCCTCCTCAAGCCACAACTGGACCTGCCTGAGCCCTGATTGCCTCTATTGGAGTGGATCCCCAAGATTTGCCACCCCAAGTCCTGGACCATTTTCTGACATCAGAGGGTACACCTCCCTGCCCTGCCTAATTGGGGTTTACTACTCCATCAGAACTGATGTTGCAAGATACAACTCTATGTAGAACTTGCCGTCACAGCCTTACGCAGCTCTTGATCACGACTTCCTCGGATCCGAGATAACATGATGCAACTCCATGCAGGACTTTGCATTGCAACCCGCAGAGTGCCTCATCAGAATTGGAGCAGTGCAAAGCAAAGCCTTGCATCAAGGACATAAGGCTAAATATTTAACAGGGCTAACCTGGGCCCTATGCCCAGCCTGTGCTCACTTGTGTATGGCCTGAACTTGTGACTTATTTTGGTCCAGTGGACCAATACTACTGTAGTTGGCGCTTTGTGCTTCTGAGATCCATTATTTCCTAAAACATGAAAGTGCATATCAACAGTGCTACTGATTGGAGATGTGTTGTTCTGGTATGTTATAACTTATTAAAATATTCTCTATCTTTCTAAATTGGTTTGGGAATTTTCTTGTGTTGTGTTTTCATTACATTACTGTTGGTGTGCTGGATAAATACTTTACATGTTGCCTCCAAGTTAAGCCTAACTGCTTTTGTGGTAAGCTACCAGAGGATTAGGCACAGGTAATTTTGTGATTTTTGTGGTTCCCCAAACAAGGATTGTGGTTGTTGTCTGAGAGGTGCTTCATTGCCTATCAATCAATAAGCTGATTTCTTTCAAAATGCTAAATAAAATGTAATATGTTACTAAATGCCATTGTTTCTGTGCATATAAATTCTGCAATTTAGAATGGGACCCTGTGATATCATCTGCAAGTGTAAGAGATTATCTGATAGGTCTGTCTGACTCCAAAAACTTGTATTACCTACATGAAAAATGCAGTGGACTTGTTGAGAGACATTTGCCAGTTTTCCTCTGCTCCGAAAAAGTCATTGTTTCCTTTTAAGGTGCAGGAACTCTACAGGGAGTGAACCCCAAATTTTATGGCTACACAAGGACTAATCTAGAAACAATATATGTTCTGCAAGTGAAAATTGGACTACATCTGCCATTGGTAGAATGAGGCTTGTCGGATATATTAATGAAAAATCTCCCCACCAGGTGTCACTGGATACTGCCATTAAAATATACCATTCAAAAATAGTGAATATGAAAATATGTCTGCCCTTTCAGTGAGAGCTATAGTGTTTTGAAAGCCATGCATTGTTCAGGAATTCACCTCACTGATGTCCTGCTGCGAATGGAGAACATTACGGGGCATATTTACAAGAGCTGGTGCATTAGTGCAGATGCACCAGTTTTCCTGCACTGCTGCTACCCTACCTAACGACACCATGGTTGCACTCCATTTACAATACATCGCACTATGACGCACGTTAGGCCAATAGCGGCAACATTTTTGGACACTATTGTGGTGCTTTGCTGCACTAGCGTCAAAACATTTGAATTTAGTGCAGCAAAGTGCAAGGAGGCCCATTGATTAAAATGGATGCGTCACTTTAACACCTGCTTTGAGCAGGCATTAAAAAGTCTGCCAAAAATAGTGCAGTGAAAACTTGTAGATTTCACTGCGCCATTTGTGTGGGCCTCCTAACACCAGGAATGCTCCCCCTTGCATACATTATGCCTGACACAGGCATAATGTGGCATAAGGGGTCGCAAAGCATTGCACCACTTTGTAAATATGGCGTGGCAAAAAATTGCCTCCCTGAGCCACATTAGCGTAAAAAGAATTACGCTAGTGTGATGCAAGGAGGCAATAGGGCCTTGTAAATCTGGCACAAGATGTCTAATTGGTTGCACCAGTATTCGCGTCTCATTCTCAAAGCAGTCCTTTTATTATGAATTTTCTTCTTGCTCTGAGAAAGTGACTCTTAAAAATGCGGACACTAAACCCTTTTAAGAGGACCACATGTAGACCCCTCCTCTGCTGGTTAGTTATTTTGGAAACGATGTTGCTGGGAAGTTTCAGCGTCCCATGGAGTAGTCATGCAATCTATACTCACAAGAGGTATTCTGCCCTGCAACTGGAGCAGAATATGCTCTACTGCCTATGAATGGCCTCCAGTGGATGATCGCGGTGGTGGTATTGTCTTCATTCTATCTAATTTTCTGTGATTTCACAACTGCTAACTCTTAGCTAATTTATATATGGACTCTTTAAATTGCTCAATTGGCTACCTGTTTAGTTCTTAAAAGATGCAACTCTCAGATTCTCCTTCTGTAGATGGAGTCCACAAGATAACTTCAAGAGTTTTTTGGTGACCCAAGGTGAGTGAATTTGTGGGCATCAGCTTTAGCCCATCACTGCTGGGTGGATGCAGTGGTAGTTGGTGCAGGCATTCTTATTTTTAGTCATATTTATGGAGGCTCACTTTTCCCCTCAAGCAAAGCCTTGGTTTAAAACTGGTTATTAACATTACCTCAGTGTCAAAGTCCCAAGAGCTACTCTGGCTACAGATGAACTTTAAAGAATTATGAGTGTCTTGGCAAGACTTTCATTATACTGCTCATCCTTTTTTCGCTGATCAGCATTAACATATTTTGTTCTTACGTTGCTATAAAATCACAATACTTGAAATTTTCAGTTCAGGACCCAGCACTCTGAAATATTTTCCTTCATATATAAGACTGATTGATACTGTAAACATGGGGGAGAACTAAATGCTTGTATTTTTTCAAGGTTAAGACACTCGGTATCTGTACTCTGCTTATCTATGATATTTTGAATAATGCAATTCATTAAAACGTTAATTGAAGTGGTCATTTTGTTCTGCTGAAATTAATTGTTGGACTGTCCCTCCCACAGGCATCTGTATGTGTCATTTTGGAGTCTAGTGTTGGGTTTAATAGAGTAGTTTGTGTGGGTGGAAAAATAAATAACTCTAGCCCTACATTGCAATCACACAATCAAATTTAATAGAATTCATGATTATGTCTTACTTGTTTTCTATAAGGGTGTGTGGAGTCAAGGGTTCCGTGCTCATTGTGCTACTAGAATGAAGCTATATCTGGCTGATGAGTACATAATAAGGGTAAAACTGGTCTTAGGTTGATTGCTTTCAATTGAGTAAGGACATAGCTGGCCATTTTAGGCTGGACTGTTCCCATTGGAGCAGGGCAAAGTTAATCTGCATATGGCTGGGTCCAAACTGAAGTGGCATGGTGGGTGGAAAATGATGCATTGAGATGCGACATGAGAGATTGCCAGTAGCTGAAATTAGTTCAAACTTTCCTTCCATTAGTTTGTATTTTGATGCCCTCGGCCCACTAGTACCTTTATATACCTGGCCCTGCATACAGGTAGTACCACTATACTAGGGACTTACAAGTATACGTGCCAATTAGGTGCAAGCCAGGTTCACCGTGTTTAAGGTAGAGAGCACAAGCACTTTAGCACTGGTTAGCAGTGGTAAAGTGTGCAGAGTCCTAAGGCCAACAAAATCTAATTCAGTCAAATTCTGCAATACAAAAGGTTTGGGCGAAGACCATGCTAACTACAAGTTAAAAAGAATGTATTAAAAATCACAAAGATTATCATTTTGTTTGCCTCAGTTCTGTGCTTAAAAGCCATACTGCACACTATAAGACATTTTTAAAGTGCTCTTGCTGTAAAGGTCTACCATCCTCTTTACCTGCCTCCAAGGTTTCAGAGTTCCTCAGGGGGCAGTGCTCATGCTGAGAGTGGCTAAAGAGATTAAGAGGCATATTTATCATATTTACCAAGGGTTTTGCATCGCCCTTGCACCTCACAAGGAGCACACAGTAAAGCAAAACCTATAATGAGATTTATAAAGTAATGCAAGGTTACCTTGTCTGGTCCTGTGTGCTTTGCAAATCTGGAGTAATGCAAGGCACCAGGAAAGCACCTCCATAGGTAGAGGGGTGGGTGTTCCTACGCATCAACCACTGGATTCTGAAGCATTCCAGGATTTACCAATACTGGCAGACCTGGGAATGCATCCGAATCCTACGCTTTCCCAGGGGAGGCGTAGGATTCTTTATTCTTGTTTTTTCCTCTTTCTACATGTGCTGCAATCTGCAGCATATATATAGAAAGAAGAAAGTCTCAGATGATTGTGTTTGTGCTGGAAAGTGTCCCACCCTGCATAAAAACAATCCTGCCTGTAATGCAGGCACCCTTATACCATGGTGTTGGCGCTATGCAGCAGTTTGTGCACAAGCGCAGGCAGAGTAGAAATGTGCCACATCTTGCTAGATATAGGCCCTCATTACAACCCTGGCGGTCGGTGTTAAAGCGGCGGTAATACCGCCAACAGGCCAGCGGAAAAAAAAATGGGACTACGACCATGGCGGAAACCTCCAACATAGACAGCCACTTTAAAACTCCGACCGCCACAGCGGTTGAAACAAACACCGCTGCGGTAACCGCCAACAGATAAACGGAGGGCAAAGTAACACCCACTGTATTTCAAGATGCCTATCCGCCACCTTTTCCAGGGCGGAACCAACGCGATCAAAAGCACGGTGGAAACAGTACACAGAAGGGAAAACACTCACCTCTTGACACCCAACGAGGAACCAGGATGCCATGGAGCCTGAGTTACAGGTCCTGCCCATGTTGGTGTATCTTCTCATCTGCCAGGAGTACGAACGGCGGCGGCGGCGACGACCACGGTGACACACACAACACGCAATACCCCCACCCCCACCATCACCCACTACAACATACACACAAATACATGCAGCAACATTACATATACACCCCCTACACCCTGGAAGAACGCAAGGATAAAAGGAAATTATTGTAACCAGTGTAATCATGAAAAATCAGATAGTCAAAAATCAAATTTCAGTATATACAAATATGTACACCAACTACACAATTCCGGATAGTGTACCAATCATTGTCCGTGGACCACTGGGCCCAAAATGCATGGGCGAACCCACACTAGATACGTGACTGGAAACGGAGAGAACACTGATGGGGCATCAGATCAAAAATAAACAGGCACCTCAGGGGGAGGGGGGGGCACCTCAGCCAGATGAAAGCACCACTCCACTGCTGCACGAGGGGGCTCCATGCCCATTGCTGTATCCTGGAAAGTGCAAAGCCACAGTCTCTCAAGTCTCTCCAGTGGGTGGTTTGCCCACTGCTGTGTCCTGGGGAGTGCGAAGCCACAGTCTCTCAAGTCTCTCCAGTGGGTGGTTTCCCCACTGCTTTATCCTGGGGAGTGCAAAGCCACAGTCTTACAAGTCTTTCCAGAGTGCTTCAACCTGCCAAGGACTGAGGTAGTGGATGTATCTCTCCACTGGTTCTGGAGGGGGCCTTGTGCCCAGAGTGCTTCATCCTGCGAAGGACTGAGGTAGTGGATGTCAATCTCCACTGGTTCTGGAGGGAGCCTTGTGGCCAGAGTGCTTCCTCCTGCCAAGGACTGAGGTAGTGGATGTATCTCTCTACTGGTTCTGGAGGGGGCCTTGTGCCCAGAGTGCTTCATTTTGCCAAGGACTGAGGTAGTGAATGTCAATCTCCACTGGTTCTAGAAGGGGCTTTGTGCCCAGAGTGCTTCATCCTACCAAGGACTGAGGTAGTGGATGTGATACTCCACTGGTTCTGAAGGGGGCTTTGTGCCCAGAGTGCTTCATCCTGCCAAGGACTGAGGTAGTGGATGTATCTCTCCACTGGTTCTGGAGGGGGGCTTGTGCCCAGAGTGCTTCATCCTGCCAAGGACTGATGTAGTGGATGTCAATCTCCACTGGTTCTGGAGGGGGCCTTGTGCCCAGAGTGCTTCATTCTGCCAAGGACTGAGGTAGTGGATGTCAATCTCCACTGGTTCTGGAGGGGGCATTGTGCCCAGAGTGCTCCACGTGCAGTGTGGCCGGTACAATTCCCTCACCTGGGTATGTGTGCCACGAGATTAGCGAGGTACAAGAAGCATGATATGCCATGGAGACAGCGACATATCCCACACTGCTGCGGCTTCGCCTTCTACCTGCAGGTGCAAACAGTGATGGAAGTCATACATCATGGAAACTGCCCAGGGTCCAGGAACTCTCCTCCAGCCTCGGACGACTGACCACTGGGGATGGTAGCCATGTCAGCGGTGGTGCCACTGTCAGCGTACGTCATGGGGCCGGTGGCGGTGTTGTGGCGGTGTCTGTGGTGGCGGTGCTTGTGGCGGTGTCTGTGGCGGCGGTGCATGGGTCAGCACCTGCTGAGGGACACAGCAGGACGTCTCCTGCATCCTCAGATGGCTGCCCACTGGGGAAGAGGCTGGGGACTGTCGCTGAGGCTGTAGACGTGCCAGTGACGGTGCAGGTGGTGGTGTAGGTGGCGGTGCAGGTGGCGGGCAGCTAGCGGTGTTCGCCGCCGTACAGGTTGGTGTAGTCGTGGACAGAAGGTGTGACACTGGTCCCTCAGTCGGTGCCACCATGCCCTCTCCTGACCTGCTCTTCTGCTTTTGGCCCCTCCACACCCTTGATGGTGCCGCAGTTGTCTTACCACTATCCCCTTTTGTTTTTGCTGAGCCCTTGGTAGCTGGTAGTTTTGGCTTCTCCTTCCGGGATGTGGGTACCTTTTTCACCTTGGCAGGTGGCGGAATGTCCTTGCCCTTGCTACGTGGCACACTGGCAGCCCTGATGGGTGGCACACTCGATGACCCTGGAGTTGCTGGCACCACTGTGCCTGGGGATTTGGTGGCTGAGGTGCTGGGCTGCGATCGAGAAAGCCTGGCCCTAGGGGAAGGACGGGGGGAGGTGAAGGGAAGAGGTTAAGGGTTGCCAGGAAAAGTTTTTTAGACACACTGGGACGGGAAGATGGAGGGCGTTTGGGAGTGGAGGAAGAGGTAGTGGTTGTAGGAGGTGTACGTCTGCTGAATTTGGGTGTAGGTGTATAGGCTGTTGTGAGGTGGATGGCTGTTGGGTGGGTGTGTGCATGCGTTTGTGTACTTTGGGAGGAGGGCTCACAGACACACTGGGTGAGGACACTGGGGGTGTGTGAATGGTAGTGGGGTGGTGATTGCACGTAAGCTGTGTGTGGTGATGGGCGTGCTGGTGAAGGAGGTAGTGGCTGAGGATGTAGTGCATGCAGGTGTGAGTGGAGACGAGACAGGGAGGGAGGAGGAGGACGTGGAGGCGGGGGACACAGTGGAGGTTGAGGAAGTTGCTGTGTCTGCATGTGCTTGTGTGAGTGCCTGTGGGATGTGTGGTGCTTATGTTTGCCTGAGCCACTCTTGTGTGTGGATGAGTGTGCATGCTGGTCTGATGGTGTGCTTGGGATAGGCTGAGGTACAGGGGATTGGGTCTGGGTGGAGGAAGTTGGAGGGGGGAGGCTGGACACAGGGACAATGGCTGCTATCAGTGTTGAGGCCAGAGCCTGAAATGCTCTCTGTTGGGCTGCCTGCCCAGAATGAATGCCCTCCAGGTATGCATTTGTTTGTTGCAAATGCCTCTCAACACCATGGATGGCATTCAAAATGGTAGATTGCCCAACAGTGAGGGATCTCAGGAGGTCAATAGCATCCTCTTTGAGGGCAGCAGGGCTGACTGGGGCAGGACCTGAGGTGCCTGGGGCAAAGGAGATGCCCACCCTCCTGGGTGAGCAGGCATGGGACACATGATGAGGGGCTGCTAGGAGGGCAGTGCTGGTAGTGGGGGTGGTGGCTGTACCTGTTGTTGCAGTGGGCACAGCGGTGCCCGCCACCGCAAGGGAGCTCCCATCAGCGAAGGAGTCGCTGTCACTAGTGTCTGCTCCTGTCCCCGCCGTGGAGCTCCCCTCGCCCTCCATCCCACTGGTGGCTTCAGACTCTGTTGCTTCACCCTCCAGGGCCAAGTGGGTTGCAGCTCCCTCCTGCTCCGGTGCCAATGCTCCTCCACCTGTGGTGCTATTGCACACAAGAACAGGGAGACCACAAAAAGGGGGGGAAAGACAGAAGAAAAACATGTTCAATGCATGCAACACCACTACCGTTGGCGGACACAACACACATGGAGCAGCCCTCTGCACTATGCCATGCACTAACAGTTCCTAGAAATTTCACCTGACCATGGGGTACGAGGCCTAAGCCCAATTTCTGCACACCTGGAAGTCACAGGAGCCTGACTAGGTGTAGATGGCTTTTACCACTAGTGGGGTTGGGGTGCCACATAGACACATTGTTATGCTCGCAAAGTCAGCTGAATGAGAGTGTACTCACCCCCTTGTGGCTGCTGTAATGCCTTCAAAGACCATCCAACTCCGTATACGTCAATGCCAGGACCTGGGACATCAGGGGGTTCATGGTGCGACGGGCACCCCTTCCACGTTGGGAGTCCATCCCCAGCTGGGCCTCTGCCGTCTTCTTGCTCCAGCGGCGCAGGTCCTCCCATCTTTTACGGCAGTGGGTGCTCCATCTGTGGTAGACCCCCAGGGTCCAGATGTCCTTGGCGATGGCACGCCAAATACCCTTCTTCTGGTGGGCGCTGACCTAGAGCAATGGTACAGGGGGAAAGGAAATGAGTAATTTCCTGTCCCCCTGTATCATTCCTCTAGGTCAGCGCCCACCAGAAGAAAGGTATTTGGCGTGTCCGGACCATCATACTCATTGACCACCAGTTCCCACCCATGCCCTGATGCACATACACTCAGCATCCGCACATGCAGGCCTCAGCCCCCCCCATGTATCTTACAAGCACACCACTCAAAGCAGGCATTGCCCATGCAGCATGCTCACAGTGTACTCACTTGTTTGTCTGGAGGACCGTACAGTTGCGTGTACTGGGGGTGGATCCCATCCACTAGTTTCTCCAACTTCTCTGAAGTGAAGGCAGGGGTTCTTTCCCCTGACACTGAAGCCATTGTCGCTTCCAGAAACAGGTCACAGCAGCATTTGCAGTGTAGGTCCTCTCCTGTTGAAGGTCAGGTATCAAGTGAGGGAACAGATAGAAAATGGCGGTCACATCCGTGGCGGTGCGTACCATCACCGCCGGCGTACATCGTCATTGGCTACTGGGACCCATAGGGCCCAATTTTAACCAATGCAGAATTGCGCCGCGGTCTTCGACCGCCCACCGCGACAGTGTACAACGCCAGCGCAGTTACCTCATATCCCCTTGTCCCACCTTACAGGTTAGGCAGCTGACATTTTTGGGAGGCCAGATGGGATGGATAATAACTGCGTCACACCTATCTAGGCCAGGAATACAGGCAGATACCGGGATGTTGCTGATTAATAAAGTTTCTGCAAATTACACATTGTGATACCTCAGTGTTGGATGACTCTCTACTCGCTGTTCTCCTCCATAGGGCACATCTGCTGGGGCAGGTGATGAGATGGCGGCATCCTCCTGTGTACAGACCCCTGGTGGACCTGTCGATAATGGAAGAGAGGCACATCATAATCACATACAGACTTGATCGTGCTACCAATCCATGAACTGTGTGCCCAGTTGGAGCCAGACCTGATTTCAGCTATCTTCCATCCCAAAGGGATACCCCCTCTAGTGCAGGTCCTGTCTGTACTCTATTTCCTGGCCAGTGGGTCTTTTCAAACAACAGTGGTCATGGCATCAGGGATGTCCCAGCCAATGTTCTCTAACGTGTTGTCCAGAATGTTGTCTGCCCTGCTGAAACACATGCGCAGCTACATCGTTTTCCCTTAGGTGGAGGATTTGCCCACAGTGAAAGGTGACTTTTATGCCCTGGGACATATCCCCAACATCATTGGTGTATTGATGGGACACATGGGGCATTTGTGCCCCCCCCGCAGGAATGAACAGGTGTACAGAAACCGGAAGAGCTACCATTCGATGAATGTGCAGATGATGTGTTTGACAGACCAGTACATCTCCCATGTCAATGCCAAGTATCCTGGCTCTGTGCATGACACTTACATTTTAAGAAATAGCAGCATCCCTTATGTGATGGTGCAACTCCTGAGGCACTGTGTATAGCTAATAGGTGAGGCCAAGGTCCCAATACAGTTGACATAGGTGTCTGGGTATGGGGTTGACCCTAAGGGTTAGTGTGTGTCTAACAGTTGTCCCTTGACATTTGCAGGTGACTCTGGTTACCCCAACCTGTCATGGCTACTGACCCCAGTGAGGAATCCCAGGACAAGGGCGGAGGAATGCTACAATGAGGCACATGGGCGAACTAGGAGGATATTCAAACGCACCTTCGGCCTTCTGAATGATAGATTCCGGTGCCTCCATCTGACAGGGGGTTCCCTAAACTACTCACCGAAGAAGGTGTGCCAGATAATCATGACCTGCTGTATGTGCACAACCTGGCTTTGTGACGCCAGGTGCCTTTTCTGCAGGAGGATGGGCCAGATGATGGTCTTGTGGCAGCTGTGGAGCCTGTGGACAATGAAGAAGAGAAGGCAGAAGAAGAGGATATCGACAAATGAAACAACATTATGATGCAATACTTCCATTGAGACATAGGTGAGAAGATGTCACTGCTTCCCACATCTGATACTATTGTTGGAGCTAGCATAAGTCTGTCATTTTCACTCAGTGTATGGACACTGACTTGTCACTTTGACCTTCCATTTCACAGATCTGGGTCCCACTTTGTGCCCTCTGCTATGTTTACTCCTGGCCTACAGCTTTGTAACATTGGTATGTGCACAAGTACATTGACATTGCTATATTGCATAGTTATTGCAATTACACATTTGTGAAAGCACAGACTGACTCCAGATTGTTTTGTGATTGAAGTGTGTTTATTTCTGTGCAAATAAGTGGAGGGTGTTGTAAAATGGGCTGGGGTGATGGTGGAGGTATATCCATGGCAGAGTCCAGTCTATTTGTTTCACAGGTGCATTGTCCAAAGGGGCATAGGAAGTGGAGCAATGGCAGTTTAAGGATGGACAGGGTGACATAGTGGGACAGAAGGGTGACATTCAGGGGGGCTTATTTCCTGGCGGGGGTCTTGGCAATGTTCTCTGTCTTGTTCCTGGATCTCAGGGACCGTTTGTGGGGTGGTTCTCCATCTGCAGGGGGTGGGGTGCTGGTGTCTTGTTGTTCCTGTGGTGGCGCCTCCTGTCCACTAGCGCCGGCGGAGGTGGAGGGCTGTTCATCATCCAGGCTAGTGTCAGGGTCCTGTTGGTGTTCCACTGTGTCCCTCCTGGTGTTGAGAAGGTCTACCGGCACCCCTGCAATGGTGACCAGGGTGGTGTTGATGGACTTCAAGTCCTCCTGATCCCCAGGTACTGTTCCTCCGGCAGCCCCTGGGTTTCCTGAAACGTGGCCAGTATCGTACCCATGATCTCCTGGGAATGGTGGTAAGCTCCCATGATGTTGGAGAGTGCCTCGTGGAGAGTGGGTTCCCTGGGCCTGTCTTCCCCCTGTCGCACAGCAGTCCTCCCAGCTTCCCTGTTATCCTGTGTCTCTGTCCCCTGAACCATGTGCCCACTGCCACTACCCCCAGGTCCCTGATCCTCCTGTGTTAGTGGGGTTGCTTGGGTTCTGTGTAGTGGTGGACACCTTGCTGATTGACGTGTCCTGGGGACAGAGGGATGGGCCCACTGGGTGGGTGCTGTGCTGGTGTTTCCTGAGGGGGGAGGCTCTGTGGTGGTTTGTGACTGTGTCAGGGGAACTGACTGTCCCGAGGTCCCTGATGGGCCGGGCTGGTCATCTTGATCCAGGCGTGCAGAGCTGCTATCGTCTCTGTGGGCTCTTCTGTGGGGGGATTGGATATGTCTGGCACCTCCTGTCCGGTGATGTTGGGTATGGGTCCTGTTGGGGTGTGAATGCATAATCTTAGTATCTGTGTGTGCCATCTTGTGCAATGGGTGAGCTAGCCTCTACTCCTGTGCTTGCACTTTTGCTGTGGCCCTGGATTGCCGTGGTTTGGTGATTTTGGGGCATGGGTGAGTCTCTCTACTGGACATGCTTTGGTGATGGGTGTCCATGCATTGGTGTTACATGCAGGGCTTGATTTTGGGATGTGTGGTTTGTGGTAGTGGGGTATCTGTGGGGTGTTGGGGGGATGGGTGTGAGGGTGAGGGTGTGAGTATGTGATGGCATGCAGGTGGGGTGGGAAGGATAAAGTAGTTAAGATTTGACTTACCAGAGTCCAGTCCTCCTGCTACTCCTGCGAGGCCCTCAGGATGCATGATCGCCAAGACCTGCTCCTCCCATGTTGTCAGTTGTGGGGGAGGAGGTGAGTGTCCACCGCCAGTCCTCCGTACAGCTATCTGGTGTCTGGATACCACAGAACATACCTTCCACCGTAGGTCGTTCCACCTCTTTCTGATGTCATCCCGTGTTCTTAGATGCTGTCCCACTGCTTTGACCCTGTCGACGATTCTCCACCCTAGCTCCATCTTCCTACCAATGGATGTCTACTGCACCTGTGATCCGAATAGCTGTGGCTCTACCCAGATGATTTCCTCCACCATGACCCTGAGTTCCTCCTCAGAAAACCTGGGGTGTCTTTGAGGTGCCATGATGTGGTGTGGGTGATCTGTGAGGTGCTGTCTGTTGTGATGTGTGAGGGGATGTGTTGGTGTGTGGTGTTTGAGGTGTGTGGATGTTGTGTAAGTGATGGTGTTGTGTGTCTGTGGATGATAGTGTTGTGTTAGCTAATCTCTCTCTCTCTAGCCTTCTTTCAATATTTTGGTTGTAAGGGTTTGTAGGTGATGTGGGTGGGTGCTTTATATTGGATTGAGTGTGTGGGTATAGTGTGTGTATGTTTATCAGGTGTGTGTATTTCGAATTGTCCAATGTGGTTGTGTTTGTAAATGTGTGTGTATTTTGAGCGCGGCAGTGTGTACCGCCAATGGAGTATCGCGGTTGAAAGACCGCCGCGTTGGTTCGTGGGTCGTGATACTGTGGGTGTATTTCTGTTGGCGTGATGGTGTGGGTTTTGGTATCGCCAGTTTATCACTGGCCTTTGGTGTGGCAGACTTGTGTGGGTGTCTGTACAGTGGCAGATTCCGAGTTATGAGTCGTAACAAATGTAGCGCAATTCCGCAGCCGCACTGTGGGTCTCTCCTGTGGGGGGACTGGATATGTCTGGCACCTCCTGTCCGTTGACGTTGGGTATGGGCCCTGTTGGGGTGTAAATGCATAGTTATTGTATCTGTGTGTGCCATCTTGTGCAATGGGTGAGTGACCCTCTACTCCTGTGCTTGCATTATTGGCTAGGTCCTTGTGTGATTGGTGATTTGGGGCATGAGTGAGTCTCTGTACTAGACATGCTTTGGTGATGGGTGTCCATGCATTGGTGTTACATGCAGGGCTTGGTTTTGGGATGTGTGGTTTGTGTTAGTGGAGTATCTGTGGGTTGTTGGGGTGATGGGTGTGAGGGTAAGGGTAGTGAATGTGATGGCATGCAGGTGGGGTGTGGGGGATAAAGTAGTAAAGATATGTCTTTCCAGAGTCCAGTCCTCCTGCTACTCCTGCGAGGCCCTCAGGATGCATGATCGCCAAGACTTGCTCCTCCCATGTTGTTAGTTGTGGGGGAGGAGGTGGGGGTCCACCGCCAGTCCTCTGTACAGCAATCTGGTGTCTGGATACAACGGAACGTACCTTCCCACATAGGTCGTTCTACCTCTTCCTGATGTCATCCCGTGCTCTTGGATGCTGTCCCACTGCGTTAACCCTGTTGACACTTCTGCGCCATAGGTCCACCTTCCTTGCATTGGATGTCTGCTGCACCTGTGATCCGAATAGCTGTGGCTCTACCCGGACGATTTCCTCCACCATGACCTAGAGCTCCTCCTCAGAGAAACTGAGGTGCCTTTGAGGTGCCATGATGTGGTGTCGATGATGTGTGAGGTGGTGTCGGTTGTGATGTTTGAGGGGATGTGTTGTTGTGTGTTATTTGAGGTGCTTGGATGTTGTGTAAGTGATGGTGTTGTGTATCTGTGGATGCTGGTGTTGTTTTCGGCAGTGTCTCGCTCTGGTCTTCTTTCAAAATGTTGTTAGTAAGGGTTTGTGGGTAATGTGGGTGTGTGCTTTATATTGGATTGGGCGTGTGGGTGTGGTGTGTGTATGTGTATCAGGTGTGTGTATTTCGAATTTTCCAATGTGGTTGTGTTTTGTAAATGTGTGTGTACTTTGAGTGTGGCGGTGTGTACTGCCAACGGAATACCGCGGTTGAAAGACCGCAGCGTTGATTCGTGGGTCGTGATACTGTGGGCGTATTTTTGTTGGTGTGACGGTGTCGATTTTGGTATCGCCAGTTTATCACTGACCCTTGGTGTGGCGGACTTGTGTGGGTCTCTGTATTGTGGCGGATTCCGAGCTGTGGGTTGTAATACCTGTAGCGGAATTCCGCGGCCGCAGCGGTATGTTGGCGGTCTTCTGCACGGCAGAAAGTGGGATTTACCGCCAGGGTTGTAATGAGGGCCATAGTGTTTTCCTGCCCTCTACCTTCCACCGGCGCATCAAGGTGTCTTGCTGCATTGCCTTGTGTAAAATATTCATAAATATGGCCCTAAATGTGGAACTGACTAGGAGGCACTTGAGTTTTAAATGTACATAAACTGAGGTAGTAGGTGAGCAGGGAGATCAGTCTGTAGTTTTTGAGGTCGGTGAAGATGGCAGAGGGTTTCCTTAGGAGGAGTATAACCTCTGCGTGCCTCCATTCATCCGGTAAGGTTGCTGTGGAGATGGCGGTGTTGAGGAAGATAATTGTGTTGGCTCTGAAGTTGATTGATTGTGACAGCTCCATCCACCTGCATTTAGTAAATAAAACAAGACTAAAACAACAAAGATCCATCAGTAGAACCGGAGTTATGTATTTTTGAAGTCTTAGCTGTAAAACATTGCATAAAGTGTAAAGCGCCAACCAAGGATATCTGGCTGTGCAAGACTGGTACAAAGTCATACGTTCAGGCTGACCATGATGGAGCATGCCTCTTCGAAAAAGAAGGTAATACAGAACATTCTTCCTTCATTTTACAGTGTCTCAATATTGTCCTACAAGAAAACTTTTTTGAATTCGATGGCCAGACATATCAGCAGAAGAAAGGGGTCAGTATGGGAGCTGCCTGCGCCCCAAGTGTAGCCAACATTTATGTTGGTTCATTTGAGGAAACCCATATCTACAATGAGATGGCACCATTTTATGAAAACGTTTATTGTTGGTCACGGTTCATAGATGATATTTTTTTCATATGGACAGGTGAAGAAGACTCTCTAACAGAATTTAGTCAGTGGATCAACATATGTGATCCCAACCTCAAGTTTACTATTCACACCAGTAGAAATAAAGTTACAGAGCCAGAACTAGACTAAAAAGGAAAAAGAAAAAACAATTTCCCTAGACATTAGGCTAGACCCTACCATGGAGTCTATCAAGACATTTGGATTTAGCGAGGAAGATCTAGCTAAATTACTGGAACAACCAAGATCAGGATCAGGAACATCGATCTCCTCGAACCAACCCAAAGAAGGGTGGTTCAAATTATTGGAACTAAAGAAAAAAACTAAACGCACAGAACTACACGCAGATTATATCCTAGAATATTTTAGAGCCGGGATCATTCCTGCAGGACTAAGGGTGAGAAACATCCCAGGTCTCTTTTTAGAGATTAGACAATTCCTAGAAAAATGGTCCCTGATCTCCAATCGTTGTTCTCGAGATTGGATGATCCTTATAATAGAGACCCCTAGAGAACTGATGGAAACCCTTATGAAAGAAATCCAGTCACTACAAGAAGAATTGAAAACACATGACTCTGTACAGGAAGCGAAGAAACAGATAGAGACCATTGATCAAGAACTTGAATCCTTTAACCTATATCTAGTCAAGAGAAAGACAGACAAGCTCAGAAAGGACATTAGATGGTTCACTAAAGAACCAGCATACCCGTATTTATCGGATGGATACTATGCGAACCAACAACGAAACGCATCAGAACAAGACCGACAATTCTGGACGACGAAGAAAATCGTCACCTTCTCTGACACCTCAGAATCTGAGGGAGAAGGAACTTCTAACCAGTCCGAACAATACAATGTAAGGGTAGGCCCCAATGAAGGCCCGAGTCGCTCGAACCATTTTTTATCCAGAGGAGGGAGACCTCGAATGAGATACAGAAACTATCAGAGGGGCAGGTTTCAGAATGTGGACAATCCACCACATACCCTTCAAACCAGGAGACAACAATATGGGAGGGATTAAAGACAGTACCAGTCTTCAATCTAAGTACTTCACCCATGGACATAGATACTGAGTCATTATTGAAGAAAGGGTTGTCATTCATCCCCACTACTCCCATTAATAAATTTGGTCTTCTCTCCGACCTGCATGCCTTCTTTCGGAGAATCAGGCTTTCTAGATACTTTGAAGGCAAAACAGACTTCAGGGAATCTAACCTTTCCGGGCTAAAACCTGTCTCCACTTTCACTCCCCATCTTGATATGGTGGGACCTGAAATTAAAATCTTTGAAAATATAGTGTTGAATAAGATCCAATCACTGTTGAAATTTGTTCCAAGACCATACTTTAATTTAAACCAAGGAGAACATCAAGCCCTACAAAGACTACAAAAAGATAAACATATCACAGTCAAACCGTGTGACAAGGGAGGGGGTATAGTCTTGTTGGAAACTGAAACCTATAAACTCAAGATTCAAACTATGCTAAACCAATCAAATTACTACCAGAAGACAGGAAATAATTGGCACAAACGAGTCAAGAGGGAGATAACTAGTATAAGCACTGAAGCCTTAGAAAATGGGATCATTTGCCAACAAGAGTTCCAATACCTTAACCCAGAGAAAACTAGGACCGCTGTGTTCTATGGAGTCCCGAAAATACATAAAAATAAGACAGATCCCCCTATGAGACCCATAGTCTCTACTGTAGGGGCACTGACAGAACCTCTATCTAAATATGTTGAGAAATTTCTAAATCCGCGAGTAGCATTACTTCCAGCATTTATCCGAGACACTAGCCACATCATTGCCAAACTAGAAGGTCTTCCGTTCAATCCGATCACACAACTATTAGTAACAATGGACATTGAAGCACTGTATACTAACATCCCGCAGAAAAAAGCGTGGTTAGCCGTTGCACGCCTCTTCGAAAAAGAAGGCAATACAGAACATTCTTCCTTCATTTTAAAGTGTCTCAATATTGTCCTACAAGAAAACTTTTTTGAATTTGATGGCCAGACATATCAGCAGAAGAAAGGGGTCAGTATGGGAGCTGCCTGCGCCCCAAGTGTAGCCAACATTTATGTTGGCTCATTTGAGGAAACCCATATCTACAATGAGATGGCACCATTTTATGAAAATGTTTATTGTTGGTCACGGTTCATAGATGATATTTTTTTCATATGGACAGGTGAAGAAGACTCTCTAACAGAATTTAGTCAGTGGATCAACGTATGTGATCCCAACCTCAAGTTTACTATTCACACCAGTAGAAATAAAGTTGAATTCTTGGACATTTGGATTGGCCATAATGACTCCCAACTTGAGATGTCATTGTTCACAAAACCGACAGCCAGGAATACCATATTACACTACGACAGTTTTCATCCCACTAGTCAGAAACAAGGGATACCCTTTAGCCAATTCCTACGGGCCCGTAGAAATTGCTCCAGCATGAGAGATTATGAATACCATACTAACATCTTACAGCAGAAATTTCTGCTACGAGGATATCCCAGAAAATTGATCAGAGACTCATTCAAAAGAGCTAAATACTACAACAGAGTAAGTATGTTTGAGAAACAAAATAAAAAATCTACACCTTCCATAGCCTGTGTTATTCAACACTCCAATCTTAATGACAAAATCAGGAAAATAATTTTTGCCAATTGGCACATTCTAAATAGCGACTCTAATCAAGTACTTTTAGAGCGCCCTCTCCTGTCCTTTAGGAGAAATCAAAATATTGCGAACAAATTAGTCAGAGCTATTTTACCCAAGAAAGAGACCTTCTGTCAGAAGTCGATACATGGTAATCGACCTATCACAGGCAACCACAAATGTGGTAATTGTAAAGCTTGTCCGAGAGCTATTGTGCGTAATGTATTCTCGTGGAAACGTACCAACTTCCAATTATCGGATATGACCAACTGTAAAACAGCCAACTGTATCTACTTAATCAGATGTCCCTGCCCTCTCCTTTATGTAGGAGAAACTGGAAGAGAAGTCAAAACCCGAATATTGGAGCATATCTCCAATATTCGAAATGGCAATGAAAGTGCCCTGTTGGTCACACACTGGATACAGCATGGACATAAAATCGAGGACCTCTCTTGGACTGTCCTAGAAAAGATTAAGAACTCTGGACAGAGAGAGGATCATAAAATCCGGAAAAAGAGAGAAGTCTTCTGGATTTTTACATTAGATAGCTGTGAAAAGGGACTGAATGAATACACTCCATGGGAAAATGCAATTATATAAGCCTATCCTTCATTATAATTTCTATTCCTATTCCCATTTTGACCAGGGTATGATTCCAGTATAATTTGTTCCTCGCCATAAGATAGAGATTTCTTCTGACAGTGATTCTGTTATTCTCCAATATTCATTCTATTACATCCTAGAGTATACTCCATAGAACTACTGGAGTTAACAATGTCCCCTGTGTCCCGAATTACATCTTCAGAGCCAGTTCTTAAATTGAGTCCATAGTAGGTCTTCATTTAATATCTATATGCTTGATAAATGAATTGCATATATATAGGTAGGTTTTTGATAACTTTTCCGTATAGACACTGTATCGTTGTTTTAGAGGTATCGAACAGCATACATTCACCACTTTGTTTGCACCGTTCCGCCACTCCCGGAATACCCCCAATATGGCCGCCGCACTAGTCTGCCCATTTACTTACTTCCTCGCGGCTTAGTAGCAGAGACAATAAAAACGTCTACGATCAGCGGCAGCTGACTCTAGCCAGCAGACGCGGGAAGAGCAAACGCCGAGATCGGTATCTATTTATTTTAGTCCGCAGTCCTTTTTTCACTGCACTTGCGCTATATCTATTCCATCATTGTTACTAAGCTCAGTATGAGCTATAACCAGCAAACGGTTTAATTATTTCGGCCTTTCTCCCTGTTTTCTGTTACTTGTAATAGTTTAAATCATCACATCCAGGCACCCACTCTCGGAATCTATTTGGTGTACCGGCAAGACTCTGAGGATCCATACATATATACAGCGGTTTATATGGATCTTAATTCAGCAGCAGACATCAGTCAATACTTGAGTGAATTTTAGACCATATAAATAATGGCAATAATATATATTGACCACATTGTCAATCTATCATTATTAATTATTTATTTATTTACCTACTTACCTATTATGTGGTTCCAGGCATTTATTTAGTCCATCTTCCTGTACTACAATAGGTAGCATCATGCCCTGCAGTGAAGCAGTAACGGCCGGAAAAATTATTGTCCTATAAAAACGTCAGACAAGACTCTCCAAGTAAGGTCTGCCTGTACTAAAATTCATCACTTTTACTATTTTGCACGTACTAAGCTGCATGTTCTCATCAAAAGGGAACTAAGGCATACTGGTAGAGTAACATAAGACATCTACCAATGATGACATACTAACTATCGGAATCCTTAGCGGCACCTGGTATGCACTACAGTAACTAATACCACATGAGTCACTATCATGTTTTTCAATTAAGTAACTTCAGTTTTTATATGTTCATACTTTATACTTTATATTTTTCTACTAACAATACTATATAAAATTCACTCTGATCCTTTGGGCACGCATTCTTGATAAGGTAACATGTCACCCTTGGTAGTGATACATATGTCAAATATAGAGAGGTGACTACTAGACAACTAGCACGAGAATTTATGCAAATTACTATATAAACAAATTCTTTTATCAGATTCCTTGATTACATCATCAAAAAGAACACAACAAACCTATAATCAATCTGACCAGAAGATTTGGCTGCCAAGACTAGAGTATCATATAATAGTACCACTGGGAACGGCCCTGAGGAAGGTTGTCCACTATACCCTATAACACCGAAACGCGCGTTGGCCTTTGGTCCCTACGGTACCACTTGGATAGAACCATGTCAGCATTGTTTCTTTGTTTGTGTATTAGACCATTAATACTAATATATTAGAATAATCTATATCTGTATATTCTTATCATTCTAAATTGTTTTAATCTTATTATTTGGATTAGCTTCTTGATGTGTTGTTTCACTTGTAAATAAGACACGTTCTCCCATTTGTATAATCCAGTGTGCATGTGGTATGTTTGATTTAGGTGCTCTGTATGTCTTTCTTATTTTTCTGATTTAATGTATATCGTTTATGATTGTATTATTATTGAACAATAAAACATTTGTATTTGTAAAATAAGTTTATATTAATTATGCAGTAGGATTACTTTATTTGCAACAGAGTACCTAAATGTAGTAGCCTGACATCATAAGCATATAACTGGTCAGTAATATATAGTTAGTATCATTCTAAATCATAGTATTGGTATGTGAAGATGATGGTATCTTCAAGGTTATCTTAGTAGCTCTCATAGTAGTTTTTCTCTACATGATGGAGCATGTGTCAACAACAGGGACCAAGTTATGCCCACTGAACAAAAGCACCTTCAATCCTAGTTTATGGAGCATTGCTTGGATCCACTTCAAAGATGTGTCAGGCAGTATATTTGATGCATTGTTTCTGAGATGCACTGAGGCTGTGGTACGAGGTCCTGATACGTTGAGGTTGAGGATCTCATCAATGCAAGATGCAAGCATCTGCTCTGGGGAAGCATTGCGAATCGGCAGTTCCAATGGTGATGCGTTTGACCAAGATGCAGGATGCAGCAGCAATATGAGTCTTTTGCAATGGACCCAATCCACACAGCAGTGGCAATGCATCAGTTTTTACTCAGGGATGCACCAATCCATAGTGCTTTGGTTCTGCTTGGCAATGTGTCAGAGGTGATGCATTGGTTCTGCTGGTAAGCACCTTGAGCCTACTTCCAAGGGTCTGGGACTGGGGTGGCACTATTTGGCAGGTCAGACTCAAAGGTGGCAGAATCCAGGTGCAGAAACAGGATGGTTGGAAGTCTGTTATGCCCATGAGACTTCAGATCAGGAGGCCAGCCAACTAGCCCTTGGAGATACTTTGGGTTGAAGACAAATGCAGGTCCTGTCCTTATCACTCAGGAAAGAGGGCAGCAGATAGCAGGTCAGCACAACAAAGCTGGAGTCCAGCAGAGTGGCAGTCCTTCAGCAGAAAAGCAGTCCTTCTTCTTGCTAGAACATCCACAGGTCCAGAAGTGTACTGAAGTATTGGTACCTGGGTCCAGTTTTGAAGTGGGGGACAATTTCAAGACATGCATTTGAAATGTGCAGATGTACTACCCTCCCTGTTCTGGTTACAGACTAACTACAGGGGGCATGCAACTCTTTGTGTGGGGACAAGAGACACCCTATTCAGGTGTAAGTGTGGCTGTGCCACCTCCTCTCTTCCATCCTGCCAGTGCCGGCCCATTGAGGTACACCTAACCTGCGATTGTGAGATGCTGTCTGGGGGGAGGAGGCACACAAAGCCTAACTGCCAACTATACCCAGGCATGTGCAATGAGATAGGTTGCAGGCACCAAATAGCTAAGGCAAGAAAATGTCAACTTTTTAAAATTGGCATTGTCAGAATTACAATTTAAAATTCGACTTCACAATAAGTTAGGAATTTAAATTGTGATTCCAGAGACACCGAACTTGAAGGAGTTTTTCTTCCCATTTAGAAAAACACTTAAAAAGTGTAATAAAGCAACTCTACTGTTATCCTGTAGGATAAACAGGCCTTGCAGTAGTGAAAAAATGAATTTAAGAGGTTTTTTCCCACTATGAGGACATGTCAAACTTAAAAGTACATGTCCTACTTTGTAAATACATTGAATCTTGTACTATGGGCAGTCCAGGGCCTACCCTAAGAGTGACTTATATGCATTAAAAAGGAAGGTTTGGGAATGGCAAACAAATTTATTTTCTCAGATCAAAATGGCATTTTAAAACTGCACACGCGGGCTCGGCACTGGCAAGCCTGAGACATGTTTAGAGGGCTAGTTAACAGCGTGACACAATCCGTGCTACAGGCCCACTAGTAGCATTAATTTGCTGGCCCTGAGCATGTATAGTGCACTTTACTAGGGACTTATAAGGAAAATAATTATGCCAATTGGGGATGGGCCTATATTACCAAGTGTAGAGGAGAGAGCACTCGCACTTTATCACTGGTTAGCAGTGGTAATGTGCACAGCGTTCTAAAGTCAACAAAATAAATTCTTCAAAGCAAGAAGGGTGAAGGCAATAAGTCCCAATACCAGCAAAAACAAGGTAAAAAAAGTGGAAGAGGAAGGCAAAAGATGGGCTGAAAACCACCATGAGGCTGATAGGTCTAACAACTGTGCTTTGATTTTGAGGCACCTTGATGACTGGTGTGTGTGAGAGCCAGCATTGTCACAGGTAAGGCGCTGGGGAAGATGATTTCATGGCCATGCAGTGCAAGATATAGTGATGAGTTTGTGGCAAACATTCCAGAGGGTGGCCAAGTCTTATTGGGTGGCATTGTACTTCTTTATGTCTATGTCCTGAAGAAAACCTTTCCATTTTCCTGAGGTGGATAGCTTGGCCGAGGTTGTGGCATTCGTAATGTCCTGAAGGGAGGAGGTGTTGGGGCATGTGAATTCTGCTACCCAATGGATGTATTTGTCTGCTGAAGGATCCCGAGTGCACCACTCGTCACTTTTTGTGGATGTCTAGAGAGGTAGTCAGCCCGATTGTCACAGCCGGGTCAATACCCTATGATAAGTTGGTATTTCTGTAGTTGTAGTGCCCATTTCTCATTCCCGGGGCGGCGGATGTGGGGCAGTGCCAGGAAATAGAGATATTATTGGCTTGTGGTCAGTGATGAGCTGGAACAGGGGCTATACAAGTAGAGGTAGAAATGGTGATAACCCCACTTAATGTCAAAAGCCTCTTTCTCAATGTGAGTATAGTTTTTTGTCATCATGAGGGCTCTGCTGTTGTATGCTGTAAGGGTCCAGCAGTTGTCACTTGCATGTTGAATGAGCACTGCTCCAAGAGCGATAGTGCTGGCATCTACAACCAGCTCTGACTCTCTAATGGAGTCAGAGTAGTCTATTATGGTGTCTTGGAGTAGATCCTTCTTTAATCAGATTCCACAGTCAGTGGGTTGACGCTTTGGTCGGGTTTCTTTGTGGGCCAGTATGTGTTGCTAGGTTTGGGATGAATCTTCTGTATTATGTGGCATGGCCGAGGAAGCTTCTGACGTCTGATAAGGAGGAGGGACTTTCTGCTTCCTTGGTGTTGACGTACTTGGATGGGTCGACCTTGACTCCCTACTTGGAGATAATGTAGCCAATAAACCCCATCTCTTGTTAGAAGACCTGGCATTTCATACGATTGATGATGAGATTTGTGGATTCAATCCTTGCAACCCTGCACGTGGTGGCTGTTAAAGGTGGGCACATGCATTAAGATGTTGTTGCTAACATTGATGATACGTTCTAGACCTATCAAGACTTCATGGATGGCATTTTGAAAAACGTCTGCTGCCAATGATGTTTCAAAGTTCAGCCAGTGGTAGTAGTGAAGGCCAACATGTGTAGGGAAGGTTGTGGTATACCTGCTATCTCCGTGGAGTTTGAGTTGGTGATAGCCGGAGTTTAGGTCTAGTTTCGAGATCCATGTTGAGTCGTTGATGTCAGTGATTACACCATCAATCGTAGGGGTTATGTATTATTCTCTTTTGATTGAAGCATTGAAGAAGAGCATGTACATACAGATCCAGATACTACCTGGCTGTTTGAGTTTGCATACAGCTACCATGGGGTAAACCCACCAGATCAGTCCAGAAACTTTTTCAATGACACCAGTGTCTTTCAGTTTTTGCACTTCCACTTCAACTGCCGGCTGGAGGTGAAAAGGAATTCTGCTGTGTTGAAGTGTGACTGGGCAGACTGAGAGGTAAATGTGCTGTGAAATTGGGGGGCACTTCTGACAGCCTAGACTGGTGAACAGGCTAGACTATTCACGAAGCAGGCTTTCCATGTCTTCTGAGTGCTCACTCAGGGCCTTGGTGAAGTGAACTAGCTGAAGATATTCAGTTTTGTCATAGCTGAAGAGTGTCTCAGGGTCCATGGAAGTGACTTTACTTGGCATGATTGGGTGCCATGTGAGGTGATGCAGGAGAAGACACTGGCTAGCAGGATGGGGGTCGTAATCCTGTATGCAAAGATGCAGGCATTCGTGGACCGCAGGCAAGGCCATGGAACATGGTATAGAAGTGATGAAGGCTAATGATCTTTACTGAGGCACCCATATTAATGAGTGCAGTAGTAAGGGTGTTTTCAAGGTGGACTTGGCTGGTGGGGCAAACATATTGTGTTGGTTGCCCTGGTGAAGGGGATGATGATATGAGAAAGATGGCACCATAGTCTCCTTCAATATCTTCATGTATTGAGTTTGGGGACGGTGGAGTATTCTCTGGTGTAGTCATAAGATCATGCGTTTTTGTGCTTATCCGTTCATAGTGAGGCATGCCATGGGCTTTTGGGGTGGGCAAGCAGCACCCACCTTGACAGACTTTGGCAAAATGGCTGGGCCAAAAGCTTGCCCAGCAGATCTTGCCCCTGGCCAGGCAGTCATGGAGTGGGTGAGGATACTGTCAGCAGTACCCACTGTAACCCATTTGGGGTTTCCGTGCCTGGAGAGAGCCCGGTGAAACACTGGTGAGTGGTGCCTCTTGTGATGTTGGTGGCTGCTTCTGCCTTGATAGGATGAGAGACAGGCGCAGGAGTAGCTGGAAACATTTGGAAGGCAAATTTGATCTGCTTATGATCATTTGAAAGTTCATGTGAGTGGGCAAGCATGCGGATCTCATCAAGGGACTTGGGCTGGGACTTGGGCTGGCAGAGGATATCACGTCTTAGCACGGCAGCCTGGCAGCTTTGTATGATATGAGCATGCATTTCTTTCTGCGGGTCATCTGCAGTGTACATGTTGGTAGCTCACCCAGGCGGTGTAAAACAGGTCAGGGATTCAGCCTCATGCGGACAAGCTTGCCTCAGTTTCATTTGTTCAAAATCTGGATTTATTTGAGGGTCAAAGTGTATACTGAGTGCAGCAATGGCTCTGGCATAGTTTTCATCGGTGCCTGTGTTAGGGAGATTGCAAAATAGATTAAAGATCTCTGTCCCTGCACAGAGCAGGAGGAGGGAGCGTTTTGTTCTGCTGTATGTTTCTTTGATGTAATTGATGAAGTGCACCACCCACGTGCACCAGTGGGATACGGTAGTAGAACGGTTACTGAGTAAACTGAAAAGGGGGCAGTGGGTTGGACGTGTCCCTGACAGCATAGGTTTGCATGAGGTGCTGAGGTGGCGTAGCCTGTGAGTCCCTTTGGTGATCTTCACTGAAATTTAAATTCAGTCAAGATGAGCAAGATAGGATGGCATGATCCTGTTGTGGTCACAAGTGAGGTTGTAATGGAAACTGAGAGAGGGCGAGGGGGCTGGGGAAAGGAGTGCTGCAAGGGCTGTTGGTGCCCAGTACTTGTTAATGAACGATGGCAGATTTGCAATGGGTATGGTGGCGGCAGTGTAAAGAGATGATGACTGGAGCCTGCGCTTCTACCTGAAGGTGCTAATATGGGTGGACATAGATGGCACTGGTCGGGCCTGGATGTATACAGGAGCTTCATGTGCACCCGTCATATGGCAGAGCAGGCAGCTGAGCATGTGCCAGTAGGGGGTGCAGGTGCAGTCACAGGCAGCCTCCAATGAGTGAGGTGAAGTGGCAAGGTTCTTCATCCTTGAAGCTACTGTAGCATGCATGGGCAGCAGGCCACGTTGAGAAGGTGGTGCGAGCATGGAGTAAGGAGGGATCACACATTTGTAACATTCTCAGTGCAAACTAGCACGTATGTCGGACTCGCCTTCTTTCATTAATTCACCCTGACCTCCAACATGCAGTCAAGGAGTGCATGCATTCATGCGTAGCAGAACAGGGCATTACTCTGTGCTTTGTTACAGAAGAGAAGCATGGAGCACCAGTAAGCCACCACGTTCATCCTTTACAAGGGGCCCAGGTAAAATGGTGGACCATGGCCTAATGAGCATGCCGTCCTTGCCACTGGACCGCAACTCCTGACCTGCTTTTTGGTCGGGAGAAGCTCCCCGCACCGCACAGCTCCACCATTGTGCCCGCGCCCCTCTCCCCGCCCTCGCAGCTGCTACTGCGAATTCGAGGCCCTCCTTCACCCGCAGGCCCCGCCTGCGCCTCATCCCTGGTGGCCCAGTGGGCCCGTAAGTATCATCTGTCTGTGTGCCTTGTGTCTTTCACTTTCTTTTTCTTTGTTTTACTGTTTTTTTCTCTGTTTTTCACTGCCCGTCCGCATGTGGATGGCACCCAGCGCCAGTCCCCCTGGCCGCCGAGATCCCCACAGCACCAGACGCCGCTACGATGCAAATGCCCTCCATGCCCTCAACACCAGCCGCTCTACCCCCTGCTTCCAGGCCTCACCAAAGCTCACCCACGGACCCCTCTCCTGCTGGAGGTGCAACTTCTCCTCCCTCCAGACCACCACCTCACCCTCAAGAACCGTACGCAACCACCTCAGGTGCATCCTTGTCAACACCCGTTCTGTCCACAAGCATGCCATCGAGCTCTGGGACCTTCTTGTTTCCTCCTCCCCAGATGTCGCATTCCTGAAAGAGACCTGGCTGAACCCATCCTCAGCCCCCCACTTCGCCATAGCCATCCCTGACAGCTACAAGATCACCCACAGAGACCGCACCAACAGACCGGGAGGAGGGATCACCATCGTCCACAGGAACACCATCAGAACCTCAAGCAACACCGAAGACACCCTCAGCAGCGCTGAACACATGCACTTCCAAATCCACATCGACCCCAAGACCACCCTCAGTGGCACCCTCATATAGAGACCCCCCCGGACACCAACCTCAGTTCAGTGACTTCATCGCGAACATTGCCAGCACTCAAGTCCTAGCTTCCACAGATTACATTCTCCTCGGGGACCTGAACTTCCACCTTGGAAACACCAGCGACAGCAACTCGATCTCCCTGCTCGACAATCTCGCCAACCTCGGACTCAATCAACTCAACACATCTCCCACCCATTTGCCAGACACACGCTCTACCCCATTTTCTCTGCCAGCAGACACGTCACCTTCAGCCACACCAGCGAACTCCACTGGACCAACCTCCGCTGCGTCCACTTCACCTTCAATAAACCCACCACCCACTACCTCCCGCAACCGACCCCCCGCCACAGCTGGAACAAGATCACCAACAACCGGCTGATCTCTGCCCTTGCCCGAGCCCCACCAGCTGCCTCCACCGGCTCAGCCGCCCACAACCTCAGGCAATGGATCGAAGACTGCACCAACACTTGTCGTACAAAAACCTGCACACAACCACACCATCAGTAAGGCCACCTGGTTCACCACCAACCTCCGGACCTCCAAAAAGGTCTGCCGCAAACTTGAGAGGAAGTGGCACCAGGAAAAGACTCCAGCCACCCACACAGCCCTCAGGAACACCATCCGCAAGCACCACCAGCTCATCAGAGCCACCAAGAGATCATCCTTCAAGGAACACATCGATGTCAATGCACACAACAGCAAAGAGCTCTTCAACATCGTGAAGGAACTTGCCAACCCCAGCTCCAGCAGCAACAACAGCCCACCTTCACAAGACCTCTGCGACTCACTCACCACCTTCTTTCACGGCAACATCACCGACATCCATGACAGCTTCAACGACATGACCTCACCAGCAGCTACCAACACCTCCGACTCATCGCTCCCCAACCACACCAAGCTTCTGGACACACGTCAACGACGCCGATACCATCAAAGTAATGAACACCATTCATTCCGGCTTTCTATTTGACTCCTGCCCGAACTACATCTACAACAGAGAAAGCTCCATCATCGCCCCCCAACTCCGTCTGATCATCAATCGCTCCTTCGAGACCGCCACCTCCCCAGAAGTCTGGAAGCATGCCGAGATCAACGCCTTACTCAAGAAACCCCAGGCGGAACCCAAGGACCTCAAAAACTACCGGCCCATCTCCCTGCTCCCGTTCCCGGCAAAGGTACTCGAGAAGGTCGTCAATAGGCAACTATCCCACCACCTGGAGGAAAACAACACTCTGGACCTGTCTCAATCTGCCGTCTGCAGCAATGACAGCACCAAGACCGCCCTCATCGCTGCAACCGACGACATCCAGACCCTCCTGGACAAAGGCGAAACAGCAGCCCTCATCCTCCTGGACCTCGCGGCCGCCTTTGACACCATCTGCCATGATACCCTGCGCACACGCCTCCACGACGCAGGGATCCGCAACATGGCCCTGGAATAGATCACCTCCTTCCTCACCGACAAAACACAGAGAGTCCGCCTCCCACCATTCCTATCTGAAGCCACCAAGGCCATCTGCGTTGTACCACAGGGCTCCTCCCTAAGACCGACACTTTTTTTTAACGTCTACATGGCACTGCTAGCCAAAATTGTCTGATCTCACAAACTCAACATCATCTCTTATGCTGATGACACCCAGCTGATCCTTTCCCTCACCAAGGATCCCGCCACGGCTAAAACCAACTTCCACGAGGGAATGAAGGCCGTAGCCAACTGGATGAAGAATAGATAAGACAGAGGTCGTCATCTTCGGCCCCACCACTCCACTTGGGACACCTCCTGGTAGCCTCCCTCACTGGGAGTGGCACCAATGGCCACCAACCACGCCCACAACCTGGGTTTCATCCTTGACTCATCGCTCCCCATTACCCAGCAAGTTAATGTCGTCTCCTCCTCCTGCTTCAACACCCTTCACATGCTCTGCAAAATCTACAGGTGGATCCTCACCGAAACCAGAAGGATGGTTACCCAGGCCCTCGTCAGCAGCAGACTGGACAACGGCAACGCTCTGTACGCGGGAACCAAGGCAGCTCTCCAGAAAAGACTGCAACGGATACAGAATGCCTCTGCATGCCTCATCCTCAACATCCCCCGCCATAGCCACATCACAGTCCACATGAGAAACCTACACTGGCTTCTCATCAACAAAAGGATCACATTCAAACTCCTAACCCATGCCCAGAAAGCACTCCATAACGCCGGACCAGCATACCTCAACAATCGTCTCACCTTCTACACCCCGAACCTTCAGCTACGCTGATCACGTCCTCGCCACCGTCCCTCGCATCCACAGGACAACCTTGGTGGCAGATCCTTCTACTACCTGACGGACAAGACCTGGAACACCCTCCCCATCCACCTACGGCAGACCAAGGACCTAGTGACCTTAAGGAGACTCCTCAAGATCTGGCAGTTCAAGCAGTTGCAACTCCCCCCCTCAAAAGCGCCTTGAGACCGTCAAGGGTGAGTAGCACGCTCTACACATACTATGATTGATTGATTGATTGACTGGAGCTTTGGTAACCCTAACAGTGAGGTTTTTTAACCTCTGTGATTGAACCGGATCGCTGCTTCTTTCCCTTACTCCCAATGAGCTGACATCAACTGTACCCTTGAAGGAAAATCGTTGTCCCTCTATTAGTGCAGCTGAGCATGACTGAGCACAGTTTATTTCCCGGCTGATGCTTCAAATCTAGCACCAACTCCTAACCAGGGCTTAATGACTAAGGCCCTAATTCTAACCTTGGCGGACGGCGGAGGCCGTCCGCCAAGGTACCGCCGTCAGAACACCGCACCGCGGTCGAAAGACCGCTGCGGTGATTCTGACATTTGCCCTGGGCTGGCGGGCGGCCGCCAAAAGGCCGCCCGCCTGCCCAGGGCAAATCAACCTTCCCACTAGGATCCCGGCTCAGAATTGAGCCGGCGGAGTGGGAAGGTGCGACGGGTGCAGTTGCACCCGTCGCGTATTTCAGTGTCTGCTAGGCAGACACTGAAATACTTTGTGGGGCCCTCTTACGGGGGCCCCGCGGCACCCCCTACCGCCATCCTGTTCCTGGCGGGCGAACCGCCAGGAACAGGATGGCGGTAGGGGGTGTCAGAATCCCCCATGGCGGCGCAGCAAGCTGCGACGCCATGGGGGATTCTAAGGGCAGCGGTAAACCGGCGGGAGACCGCCGGTTTACCCTTTCTGGCCGCGGCTGAACCGCCGCGGTCAGAATGCCCTGGGGGGCACCGCCGGCCTGTCGGCGGTGCTCCCGCCGACCCTGGCCCCGGCGGTCTTATACCGCCGGGGTCAGAATGACCCCCTAAGTGCTCTAGCACATTTCCACAGGAATTCTTGGGTGGCAACATAATTTTTCATGCAAATCCTGTTTACAATATCATTACCTCACTGTGACACCTCCACTAATTGACTGACCTAAATATACATCAAAAATTTTATTTTGCTTTACTTAGCCAGCTACACATTAACTTACAATTAGTTTGGTATCTCGCCTAGAACAGGACTGCATCCTACTATCATCCAGCTCTTGTATCTCTATAACTTCCAATACAGCAACTCTTTTCTGTATAATCTGTGCTTGCCGTTTTATGCAGAACTCAGCAGTGTTTAAAATTCTGCAGCATTTTTCCCTATCACCGGTACCTAGAATTTTCTTGGAAGTATTGTTTTTTGGGCACCACTCTATACTGTCTGTCATTGTCATAGCTGTGAGCAAAGCTAGTCATGCATTAGTCATTCCACGGGTATTTCCTGAGTGATAAAATCAGAACCAGAACCTGTGAGAGCAGTTGACGGTTCAGCTCTTTCCTCTGGACTGATATTGTTTAATACCACACTACTGGCTTTTGTTGGGGATAATGGTCACACAAAACATTTAATCTTTGATCCTATTTGTTAGACCTGACAGCTTTTTGGCATGTCTCCCCTGTCTTTCTGCCTTCTGACCTCCTGTTTTTTAAATTACTGGACTCCGTTTTTGCTGGTTTATTGTCTCTGCACACTTAACCACTGCTAATCAGAGCTAAAGTGCAAGTGCTCCCTATGTAAATTGTACTATTGATTAGTTTGTCCATGATTGACATATTTGATTTACTGGTAATTCCCCAGTAAAGTGCACTAGAGGTGCCCAGGGCCTGCAAATCAGATGCTACTGATGGGCCTGCAGCACTGATTGTGCCACCCACAGACTTAACCCTGTAAACATGTCACTGCAGAGTCTTTGTGTGCAGTTTTAAACTGCCAGTTCGACCTGGCAAGTGTACACACTTGCCAGGCCCAAACCTTCCCTTTTGATACATGTAAGGCAACCCTAAGGTAGGCCATAGGTAGCCCCATGGGCAGGGTGCAGTGTATTTAAAAGGTAGGACATATGCTGGTTTGTTTGACATGTCCTAACAGTGAAATACTGCTAAAATCGAGTTTCACTGTTGCAAGGCCTATCTCTCTCATAGGATAACATGGGGGTGACCTTTAAATAACTTTAAAGTGCAACTTACCTTTGAGAGCAGATATAAATATGGAGTTTAGGGTCTCTGAACTCACAATTTAAAAATACATCTTTTAGTGAAGTCGGTTTTTGGATTGTGAGTTTGAAAATGCCACTTTCAGAAAGTAGGCATTTTCTTGCTTAAACCATTCTGTGACTCTGCCTGTTTGTAGATTCCCTGTCTGGGTCAGTTTAACAGCTGGGCTGTTGACACCACACCTCTAGACAGTGACACAAAGAGAGCTGGGGTATAGCCTGCATTTCCTCATGATCCATCTAAGCTAGAGTGGAGGGAGGACTAGTCACTTGCACCTGAAAGGACTGTGACTGCCCTCACACAATGCAGTCTCCAACCCCCTGCTGTGTGTCTGGGGCTTGCCATGGACAAGGAAGGATCTTGCAAACACTTGATACTTTGCTTTGAAGTTTGCCAACTCATAGACAGAAAGGGATTTAAGTTTTGAACCCAAAACCCAAGAATTTTAGAATCTTTCTGGAATCAACAGGAACCTCTGCCCAGGAGAAGAGCTGAAGAGCTGGAGGAGGAGTATTGCCCCTTTGCTATGTTGATTTCTGGACTTGCCTGCAGTTGCTGCTTCTGCCTGAAAAGAGTGCAAAGGGTGAACTTTGCTGTGTGTCCTGCTTGAGAAAATTCCCCAAGGCCATGGAGTAGAACTTGTCTCCTGTTGGAAGTCTCAGGGACACCAAAGACTTCAGTTTCCTCAACCTGCAGCACTGGGTATTGTGTGTTTTGTGGTGTTCAAGAGGCGAGACCACTGCAACACCACAAATGATGCCATTGGCCTGCATCGTGACCTGCCAAGGCCACACGGAGCAGCACTACCCAGCTTTGCACCATGACCCTTGCCTCACCAACGCTGTTATTGGACGACGTCACCGAGCCAATGCTCGCACCGTGACCTGATGGCCCTGCACTCCTGCATCGCTTGCTCACACTGCAGCCTGGGCATCTACGACGACGATGCTCCTGCTGACACTGGTGCTGCTGCCTGCACCCTGGACTGTGGACACAGCTTCTGAGGTACACAAAGCATCATCCCATTCCGCACCACAGCCCCGGTCCACCAAAGCCAGCACCAGGAGTCCCTGCCTGCACAGCGGCCTGTGGACACTGCTGATAAGGGTCACAAAGCACCATACGTGCTGCACCGCTGACTTGGGCCTACTGACACTGGACGCCATCACCGAGCCGCTGCCTGCACCATGACCTGAGGGCACCGCACATCGCATTGTCCTGCTTTGCACCGCAGCCCAACGCCATCCACGCCAGCGCTCCTGACTTCATCAGCCCAGAATTCAGTCTGCACTCTGACGACTCCCTCACCGCCTCTTGAACCAATACTGCGATGTCAGCGAAGCAGCTCTCTGGAGCTCACCGTGAGGATCCCGATGCCCTGCAATTCCGGAAGGGACTGTTTGTGGGTCTGCCCGCGACACCACATCAGCCTCAACTGTTGGTTTTGTTGATCACAATGCTGTGATAGCCCCAGGTGGAGCTATCGACTTCAAGGAACTGTATTTTTGAGTACATCTTGCAGAATTCATATATGTATTACGGTGTGGTGGATTTTTATCATATTTGGTCTTGTTTTACATCGATAAATATTGGATATTTTTCTAAAACTGGTGTGGTCTCCTTTTGCAGTGTCTTCACCTATTAATGTGCGTTATGTGCAAATGTTTTACACATTGCTTTTGAGATAGGTCTGACTCCTTGTGCCAAGCTACCAAGGGGGTGAGCAGGGGTTATTTGAGCAGGTATCCCCTTATCCTGACTAGAGTGAGGGACCCAGCATGGACAGGGTGCAAACCAACTGTCCACTAGAGACTCAATTTCTAACTTTATTGATACACAAACTTTTGTTGTGATTCTAGGCATTCCCTAGTTAGAGCATCACAGCCCAAAGATAGAGGGTCTTTAGAATTATGACCTTGGATTCCCCCTTTCATAGGACATGTTATCAAGTAGCTCAGGAACCAGTGACACTAATTCATTATGAGGTTGCACATCATTCTTACCCTAAAACTTTACCACAGCAATATCATGATTTTTCAGATGTCTTTAATCATATAAAGCTACCCAGTTACCACCTCACAGGGTGCATAATTGAAGAATCGATCTCATTCCTGGTACAATACTCCCATGCAGTAAAATTTCTGCTCTTACCAAGCCAGAAACCCAACATTTATGGAAATATTTGGACAAAATGCTAGAAGTAGTATTCCTAAGGCATTCCACCTCACCCGTTTCCTTGCGTCTCTTTTTTGTCCCAAAACAGAATGGGGAATGTTAATAATGGGGTCCCTAGATAGCAGTCAGTTTACACCATGTCTAAGTAGGGACCCTCACTCTAGTCAGGGTAAGGGAGATACCACAGCTCAGATAACCCCTGATCACCCCCTTGGCAGCTTGGCAGAAGCAGTCAGACTTATCTCAGAGGCAATGTGTAAAGTATTTGCACAAACACATACAGTAACACAGTGAAAACACCACAGGACTCCAAACCAGTTTAGAATAATAGCCAATATTTATCTAAATCAAACAAAACCAAAATGACAAAATCCACCATACACAAGCAAAGATATGAATTTTTTAAGTAAAAAAGTCATAATCCATAGAAATGAATGGATGTGTTGTTTTAGCGCAATGGCCCTCATTATGACATTGGTGGTAATGGATCCGCTGTGCCGGTGATGACGGATGGAGGGCCGCCAGGCTGGCGCTGCAAACCACCATATTACGATCACAGCGGTTAACCCGCTGAAACCAAGCCAGTTTGCCCACAGAACCGCCAGTGCGACCAGACCGCTGCCGACAGTGGTTGTCATCCCAAGGCCGGCGGTAGCAACTGCACCGCCCGCCCTAATAATACACTACCGACCGCCATGATTTCTGGGGCGGGACGCCTGTCACCCAAAGTCTGACGGAAACAGCGAGTAGAAAAGGACCCACTCACCTCCAGGGATGCAGATGACTCAGCGGAAGCCAAGGAACGCCATCTTGAAATCTTACCAGTACACTGCCTTGCTTTTCTCCTCTCGAACCACCAATGCCATCGGTGAGAACAACTGCAGAGCACACAATGGGATGAAGGGGAGAGTTAAACACCCACACATAACGGACATACCATGCTTGGACTCCAGCATGTACACACGTTCACACACGCAACACAATACCCGTACCGAGACACACACACACAAAACACAGCCGCCAAACACACACATCACAACCAGACCAATAGCACCAACAAGCAGTGCCAAACAAACCAATACAAAAACACAACACAGCATAGAATGCCCAAATACAAGAAAGAACAGTGAATCCGAATGAAAAAATGCTTAGAAATGCACATTGAACAGCACATGATAGATAGATGGAAACTCATCAGAGAACAACAATACTCGACAACTGTATGTGAAGTAAACCAACATTGATCCTGTATTGTAAATAGATATATATATGTAAATGGCAAGTTAAATGAGGACATAAAGCACCAAGGTCCGTAGGCCAGTCCAAAGTCCAATGGGCACAACTGTGCCTGTCAAAGGCCCCAGCTTGACTCCTGATAGCCTAATGGCCTCTACAAGGTAGAGGCATCTATGGGGCAGGCAGGCACCTCAAGGGTCTGGGGTGGGGGTTTGGGTTTGGGAGGGGGGTCCTGGGGCTTTGGCTTGGGAGGAAGTGGGGGTATCAACCTTGCTCTTGGCGGAGTGGCAGAGGCCTTGAAACCATGTTTTGGAGCAGTTTTCTTCTTGGGGACAGGGGATGGCTTCTTCGTGGGTGGAGAGGCAGCAGAGATTGAATGGGGGTCACAAGAGGACTTAGAGGTGGAGGGACTTGGCTTGGGGAGGGAACCATCAGGGTGAGGGGCAACACTGGGTGCAACAGGATCAGGGAACAGATCAAGGCAGACAAGGAAAAGCTTATTAGGACCAAGGGGGATGGATTGGGAAACAGGTGTGGGAGTGGAGGTAGAGGGAGTGATCATAGGAGGTGTAGGTGGCTGGATATGGGTGCAGGTGTATGCAGAGTATGTATGTGTAAAGTGGAGGAATGTTGAGTGTCTGAGTGAGGGCGTTTATGTGTCCTTGGAGGAGGGGGGAGAGAGGGTGGGGCGGGACAGACAGGTCATGTGGATGAATGTTGGGGTGGTGTCTGCATGTAAGGTGGATATGCTGCATGTGTGAGTGATATGGTTGTGGTGAGTGTGGATGCAGTGAATGTGGTGCATGTATGAGTGTCTGCTGTTGTGGTGACTGAGGGCAAAGTGGTGACAGGGACTGGGAGTGATAATGCAGTGCTGGCAGGTGTGAATAGTATTGTGGCAGCAAGGAAGGAGGTGCTGGGGAAACAGGGGAGGTAGTGGTTGGTGTTGAGTCTGATTTTGTGTGCTGAGTGTGTGCATGCTTGTGATGTGATTTGTGGTGTCTGTGTTTGTCTTTGCATACCTTGTCTGTTGATTTGGGTGAGCGCTTGTCTATATGGGTGGCTTGGCTAGGAGAGTGGAGAGGGCTTTGGGATGGGGCAGAGGTTTCAGGAGGGAAGACAGAAGTACTAGGGACTCTGGCTGCTGTCAATGAAGAGGCAAGAGCCTGAAATGATCTCTGTAGGCGAGTCAAGGCACCGTGAATGCCATCCAGGTAGGCATTAGTCTGCTGCATCTGGGATGCCAGGCCGTATGTGGCACTTATGATGGTTGACTGCCCTACAGAGATGAACCTCAGGAGGTAAATAGCCTCAGCATTGAGGGCAGCAGGGCTGACTGGGCCAGGGGCAGAGGTGCCTGTGGTGAAGGAGACGCCCACCTACCTGGGTGAGCGGGCACGGGCAACCCGATGGGGAGCTACTGGAAGGGGGTGCTGGTGGGTGGGTGGCGGACGAGGATGGTGCTGGGATGGACCCAGAAGGTGCCACTACCAGGGAGCTTCTATTGGAAGAGGAATCTGTATCATTGGTATCAGCTCCAGTCTCCTCCGTGGTGCTCCCCTCGTTTGCTGTCTCACTGGTCCCCTCGGCTTCAGTGGTCTCTGCCCCCTGCGTCCCATTGGCTCCAGCTTCCATACTCACCAGTGCCCCTACTCCATCGCCGGCTGATGCTAATGCACACAAGGATATGATAGTACAAATAAGAGGGGAAGGGGTGAAACAGATGGAGCATAGGGTCAATAGTAATCCCCATTGCACATATGTACATTTCAACAACATGACTCTATGAACACTGCTGAATGCACTCTCTACAACCTCAATGGACATTTCCCCACACCTACTTTGCATCCACTTTGATGTGCGTGCACGATCGTGATACCACTACAATTACACTCAGGTACTACTCTACACTGTTGGGGCTCTTGTATACAGGACCATTACTGTGAGAATCCTGTCAATGAGTGACATTTGTACATTGTCATACCTACCCGTGCCACCCATTATGGACATGTATAGATAGGCATGGATACCAACTGAAGATCCTGTACAGTATATCCATGTGAATTCCAACAATTAGATACTGTAGAAATGCAATGAAAACCTGTTGCTCAAATGCTCACCTATCACGGCTACTTCTGTTCACAGTACAACTGCATCCTACCTACATTAACTGTCATGCCTACAGTAGACATCCTTGATCCCATGGTTAACACACCTATCCAGTCCATAGCAAACCGTACAGGAGATGTACTATGTCACCCAGCCCTTTGTGGCTGCTGTGTTGCCCTCAAGCGCCCATCCAACTCCGGTTAGGCAACTGCCAGTATGCGGGCCATCAGGGGGGTCAGGGTCCGACGCTCAACCCTTCCTCATTGGGATGCCGTCCCTAACAGGGCCTCTGCGGTCTCCCGGGACCAGCATCTCATGTCCTCCCAGTGCTTCATGCAGTGGGTGCTCTGCCAGATATGGACCCCAGGGTCTGCACTTCCTTGACAATGTATTTCCACAAACTCTTCTTCTAATGGGTGCTGACCTGCATGGGAGACACAGAAGGAAAGGCACATTAATGAAGACCCAACAACCTACAACATTCATAGGCCTACCAGCACTACTCAAATCAGCATAATACATAACTTCACACTTCCACAACATTCCTAGCAGTTAAGTCCGTAGGTACACCCTCCACTGTAACATCCTGCATACACGTACTATTACACACTTACATACCCATGTAGCAACATACATAACCATAATGCGACCGACCTGCTGTTCTCAAGCCCCATACAGCTTCATGTAGAGGGGTAGGACCCCATCCACAAGGTTCTCCAGTTCTTCAGAGGTGAAATCTGGGGTCCTATCCCCTGTAACACACGCCATCATGGCTCCCAAGAACACAACACAGCAGCACACTCAGTGGAGCTCTTGATGGCTGAAGAGTCAGGATTCAAGTGAGATACACAGTAGAAAATGGGGGTCACGGCAGCAGCGGTCTGCACCGTCGCTGGCGGCGATAATTGTCATTGGTCCCTGTAGGCCATTGACATCAATGTTAGCCAATGAAGAGTTGCACAGCGGTTCTGACCGCCTACCGCCATGACGGCATACACTGACGAAATGAGCTCACTGACATCTGTCCCCTGCATGCAGGACAGGCAGCAGCCATTTTGCACTACAATTGTAACAAGTACATTAATAAATATTGTCACTACTCATTTCCATCATGAACATGGGATGAGTTATGCCCTGGGACAGTGTAAAGTACAATGAGGCAGCATGAACTTGGAGTGTGCACATATCCTGGTAATACCAACATTACATTGTGGGAATTAACTTACATATTGATGGTGACTGTAGCAGTGACAGACAAGCATCTCACTATTGTCATCCACTGTAAACCCTAGATGTATGTGCAAGTGACATGGGAATTACAACGCCTCTGCACATTGAAGTCTGCTTCGCATGCAACAAGTGGCAGCATGTGTGATGTTGATTCACCATTTGCAATAGGATGCATGAATGGTAATCGTTGACATACTTGTGTTGTATGCCATGTATAGATGCCAACCACTGTGGAGGGTTAGGCATGCACCTGTCTACCAGCCCCTGGTTGACTTGGCAATGATGGAAGAACGCCACATCATCTCCCACTATCGACTGAACCGTGCTACAATCAGGGAGCTGTCTACCCAGTTGGACTCTGATCTGCTGCCAGCTATTTGACAACCTACAGCAATTCCTCCAATTGTTCAGGTGGTATCCGTACTCCATTTCTTGGCCACTGGCTCATTCCAGGAGATAGTGGGAATGGCAACATGCCTATTGTTAGAAATGGGGTCTCCAGTTGGCAGTCAGTTTGCACCCTGTCCAAGTAGGGACCCTCACTCTAGTCAGGATAAAAACTGTGAACTTTGTACTTGTATAGCGCACTACTCACCTGTTAGGGGCTCAAGGCACTGTATGCATACTGCTGTAGAACCCCTCCTGGCTTTTCCCTGTGAAAAACCCACTCCTGGACTGCCCCCAGGGTGAAACCAGGCCTCCAAGTGCTGTGAGGGCTGTTGTGGAGATTAAGCAAGCTATTGCCCAGAGTTACAGAGTGGGGCCCAATAATTAGATGAGGCACTGAGGAGAGAATTATCTGGTCCAAGGGAATTGAGCCCAAGACCCACTGAGATGGGAATTGAACCCTGGTCCCAGGACAGATCTCTGCATCAGGGTCTGCCGCTCTAACAATTGTGTCACACTTCTCCACTTACGGATAAAGGAGATACCCACTCAGATAACCCCTGATCACCCCCATGGTAGCTTGACACGAGCAGTCAGGCTTATGTCAGAAGAAATGTGTGAAGCATTTGCACATAAGACACAGTAAAAAGTGAAAACACTGCAAAAGGACACCACACCAGTTTTAGAAGTATATCCAATATTTATATGTGTTAAACAAGACAAAAACTATAAAAATTCAACATACAGTGTTAAAGATATGAATTTTGCAAGATTTACTCAAAAATACAGTTCTTTGAAGTCAATAGCTCCACCTGAGGCTATCATGGTATCATGATCAACAAAACCAACAGTTCAGGCCGTCCGTGTCATATCGGGCCAGCTACAGTATCAGGAAGATCCGCAAACAGTACCTTTGGAATTGTAGGGTATCGGGTTCCTCGCGGTGAGCTCCAGGGAGCAGCATCACTGGCGTCGCTGTGTTGATTCTGGAGTTGGTGCGGGGATCGTCGGGCCCTTGAAGTGACAAATGTTGCAGATCGAACTCCAGGCTGATGAAGTCAGGAGTGCTGGCGTGGATGGTGTTGGGGCTGCGGTGCGAAGCAGGACGATGTGACGTGTGGTGCCCACAGGTCACAGTGCAGACACTGGCTCGGTGACAGCATCCAGGGGCGTCAGTGAGACCAGGGCTGGGTGTGAAGCGCGGCGGTGCGATGTGTGGTGTCACCAGGTCACAGTGCAGGTAGCGTCGTCGTTGTTGCTGAAACGCTGTAGTCAGTAGGCCGAAGCCTGTGGTGTGGGAAGGAACGGTGCTTCGTGACCCTCACGAGCGGTGTCCACAGGCCATGGTGCAGGCAGGATGTCTGGTGACGACACTGGAGTTGATGATGCTGGCATCGGTGGACCCGGGCTGCGGTGCAGGATGGGACGGTGATTCATGTATCTCACAAGCGATGTCCACAGGCCACAGGGCAGGCAGTGGCGCCGGTGTCAGCAGGAGCATCGTCATCGGGGATGCCCAGGCTCCGGTGTGAGCAGGCAATGCTGGAGTGCGGGCCCAGGGGTGCAAGCAGCGGCTTGGTGAAGTCGTCCGATGATGGCGTTGGTGAGACCAAGGTTGCGGTGCAAAGCGGGCCAGTGTGGCTCTGTGTGCATCAGCAGGTCACGGTGCAGGCCAGCGACATCGTTGATGCCATTGCAGTGGTTTTTCTTCTTGAACAGCACATAACACACAGTTCCCAGTGCTGTAGGAAGAGGAAACTGAAGTCTTTAATATCCCTGAGACTTTCAACAGGAGGCAATCTCTACTCCAAGCCCTTGGAGAACTTTCTCAAGCTGGACAGACAGTAAGGTTCAGCCTTTGCACTCTTTTCAGGCAGAAGCAGCAACTGCAGGCCCGTCCAACAATGCAACACAGCAAAGGAACAGTGCTCCTCCTCCAGCTCTTCAGCTCTTCTCCTGGGCAGAGGTTCCTCTTGATTCCAGAAAGATTCTAAAAGTCTGGGGTTTGGGTCCGCTTCTTATACCACTTTCTGGCTTTGAAGTTGGCAAACTTCAAAGCAAAATCTCAAGTGTTTGCAAGATCCTTCCTTGTCAGGCCAGACCCCAGACACACACCAGGGGGGTTGGAGACTGTACTGTATGAGGGCAGGGACAGTCCTTTCAGGTGTAAGTAACTACTCCTCCCTTCACACTCTAGCTCAGATTGCTCATCCGGATATGAAGGCTATGCCCCACTTTTGTCTAGAGTAGAGGTCTGAACAGCACAACTGTCAAACTGACCCAGACGGGGAATCCACAAACAGGCAGAGTCACAGAACGATTTAAGTAAGAAAATGCCTACTTTCTAAAAGTCGTATTTTCAAACTCACAATCTAGCTCAGATTGCTCATCCGGATATGCAGGCTATGCCCCACTTTTGTGTCACTGTCTAGAGTAGAGGTCTGAATAGCGCAACTGTCATACTGACCCAGACGGGGAATCCACAAACAGGCAGAGTTCCAGAACAATTTAAGCAAGAAAATGCCTACTTTCTAAAAGTGGTATTTTCAAACTCACAATCTAAAAATCAACTTCACTAAAAAATGTATTTTTAAATTGTGAGTTCAGAGATCGCAAACTCCATATTTCTATCTGCCCTCAAAGGAAATCTGTGCTTTAAAAATATTTAAAGGCAGCCCCTGTGTTAACATATGAGGGAGATAGGCTTTGCAACAATGAAATCCAAATTTAGCAGTAGTTCACTGTTAGGACATGTCAAACACACCAGTACATGTCCTACCTTTGAAATACACTGCACCTTGCCCATGGGGCTACCTAGGGTCTGCTTAGCTGGCCAGTACATCTCCCAGATGACTGCAAGGTTTCCAGTGTCTGTCTATGATTCGTACATGCTCAGGAATAGCAGTGTCACAGGGTTGATGGCACCTCTACTAAGAGTGAGGGCCTACCTCATCGGTGAGTATGATGACTGTATATGTCATAACTGTTACCCCAGCCTTACTATTCAGTCTGTATGTGACATTTTGGAAAGTAAATGTTGGTTTACCCTATCAACACACAATTCAGGTTATGCCAATCTCTCCTGCCTTCTCCAGGCTACTACTGACACCGGTGAGGAATGCAAAAGCCATATTTATATTTTGATGCTAGACCCGTCTACCATCAAAATATTGGTGTTAAAGTCATTTTTTGGATGTGTGAAACCTCCTTGCTTCATTGAGATGCAAGGTGGGCATTCCAGTTCCAAAAATATCTCTAAACTCCATATTTATCCACCCAGGCAAAAAAGACGCACAGGTGGGAGGCAGACCCAAAAATGGACGTTAACTCTAATTTGCGTCAAATTTTAATGCCTCGGTCAGGGCATGCGTTAAAATGAGGCAAACTCATCACTACGTAAGGAAAACACACAGAAGCAGCATTCTCAACCAACAGGAGAAGATGGAGGTGATACTGATCCAGCTAGCGAGATTACGCAGAGGACAGCAACATCTACGGCAATCACCACCATTACAATGCAGCCCACAAAGGCAACGCTGAGGGCAGGAGAGGGTCTCCAGAACCAGGACAACCCTCCTTGGCCTCAGTGACCAGGATATCTTAAGGACCTACAGACTGAATCTGTAAGCCACCCTACACCTGTTGCACCACATTGAGCCACAAGTCACAGCCAGCCTGCAGACCCCACACAACATACCAACTGTGACAAAGATGATAGTTGTCCTGAACATGCTGTCAAGTGGCACATTCCAAACGAGTGCCCTGGTTGCTGGAGTCTAACAGCCGTCATTCTCTGTGTCCCTGCTAAAGGTGTTAGACACTATAATCTCCCTGACACCCTACCACATCAGCTTCCCCAACACCCAGCAAAAGCAGCAGGAGACAAAACAGGGGCTCTACCAAATCTATGGCTTCCTACATGTGCATGGTGCAATTGACTGCACCCATCTCCGGCTTGTGCCACCTGCAGCAACAGAGCACTTATACCGGAATCGCAAACACACACATTCCATTAATGTGCAGGGCATAGTGGACCACCAGGGACTATTCATAAACATTTTGGTCAAATATCCTGTGAGTGTCCATGACGCCTTCTTATTCCCGCACAGCAGGATCAACAAATTATTTCAGGATGGACAATATGGAAGTGGCCTACTTGTGGGTAAGTCAACAAACCTAGCAATATACACACAATGCACCAACCCTGTAGGACACACAAGACATACACCACTACATTAACACATGACCAGGGTAACACAGATGTGCAGGTAACAACACATATGCACCATGCTGTAGTACAGCACAATCGGTGCACACCACAAACACATACACCCACATGTAAGTAACACACTCACAACTTGATAAGCACACAACGTGAAGGACAGGTGCAGATATGTACCCTTTGCTAACAGAAGTACACAGACCACTATAAGTGCCCACAGTTTGCCTACTACATACACTTCACACACAGTACACCAAACAAAGAATAGCACAGCCATGTCAATGGCATACACTATGCTCATGTTACCTAAGTCTCATATAGGCCCAGATCCCTCAAATCATGCAGAGCAAGTCACTGCCGGAACAAACATCAAATGCCAGACAACTGCTGCCAATACCAACTACATCTCAACACATACCTGACTTACCTGTAGTGTACATAGACATCTGCCTGAGACATTGGCTCATACACATAGGAATACAAGAGCAATCCCTATCGCATACCATGTGCCAGATTTGTGAGAAGTGGCACCACACCTACTGCAGTGCCACCTCACATGCACCACCTACTGACCCACAACACCATCATGTCTGTACCATGAACAACAAGTGGTCCACCATAGGCAGAGTCACTGTCAGACAGTGCAGATCATGGATGTCATAGTGGGACCCTGTAGGAGAATACAGGACATCACTGACCTCACATGCACTGTGCTAAGGGACACATTTGCTAAGTAGCTGAGCTCCATCCCATAGCCTGCACTGTGCATGTGTTGACAGTATAAATGCTGAATCATGTGTTGGAAGATAGGAGAGACACTGGTAGTTATGTTGATCATCCTGAAACAATGGGATACATACCCTTGGACACCTGATGGCTGCCACAAACATTAGCTGCCACTCAGGATCACCAAGGGACCTATGTAAAAGCCCACAGTGCAATTGTCATGGCCTGCACTGTATGTACAACTTGGCAGATGACCATTTTATTATGACTTGAAGCCACTTTATAATTCGGCCACCCTCCCATACAGTATGTAGCATAGAATGGGGATGCAATGTGTGTTGCTATAGGTCAGAAACCACAAGATACATAGCATGATGATGCTTATTCAGATATAGGTGTCACCTAAAACCTGAGGCAGTGCTGACATCAAACACCACCCCAGGGGTGCCGTTTGCAGGTTGCAATAAGGAAGTGCACTGTACTTTGAACTCATACGAATGTGCCACCAATGCATTTTGCATACTACTGCACACATAGAAAGAGCCAATTATCCATCAAAACAGCATATATATATATAGGGTGGTGTCCCTTCTTGCATGGATACATCCACCTCCATAGGGCAGTTAACCAAGTACCATGGAGCAAGGTTGGTAGTGTAGGTGCACGGCTGCATATGAGCTACTGGCGCAGGTGAGAACAAAGGGTTGCCCTGTAACATGTCACACATGGGGCATTCTTGCATAGTCAAAATGTTGCAGGATAGTGCTGCCAATGTTGGAGACGTGTTGTGCTTTGTCACTTACTCATTTCTATGGGCCTAACTGTCTAACATCATCTGTAATGACACATGTCAAAATGGATGGAATGTCCAGGCTCTGTAGTGCTACCATGTTGCCACCACATCTGACCTCATTGTGTTGTGAGGATGTGTCATGTCCCCTCTAGTAATAGCACACTGATACAAAGGCACACTACACAACGCATGGTACATACATACGGACCATCAGTTAGGAATCCAAATCACTTGTCCCAGGTCCTTGAGCCAAACTCAGGATTGTCAGGTCTAACAATCCAGTGCTGAGAAGACCTTACACAAGGCCAGGAACTCACACCATAGCTCAAACACATATGAGTCACAACCAACTCAAAATATCAACTGGCATGCTTCATGACATACCTGTTGCAAGCCTTAACAACAACTTACTCCTTTAATCTTTTGCAGCGGATCAGGGTTATGGCATACAGCCATGGATAATGACCCCATTTCCCAACCCAAGCATAGCAGCAGAGCGTGCATATAATGAGGGACATCGTGAGACACAAAATATTGTGGAGAGGACATTTGGCATCCTGAAATCAAGGTTCAAGTGCCTGGACATCACAGGAGGAAGCCTCCTATATGCCCCACACATTGTCTGCAAGATCATAATGACATGTGCTATCCTGCTCAACATATGTGTGCGGATGAACGTCCCCTTGTATGAGAAGGTTGAAATGAGGGGGAAGAGCACAGCACAATTGCTGGGATGCGCCGCAGCACATAGTTGGTAACTTCTTCACTAAAAAATCACTTAACTAACTTTGTACATTTTGTCAATTAACACCTCACTTATTCAAGCAATCCTGCTTTGGTCTCTTCAATCTCCACAACATATACCTTAGGATTGTGAGTCTAACCTCAGGGAGCATGTTACAAATACTAATCATACAGTATGTGATGCGTAAGATTATACTGGTTCCATCACACACATCACAAATAGCCTCATCACTTCAAAGTGACAACTGAAGTACACAATATATGGACAACAAAATATGAATTACACCCACGTTGCTAATGTGTTCATCAATAGCTCATCACACACAACTATAACATGTCCAAATATGAGGTAAACAAGGGGCCCTCAAAAATGTGAAAAAGCAGTAATATTGGAATAGAACACTGTCACAACTCTGTGAAAGTTGCAATGGCTGTATGGAGCATGTGTGACAAGGGGGGGGTACATCATTGGTAACAATGGTCATCATGATTAGCCCAGGTATGACAAGCAATGGAAGAAGATGGGCCTGCACAGTACATCCATGGTAATCAGTCCTGCCACTGCCATGGGACCCAATCCTGACACAGGGTACACATGACCTCACACTTTGCACTGACTCATCTGTGGAATGCACATCAGTAAAGATGAGAACAGATGCAGCTAGGGCTGTAGGTCCACTACACAAAAACAACAACCATTGCTAAATGTAATGATTTTATTCAAACATTTGTGGTAAAAACATAATCTGGGTGGAATTTACACAGAGTTTGTCAATCATAGTATGTACTAAAGATGTACGCATGTCAGACATATGTGTAATCAACACACAGGTCACCATCAATGCTAAATCTACAAACAGAGACAGTTGTCAGGTAACATTTCCTAAGTATCATTGTTCAGCCATCATCAACAATGACTGAGCTCTGTATGTCGTCTTAAATGTAATAGTCTGTAAGACTACACACATCACATAAGTAAACACAATTCACAATCACAAACCAGAAATATTATATTGTACTGACTGCCATAGATATGTGGATACACTGTTGTCACACATGCATACATATGCACAATGTGCAACTATTTGCATGCTGTTGACTCTGTAACACACACATTGGTGTAACAGACCAACCACCCCCCCATCATATTGTTGCATGGACTACCACATGTGGCCATACACAATATGCCACACTGCAGCACAGCCCATGTCAGTTGTATGTTGATACAGGGTGCATCCATAGACAATGGAACAAAATCACACAATCAGGAATTGAGTCAAAAACAATTACACAAATGTGTCTAAAACATCCGCAAACGCAAAGTATATGACACATGGGCCCTTAACATGAATTCCACCTTCGCACTCTTCTCAATGCTGAGTTTCAGTGAATTTGGGGTATAAAGGTAATGCGACAATAAAAACGACCCACGTACGTCATGCGTCTAAAATACCCACACAAATATCACATGCGTCATATAAATAAACGCATAACAAAAAGTGTGACGCACTGGGACAGGAAAGGATGTAATTGGAAATCCTGTTTACAAGCATGGTACAGTGGGTGTACTTTCACTTTCTCTTTACAATCTCTGCCTCTTTTGACTGTGTGCTTGTGTTCTGGAATTGGTGGTGGGATTTTCCTGCGATTTGTATCTTGTGGTGTCCCTCCTGTCTTGTTTTTCCAACATTTGTCTGTACTTTGTCCCAGTGTCTGTAAATGTGTGTGTTTTTCATGTATAATTGTACTTGTACAGTGGGGTTTCTGTCTGGGATAGTTGTTAAGTTGGGTTAGTTGGGAATAGTTATTGGGCCTTAAGTTTCCTTTATATTAATTTTATTTTTTTACTTAAATACTTGTGGTCAATCAGTCCTGGGATAATATGTCTGGTGCAGGACACCTCCAGCCTACCATATTAACCTGGATTGTGTCAACAAAGTAAGGCAATGCATGTATAGCGCTACATTGTCACAATTTCTCACACAATCTCTCTGTCATTATGTTAGCAAAGAGGGCTTGCCTGCCTTAGGGGGCAATGTAAATGGGGCATTTCATACCATCAGACAACTTTGCCACATTAGTCATGGATTACTCAACGAATGGACATTGCAGACTAATTGAGCCGCATGTCCATCACAAAGTGCCTCTTGGTGCCTTGCAGGACAAGCTTGAATACCTGAGTCAATTGTCTTGGAAAGCACCAGGGTAGTGTCATGCATTTGTCACACAACTCCCCCTCATACCATGGAGTTCCATCTTCTATAGACTGGCCACATATGGTTGTTGCAGGGTGTAGCACTACATGAGTCTCAGGCCCAGTGTAAGTGTGCAGATGTGTGGCTCTCACTCACCTGAGTGTCAGTGTCATCGTGAGTTTGTAGTGGTGTGTCTGTTGCACTGTTTTACATCAGGATAACTAGCTCACTCCTCTAAAATAGTACACACTGTAATTTGTTGTCCACTAGTAGTGACCGTGATGTGACACTAAGCGTAGTTTTCATCCACATCTTACAGGTGGACCTGTCCCCTAAACCATCAGTTAAGTGGCAAGATTTGAGGACCCATATGTATCCAGTAAGTGTGATAATGTATGTCCTGTGAAGTAATCCAGAGTTTGGTGTGAGTGAGTTATGTGTGGTGCACACAATGCTAGATGTGATAAGCTGTCAAATGATCAGATATCAAAGTAGGCTGGACGGTAACATAGTGTCACATTTAAAGGTTCCCATGCACAAGCAGAGGGTCATATCTTTTGAGGCTTGTGGTGCTCAATGGGCAGCATTGTGTAAACAAGGCGATAACAAGCGACATGTAGAGCCATATGTGACTAAGAAGTGTAATGCTGTGAGGATATTGGCACCGGGGCACTCCATCATTCTCACAACACAGTGATGTGACATTTTTAACCCAATTTGGTGCATCCCTGTATTGTAATGTAAATGTAGGACCGGGTGGGCAATTGTCCCCCAGCATGGTGCTCCATATTTTGCACTCCATTTACGTAAAACTTATGTGGAATGTAATAGGTGTGCATGCAGGTCAAGGCCAGACGTGTGCTGGCATGGATATGGGTGTATAAGGAATTGTATTGGCAGATCAGGTATTGATGGGTATCTACACCTGGACACATTAATGTAGATGTGATAGATCTATGGATACCAGCTTCCTAGTTGGCAGCCCTCCAAACATATGGTCCACTCCCTGACTCCATGTATGAATGGGCATGCCTTGGTGGATGACCTGGACAGTTGAGATGATGGATTGCGTGGCCATCCCCCCTTCACAGGGGGAGAGGAACAACAAATCTATAGGTCGATGTCATGCTCACAGTGTAGGTGACAGTCATATTGATCAGGCTTGTATGTATACCTATCAGCACTGACCCCTTATGGTTACCAACTGCATCCCATACTCTGAATAGCATATTCAAGTTACTGGTGATGTATGGTTGAAAACTGACACAGATGATGAGAAATTTTGGGTCTGATCTGTGTGAAGTTCACACTGCCTTTGCAATATTACATTTAGCACAAAATCAATGCACACCTAATTTGGTTTTGTTCCTAATCTTGTTGTGCGTCGATTTGGTGTCAATGAAATGACGCTACGGCAGCATTGTCATTGAATTTATCAGGGTCATTGTCTTTTCCGGAATGTGAGTTGGAGTGCATGTGCAATTGGATGTAGAGAGAAAGCCAATAATCCGTACATATTCCACACAATGCTGACAATGATGGTTGCCTGTCTCAATTTAACAGCTGCCAACATGAGCAATGAGGAACTGCGGGTATTCCAGTAAAGGTCAGTCCGCAATAGACACAGCCTGGAAGTATAATTTGGGTTCCTGAGGATGGCAAGCTGCTATCACACAGAGAGATCAACTGGGGACTGGTGGGCATTCAGCCAAGGGGGGCCCACACTGGCAGTGGCCACACAGAAGAGACCAAGCTCCACAGCTGTGCATAAGTGGGGTGTCAGATACAGCACACATGTGTTTGAGCAATGAGGCAAGGCAGCTAGAAGGTGTTACTGCAAGGGACACCACTAAGACGTTACCCCATGAATGGTATTCACTGATTACCTAGGCTCTGAAGTCTTGGTCATGTTGGTAGGGTTGATATGACTATATACAAGGGGTGTTGTGATGGTACAACCAGAGGCACAGTGATTATACATGCCATCCATCCCATGTGCTGCATATGTACATGTAGGTATTTAGGCCTGATGATAGACATACGTCCAGGTTGTGTATGTGTTATGGTGCATGTCACTACCAAGGTGTAGGTTCATGTGTAGCTTACGTCAGTATGATGCAACTTCCTTAATGTGCAAGGTGTCCCTCTTTTGACATGAATTGTGTGAGTCTTATGTGCCTCCCCCTTCTTGTACTTGACATTTTAGCATCAATTCCCCCATGCAACTTACTCTGCATTTGTGTAGTTTCCTGGTAATCAGCGTTGTCCTGTCCTGCTATTCCTGTGGCAAGTTCCACCGGGCTGACCACTGCAACCATCTCCTCCATCTCGTCCAAGTCCTATTGTGGTTCTGGACTCCCACCTCCAGTTTTCAGTGCTGCCTTACTGTTCCATGCCATTTTTTCCTTTGTCCTTCATTTGGAGTCATGCCAGCGTTTCTTGCACTCTGCTACAGTTCTCTTGACCTCTGCCACACTGTTTATCTTGTCTACTATCTGCTACCAAATTGCCTCTCTCCTTCCAATTGGCAATTTTGAGGTGACGAAGAGCTGATGTTGATGCTCTGTCACATCTCTCACCAGTATTTTATGCTCCTCCGTACTGAAACAACAGTTTCTTTTTTTCTTCTCCCTCCCCTGGGTCTTGTCTGTTTCATCCTGGCTAGTGCCTGGTTGATTGGGGTCTATCTGGGATCTCTCATGGCTTTTTGGCTCCATTTTGCAGTCTTTCCTCCATTAGCGTCTGTATTTGATGCTATTGCGGGCAAAAATGGTGCTTTTCTGTTTTGCAACATGTTTACTTGTTGTAAATTTGGTTAGAGCCATCTTCCGGCATTAACATCATTTTGCCTCCTGACAAGGCGCAATGGTTAGCGTAGAGAAAAATTACTGTAAACTCTTTTTAAGGCAACCCAGAGTCATAGTATAAATATGACGCCCGGGTGGTGTTAAATAATGGCGCTAGTCAGCGCTAAGCTTTTTGATGCAAAACTGCGTTAGTGCAGTTTTGAATCAAAAAGTATAAATCAGGGCCCAAGTCTGAAGGCAAGGTTCAGATGTCTGCACATCTCTGGTGGTTACCTGCAGTACTCGCCACAGAAGGTGTTCCAGATTGTGGTGGGCTGCTGAATGCTCCACAATCTGGCACTAAGGAGGAACATCTCTTTGCTGGAGGAGGTAAGGGTAGGGGACAATTTGGTGGCAGAGGAGGGAGGAAACATGAGTGATAAAGATGGGGATGAGGAAGAGGTAGGCACAAGGACAGATCTTATCCAGCAGTACTTAAGCTAAGCTTCTGGTAGGTACTTCTCTACATTAGACATGTCATATGCTGGAGTACAGATTGGGTGTATTTCCTTATCCATCCCTGATATCAGTAGGTGTTGAACCCATTTGTTTTCAGATGAGTGTATACAGGAGTGATCTGACAAGTTTGTCTACAGTGCCACTGTGATATTAGCTAGCCCATCTGTCTGGGTGTGATGCTATTAATTGTGTTTGACCAATGACTTTGTGTTTCACCACTGCACATATTAGTTACTCAATGTTCACCAGTAGCACATTACATGTTGTATTCAGTTTAGCTGCCTATTGGCTTTAATATGGAGTTAGCCATTACATTCTGTATTCAGGTCAGTTGCCTATTGGCTTTAACATGGCATTAGCCATTACATTTTGTATTCAGTTTAGCTGCCTATTGGTTTTGACATGGCATTAGACATTACATTCTGTATTCAGTTTAGCTGCCTTTTGGCTTTGACATGGCAATAGCCATTACATTCTGTATTCAGTTTAGCTGCCTATTGGCTTTGGCATGACATTAGACATTACATTTGATATTTAGGTTAGCTGCCTATTGGCTTTAACGTGGGGTTAGACATTGCAGTTGAGACATTGCAGATGAGCTGTGTTTTTCCAAGCTGTGTTTTTCCACAAGATGGACCAAGCTGTTTTCTTCACACCAGACCTTAGCTGATAAGAGCACGTAGATTTTGTGTTTACCTCGCAATCCAGTCTGAGAGCAAGGGAGCTCAGGAGAACTGGCTACTCTCCAAGGTCCTTCGGTTCTCACTCTGAGTTTGCTTTTGAGGATGACTCTGGGCTACAGCAGGGTAGATTGAATCTGCTTTGACTTAAGACAGGAGCTAGACGTCAGTTGCCTGTCTCCCGTTTGGGTAGAAAATCTCTTTCTCGCAGTTGACCAGATTCATCAACTTGCAGACCCCAGAAAGATGAAGCTGAGCTATAGGCCCTACAGTGATGAATTTTGACTTTTATGCTTGGCTTTGAAGTTATGCTATGATATAATCACCGATATTTGCTGTGTACATTGCAACTGAGAAGTACTTTGATATATTTTGCTTTCATTGCTGCGACTACTTTTGAACGTGTGCTTCCAATCTACTAATTTCATCTCTCAGGTACCTCTTGGTGGAGAATTAATAACAATAAATGTCATTATTAAACTCAGAAGTGCATTCCAGAGAGGTTCTGTAAGCTCGGTTATGAGATAAGAGGGAAAGCAGAACATTTTGTCGTTAGTCGTCAGTCTGGGAGTCAAATTGGAGTTTCGAAGTGCACTATTTAAAAGTGTAATTGTTTTTTGTTGTTTAGAGAGTTACAGAAGCACAGCAGACCATGTTTGAAAATGCATGTGAAGTTAAACTGCCTTATGGTGCTGTGAGAAACATTTTTTCTTGTTTATCAGGACTGGATGAGTGCTGTGATAAAGCATATTTAGAAAATGTGCCTTTTGAAAGAAATTATGTTCCTTTTGTTCTTGACAGAAGGGTTTGGATACTTTTATCTGCTTACAGAAAAATGCAGATGTAGACAGTTAGAACATGAAAATAAGAATTTATGTGAGCTGTTAGAAATGGGGTCTTTGGTTGACAGTCAGGTTACCCCCTGTTCAAGCAAGGACCCTCACTCTAGTTAGGATAAAAGAGAATCACCCTCAGCTAACCTCTGCTTACCCCCTTGGTAGCTTGGCAGAGCAGTAGGCTTAACCTCAGAGTGCTGGGCGTAAAGTATTTGTACCAACACACACAGTAACTTAATGAAAACACTACAAAATGACACAACACCAGTTTAGAAAAATAGGAAATATTTATCTAGACAAAACAAGACCAAAACGACAAAAATCCAACATACACAAGTCAAGTTATGATTTTTTAAAGGTTTAAAATAAAAAGAGTCTTTAGGTAGTATGTAACACCACACTAGCGCTGCTAGCGTGAAAATGTACCTGGTTTGCGTCAAAAATAACCCCGCACGGGCGGTGTGCGTCGAAAGTAACCCTGCACGGCTGTGTGCGTCGAAAACAACTCGGCACGGCGGTGCGCGTTGAAAAAGCCAGCCACACGACGATCCGAAAGTCCCGCGGCGCAGGGTGCGATCTCTCAGCCTCCGTCAGCGATGCTGCGCGTCGTTTCTCCTGCTCCGGGCGTCGGTTTTTCGGTCGCGTTTCCTGCGGCGTCGTTTCTCAGCTGCGGAACCGGCGTTGCGTCGTTTTCTCAGCCGCGATCGGATTCGCGTCGATCTTTTCTCCGCACGGCGCTCGGTGCGTGTATTTTTGTCCTTAGGCTGCCAGCCTCTCCTTTCAGGGTCCCAGGAACTGGAAGGGCACCGCAGAGCAGAGTAGGGGTCTCTCCAGAGACTCCAGGTGCTGGCAGGAAGAAGTCTTTGCTATCCCTGAGACTTCAACAACAGGAGGCAAGCTCTACATCAAGCCCTTGGAGATTTCTTCTTCAAGATGGAAGGCACACAAAGTCCAGTCTTTGCCCTCTTACTCTGGCAGAAGCAGCACTGCAGGAAAGCTCCACAAAGCACAGTCACAGGCAGGGCAGCACGTTTTCCTCAGCTATCAGCTCTTCTCCAGGCAGAGGTTCCTCTTGGTTCCAGAAGTGTTTCTGAAGTTTGTAAGTTTGGGTGCCCTTCTTATACCCATTTTAGTCTTTGAAGTCACCTTTCTTCAAAGGGGACTCACACCTTCTTGTGAAATCCTGCCTTGCCCAGGCAAGGCCTCAGACACACACCAGGGGGTTGGAGACAGCATTGTCAGAGGCAGGCACAGTCCTTTCAGATGAGAGTGACCACTCCACCCCTCCCTCCTAGCAGAGATGGCTAATCAGGAAATGCAGATTACACCCCAGCTCCCTTTGTGTCACTGTCTGGTGCGAGGTGAAAAACAACCCAACTGTCAAACTGACCCAGACAGGGAATCCACAAACAAGGCAGAGTCACAGAATGGTTTAAGCAAGAAAATGCTCACTTTCTAAAAGTGGCATTTCCAAACGCACAATCTTAAAATCAACTTTACTAAAAGATGTATTTTTAAATTGTGAGTTCAGGGATCCCAAACTCCACATGTCCATCTACTCTCTAGGGGAATCTACACTTTAATCATATTTAAAGGTAGCCCCCATATTATCCTATGAGAGAGAGACAGACCTTGCAACAGTGAAAACGAAATTGGCAGTATTTCACTGTCAGGACATATAAACCACATTACTATATGTCCTACCTTATCCATACACTGCACCCTGCCCTTGGGGCTACCTAGGGCCTACCTTAGGGGTGCCTTACATGTAAGAAAAGGGAAGGTTTAGGCCTGGCAAGTGGGTACACTTGCCAAGTCGAATTTACAGTGTAAGAATACACACACAGACACTGCAGTGGCAGGTCTGAGACATGATTACAGAGCTACTTATGTGGGTGGCACAACCAGTGCTGCAGGCCCACTAGTAGCATTTGATTTACAGGCCCTGGCACCTCTAGTGCACATTACTAGGGACTTACTAGTAATTCAAATATGCCAATCATGGATAAACCACTTACATACAATTTAAACAGGAGAGCATATGCACTTTAGCACTGGTTAGCAGTGGTAAAGTGCTCAGAGTTGAAAAGCCAACAGCAACATGTCAGAAAAAAATAGGAGGCAGGAGGCGAAAAAGACTGGGGATGACCCTGCATAAGCAAAAGTCCAACACGACCCCCTACCAGCCTAAAGCCAGGGGAGAACAATCAATACCTTGATGTACTTCCCTGATTGGGGCGATAGAACAGGGACCCAGGCCCACAACAGCAGGGGCATGTTCCAGTTCTACGCCTTCCTGACTCCAGTTGGATCCCTCTGTCCATACTCTCAGGGCCCACTAAGCTAACCCATGGGGAACCCTTCTCCACATCTACAGACACCATCTGTGCAACACCTAACTTTACTTTGCTCACAGATGTATTGCAATGGGCAGATAGTACCACCAGGGCCAACACAGTGGTGTTGCCCACTCCACCCCCGGGGTGTGACTCTCGTCCTCCCCCCCCCAGGGGCAACTCTGTCCACCAGGACAGCAAGCCACAGTGGCCCCAGACAACTGTCAGGGATGAGAGCCCGACCTCAGGCCTCTCTAACCACTGTGACTGTGGAGAGTGGGGGGTGGTAGCCCCAGGTGCCTGGCACCCTTTGACCACTCTCTCTTCCACCAGGTCAGGGATGACAACCTGACCCTGGTCCTCCCCTCTGGGGCTCTGTAACCTCCCGGCAGACGCGGCACCCCCAGAGTCAAAAACTGTCAGGGTGCTTGTAGAAGCAGCTCTGCACAATTCTTCCACCAGTGCAGGGATGTTAACCTGCAACTGATCCTCCAACCTGGGGTCTGTACCTTCAGGTTGGACCAGGGCCAGGGGTGAGGCTTCCCTCCCCCTGCCCTCTCCTCTGGGGTCCTGGACCACCCAACTAGGAGTGGCCCCCCCAGAAGACAACATGGTAGGGGCACTGTTAGCAGTAGCCCCTTCCTCCAGGTCAGGGGGGACACCCTTAACCTGGCCTCCCAATCCAGGGTCTGTACCCACAGACTGGATCACTGCCTGGCAAACCAGGACTTCCTGGGGGGCATACCTACCCCCTACCAGGTCAGAGTTTACCCTCTGAACCTGGTCATCCAACCCAGGGTCACCACCCTGCGGTTGAACCACTGCCTGGCACACCAGGACTTCCTTGGGAGCACACTTACCCCCCATCAGGTCAGAGTTTACCCCCTGAACCTGATCATTCAACCCAGAGTCACCACCCTGCGGTTGAACCATTGCCTGGCACACCAGGACTTCCAGGGGGGCACACTTACCCCCCTCAAGGGACACACTGTCCCGAAGGGCCACACAAGAGTCTGGCTGGCGCAGGTCTCCTGACCTCTGCCCATCTGACAGAGTCTGGATTCCCCCCAACCCAGAAATGGTCTTACCAAGGTCATTCATGGGGGGCTCTGCTCTCAGAGCTGACCCCTGACCCTCCAGGTTCTCCACTGGGGTCCGCAACCCCCTCTCAACCCTCTGTCTGGACTTCTGCACCCCCTCACTAGGAGTGGTACTGCCAGACACCAGAACTGGTGGGACGCTGGCTACAGCCGCCCCCCCAAGTTCTCCTGACACTGTGGGGTCTCCCTCAACAGATGGCCCTATGGTACAGGCTAGGCTTCCCTCCTGGTGTTCCCGCAGGGAACCCTCCAGGACCGGGGACCGGATCTCGGGCACCTTGGGCCTCAACCCATCCCCATTCCCTCTCCTCTGAGACTGGACATGGGGTCCCTCACCCATCCCACTACACTGGGACCTACCTGGGACACTACAATCCTTCCCTACCTCACCTGGTTGGGAACTACCTAGACCACTCCTCTCAGGAGCACCCCCAAATGCCTCTTCAGACTCTCTGGTACTCACCCAGAAGTCTGCCTCCATTGTAAGCTCCCTGGGGTCAGAGAACTCACATTCCACCTGGTGTTGGCATAGCTCTGGAAAATAAGGACTAGACATATGCTCTCCAGCAATTACATCACTCAGCCCCTCACATGAATTAACCAAAGTACCCTTCACCCAACCATCCAGTGACTCTGCTTTGAAAAAGCACCCCACATCACCCTCCTGAGACTGGTGAGACAGTACCTGACTGTCCCTGACACTCAACCCACACTCTTCTGGGATGTCTTCACACTCCATAACCAGGACTTCTACCTGGGGGGAACCCCTCTCCCTGTCACTCTCACCTAGAGTCAGTAGAGTGTCCCTCCCCCCAGTAGGAATATGACTCCCCATGCCAGTTCCCCAATCCACCTCAGGGACCCTGTGCATCACTGGAGCTACCTCATACCCCTGACCCTCCTGGCGTGTGTTAACTCCCTCCTTCAAGTAGGGCACCACCTCTCTGGGCATGTGCACTTCTGCAGCATCACTGGATATACAATTGTTGCTGTCACCATTCCAGCTGGACTCAGCCCTCATGACTTCCAGCTCTTTCAATTTAAGCTCGTAAGCATAAATCATTTTTTTAATCTCTAAGTTCCTCCTTCTTTCTTCCAACTCCCAATCGAGCTTTTTCAGCTCCCATTGGTACTCCCTCTCTGCCTGTCTGTCCTGTAACTCTTCAGGAGTCAGACCCTTGGGTGACACCCTGCCATCCCTCCTGGGGACCCTCCCCCCAGGCGTAACAGGTTCCTCCACTACACCACTGTGTATCCTCTGCACTTCCCCACCCATATTCTCCTCCTCTGTGTGCCCTCCAGCCTTCTTGATTGTCACCCAAGCCCTCTGTGCCTGTTGCAGCTCCCCCTCCCTGGTGGAGCTCTCAGTGGGACAGTCAAGATCTTTAAGGAACTGTTTCAATTGAGCAACTGAGTACTCCTTCAGTTTCTCCATTTCAAACACAGCTCCAGCTGTTGCATCTCCAGATTGAGACATGATGGTCACAAGTGCAAAGTTCCAAAAGGCAGAAAAAAATAATTTCCCAATGAAGTAAAAAGAATCAGTCAAGGGATCAGCAAAATCATGGAAGTAGAATAAAAAGAGTCCTTAAGAGAAAAATCAAAAGATCACCAAACAAGTAGTATGTGGTCACGTAGTGGTCTGAGATCAAAACAGTAGTGTACACTTAATTACTGTATGTCAAGTACAAATACAAGTCCAATCCCGACCGCTGGTCACCAATGTTAGAAATGGGGTCTTTGGTTGACAGTCAGGTTACCCCCTGTTCAAGCAAGGACCCTCACTCTAGTTAGGATAAAAGAGAATCACCCTCAGCTAACCTCTGCTTACCCCCTTGGTAGCTTGGCAGAGCAGTAGGCTTAACCTCAGAGTGCTGGGCGTAAAGTATTTGTACCAACACACACAGTAACTTAATGAAAACACTACAAAATGACACAACACCAGTTTAGAAAAATAGGAAATATTTATCTAGACAAAACAAGACCAAAACGACAAAAATCCAACATACACAAGTCAAGTTATGATTTTTTAAAGGTTTAAAATAAAAAGAGTCTTTATGTAGTATGTAACACCACACTAGCGCTGCTAGCGTGAAAATGTACCTGGTTTGCGTCAAAAATAACCCCGCACGGGCGGTGTGCGTCGAAAGTAACCCTGCACGGCTGTGTGCGTCGAAAACAACTCGGCACGGCGGTGCGCGTTGAAAAAGCCAGCCACACGACGATCCGAAAGTCCCGCGGCGCAGGGTGCGATCTCTCAGCCTCCGTCAGCGATGCTGCGCGTCGTTTCTCCTGCTCCGGGCGTCGGTTTTTCGGTCGCGTTTCCTGCGGCGTCGTTTCTCAGCTGCGGAACCGGCGTTGCGTCGTTTTCTCAGCCGCGATCGGATTCGCGTCGATCTTTTCTCCGCACGGCGCTCGGTGCGTGTATTTTTGTCCTTAGGCTGCCAGCCTCTCCTTTCAGGGTCCCAGGAACTGGAAGGGCACCGCAGAGCAGAGTAGGGGTCTCTCCAGAGACTCCAGGTGCTGGCAGGAAGAAGTCTTTGCTATCCCTGAGACTTCAACAACAGGAGGCAAGCTCTACATCAAGCCCTTGGAGATTTCTTCTTCAAGATGGAAGGCACACAAAGTCCAGTCTTTGCCCTCTTACTCTGGCAGAAGCAGCACTGCAGGAAAGCTCCACAAAGCACAGTCACAGGCAGGGCAGCACGTTTTCCTCAGCTATCAGCTCTTCTCCAGGCAGAGGTTCCTCTTGGTTCCAGAAGTGTTTCTGAAGTTTGTAAGTTTGGGTGCCCTTCTTATACCCATTTTAGTCTTTGAAGTCACCTTTCTTCAAAGGGGACTCACACCTTCTTGTGAAATCCTGCCTTGCCCAGGCAAGGCCTCAGACACACACCAGGGGGTTGGAGACAGCATTGTCAGAGGCAGGCACAGTCCTTTCAGATGAGAGTGACCACTCCACCCCTCCCTCCTAGCAGAGATGGCTAATCAGGAAATGCAGATTACACCCCAGCTCCCTTTGTGTCACTGTCTGGTGCGAGGTGAAAAACAACCCAACTGTCAAACTGACCCAGACAGGGAATCCACAAACAAGGCAGAGTCACAGAATGGTTTAAGCAAGAAAATGCTCACTTTCTAAAAGTGGCATTTCCAAACGCACAATCTTAAAATCAACTTTACTAAAAGATGTATTTTTAAATTGTGAGTTCAGGGATCCCAAACTCCACATGTCCATCTACTCTCTAGGGGAATCTACACTTTAATCATATTTAAAGGTAGCCCCCATATTATCCTATGAGAGAGAGACAGACCTTGCAACAGTGAAAACGAAATTGGCAGTATTTCACTGTCAGGACATATAAACCACATTACTATATGTCCTACCTTATCCATACACTGCACCCTGCCCTTGGGGCTACCTAGGGCCTACCTTAGGGGTGCCTTACATGTAAGAAAAGGGAAGGTTTAGGCCTGGCAAGTGGGTACACTTGCCAAGTCGAATTTACAGTGTAAGAATACACACACAGACACTGCAGTGGCAGGTCTGAGACATGATTACAGAGCTACTTATGTGGGTGGCACAACCAGTGCTGCAGGCCCACTAGTAGCATTTGATTTACAGGCCCTGGCACCTCTAGTGCACATTACTAGGGACTTACTAGTAATTCAAATATGCCAATCATGGATAAACCACTTACATACAATTTAAACAGGAGAGCATATGCACTTTAGCACTGGTTAGCAGTGGTAAAGTGCTCAGAGTTGAAAAGCCAACAGCAACATGTCAGAAAAAAATAGGAGGCAGGAGGCGAAAAAGACTGGGGATGACCCTGCATAAGCAAAAGTCCAACATGAGCAAATTAGCCAGAGCACATTAAAGCAAGATAATGCTGCTGTTTTAGAAGAATCTGGCTTTTCCCATTCCAGTAAGGAGGGGGTTAAGACAGCTGTGAGCCAGTCTGAGCCTCCGTGTGAGCAGAGCATAGAGCAAAACATCCCGCATTAACACTGAGAACAGAGCTCAGAATGTTATTTACAGACCGCTTCTGCAAAGGAAAATTAATTACATGGCAGAAGTACAGTCGCAAATTGTGCAGTTACTGGCGCAAGTAAAACAAAAGATTTTAGAGTTTCTTACTGTTTGCACTACACCAAGTTTCATTAGCTTGTTTGATTTTTGGAAACAGTATAGCCCTCATCTGAGTGACATCTTAACACTTTGGTCCAGAGAGGTTCTGTAAGCTCGGTTATGAGATAAGAGGAAAAGCAGAACACTGGGTTACATATAGTTCTGACACCTATCTACTCCTTCACACATTTGTGACATTCTGGAACCACATTTTCTTTGGCATAGTTTGCTTCTTCTTGTGACTTCAAGTACTGTCAATTCTTGGCATCCAAGGGTGTGAGCTGTGTGGTACAACTACAATGAGTGTTTATTACTCAGGTCATAAATGTTAGATGGAACGATTAACTTGTCTCATTATACCTGAACACGGTTGTGGTCATGTGTGCAATTGCATTGGATTGTCTATCAATGTGTGGACCTACAGTGTGAATAGTTTAACCATCATGATGTGCAAGTACATACTGTTGACCACAGTGAAAATAATGTGCAATTAGCATTCTGTGCTGTCTAATGCAGATGTACTATGGATGATGTTTCATCACTCTTCCCAGGCTGCTACCTGAGGACCCAGGGTTGTGTGGACACTGACGTTGCTGCAGGAAACCGGATGACAGCATGATATATGCACATCTTAACTGTGTTTTATGACTCAATTTCTGTGACATGTCACACATTTGTTGCACTATTACAATGAGTATATACATGAAACCAACACTTGTGTGTAAGTGCATTTATTGTGTATACCAAAGGGTAAGTAGGGTGCACAGCAGTGAGACCATGGTGATCAATTCCCTCAGTTTGTCAGGCCTAGCAGTTGGTGACACAGGTCCACTATCCATGTGGCATTTGCAAATGGGGCTATGGCAGTAGGAAGTCAACAAGATGTTTCAGTGGCACACAAGGGAGACAGTTCTTTAGAGGCTCATTTCCTGGCAGTGGGGTTGGACTTGGCTTCTGTCCCTGCAGGATGTCTGGGCCTGTGACCACGTTTGCATGGAAGTTCCTCAGCAACTGGGGGTGGCTTAGTGGTGGCTTGTGAGTCCTCAGGCATGACCATCATCCCTCTAGCTGCAGCAGATTTAGAGGGCTGGTCTGTAGGTTGGCTAGTGGAAGGGGCCTGGTGGTGGGTGGAGAACTCACGCAGGACTGTGACGAGCTCCTGCATCAAGCCTTACATGGAGTTCATGGTGGCACTGAAGGCATGCCACTCCTGCATGGCCTCCTGGTGGTACTCCCTCTTCTGGCTCAGGTTTTCCCCCAACAGGTCTAATAACTGGTCCATCTTGTCCTGGGATTAGTTGTATGCTCCCAGGACTTGTGCTATAGCCTCATGGGCAAGTGGCTCTCTGGGTTGCCCTGCCCTATGACCCCTAGGTGCTCTTCCACTGGCCCTAGCCCCTGTACCTGTGTCTCTGGCACTGTGTGCCCACTCCCACTTACACCAGGACCTTCATCATCTTGTGTGGTGGGTGCTGACTCAGGTCCCTGTACAGGTGGGCACACTGTGGATTGATGTGGCCTTGAGACACCAGTGTGGGGGCGTTGGACAACAGGTGTTGTGGTGGCAGAGGTTGTGGGTGGATCCATGGTGTCTTGGGTGAGGTGAGGTGGAGACTGCTCAGAGACCCCGGATGGGTCAGTTAGGTCTTCATGTTGCAGACATCCTGTATCGATGTCATCACTGGGGTGTTCATCAGGTGAGGGACTGGCTGTAAGTGGCACTGATTGTCTGACAACTTTCTCAGTGGCACCTGTGGATGACAGGGATTGTTATTCACATCTGCCTGATGTACTTTACAGGGGCTGCAAGGTGAGTGCTATGTGTCATGTTTCGGGACTCAGGTGTAGTTATGCGAGGGGAATGTGCATTGTTAGTTGGCTACAGGGCAATACATTGTGGGAGTAATAGTGTTTCATGCTGCACATGCATTGGGTGCATTTGGGAGTGTGGACTTTGGGATCGGTATTAGTGGGGTAGGGTGGGCATGCAGGGGATGGGGATGCAAACTTTACCAGTATAATTCATACAAGGGGATTATAGGTGACTTAGCAGTTCCCAGTCCTCCAGAGACTCCACTGAGACCCTCATGGTGCAGGATCACCAGGACCTTCTCCTCCAATGATATGAGCTCCAGGGGAGATGGTGGGGCACACCACTAGTCTTCTTGAGAGTGATTTGGTATCTGGACGCCATGGAGTGGACCTTCCCCCTCAGGTCATTCCACCTCTTGTGTATGTTGTCTTTTGTACCTAGGTGGCTTCCCACTGAGTTCACCTTGTCGATGATCTTCTGCTGTAACTCCATCTTCTTTGCCATTGCCATTTGCTTTACTCGTGCCCCAAACAGCTGTGGTTCTACCCTGATGATTTCATCCACCATGGTCCTTAATTTGTCATTGGTGAAATGTTTTTTTTTTCTCAGGACATGGTGAGTGTGATGTGTGTGAATGTAAAATATTTAAGTCAAGTGTGATGCATGAGAGATGTGCAGTTGCCTGTGATGCCTGTGTGCACTGCGATCTTCAGTGTGGACATGCAATGTATGTATGATGTTTGTAGTGGCAAGGGGTTGTCGGTTGTACGTATGTTTTACAGGGGGATGATGTGGTGTGTGTATGTGTTCCAGGTGTGGGATATTTGAAATGGCCTATGTGGTGTTGTGTTGCAGTGGGGATTCCATTTTGGCTGCCACGGTCCCGACCACCAATGGATTACTGCCGAGCTATGACTGCTGTGGTGATTTGTGGATCATATTGGGGGGGGCGTGGTGTTGTTCTGCTGTGGAGGTGTGGGTGGTGGCACCGCATCTCTGCCGGCAACATTTGGCCTGACGGTGTCAGTTTTGTGGCTGTGTTCTGGCAATTTTGTTTTTGTGTGTCGTAATTAGGCGGGCTGATTGCCGCTGCCACTGTGGTCTTTTGGCAGCCACCAGCACAGCAGTCTTTAGGGAAAGACCGTCAATGTCATAATGAGGGCCAAAGTACCTGATATGCGGCAAAAATAAAACAGCATAGGCGAGCGTGCATCTGAAAAGCAAGCAATGACTCGATTCCTTGCTCACAAGTGAGGTAGTGCGTTGTTTCTTTCTCCACCAGGTAAGTGATGCATTGATTTTTTCCGTGCAGGGAAGGGATGCGTCAATTGCCGGACAAGCAGCGTCAGGTCTGTGTGGTGATGTTGTAGATTTTGACACCCAGGGTCGATGCGTGGAAACTTCCAACGTGTTGTGTGACGGGTCTGCATTCAGAACAGATGCTGTGCCAATTCTCCAGCTGTGAGGCATGTGCTGCACCGAATGTTCAGCTGCGAAACAGACAATGCATCAATTTTTCTGATGCCCACACAACGGTGCATGGATTTTCCCTTGCAGGTTACCACCTTCCACGTCTAGGGGCCCAGACACTAGATTTGGCACCACTTAGCAAGCCGGATCTCTCAGCAGGAGAGCCCAGGCACTGGCAGATGGTGTCTTTGATGTCCCTGAGACTTCTTAACAGGAGGCAAGCTCAGTACCAGCCCTTGGAGAACCTACACAAGCAGGATACACAGCAAAGTACAGTCTTTGTTCTCTTTAAGGCAGAAGCAGCAACTGCAGGCCAACCCAGCAATGCACACACAGCAAAAGGGCAGTACTCCTCCATACAGCTCTTCTCCTTGGCAGAGGTCCTTGATCCAGAAGTATTCTAAAGACCTAGGGTTTTGGGTCCACTACTAATACTCATTTCTGCCTTTGAAGTAGGCGAACTTCAAAGAAAAGTCTCTGTTGTTCAAAAGATCCTTCCTTGTCCAGGGCTGGCCCCAAACACACTCCAAGGGACTGGAGACTACATTGTGTGAGGGCAGGCACAGTCTTTCAGGTGTAGGTGTCCGCTCCTCCTTCCCCACTCTAGCCCAGGAAGACTCATCAGGATCTGCAGGACACATCTCAGCTCCCTTTGTGTCACTCTCTAGAGGGAATTCATAAACAGCCCAACTGTCAGTCCGACCCAGACATGGATTCCTGGAAATGTTCTTAACCACGTGTTGTAAACAACGGAGATGTTTCTCACGCAAGCGTTACCAAGCTTGCTGCAACAATGACTGGCTTTTCCTGGGCCTTTACTACACATGTGCTGAACTATGCATATGCATGGTTAAGACACAGAAAAATGCAGAGAGCAGGAGAGGACGCGGTGGGGTAAGTGGAGCTGGGCTGGAAGGTGGGTTTTAGGGGTAGGAGTGATTTAAGGGCTTAGGGTAGATGGGGCATAGGGCAATTTTTTTAAAGGGGTGGGAGTGGGGGGGTGTTAAGGCAGTTTTTTTTAGGGCTTAGGATAGATGGGTGTCAGGGTAATTTGGCTATTAAGGGTGGGGGTAGTTTTGAGCCTCAGGGCGGGTGGGGGTGTTGGAGTAGTTTAATGTTTAGGGGTAGGGGGTTGGTTAGTTTTATTTTGTTAGATCTTAGGGTGGGTGGGGGATCAGGGTAGTTTAGCTATTAGGGGTGGGGGTCATATTTAGGGCCCAGGGTGGGTGGGAGGTGTGGAGCTAGTTTTGTTTTTAGGGGCGGGTGTATTTTTTTGGGGGGCTTAAGGTGAATGGGTGGCTGAGGTAGTTTAGCTATTAGGGTTGGGGTAGTTTTGGGCCTCAGGGCAGGTGAGGGTGTCTGGGTAGTATACTTTTTAGGGGCAGGGGTGGGGGTTCAGACAGATTGTTTTTAGGGCTTAGGGTGGATGGGGGATTGGGGTAGTTTAGTTATTAGAGGTGGGGGTAGTTTTGGGCCTCAGGGCGGGTGGGGTTGTCTAACAGAACCATATTGACGTTTCCACATATGCCTTTACTAGGCATGTTTTTACAATGAAAATCATTGTAAAGGTATGCGTGGTAAAGGCATGCGTGGAAATGATGTGGTCGTGGTTCCGACCGCATTGTCTAGGCATGCGTTGTTCTAGCATGACTGGTTCTGACATGCAACCGTGGATTCCAGAGGCAGGCAGTGGCACATAATGGTTAAACAAAATAATGCACACTTTCTAAAAGTGGCATTTTCAAACAGACAATCTAAAAACCAACTTTACCTAAAGGTGTATTTTTAAATTGCTAGTTCAGAGATCCCAAACCCTATCTCTCTCTGCTCCCAATGGGAAACAGCACTAAAAAGATATGTAAAGGCCGTCCCCATGTTCACCTATGGGAGACATAAGCCTTGCAATAGTAAAAAACTAATTTGGCAGTATTTCACTATTAGGACATGTAAAACACACCAGTAGATGTCCTACCTTTTAAATAAACTGCACCCTTCCCATGGGGCTGCCTAGTGCCTAACTTAGGGGTGACTTACATGTACCAAAAGGGAAGGTTTGGGCCTGGCAAGTGGATACACTTGCCAGGTTGAATTGGCATTTTAAAACTGCACACACAGACACTGCAGTGGCAGGTCTGAGCCATGTTTACAAGTTTACTAATGTAGGTGGCACAACCAGTGCTGCGGGCTCACTAGTAGCATTTGATGTACAGATCCTAGGAACCTCTAGTGCCCTTTACTAGGGTCTTACTAGTAAATAAAATATGTCAATCAGGGATAACCAATCATAATCATAATGTACACAGGGAGCACTTGCACTTTAGCACTGGTCAACAGTGGTCAAGTGCCCAGAGTACCAAAAACCAGCAAAAACAAAGTCCAGCACACAGACAAAAATAAAGGAAGCATAGACACAAAGACAGGGGAATCCACACCAAGGATGCCAGGTCTAACAGGCAATTACAGGCCTGCAAGGACTTTCGCGCAGCTAACAAGGCCGCAATTAAAAATTGGTACCCATTACCACTCATTGCTGTGCTATTAGCTCATGTATGTGGCTCCATTGTATAGACACAGTGAGATCTACGTTGCGCTTACCACATCATACGTGTTAAAACTGGAGATGAGTGGAAAACAGCTTTCTAAATACAATTTGGCCTAGTTGAGTACTTTTGGCCTTTGTAATGCTCCAATAGCATCTCAGTATTTTATAAACAAAGTTCTCCATGACTTCTTGGACAGTTGTGCAATTCTCTACATAGATGATATTTTGATTTAATCTAAGACTTAGAAGGATCATGTCCTGCACATAGGAACTATTCTTCAGCATTTGAGCAAGCATTTTCTGCACGCTAATTTAGATAAATGTACATTTCACTCCAGGTCAGCGGAATTTTGTGGCTAAAGTCTAACCCTGGAAGGTATTAAAAGGGCCCCGAAAAAGGGAGAAGCCATTTGTTCTCAGCCGTCACCTACTTCTGTTAAAGAGATCCAGAGAGTTCTTGGTTTTGCCATCTTTCATCGATAATTTATTGCAGGTTATTCAGATATTGTAGTACCAATTTCTCAGTTCTGATTGGGACTCGAGGATTATTGTTGCCCCACTGGAACCACCTGGAGTTCAGGTGAGTGGCTCGCAGCACTGTCTTACATATCTTGGTACAATCTGAAGTCCTGTTCTGCGCAGCCATCCAACTCCTGTTGGTCGATTCACAACCTCTGTGTCAAGTGCTCTTTTTGTAAATTACTTAAATGTTAAATCCTAAACTCACCACAGAGAAAGAATCAAAAACTCTAAAAAGGACCAAGCAGAGACCACCTGTTCTGGATTCACCAGCAAACAGAAAAGCTGATGACGTTTTCACCTTAGGCACTATCTGAAAAAAAAACTAAACTTGGTTCACGACATTGTCCAAGGTACCAAGACAAACATTCAAACAGTGATCTCTTGCAGATACAGGTGGCTGAAATCTGGAAAGATCTTAAAGACTTGAATATTTGACTCACAAATGCAGAGGGCAGGATCATTACACTGGAGAATTTCAACAATGCTCATGATAAACAACTTCAGAAACCCGATTCCTTATTGGCTTCACTGAAACATTAAATGACTGATTCGGAAGACTGCATACCTCAGATTTTTCCTGAGGGTGTAGAGGAGGAAGCTCCCTTAATGGTCTTCATCCTGGAAACTTGGCTCATATCAGCGCTAAATATCTCTTTCACGAAAGAAAACTATCGCCACAGGATATTTACCTTCAAGCTGAGAAGGGCTTCCTTTCTAAGACCGTTGATCCTCAAACCTCTGCATCACCAACACTCTGAGTTAATTCTGGCTCACATGAGGAAGATTAAGGTGGTCATTATGAACATGGCAGTAAAATCTGCCGACCGCCGTGACGGCGGTGAACAGAAGACCGCCATTGGCGGTGAATAGAAACCCGCCATATAACGAACCAAAATCCCAACCCCGCCAAATATCACCAGACCACCAGTCACCGCCACTACCTTGTCGGCAGAAATGCTGGACCTTTCACCCCGCCACCGCCGAGCACACCCACACCCCCCTCCAAATAATGATGCACAAATCACCTTGGCGGACAGTGGAGGCTGGATGACCATTGGCGGTGCTGACCGCCACGGGCGGCAAGTAGACTTAACAGCAAGAAGTGCACACATTGGATAAGCTTGAAACCCACACACCTGAGACACATCCATAACCCCATAAAAAACTCATAGACACACCCCACAATCCTTTTCAACAAAACCAGGCCAAAGAAGACGGAGAGCACCAGAAGCATACACCGAATGCCACAATAGAAGAGACGCACACCGACCCACAGAAGAGCACCCTCACCGCATTTCCAGCCCTGATACCATTCACCACACTCACCATGTCACCCCCCCCAAACATCCACACTTCACAGAAAGGAAGCTAAGGATCATGGTGGACGAGATGGACGAGATCCTGAAGGTGGAGCCACAAATATTCGGGGCACAGATGCAGCATACACCCTTTGCAAGGAAGATGGAGCTACGGCAGACCATTGTCAACAGGGTCAATGCAGTGGGACACCATCCACGCACCAGGGACAACATCCGCAAGATATGGAACGAACTGCGGGGGAAGGTCAGGGCCATGGCATTGAGGCACCACATTACAGTCCAGAAGACTGGGGGAGGACCACCACCAACACCACCCGAATATACCGACTGGAAGGAAAAGGTACTGCCCATCTTGCACCCTGAGGGACTCACTGGACTCACTGGAGGAATGGATTTGGGTAAGTCGTCTACATTTACCCCATATACACCATACCTGTAATGCATGCACCACCTCCCACCCACACCCACCAGGACCAATACCCCACCCAGACAACAGCCACTGAATCCCCTCCCTCGTGCATTACCACAAACCCACTAAGAGGCCCCCTTCCTCCTCCTGTGCACAGCCACCTACCCTTGCAAGGATTCACAATGGAAATACACCCCCCAATGCAACCCCACACCCTAAGCAAAATGCAGTGAAAACCTCACAAAGGCACCCTGGATGGCCACAAAAAGTTACACCAGCACAAAATATCCCAGTCCTGTGCACCCCAACCGTTCATGCATTTGTAACAGACATGTCTATGTCCCCGAACAGGCACCACCACCCATGCCACCCTCACGGACGGGACAAGGAGTGCCAGTGCCCCCCATGGAGACAGAGGCACCTCACAGGACACTGTGGGAGGATCCCTGGACACTGATGAGCAAGCAGGCCCCTCAACAGTCCTGGACTGTCACCATGCAGCAGCCCCACGCAGGATACCACTGACACCTCTACCACCCAGTCAAGAACAGCAGCCCAAGGCAAGCGTCCCCACAGCAGTGTATCCAGGCCACAGACTGGTGGAATACAGGTACAGAGGCCACAGTCTCCCCCTCCCAACATGCAAGAAGGCAAGGGCCCCAGTACAAGTGTTACCGTCAGACCTGCGCAGGGGACACAGGCACAGGGGGCTAGGGCAAGTGCTAGGGCCTCAGTGGGCCAGGGGGGAGGCCACAGGATGGGTGCAGAAGCCCAGGACGTGATATCTGAGGTCTTGGGGGCCTACCAATATACCCATGACAGGTTGGCACAGATTGTATCCACCCTGGAGCACAGTCAGAGGATGCAGCAGGAACACCACCAACAGGCCATGTAGCAGTGGAAACAGCACAATGCCACAATAGTCAGCATAGCAGGAGCACTGCTGCAGCTGGTACAAACCTAGTCTGAGACCCACACAGGACAGGAGACCACCACTACAGCACCAGACACAGACTGGACAATTACACCATCATCAGCAACATCCCAGGAACTACCCTCAGAGGAACCCCAGGGGCCAATCATGTCATCCCCTCAAGGTCAACAGCAGGTGCCCAAACTGACCCTCAGGCCAAGATATAGCACTGGAACCCCAGTAAAAAACAAGGCCCCCTTCAAGAAGTAACTCTGCAACAATCTGCACAGCGCCCATCCCACAGTGCTAAGAAGCAATATGAACTAACGTAAGCATTGATGGACCCATCAATACTACCAATAAGGCTGCCACCATGTTGGCATTGAGGACAACCACCCATGACTACTTGCCATCACTGTAAATTGCACTATTCACTCCCTTCCACCAATAAAAAACATATCACACTGTCCCCTGACATAAAATGTGAACACAGCGAAGTATGGATGCAACTGGCTGATAACCACTTTATTGGAAATGCGTTGCATGAAAGGACTCCTGTGTGCCTAAATGTGGCCCCAAACTAAATGCACTAAATTGTACTCTGTACCATGCAGACCTGGACCCTGTTTCACATAGAAGATTCAAACCCCCGCCCAGATGACAAGGCACACTGACAGTATGATGCACAGACACCAATCTCATCAAATTGTCCCACAAAGTTACTGGAAGTAGAGTTGTATCAGTTGGGTCCTGGAATTTACATCTTCCCCTTCCTCATCATCACCATCACTCTCATCCCCTCTCTGAGGAAGCTGGTCTGGATATACAGCACCTTCGTCCTCCAAGAGGAGGATAGAATTTCTCACAGCCACATTGAGCAGCATGCACCAGGCCACCACTATTCTACGCATCTTTTCAGGCCCATAAGCCAGGGAACCCCCAGAGATATGTAGACAACAAAATCTAGCCTTCAGGATACCTATTGTGCGCTCTATCACCCTCCTAGTATGTCCATGGGTCTCATTGTAATTCCTCTCTGCATCTGTCCCAGGATTCCTCACTGGTGTCAGGAGCCAACGCACATTCTAATAGCCAGAATCACCTAGAAAAAGGTGCAAAACAGAGCAGTCATTGTCGAGCCTCAGAGTCAGACAGCCTGGCTGTCTACTAGGTGGCAGTTAGTGACAGAAACACCTACCTATGATTCACCCATGTCCTCTTGTAGTTGTTCAATCTTGTGTGGCACACTACTGTTCCTCAGCACAAAGGAATCATGGACTGAACCTGGGAACATGGCATTCACATGTGAGATGTACTGGTCTGCAGTACATCCCAATTGGATGTTCATGGAATGAAAGTTCTTTCTGTATGTACACCTGCTCACTGACTCTTGGGGGTATGATCTGTATGTGGGTGCCATCTATGGACCGCTCACATGGGGAATGTTTGCAAACGCATAGAAGTCTGACTTGATGGCAGGGAGGTCAGTACTTTGGGGAAACCTCACATAGGACTACAGGTGCCTTAAAAATGCATTTAGAAATCTTGTCAGTACCATGCTGAACACTGGCTGTGAAAATCCAGCACCTATAGCCACTGTCACTTGAAATGAGCCCGTGGCCAGGAAATGGAGTGCGGACAGCACCTGCATTTCAGTAGGGATGGCATGCTGATTACGATTTCCCAGAGTTAGTGCAGGATCCAGTAATGCACAAAGTTCAAGAATTGTTGCACGGGTGAGTCTGTAATTGATTATGATCTGACGCTCCAACATGGTCCGCATATCCATAAGTGGTCTGTACACTGATGGTGCCCTTCCTCGCCACAAGGGTCGGTACCTAAGAGGGATTTCAAACATGTGTGAGGAACACACATACATAGACACATATTGTCATTAATTGTGCGCTGCTTATTTGATTGTAGGGACTCAACAGTAACATGTTCTTGACAGATCTTCATCTGCACCTGAATGAGGGAACAGTGTTTGTCATGTGTGTTGTTTTTAAATGGTCACATGCATTGGTGCTTCATGTGGAAAATAGGGTCTGCATTGTGCACAATAATTTTTTATAGATGCGTAGTTAATGCCAAAATGTCTGCCCTGTGTAATCCAGTACTGTCATTGTGGAAGTGACCTCATACCACTAGCGGCTGATGTAACAGCGTAAGGCCGTTTCACCGTCATTGGATAACGTGGATGCCAATAGGGAATCCTGGCATATCATGATCGCCACCGGTGGTAACGGTGCACACCGCCGCGGTACGTACGCAAATTTGTCATCTATGCTTCACTTGACTCCCTGATCTCGTGCGAACAGGTACTCCACTGTGTGTACTGCTGTGTCCTGCCTCTGGTCATGGAAGTGGCTCGTGTTGCAGGGAAAAGGGCCCGGCCTTCACCCAGGAGGAACTGGAGAGGCTAGTGGACGGGGTCCTGCCCCTGTATGCCAAGCACTATGGACGGCCAGAGGTACAGATGAGTCAGGGTTTGGGGTGCACTGTTTGGGTGTAATGGAAGGTGTTGTAAGGACATATGTGTGCACCTCTGAGCCTGCATGGGCCATGGTTCATGGCATGCTGCATGCATGTGTCCTGTAAGTCTGACAGTACTGTCCATCCCATAGTGGACGAATAGCCAGCTGTACCTATTTTGCAAGTGCCTGACCTCTGTGTTCCATTTCTGTGTCACCCCATTAGGTCAGCGCCCACCAGAAGAGGACACTTTGGCATGCCATTGCCAAGGATGTGCGGACCCTGGGGTGTACAACCGGCAGGGCACCCACTGCAGGAAGAGGTGGGAGGACCTGCAGTGCTGGAGTGAAAAATCTGTGAGGGCCAGCTGGGGCAGTCCTCCCAACGTGGAAGGGGTGCCCGTCGGGCATTGACCCCCCTCACGCTACGCATCCTGGGGGTGGCGTACCCAGACCTGGATGGGCGCTTGAAGAGTGCACAGCAGTCACAAGGGGGTGAGTACTCATGCCACAATGTTAAGCCTTGATGGATGTCTGTGTGTGCATTAGGGTTCATGCTGCTTAGAGGCAGGGACTCTGACTGTTGTCCATCTACATGATCGCCCCCGTAGAGTGTAGGGGTGTCTTGGTCAGGTCTCTGACAGGTAGGGGCCTTAGGTAGTTCAGGGGATGGGTGTAGAGCAGGGGTTTGGTCAGTATTCATTGGCATGGCCATGGGCATAGTGAACGGTGCTGCCTGTTGGGAGTGTCTTCTGGGTGGGTGTATGTCTGGCCACTATGTACCTCCATTCAGCAATTTTTCAAGTGTCTCTCCTGTTTTGTCTCCCCATCCCTGTTCTCTTGTGTTGTTTTTGTACATCAGCAACATCTGGCGAGGGAGCTGAGGCACCAGAAAGTGGGGAAGCAGTGGCCCACGGATCCTCGGAGGCAGAGTCATCCGACTCCAAGGGGACCAGTGGGTTGGAGGGCGAGGGGAGTACCACAGGGGAGGCAACTACCACTGGAGGTAGTGACTCCGATACCTTGTGGCCACACCAGTACAATGACATCTTCCACCCCCCCATTCCACCACTGCCCTCCCTTTTGCTCCCCACTGAGTTGCCTGTGCCCGCTCACCCAGAAAGGTGGGTATCTCCTTCGCCCCAGGCACCTCCTCCCCTGCCCCAGTCAGCCCTGCTGCCCTCACAGAGGAGGCTATTGACCTCCTGAGAACCATCTCTGTAGGGCAGACAACCATCATCAATGCCATTCAGGGGCTAGCATCAGAGATGCGGCAGACCAATACCTATCTGGAAGGCATTCACAGTGCTGTGTCTGGCTTACAGAGATATTTTCAGGCTCTGGCCTCCTCTTGGATGGCAGCCAGTTTCCCTGGTCATTCTGTCCCCCCTCCAACCTCCTCTACCCCTTCCAGCACCCCACTCCCTTCACCCGTCCAAAGCACACAATCTGACACGCAGTCAAGCACCTCAACACACACAAAACACACTTCTAAACACAAGAACCACGCCTCCCACCACAAGCATTCACACAGCCAACAAACACATGCACACACATCAACATCCACTTCTCCCACATGCAGCACACTCACCAGACTTGCAGACACCCACACACCATACATCCACACTGGCAGCCTGTCTTCTCCCACTGTGTCCACCCCCTTTCCTCCAAAAACACACAAACACACCAAGACACCCACCCATCACACATCCACCACACCTCAGCATATTGTCCAGTCACCTGCACCCACTACACGCACCCCTACACCACATACGCCCACAATCTCTGCCTCCACTCCCACGCCCTCATCCAGGACCACCCCAATTGCTCCGAAAAAGCTTTTCCTCTCCTGTGCTGACCTCTTCCAACCCACTGGCCCACCCGTCTTGTCCCTAGGCATGCACACCTCCTTGCCCTTTCCACTCCTTTCACTTCACAGCCCACACCTGTCCGCCCTTCACATTTCCGAGCCCCTTCCCCAGAGAAGAAGAAGCCCCGCGCAGAGCAAAGTCCATCTGGCTCCACCCGCTCGAAGCACCCCCCCACCTTCCAAAGCCAAACCAACCCCCTCCACCTTCCAAGCGCAAGTCCAAGCCCCACCCGTCGCAAATTACCACCCCCACCACCCCCTGCCCTCGTTCCATGAGGTGCCTGGATTCCCCTTTGTTGCCCCATTAGGTGGAGTACTGTGCACTTTTGGGAGTCAGGTTGGGGCCATTGTGGCCCATGGGACTTCTTGTAATACGGACTGGCCATTGGCCTTGTTGGAAATAGTTGGCTCTGTGAGCTGTAATAAATGTTTATGTGTGGCCTGTGTTTTGGCGGCACAATGTTGAATCCTGGTCTTTCGTTTCAATGTTTGTGGGTGTGGGGCATTTGTATGTACTATGGTCAAGTTGGATTTGCCTTTTGTCGGGTAATTACCTCTTGCTGTGGGGTGTATGGGTTGTGCTGCTGGGAAGGGTTGGGGGGCATTGCTGGGTGGGTGGAGTGGGTGGGTATGTAACTGTGCCCTTTCCTCCCTTGTTTCGTAGGTTGCGGTACTTACCATCGTCATCTTCGTCGGCGGTCTCGGTCGTGGAGATATATGGCAAGGAGCAGGGCTGGCATGGTCTGCAGCTCTTTATCCATGTCTGCTTCGGCGCGTTGTGTGGGCCTCCGGTGAGTGTTTCATTAGATTTGTTTTATTTCCGCCTGGACTTGCATGGCGGTGGTTCCCGCCCTGGTGGTTCATTAATTGATGGGTGGGTTGGGCCTTTCCGTCAGCCTGTGGGCGGACTCTGCCATCGTCGTCGGCACTTCTCTACTGGCGGTGGGTGGTTTTCTGGATGCCTGTGTTTCGAATGGTTCATTATTTGGCGGTCCAGACTGCTCCTCTCTTGATGGTTTTTTCCGCCACCACCGGCGGCGCAGTAGGGACCGTCGTGTTCATTCAATCCTCCTTTGCAGGTCCTTCAAAGATCATCTTCCAAGAAAAGTCACTCCTCTTTACAGAACCAACTGATCCTCAGTCCGACTTGGAAAATAAATCTGTCACTCAGATGTAAGAGGGCATCCAAACACCTGACTGTTGTGAATCTACTCTGTTACTCCACTATTTCTGTTGTCCTCAGGACATGCTTAAAGGTTTTGTTTCCTCTTTGGGTTGGGAATGCTGCCTACTGTTTATTTTTCAACCATTATGCAAGTAGTGCTACCTTTTCTCTCCAGATCTAGTGAAACTCAATAATTGTGGGCTAGCTTAGCTGCTAAACTGCCCTCACTCCTCAATGATGCGTGCATAATTTTAGGTGGTGATTTCCGCCTCCCCATGGACCCTATTTGGGATAGACAGTCGCATGTACTTATAGACAACCCTATGCTCAAAAGAACAAGTGCAAAATGTGCATATCCTTTTGGCTGTCAGATGTTTGGAGACAGCACAATCCAAAAGGCAGTGACTTTATCTTCTTCTTCCCCCATAAAACACCTTTGCATGGATTGACTATTTAATGGTTGATTCTTCTCTACTACAATCCCCACTTTTCTGTACAATCAAACCGATCGTTTTTTCGGACCACGCTGCAATCACAGTCTCTTTATCCATTGCCCTACCACAACCAAAGAATAAAACCTGGTGCATGAACCCTGAGGTGCTTCAGCAGTCGCAGGATGTACAGGGCTTGGATAAGGAGTTAAGTGACTTTATTGTGCACACGTTGGAATTGGTGTCTTCTCCTGTAACTTTTAGGGACTCTTTAAAAAGTACCATAGGAAGGGGTATTATTAGTTGTTTGGCAAAAAAACAAGGAGATAAATGGCACCTTAAAATTACTAACATTTGGAATTAAAGACTAAGAATTATTATTTAACTGCACTAGAGACCCCACTATAGCGACCACCCTTAAGACTCTTAAGTATGAATATAACAATGTCATTAGTAAATATTCTCCCTATCTGCCTATGACAAACAGGTAAAAATGTATTCAATCTTAATAGGCTGGAAAGACTTTGGCTTCTTATATTAAATTTGAAAGAAATTATATTCGATGCGAATCGTATCTCCTCTACTAAGCACAATTCCAGTGCCCTGAAAACTCAAACAGTGGATATTTTATATACTTGTAAGGAATTGTATGCCTCCCTTTTAATCTCTCTCCAAGGGAATTGTGTGTAGAGTTGTTAAATTGTCTGAGAGATATCAGTTGGATAAGTTGAGTGCTATGAATAAGATCCTGGAAGCAATTAAGTGCATCCAACATGGCAAAGTCCCTGCACCTGATGGTTTTCCAATCAGCTTTCAGGAAACCTTTGCTCACATTCTAATCACCCCATTAGAAGTGGTACTCATTAATTTTGTCTCATCCGGTGTAGTCTCCAATAGAGCTGCTGAAGTTGCAATTGTGGTTATCCCAAAAGAAGGAAAAGATCTCATGTCCCCTAAAAGTTCCAAGCCTATCTCACTGATTAATAGGGAAGCGAAAATGTATGCCAAGATCTTTGCTACACATCTAGAGTTTTACATTAATTAATGGATCCACCCCTCTCTATCAAGTTTTGGTAAAGACGGATTGGCTAGAAACAATATTTATACTTTTTGTCGTATCATTTAAAGGGTCTCTCACCCCTAGTCTCAAGCATCTGCCGCTGTCTCACTGGTAGCAAAAAGGCCTTTGAAAGGTTGTGTGGCCATACCTGCAAGCAGTATTACATCATCACAAAGTAGGGGAATGTGCTTAAAAGCGATGATGGCGTTATATGTTAATCCCACAGCTAGAATTAAAGTCAATGGTTCTACCGCTACACCTTTTCGTTTACAGCAGGGCACAGGTCAGGGTTATCCTTTATCCCCTCTGTTGTTCTTGTTATCGATAGACCCACTTTGTATGCTAAATGACTCTGCTGATATTTACGGGTTTCGTTTCAATGATACTTGCTTTAAAACACCTGCTATGCAGACGATATTCTGATTTTCTCTGAAAATGTGACACTGCTTGCCCTGGCACCGTCTATATTATCAAAGTCTCCACATATTCTGGCTATTCTCTTAACAGACAAAAGACCGAGGTTCTTCCACTCAATATCCACTGCTTTCCGTCTTGTGTGGGTGGCTCTGGCCTAACATGGCAAGCAAAATAACACCTAGGAATATGGTTTAATCATAATTTCTAGGACACAATTTCTTAAAATGAACAAAAAACCCTCAGCAAAAAAAATGGTGTCTGCTTTGTCTCCCAAACATATCTCTTGGTGGGACACCACGCAATCTCTTAAAATTATGATAACATCTTTAGTTAACTTTTTCTCGGGTATGCTACCTACACATTTTTCTCATGCATTTGTCTACTCACTAGCTAAATGAACTTCCAATTTTTTATGAAATAATAAGAAACTGAGGATTGCATATAAGAAACTCAGGTTGAACTCTAGTGTGGGTGGTTGTAGATTACCCAATTGGTTTGATTACCAAATGACCTTTCTACCTGCGCAGGGCCCACGTTGGCTACTGAACCCTCCCATACACCCAGCATGGTTGGTCATTAAACAGCAATCATGCCACCTTTATTCCGCAACAGCATTAATATCGTGCATCGTATCATTATGGACTCATGGAAAGCTCTAAAAACAGTGGACAAACATCTAGGCAGTGGCCTCACTAAATCTCCTTAGATGTCCCTGTGGAATAACAAAAAAAAAACCTGACACCTATTTTCATCTCTGATTGGTCTCACATGGGCATCTCACGGCACTAATCTGGTTTTCGAACTGTAGTCTGATAATGATCCACTCTTCTCTACTGTATTGCAGCACAAGTATGCTCTCGCTGACCTAAGCTTTTTTAAGTTCCTGAAAATTAAAACTAAAATCTCCAAGCTAGGTTTCAGCTCCCACTGCCTATCTATGTAAATGTATTCTGTTGGGCCAAGCTGGCTAAAAAATAAAAAAAACTATTACACCCCCTCCCATCCAATCTAAATGGTCCAAATACTTTCTGTACCGTGTCAGTGAATCACTGTTCTCACATTTATGAAATACAATACGTTCTCACCTCAGTTGCCAAAAACGTATACCCTCCCTGGCTCAAATACAGACCTTTGCTTCTCTGTGCCTCTATCAGACCCTGGGTAAACGCTTTATAGCACACCTTTTAGATAGAAATACTTGGTAGACCTGTAAAAAAGATCGTTGTGATTGTGCAATAGTTTTCATGTTCATATTGAGCTTGATTTTTTAATTATAAATTTGGGCCCATAAATGACCCATAACCCACTCCAACGTCTTCTATTGGTACTGGATATAACTATTTTAGATCTGTTATTGACTATTGCCAGTACGATAACCCTTATGGACCCTCAACCTCATCTCTTACAACATTGGGAGGTGGGAGTGCTGGCTTACTTAACTTAGGAGGACCTATTCTGAACACATGTTGATAGAGGGTAAATCACAAATCTAGCAAAAGACTGACACCTTCATTCAAAACTCTTTCCACTCGACTATGTCTCCCAGCTGGTAGTTCTAAATGGCACTTACACTTAGACCTCGAACCTCATGGCTTCTTTACTCTACTTTCCTTTCCTTACTTTTCTTACTCTATCCTGCTTCCTTTTCTTTGTCCTTCAGTGAGTGGTATGTGTAATGGTGTAGTCTACAGGTTGTGATATTCCGTTAACTACTTTTCCGACAAAATTACAGTTACTTATATCATTTGCATCATCAGAGGGGTTTTTACTCGAACTACTGCTTCTACTGCATATTCACTTATCATCATATTTACTGAATTTATATACTTCTCAGATTGTTAACACTGCTATTACTCAGAATTGTTTTTCAATGTTTGTCCTAACCACTGTATTTATTTTTTCAAATGTTCTATTAAAATATACTGATATCGAAAAAAAAGAAATCGTTTATACAATATAATGCATCATATAGTAAAATATCAAATGCATCAATTAGGAAAACACATTCAACATCAAATTAAATCAAAATGAATAACAAAAAAGGAATGTAAAAATAATCTGATCACTCATAGATTATTCAGCTATAATTAGTCTTCTATAGAATGATGTGCTCTACAAAACTAAAACACCTACAACCTATTCTAGTGGATGGTGTGCTTTGGGGCTGAGCTGCTGTGGGTTTCAATGGTAAGAATATGTTAGCTCCATTTCTCACCATTAGCCATTGAAATCTCTGTCACCACCTGTAGGCAGTAGTGTTTGGGGGACCCGAATTCGACCTTTTCTCACTTGATATTGTCAGACTAATGCACTAATGCATTCTTTCTCCAAGCAGGCTGTTGCGTGGGAGAGTCCCCACTGTACGGTGCCCAGTACCAGACCTGTCCTATTGGTTACAAAACTTCCAGTACAAAGGAAGATTAGAAGTACCATAACTTGTTCTTATAATCCATGACGTCGAGTCAACAGCGGTGCATGTTACAGATATATAAAGGTATGCAAAAGCCAGGAAATTGTTTCTTGTAAAAAAACAAAATGAAAGTAGCAGGCACATTCATGGTACTTGGAGACTCAAATGACATTCAGTCATCAAACCTCGGCCAATATCAATGCAAATCTGTAATCTCCAAAGCAGTGGGTTTAAACCTGGAATTTCTTACAAACACGATGTTGCTCTTGATTTCGAAAAGCAACGTGCCCGAAAACATTGTTCTTTCATTTTAAAGTACCGAGTAGAGCATTTCGTATCCTAACCTCAAGTTAGTAATCAGCTGTGAAGTTTGACCTCTCTTCATGGATACTGGACTATGCCAATGCTGCATATGTGGTTAAGGTGGCAACCAGAATTTGATTGAGTACGTAATTGCAGACTAATCATAGCAGACTCCTATTGCAGGCAGACACCTATATATTTAAAAAAAAAAGATATGTTTGTGCTGCCTAGATAAATTCAATACAGTCTTCTTCACAATAATCTGTATTGAGTTGACTTTTCAAGTGGTCCTCTCAACCGTTCCTGAATTCATACATTTTAATACAATATAGAGCTTTCAGCTCTTTTTAACAAACTAAGGAGACATATGAGAAAGATGAAAATCTTCTCAAACCGATGTAGTAGAACGTATTGGGCAATTAACAATTTGTCAACAAAGGGGCTCATTCATGGGAATTTATGTGCAATTTCCTTTTCAACATGCAAGAATGTTTTGTCCTGAGGAATGTCCACAAATAAATAGAGGGATGAAATACTGTAAATTCAAGTTATACTGTAAACTCATATAAAACCAAAGGTGCTACAGATGCTCACAAAGGAATACTTCTCATCAAACGTATTTATAAATAAAACACAATTACCCAGTCCCGTAAGAAAAAATCTCAACTGCCCCCTTCTACCCATGTGCCTCACTTTCAACACAAGTTGCATTATAATGTCGGACACCCCACCATGTCTAGAAAACAAACTTAAAACCTCAAGGGGTCCATGTATCAGCATGACCAGCTTCAAAGTCAGCAAAAGCAAAAAAGAAAAAAACAGAGAAGACAATGATCCTGACTTTCTCCTTATTTCCATGTCCAATTTTCCAAGCTCCTTTGTTCCTCCAGTTCAGGTAGGAGCTAAAAGCTCTCCCCTACAAGTTGTAGCTTGTATGAATGTAGCTATGAGACTACTTGGCTTGCTTGAAGCTTCTCTACCCCTCCTCATTTCTTCCCCTCATCACCCACCTTAATCTGCTTCCTGCTTCCTCCCTAGTATCTACCTACCATTAATCTAACGTGTCCCCAACCCCCTGCTCCTCTTCATTTTCTTCACCCTATACTGTTTACCTTCTAATCAGTCTGCATTACATCCCACTGTATTTCTTTTAATTACCAATTTTTATTGATTTAGTACAAATAACTTTAACAACACACATATGATCCATTATGGGGCATATTTACAAGGAGCTTGCACCGCCGCTGAGTCATTTTGTTTTGATGCAGCAGCGGCACATTCTGTGTTCCATATTTACAAAGTGACGCATTAGGCATAAAGCGTCACTTTTCTCTGCCCTGTGTCATTTTACCTGCACTACAACAGGCTGCGTCAAGTTCAGTTAATCATATGCAAGGTAGGCATTCCCTCTTAAAATTCCATGCAGAACTAATGCATCCATATTTCGAAGTGTTTAGCAAAGTGACATAGGGGGTTATTCTAACTTTGGAGGAGGTGTTAATCCGTCCCAAAAGTGACGGAAAAGTGACGGATTTACCACCAGCCGTATTACGAGTCCATTATATCCTATGGAACTCGTAATACGGCTGGTGGTATATCCGTCACTTTACCGTCACTTTTGGGACGGATTAACACTCCTCCAAAGTTAGAATCACCCCCATAGTGTTAGCAAATGACGCAAATCTAAAATGTCTCAAAATTCCTAAGCCTCATTAGCCCAGACGTAAAAATGATGCAGTGGCTTTTCAATAGTAATCTGAAGAGCTGAGGTCACACTGGACTATGTCTATATTTCACTTCCCTTCTACTAGTAGTGGGTCTACACATAAGACAATCATGTTGTAGGACCTCCTTGACCAAACTGGGGCCATCACACTTATGATATCTTCATCCACTGCAGCAAGGCAATGTGATATTGTGCATTGTTTGTAATGGACAGGCCAGGATTGTCACTTATCCATGGAGGAAGGTGTCACCAAGACCAGGACTACATACTCTGAAAGGACAAGTACACACATAAGTCAGGTAATACATGTATTGCCACTTCAGATTCCAACATATACTTGTAGTCACTGACATTACAATGTCACTCACTATGTCAAGCATACTCAGGTCCCCACATACACATAAGTACATTATGCCCACTGCAAAGTGACACATAGACATACTGCATGCACACCCTCTTATATCCAGATCCAAGACCAATGTAAACGTGTAGATGGTGATATTCCACCATTTTATAGTGTTTTACATTGGTCCTACAACATAAGGCTACTTGCATCTTTTGAAACTAAAGTTTGTCACAACACTGAAGTTGCGCCAGTTGTCATGCCAGCTTTAGTGATACGCCACGTTTATGGCAGAACCTCTATGGCTAAGTTCCCACAGATGCGTCAGAATTTCTTTCACACCTTGGATCCTTGCAGCACGGTGCCCTGTATTGTAAGTAGGAGCATCCTTGGCATCGTAACAGATTACTGTGCATTGTAAATAATTTTGACACATTGCTGCCGCAATGCAGTGATGCGTCATTTTTTGTAAATATGACCCTCTATTTGTGAGCGCATTATTACTCCATGCTTTTCAGCAGCTTCACTGTCTGTTGTATTATACCAATAGACCTTAGGGGCATCATTTATGAGGTCACAGTGCAGGAAGTGCCTTGCTGTGCCACCCTTCCCCACCGGGAAAGGGCAGAAATGAGCTGTATCTACAAGATACAATGCATTTCTGTCCTCTTCCCCTGCGTTGGAGCACAAATTGGTGCCTAAGCCTAACGCAGGCACACTTGCACCATGGGGCAAGGCAAGGTTTCCTGAATTGTGGGGGTGAACCAAAAGAGTTGTTTTCCTGATCCTATGTGTGCTGCATTTTTCAGCACACATTGAAAGAGGAAAAAATAGGAAGACATAAAGATAGTTCTCCCCGTTGCATCATCCCTCCTGTGGTGCAGTGTGCATAAATGAGGTCCTTAGTGTTTTTGATAAAGTGAGTGGGTTAAATGAATGTGCAATGAAGGTAGGGTCATGACACCCATTCTATCTTGTAAACACCTAAAATCAAATACGTGAGTGCATCTGTTTCTTCTTAAAAATGGAAATCACAAAAAAATAGATTTAAAAAACATTGGGGGTCATTCTGACCTCGGCGGTAAAAAAGGCCCTTACCGCCGGTCAGAAGTCTGCCATTCTACCGCCGCGGCCGCGGTAAACCGCCACGGTCATTCTGACCGCCAACTGTGAAACCGCCAAAAACCCGACATCCAAGGAAGGCCGCCTCATCAGCGGGCCGCGGAAAACTGGAGATGACCAAACCTCCACCGTCACGCCAACACAAACACGCCCATGCCATTCTGACCCACGAATCCACGCGGCGGTCTTTCAACCGTGGTATTCCATTGGCGGTACACACCGCCGCGCTCAAAATACACACACAGCTCCAAAACACAGCCACATTGGACAATTTGAAATACACACACCTGACACACATACAAACAACACTCCCACACATCCAATCAACTATAAAACACACACCCACATCACCCACAAACCCCCACTAGTTGGAAATCGGAGAGAAGGCGATAGAGATAGAGATAGAGAGAGCGAGCACAGCAATCGAAAACCCCAACACACACAGGAACCCAACTTCATCACCCACACCACATTTATGCACACATCACCACATATCACCACGCACATCACCACAAACACCACCCCACACCTCATCCACACCACCCCATGGCACCCCAAAGACACCATAGGTTCTCGGACCAAGAACTCAGGGTCATGGTGGAGGAATTTATAAGGGTTGAGCCCCAGCTCTTCGGCACACAGGTGCAGCACACAACTATAGCAAGGAAGGCTGAGCTATGGCAAACGATCGTAGACAGGGTCAACGCTGTGGGACAGCATCCCAGAAATCGGGAAGATATCAGAAAGCGATGGAACGACCTACGGGGGAAGGTGCGCTCGATGGTGTCGCGACACAACATCGCTGTGCAGAAGACTGGCGGCGGACCCCCACCCACTCCACCCCAATTCACAGCATGGGAGCAAGAGGTAGTAAACATCCTGCATCCTGATGGCCTCGCTGGAGTACATGGAGGAATGGACTCTGGTAAGTCGAATCTCAACTACTTCACCCCCCCAACCACCAGCATGCCAACCCCCCCCTCACCCCCAATCTCAACCCCCCAGCACACAACCTCCCTGCCAATGTCTCACCAGCACAACCCACCCTAAACAACACCAACCCCTGAATGCCAACACAAACCATAGACAGCCACCACCAAAGCATGACCATTGCACATACCCATACACCCACCCCCCCACCACCCTCACAACACCTCCCACAAGGGAATGCCAGCACTGGGGGACAAGGGCACTCAAAATGCACGCTATGGCACACACAGAAACAATAACCATACTCCTTTACCCCTGCAGGGCCCGAACGCCAACACACCGCCACAGAGGGTCCAGATTTGTCCATCCCACCCCCAGAACAGGCCCCCAGCGAGGACAGCAGCTCTGTCGACCTAGAACCTGATGACCAGCCCGGACCATCGGGGACCTCTGGACAGTCGGTTCCCCACACACAGACACAGGCCACAGCAGACCCAACCCCCTCTGGGAACACCAGCACAGCTCCCACCCAGCGGGCCCATGCCTCTGTCTCCAGGACGCGTCAAGCAGCGGTGTGTCCGCCACTACAGGGCACCCAGGCTGACCCAACACCCCAACAACAACAGGGACCTGGGGGCAGTGGTAGTGGGCACACCGTCCAGGGGACAGAGGCCCGGGGAAACAGGGCAACTGGGAGGGCTGCTGTGCGACAGGGGGGGAGGACAGGCCCAGGGAACCCACTCTCCAAGAGGCCCTCACCACCATCATGGGAGCATACCATCACTCCCAGGAGACGATGGCGACGGTACTGGCCAGGTTCACCGAGATCCAGGCACAGCAGGAGGAACGGTACATGGGGTTCAGCAATGAACTCAGGAACATCGCTACCGCTATGGGGACCATAGTCCAGGCCCTCAACCGGATAGAAACCACATTGCGGGACCATGTGGCACCACAAAGGGCCCCTGTCACTAGCCAGGAACAGCCTACCACCTCCGCCGGCGCTAGTGGTCAGGAGGCCCCCACTGAACGACGGGCCACCAGAACCCCTCCTCCTGCTGAAGAACAACCACCCCGCAAGAGGAACCTGAGATCTCACAGGAAGACAGAGTAGGATGCCAAGACCTCCGCCAGCATAAGATACCCCCTGATGTCATCCCACTGTCCCACAGTGTCACCCTGTCCAACCTTGAACTGCCCCTGCTCCATCCTTCCACAGGCATATGGAAAATGCACCTGTGAAACTGAGAACTGGACTCTGCCATGGACATAACTCCACCCTCACCCATCACCGTTTTAATATCATGTGCCAATATCTAGCACTAAAAATAAATCACTCATTGCACTGAAATCATTCAGGAGTCAGCCTGTATTATTTACAAATGTATAACACATTATTGATCAATAATGTTCTGTTATTTTTGTGATGACAACATACCGATGTCAATAAGCATTAGTCCATGGGCTAACCAAGCAGAAGTCACACAGTGGGTCATACAGCACTGAAAAGGGAAGGGAAAATCAAACATCAGTTTAAAAGAACTGGGGGGAAATACACAAAGTAAAGATGCAGGGGGCTTTCAGTAAATGTTAAATGGCGTGGGTGATTCTTACCTGTGTGCTAATGAAAATACTGTTGGATAACTCTGTCCCTGTTGTCTGTGTCGTCCTCTTCGTCTTCCTCCTCTTCACTCTCCGCAGGCTCCACAGCTGCTTCAACACCACCATCTGGACCATCCTCCTGCAGGAAAGGCACCTGACGTCGCAATGCCAGATTGTGAAGCATACAGCAGGCCACGATGATCTGGCACACCTTCTTTGGTGAGTACATCAGGGATCCCCCTGTCATATGCAGGCACCTAAACCTGGCCTTCAGGAGGCCAAAGGTTCTTTCTATGATCCTCCTAGTTCGCCCATGGGCCTCATTGTACCGTTCCTCTGCCCTGGTCCGGGGATTCCTCACTGGGGTCAATAGCCAAGGCTGGTTGGGGTAACCAGAGTCACCAATTAGCCACACACGTTGTCTCTGTAGCTGTTCCATCACATAAGGGATGCTGCTATTACGCATCACATACGCGTCATGCACTGACCCAGGGAACTTGGCATTCACATGGGAGATGTACTGGTCAGCCAAACAGACCACCTGGACGTTGATAGAATGGTAACTTTTCCTGTTTCTGTACACCTGCTCATCGTCTTTTGGGGGTACTAAAGCCACATGGGTCCCATCAATAGCACCAATTATGTTGGGGATATGTCCAAGGGCATAAAAATCACCCTTCACAGTGGCCAAATCAACATCCTCAGGGAATACAATGTAGCTCCGCATGTGTTTCGTCAGGGCAGACAACACTCTAGACAACATTTTTGAAAACATAGGCTGAGACATTCCAGATGACATGGCCACTGTTGTCTGGAATGAGCCACTTGCCAAAAAATGGAGGACTGACAGAACCTGCACTAGAGGGGGAATTCCTGTGGGTTGGTGGATGGGGGACATCAGGGCTGGCTCCAGCTGGGCACACAGTTCATGTATAGTGGCTCGGTCAAGTCGGTATCGTAGTATGATATGGCGTTCTTCCATTGTCGACAGGTCCACCAGCGGTCGGTACACGCGAGGATTCATCCTTCTCCTCGCAAGTCCCAGCGGACGGTGCCTAGGAAGGACAACATGGAGCACAGAGTCAAGCAAATCACAGGTACGTTCACCACAGCATGCCGAGCACACGATTATCTATGTATTGAAAGGCGTGTATGTGTGGCAATGCAAGGCGTAGGCCTGTGTGACGCAGTACAAATGATGCCATGTGGGCCCTTGAAATGGCGGCTGACTGACCTGTGAAGTGGGACAATGGGATGTGAGGTCAATGCGCTGGCGTGGCACACCGTGGCGGTAGGCGGTCGAAGACCGCTATACAAAGCCGCATTGGTTAACATTGAAGCCTATGGGTTTCAGGAGCCAATGACGAGGTGCGCCTGCAGACGCGGTACGCACCGCCGCGGTACGCACCGCCGCGGGCGTGACCGCCATTTTCTATCTGCTTAATCACTCGAGACCTGATCATCCACAGGAGAGGACCTATACTGCAAGTGCTACTGTGACCTCGGTCTGGAAGTGACAATGGCTGCTGCGACTGGGGAAAGGGCCCCTGCCTTCACGTCTGAGGAGTTGGAGAAACTTGTGGATGGGGTCCTCCCCCAGTATGCGTTACTCTACGGTCCTCCAGACCAACAGGTAAGTACACTGGGTGCACATTGAATGGCCTATGCCTGTGTGGAGTGGGGTGGATGTAAGTTGGTGGGGTGGGGGGCGAATGAGGAGTGCAACGCACAACAGATGAGAGCATGTGCCATATGGCAAGGTTGGGGAGGGGGGGCCAATCACATCTAACATGCAGAAAATTGATGAATTTTTCCTTCCCACCCTGTACATGTCAAATAGGTCAGCGCCCATCAGAAAGTCGTCATTTGGCGTGCCATCGCCAAGGAAGTCCCGGCCCTGGGGGTCCACGTCAGACGGGGCACCCACTGCCGCAAGAGGTGGGAGGACATCCGCCGCGGGACCAGGAAGACCGCCGAGTCACTGCTGGGGATGGCCTCCCAACCTAGGAGGGGTGCCAGTCGTACCCTGACCCCCCTGATGTCCCGGATCCTGGCGGTGGCCTACCCTGATTTGGATGGGCGCTTGAGGACATCACAGCAGACACAAGGGGGTGAGTATCAGCACATTCTGCTATCTTTCTGCGCAGTGGAGGCGTCTGGGTGGGGGAGGAGGGTTGTGGGTGACATTAAGCCAGGGCGCTTTCTGTAGTGTAGTCCTCTCCTTTAGGCATGGCCCTGTGCTCCCGGCCCCCACCTCTGTAGGGTGACAAGTACAGCTATTGATGGTCCAGCATCACACATGTGCGCGTTTGTCGTCTCTAGACCTGTTATCCTAGTCAGAAGTACTGAGTAGTGTACCCCGAATGCGCGGCTTAGTGCATGAGGCTCCTGTGTCTGTCCTCTCCGCCAACGGTGTTGACATTGCATGCACTCAACCTGGTCTTCGTTTTTCTCCCCCCACCCTTCTTCTTCATCTTCTTGTGCATGTGTGCATTAGCATCATCAGGCGGAGGAGAATTGGCATCGGAGCACGAGGGAGCTGCAAGTCACAAGGCCCCGGTGGGCCCAGGAACAGACACCGAGGGCACCAGTGATCCGGAGGGCGAGGGGAGCACCACAACGGGGACCGGTGGTGACACCAGCGACACCGACACGTCCTCGGATGGGAGCTCCCTAGCGGTGGCGGCAACATCCGGGCCCCCCGCCTCTACAGGTACAGCCGCCACCCAGCGCACCAGCCCCGCCCTCCCAGCAGCCCCTCAGCCTACGCTCCGTGCCCGCTCGCCCAGGAAGGCGGGCGTCTCCTTCGCCCCAGGCACCTCAGCCCCTGCCCCTGTCACCCCTGCTGCCCTCAGTGAGGAGGTCATTGACCTCCTTCAGACCATCATTGTTGGGCAGACTACCCTTTTGAATGCCATCCAGGGGGTAGAAAGGGAGGTGCATCGGAGCAATGCCTACCTGGAGGGCATTCATTCGGGTCAGGCTGCCCATCAACGATTGTTCAATGCTCTGGCCTCAGCACTGACGGCAGCCATTGTCCCTGTTTCCAGCCTCCCTCTTCTGACTGCCTCCACCCTGTCTCTGTCTCCTGTTCCTCAGCCTATCCCATCCACACCATCAGACCAGCCTGCACACACCTCAACACCCAAGGGCAGCTCATCCAGACACAAGCACCACAGAACCCACAAGCATTCACGCATGCAACACCCAGATGCAGACATTCCAACAGTCACTACCACCTCTGTGTCCCCCTCCTCCTCGTCTCCCTCCTCCCTCCCTGTGACGTCTACAGTCACACCTGCATGCACACCACCATCAGCCAGTGCTTCCATCACCAGCACACCCTCCAGTACAGTCTGCACACGTGCAGTCACCACCCCCGCTACCATTTACACGTCCCCTGTTTCCTCTCCCACTGTGTCTGTCACACCCTCTTCCAAGACACACAAACGCAGGCAAACACCCACCCAACAGCCATCCACCTCACGACAGCCTCCAGCACAAGCACCTGCACCCAAAGACAGCACACCTGACTCTCCTACAATCACATCCTCTTCCTCCACTCCCATCACCACTTCTCCTACCCTTTACCTTGGTCCTAAAAAACTTTTCCTCGCTAATCTTAACCTCTTTCCCTCCCATGACCCACCCCCTCCATCTGCAAAGAGTCCCAAGAGCACCTCAGCCACCACCAGCCCAGCTTTGAGTGTCACTGTGGTGCATGGGTTCTGGAGTCCACCCTTTGCCAGCAGTGACACTTCAATCAGCAGCAAGGGGACAGCCAGCCCCCCCCCAGGCAAGAGGACCAGGAAACTAAAGGGCCGCCGTGAGAGGACTGACACGGCTGCCCCCAAGGAGCAAAGTTCGCCCACTTAACCAGCCACAACATCTAGGGGAGGCAAGGGCCCGAGAGCCCCATCTAAGGAGCGAAAGGGCAGCAGGGTGGAGAAGTCAGCCAGCAGGAGCGCGGAGCAGGAGGGCCCCACAAGCCCCATCCCGGGTGTTAGGGAGGACACCAAAGGGCCCAGGACTCCGTCACCGAAGGGTCCAGCAACAGCACGTTCGGAGGGCGACTGAGCAGGGAGTCCAGGCCAGGTCTGGCTCCCTTGACTTACTGGACGAGCACTGCTGAAGAGGGCCCCGCCGTGCAGAAGAGCACCGCTGAACAGGGCCCCGCCGTGCAGAAGAGCACCGCTGAAGAGGGCCCCGCCGTGCAGAAGAGCACCGCTGAACAGGGCCCCGCCGTGCAGAAGAGCACCGCTGAACAGGGCCCCGCCGTGCAGAAGAGCACCGCTGAACAGGGCCCCGCCGTGCAGAAGAGCACCGCTGAACAGGGCCCCGCCGTGCAGAAGAGCACCGCTGAAGAGGGCCCCGCCGTGCAGAAGAGCACCGCTGAAGAGGGCCCCGCCGTGCAGAAGAGCACCGCTGAACAGGGCCCCGCAGTGCAGAAGAGCACCGCTGAACAGGGCCCCGCCGTGCAGAAGAGCACCGCTGGGCCCTTCCTGTCAAGCACCGCTCCGCTGGGCCCTTCCTGTCAAGCACAGCTCCGCTGGGCCCCGCCGTCTCAAGCACCGCTCCGCTGGGCCCCGCCGTCTCAAGCACCGCTCCGCTGGGCCCTTCCTGTCAAGCACCGCTCCGTTGGGCACCGCCATCTCAAGCACCGCTCCGCTGGGCCCTTCCTGTCAAGCACCGCTCCGCTGGGCACCGCCGTCTCAAGCACCGCTCCGCTTGGCCCTTCCTGTCAAGCACCGCTCCGCTGGGCCCTTCCTGTCAAGCACCGCTCCGCTGGGCCCTTCCTGTCAAGCACCGCTCCGCTGGGCCCCGCCGTCTCAAGCACCGCTCCGCTGGGCCCTTCCTATCAAGCACCGCTCCGCTGGGCCCGCCGTCTCAAGAACCGCTCCGCTGGGCCCCGCCGTCTCAAGCACCGCTCCGCTGGGCCCTTCCTGTCAAGCACCGCTCCGCTGGGCACCGCCATCTCAAGCACCGCTCCGCTGGGCCCTTCCTGTCAAGCACCGCTCTGCTGGGCCCTTCCTGTCAATCACCGCTCTGCTGGGCCCTTCCTGTCAAGCACCGCTCCACTGGGCCCTTCCTGTCAAGCACCGCTCCGCTGGGCCCCGCCGTCTCAAGCACCGCTCCGCTGGGCCCCGCCGTCTCAAGCACCTCTCCGCTGGGCCCCGCCGTCTCAAGCACCGCTCTGCTGGGCCCTTCCTGTCAAGCACCGCTCCGCTGGGCACCGCCGTCTCAAGCACCACTCCGCTGGGCCCTTCCTGTCAAGCACCGCTCCGATGGGCCCTTCCTGTCAAGCACCGCTCCGCTGGGCCCCGCCGTCTCAGGCACCGCTCCGCTGGGCCCTTCCTGTCAAGCACCGCTCCGCTGGGCCCTTCCTGTCAAGCACCGCTCCGCTGGGCCCCGCCGTCTCAAGCACCGCTCCGCTGGGCCCTTCCTGTCAAGCACCGCTCCGCTGGGCACCGCCGTCTCAAGCACCGCTCTGCTGGGCCCTTCCTGCATGCACTGTTAACGGTTCACTGTGCCCACCATGCCTCCTCCTTGACCAGTGGAGACTGTAATCCACCTGATGGACTGTGGCTTTGCACTCCCCAGGATGTAACAGTGGGCAACCCACCTACTGTAGAGACTTGAGAGACTGTGGCTTTGCACTCCGCAGGATGGCACAGTAGGCATGGTGGCCCCTTCGTGGATCTGGCATCGTGGACTCATGTGGCTGTGGTGCCCCCCCCTTCCCTTCCCCCTGAGGTGCCTGTAGTTTTTTCATCAGATGCCCCTGCAGTGTTCTCTCCAAAGGACTCAGGTCTCCTGTGTGGGGTTTGCCCTTGTGTTGTTACACTTTGGCCCACGGACACTTCGATTTTCTTTTGATGTGCAGGACTAATTGCCTCGGGTATCCATTGCACTGTATATAGAATTATTTTGATATTGATTTTTTGGCTAGTTGACCATTACTTTTCAGAGCCTATTTTGTACATAAATTTTTATTCACAATTTAATTATGTCTTTGCATTTTTCAGGGGGGTTTGGGTGGTGTCACTGTGACTTGTTGCTCTGCATTGGTGTGTACATAGTTTGGGGGGGTGGGGGTCGCATATGTGTGTGCCGTAAGCTTTCCTCCTCCCCCCTCCCGTGTGTCGTAGGTGCAGTACTCACCGTTGTCGTGTGCGCCGGCGTTCGTACTCGTGGTAGATGAGCAGGTAGACGAGAGCAGGTAGGATGTTTAATTCGGGTTCCATGCTGTCCTTCCTCGTGGAGTGCGTAGAGGTGAGCGTTTTCCCGTTCGTAGTCTGTTTCCGCCGTGTTTTTATCGGCGGGGATCCCGCCCCGGAAAAGGTGGCGGATTGGTGAGTTATGATACTGTGGGCGGTACATTGTCTGCCGCCTGTCTGTTGGCGGTGACCGCCGCGCTGTTTGTCTGTACCGCCGTGGCGGGCGGAGTGTTAATGTGGCGGGCTGTGTTGGCGGTTCCCGCCAGGGTCAGAATTCCATTTTTTGGACCGCCAGCCTGTTGGCGGGTTGGCCGCCGCTTTATCACCGACCGCCAGGGTTAGAATCACCCCCATTATGTTGTCAACATATATAACGATATAATAATTAGCATAGAAAGGTTTCGCTTGAAAGTGAGATTATTAATTGTTTAAGAAAACATTTATTGGCGCGGCGTGGAAAAGTATTAACAGAACTTATCAGTATTAATAAAGTTAGACAATTTTCTTGTAGGTGCCTGAACAGTGTATACCTATACTCTCAGTTCTGCCCATGAAGTGGATGGAAAATGTAGTGTATATGTTTGAGGGAAGGGGTGGAATGCAGAGGAATACATAGAGAAGCCCAAAACCTTTGGTTTTAATAGTTGGAATATGGCTGGCCTTAGTGTGGCAGTGTTAACAAAATTGATGGGGCATGAAATACTGATGATCAGTAGGACAAAATCTGTCTCAGTTGGCCTGTCCTCCTTTGTCAGCTTGCTGCTGTGCCAGCTGCCCTCCTGAGTCATCTTGCTACCCCGTCTTTACCCTCCAGCCTTGCTGTTCATTGCTCATGTGTGTCCCCCGTCTCATCCTACTTACACTCTGTCATCTGTTGCCTGCCACTTCCTCTGGCACCTGATCTGAGGGCCTCATTTACAAGGGCCTAGAGCCACACTGTGCTACAGGAGCATCATTTTTTTTTACACTCTAGTGGCACAGTGTGCCGTCCTATTTTCACATGGCCACGCAAAGCCACGTTGCATGGCTTTTCATGGCCTTGTTAATATGGACCCCTTTCATGCATAACACTGTGTGAAAAGGGCATCCATGGGTGTTGCTGAGGGTGTTTCCACGAAACACAAATGGAATCAGACGGAATCTGATGCGTTCCCAGATTACTATAAGCCTGGGAATGCATCAGATTCCTTCACCACCTCAGGAGTGGCGTTAAAGTGGTGCAGCAGGAGAAATAACATTATAATTCTATGGCACACGTAGAAAGAAGAAAACACCATTAATGCTTGTTTATGTGCAGGAAGGTGTCCCTTCCTGCACAGAAACAAACAACCCTGCAACGCAGGCACCCTTTCACCATGATGCTAGGCAGCAATTTGTGTGCCAATGCAGGAGAGAAGGACACAAATGTGTCATATCTTATAGATATGGCATATTCCTGTTAGTTTTGACGCAGGGTGGTGCAGCAAAAAGGCCTGCAGAGCTGCCCCGCGACAAAACTTAGTAAATGAGGCCCTAGGGGCTGAAGGGTAGCTTAATGATACAAAGAAAAACACAGACTTTTGGGCCTCATTTACGAGGTCCTAGCGGCACCTTGCCCCACCGGAGGGTAATTTCTTTTACGCTCTAGTGGTGCAGTGTGCCCGCAAATATTTACAAGGTCACGCAAAGCCACCTTGCATGGCTTTTCATGGCCTTGTAAACATGGACCCCTTTCATGCATAACACTGCATGAAAAGTGCATTCGATGGGTGTTGCTGTGGGTGTTCCTACAGAAACAATATGGAACCTGGCAGACTCTGACACATTCCCAAATTTACAAGTCTAGGAATGAGTCGGATTCCTAAATTCCTATGCCACCACAGGGGTGGTGTTAATGTAGTTGTGAGAAAATAGCCTCTTTCTGGCATGGTTACCCCCGATTTTGGCCTGTTTGTCAGTGTTTGTCAGTGTGTTTTTATTGTCTCTCTGGGATCCAGCTAGCCAGGACCCCAGTGCTCATGGTGTGACAAGTTGTGGCCTACATGTCAGTATGTTTTACTGTTTTGTCAGTATGCTTGACTGTGTCACTGGAGTCCTGCTAACCACAACTCCAGTGCTTATGCTCTCTATGATTCCAAATTTGTACTTAGATACTGGTAACCCAGTATTCCACTCCAAATCAGCATACTGGACCCCCCCCCCCTTATAAGTCCCTAGTATATGGTAACTAGGTACCCAGGACATTGGGGTTCCAGGAGATCCTTAGAGCTGCAGCACCTCTTTTGTCACCCATAGGAGCTCATGCAAACACTTGTTCAGGGCTGCCCTTGCAGCCTGAGTGAAATAGTGCAAGCACTATTTCACAGCCATTTTCACTGCACCAAGTAACTTATAAGTCACCCATGTGTCTAACCTTCAGTTCCTGAAGCCTAGGTGCAAGTTACTGTGTGTGAGGGCCCCCCTGTACTAGTATAGGTGCCCCCAGATTGTCTCTGACCAATTTCCCAGACTTTGTGAGTGCGGGGACGACATTATAAGTGTGTACTACATATAGGTCAATACATATATGTAGCTTCACAATGGTAACTCTGAATATGGACATGTGAGGTGTCTCTGATTGAGAAATTGTACCCCCAATCTGATTCTGGTATTGGGGGGCAATTCTATGCACCCTGGGGGGCTACACCATGGACCCCAGTACTGCCATACCAGCCTTCTGAGGTTTTCACTGCAGCCCCAGCTGCTGCCACCTCACAGACAAGCGTCTGCCCTCCTGGGGCTTGAGCAGCTCAATCCCAGGAAGGCAGAACAATGAATTTCCTTTAGGAGAGTGGTGTTATACCCTCTCCCTTTGGAAATAAGTGTTACAGGCATGGGAGGGGTTTCCTCACAGAGCCTCTGGAAGTGCTTTGAAGGGCACAGCTGGTGCCCTCCTTGCATGATTCAGTCTACACCGGTTCAGGGAAACCAAGTCCCTGCTCTGGCACAAAACTGGACAAATGAAAGGGGAGTGACCACTCCCTTGTCCATCACCACCTCAGGGGTGGTGCCCAGAGCTCCCCCAGAGTGTCCCTGGGTTCTGCCATCTTGTTTTTAGGATGGTCAGGGAACTCTGGGAGCATCTGAGTGGCCAGTGCCAGCAGGTGACGTCAGAGACCCCTCCTGATAGATCAGACCTGATTAGGTGACCAATACCCCTCTGAGGGCTATTTAGGGTCTCTCCTGTGAGTGTTTCCACAGATTTGGTTTTGTAAGAATCCAGCAGGAATTCCCTGCAACCTCTGCTTTACCTTCTAATCAATTGCAGAACTGCTCTAGGAACTCTACAACTGCAACAAAGTATCCAAGAAGGCTACTGCAACTCCTTAACTTTAGCTCCTGCCAGCAACTGGAACAGCTTCCAGGTCGTGCACACTCCAAGGACTGCCTGTCTTCATCCTGCACCAGAAGGACCGAAGGAATTTCCTGTGGAGTGACGGAGTCACTTCTCTGCTTCAGCAGGCACCTCTCTGCAGCAACGACCTGTACTCTAGGTCCCCTCTCCTGACAATGAGCGTAGATCCTGGAACACAGGTGGTAGACCAAAGTGACCAAGACTGTCCAAAGGTCCAACTGTCCATATTTTGTGGAGGTAAGAGCTTGCCTCCCCCAGCCAGACAGTACCCCTCTTTTCCATGTGTTTTGCAGCTCCTATGGCTTCTGTGCACTTCTCCAAGGAAATCTTCATGCACAGCATAGCTCAGGTCCCCGGCACTCTATCCTGTGACTTTCAGCTCCCTGAGTTGTTCTCTGGCAGTGTGGAATCCCTCTGTGTAGTTCTGCGATGACTGCGATTTGCAATTCCTTTGTCCCCATGTCCTGGGACTCCTGCAGGTGCTGTCAGGTCTTCTGATGGCTCTCTGAAGTGCTGAACACAATTTCCCATAGACACAAAATGGGTAAAACCCTTTGATACATCTGGCCCTGGTCTCCTCTCTCCACAGGTCTTCAGGTCCAGGAATCCATCCTTGGTGTCTTGCAGTCTTGCTTGGTTTTTGCATAATTCTTTATCACGACTTCTAGTGTGTTCTGAGGAAACTTGATGTTCTTTACTCCTGCTTTCCTGGGCTCTGGGGTGGGGTACTTTACTTATCTTTGGTGTTTTCTTACACTCCTAGTGCCCCTCTACACACTACTCTCACCTAGGGGGGAAACCGACTTTCGCATTCCACTGTTTTAGTATATGGTTTGTGTTGCCCCTAGGCCCATTCTAGCCTATGGTGATTTTCACTATTTTCACTATTTTATGACAGTGTTCTTACCTGATTTTGTTTACTAGTGTATATTTTATGTGTTTTACTTACCTCCTAAGGGAGTATAGCCTTTAAGATATTTTTGGCCTTGTGTCACTAAAATAAAGTACCTTTATTTTTGGTAACACTGAGTATTGTCTTTCTTGTTTGTGAGTACTGTGTGACTACAGTGGTATTGCTAGAGCTTTGCATGTCTCCTAGTTGAGCCTTGGCTGCTCTGCCTACAGCTACCTTTAGACAGCCTGGCTTCTAGACATTGCCTACATTTCACTAATAAAGAATAACTGGACCTGGTATAAGGTGTAAGTACCTAAGGTACCCACTACAAACCAGGCCAGCCTCCTACAGTAGTGCAACAGGGAAATAACATTATTTCTTCCAGTTCTTTCCACTTTCTATGTGTGCTCGATTCTGCAGCACACAAAGAAAGAGGAAAGCAATTATCCCTGCAACACAGGCACCTTTGTACCATAATGCAAGGTTGTCTGTGTTGGCGCTATGCAGCAATTTAAGCTCTAGCGCAGGAGACAAGGATCGCCAAATCTTGTAGATATAGCGCATTCCTATCCTTTTGCTTTGACGCAGGGCAGAGCAGTAAGAAGGCTTGCAACACAGTCTTGCACCAAAACATTGTAAAAGAGGCCCTGAGATTGGTCACTGTGGTCGAAAAATGATATGAATATTATCGGTCTGGTGGTAATCCAATCTGATTTATTCCGACTATCAGAACCCCATTTTTTGACTCTTTGATACTTAAGAAGTACTCTGTGATCCGGTAACTGTAAAAAAGCCTTGAAGAAGCCCCAGGCCTGCACAATTTAGGGGGCGAAACATATTTGCTGGACCCTATTCCTTTCTTTCCTGTAAGATTATGTTAATGAACTGATCAAATTAAGAATCACAACAAAAAAGAAATTAAGAAACAAAATAACTTTCATTTCCCTGGGTCCAATGAAACTGACTCAGTATTATCTCACAACATCATACCTATTGCATTGACTAACCTTTACCTCTTTATATTGTTAAATTGCTTCTGTGGGTTTGGTGGTGTTACCCACATATACGTTTAGCTTTAGTGAACAAGTTGCAGCCCTATCCAAGAGACGAAGACCCGGTGGGTTATCACACCTATGTTGCAGTACAAGATTGTTTTAAAATATTTAACAAAATTGACTTGTGGAAAATTGCAGGCCTGAAAAATATATTGAACCTAGCAATTAGACTCTATAAACTCCGCATTACTCCATTATACATGGCTTTGTGCAGACTTCTGAATTTTACAGGCCCTTTGTGATCGAGGACCTAGAGAGAATATATTTATTAATGTAATTTTTTTCTTGCCTTTTGAGGGCTTATACAATCGTCTTTATAACTTCCAATGACCAAGTGTTCAGTCTTCTTTATAACAACACCCTACAAATGTCTCATCATCACATACCTAAATGGTCGACTGAATCACACAGCTTACCTACAGCTGTCTTCCGATTTGTTTTTGGTTACGTAGTTCGGCAATTCCAGCAGTTTATTTCTGGCATCTGTTCATTTAAGATTGATCAAATAAATTGCAATAGGTTAACAAGCAGTAATTATTAGTCTCAAGAGAGATCTAATTGCTGCAGCATACAGTATTCAAACATTGCTCTCTCAGTATGCGTGTATGGTTGTGTATCTCTACTGGGTGGAGTAATCAATAACTCGGAACTTTTGCGCATAGACATTGATTACTTGTGCTCTGAAATATTCTCTGTAAATGCTTCTTAATTTTTAAGTAATATCCCAGAGAGAATTCCAGAGCCATCACTGGAGAGATGAGTGATAATAATCTTAGAACAATAAAATTAGCTGCGTGGAAGTAGAGTATAGTTACTTTAGGAAGGATTTTTCGATGATGAAATAAGGATGCTAAAATAATTATATTTAAGTGAACATTGCAAATTAAATGACATAATTAAAATGGGAAATGAACAGCAAACGACAAAGACGTGGAGCACAAGTAGATAAATCCAAATATGTCAGTAGTCAGCAGTACAAGACACAAGGTGAAACCTTCTGGGAATAAAACCACATTGTATGACAAAGGATTTTTTTGAAAATATAAATGAAAGCGGTTACATTATGGACACTCCTTTGAAATTGAGGCATTCTCCCAGTCTAGCGCGACCAGATGACCCTGAGTGGTGCATAGTGCCATTTTATTTTGGCTAAAAGATTTAAAATTGAATATCTCCGATTGTACTAATAGGATTTTTTTAATTTTTGTTTAATTTTATTGACTAAATTGTACTCTATTTTTCTGATGTGTTGTGGGATTTTTCTTGTGCTGTATTTTCACTTTATTGCTGCTTGGGTGCTGCATCAATACTTTACATATTGCCTCTAAGTTAAGCCTGCCGACTTTTGTGCAGGTTAGAAGAGAGTTAACCACAGGTTAATTTAGGGACTTTTTCGGCTGATCCTGACAAGGATTGTGCTTTTTGCATGAGTGAACTTCCACTCCACCTCAAACTATAACCCAGTTTTTTACTCTGCCTCTGCCCCCCCGGACTTCCTTGTTCATTTGCGTGACCATGCCCATTCTCTCCTTCCCTCCATTGTCTCTTACTATGCAACTGCTCCTGCCGTCGGCCATCCCTGGTCAGCTTGCTGCCTCTGATGCCCCTATCTCATGCTCATGTGCATACGCCTTCTCCTTCCCATCTGCCCTTTATGATCATCTAGCTGCCCATGCCAGCCTGACCTCTGTGGTCAGCTTGCTGGCCGTGCCCTCTACCCCTGCCCTCCGTGGTCCGTTGTGCTGCCTCTGCTCATGCCGGCCTGCCACCCGTGGTCAGCATGCTTATTCTGTCACCATCTCTCTGCACTCTATTGTCCATGTCAATGCCCGTTCCGCTTCCCCTCCGAGATCAGCTTGCTACTCCAATTGGGCTGACCTCCATGGTCAAATTGCTGCTATGCCAGCTGCCCTTCAGAGTCACCTTGCTGCCCCATCTCTACTCTCTTCCCTTGCCCTTCATTCTCCATGTGTGCACCCTGCCTCATCCCACTTACTCTCTGCCATCTGTTGTCTGCGACTGCCACTGGTAGCCTGGTCAGCTATCTATCCCTGCCTGGATCTCGATATATACATTGTCCATGATCATTCCCTGCCCCTATCTCATGTCTGCTGTGGTCCATTGTGTTGCCACCACCACTGCAGGTACCACCTTTCCTGCCAGGTCAGCTTTCTGTCCCTTCCTCTGCCCCTTCCTCTGCTCTCCACTGTATATGCATGTACCTCTGCCCCTCCCTCCTGCCACTGTTCCTGCCATCAGACCTGCCTGGTCAGCTTGCTGCTCCTGCCTCATCCATGCCTGGCCTCAGTTGTCTGTGTGACTGAACCTGCCCCCCTCACTCCTGCCTCCACTGTCAGTTGTGCTGCCACCTCCCTGACTGTCTTCCCTGCCTAGTCTGTTTGTTGTCCCTGTTCCTCTCTCCTGCCCATCATTTTCCATGTGCATACCCTGCCCCACTCTCTTGCCATTTGAGACCCATTGAGCTGCCACTTCCCATGCCACTGTAAAGACAAGTGCAGACAAACTGGAGGAAAAAAACCTTTATTCAGGTAACTTCAAGTAATACAAGGGAGACACTCCTCACAACTCCTAACCGTCCGCTCCCTCCACCTCGCCGTTCTCGAATCTCTTATGTCACTGACAAGCGCACGAGACTCAAGAACAGCAATACAATATATGCTACATATCTTCCCTCTTTATAACAAAAAAAAAAATAGTTCATACATGTAACCCATAATCTAAAAATAACATTCTACAAGAACAAATGTTTTTGTACACGCAAACATTACTATGAATAAAAATCTTAAAATCTTTTTGGCTTCACAATTTTCTTACCCGATCTGCTCCACTTTTCTCTCCTACAGGGAATCATCTCAGTTCCACTGGTGCTATCAGATGACGTTGGTGCCACAATGTTGTTGACAATACTAGTACCATTGGTATAAACCATATGTTGACACTGACACTCAAGCTCACTCTTCTCATCTTTATCATCCAACCATACCTTACTTTTATGGCTCCTCTGGGTGCTATTCTATTCTCCCATGTCCACTCTGGAACACTTACACATTGACAATGCAGACATGTGCCACACTTTACCGTCACTTAGTTGTGCAGAATTATTGAACACTGCCTCCACTCTCAAAGGAGAAGAAAATCTACCCTTACATTTCCCTAAGTGTTTACTGCTCTTAACTCTCACTACATCACCAACATATAATTTAATCTCTTTACTCTTATGGGCGTCATCAAAGTATTTTTTATATTTATCCTGAGCTTTTTCAATATTCTTTCTCACTTCTTTAGGAGACCATTCCACTCTTTTAGCAGCTTTAAGCCAACCCACATTGTCCTTTGACATAGGTGTTCTCCCCCTTATGAGTTCAAATGGACTGGCATTTGTACTAACACATGTAGTTACCCTAAATGCCCACACAGTTTTCCATATCTCTGTTTCCCAAACTAAATGATTACAATTAGCTAATTTAATCATTCCTTTAAGTACAAGGTTAAATCTTTCTACAGCACCAATACCAGCAGGGTGATATATTGAGGTAGTTTGATGCTTAATTCCATTCCTTCCTACATATTCTTGGAATACCAATGACATAAATTGTGATCCATTGTCAGATACAATACACTTAGGCAGACCCTCTCTCACAAAATTTTTGTCCATAAATGTAATGGTGCTACTAGCATCGGCTTTTTTTACAATGCCCACTTTACGGCCATTTGGAAAAATGATCCACAAGCACAAGAAGGAAGACTTGTCTATCTTCATCACCAGTGGATCCCATGTCATTGATACCTACTCTTTTCCAAGCCATATTGGGACAAGGAATAGGATGTAAAGGTGGTCTCAAGCCCACCTGCATTTTATCTGCACTCTCACACACCAGACTTTCTCTAACTATCCTTTCTACTTCTTTTTACTAACACAGTCCACCAGTACCAATACTTCACTCTATTATTTGTCTTTCCAATGCCTAGATGACCTTCATGGCAAATTTCAAGAATTTTCTTTCTTAACTTAGTAGGAGGTATCACTTTTCCACTTTTAACAATCAGATCTTCTTCAAGGAATAATTCATTCCTCACTTCTTAAAAAGGTAACAATGCTTTGTTAACCCTTTTTTTTCAATGGCCATCCCTTCGTAATCACAACACTCAAATTCCTTGGCGTCTCATCTAGATCCTGTTCTGTTTTCCATTAATCACGTATATTGCCCCGACATACACCTTCTTCCACAATAGTCACCCACAAATCTTCTTTCATCTCTTCTTCCATATTCTTGGACAGTAAAGGCATGCGACTCAAGAAGTCTGCGACAATGTTCTTCACACCATGCAAATATTGCACAACATAGTTGTATTCAAACAAACATACTGACATTCTTGCTAACCTCGGAGAAGGTTTATACAACCCCTTTGTAGTTAAGACTATCACTAAGGGCTTATGATCACACCTTAAGGTGATTGTGGTTCCCCACACATACTGCCTAAAATGTTATAATGTCCATACACATGCAAGTGCTTCACGTTCAATGACTGAATACTTCTCTTCAGCCGGAGTTAATGAACGTGAAGCAAAAGCAATAGTATCTTCCTTTCCCTCCTTATTTTTCTGAGTAAGGACTGCCCCAATTCCCTTACAACTGGCATCTGAAGTAATGATAGATTTAAGATTCGAATCAAAACCTTGTAATGGAGGTGCGTTGCAAATGTCATTCTTAAGCATGTGGAACACATTTTGACACTTCTCTGTCCACTCAAATGTATTTCTTACTTTGAGCAATTGCCTTAGACTATGGCCCTCATTACAACCCTGGCAGTCGGAGATAAAGCGGTGGTAATACCACCAACAGGCCGGCGGTAACAAAAATGGAATTATGACCAAGACAGACACCGTTCACACAGACAGCCACTTTAACACACCGATCGCCAAGGCGGTAGCAACAGGCACTGCGGCGGTAACCGCCAACAGCCATGCAGAACACAATGTACCCCCCCACTGTATTACAACAGGCCTATTGGCCACCTTTTCCGGGGCAGTACCAACGACATCATAGGCCAAGGCCCCACTTGACTCCTGCAACAACACAGAGTAAACACTGCAGGGGCATCAGGTCAAAAATACACAGGCACCTCAGGGGGATGGGGAATGTAAGGGCACCTCAGCTGGAAGATAGAACAACACCATTGGCCCTGGAGGGGGAAAGATGCCCATCACAATGTCCTGGGGAGTGCAAAGCCACAGTCTCTCTAGTGGGTGTTCTGTCCACTGCCTGGTCCTGGGGAGTTCAAAGCCACAGTCTCTCTCGTAGGTGGTCTGCCCACTGCCTGGTCCTGGGGAGTGCAAAGCCACAGGCTCTCTAGTGGGTGGTCTACCCACATCTTGGTCCTGGGAAGTGCAAGCTACAGTATCTCTAGTGGATGGTTACTCCACTTGTTCTAGAGGGGGCTTTGTGCCCAGTGTGCTTCATCCTGGCAAGGAGGAGGTGAGTGAATGGCTTCTTCCACTGGTTCTGGAGGGGGCTTTGTGCCCAGTGTGCTTCATCCTGGCAAGGAGGGGGTGAGTGGATGGCTTCTTCCACTGGTTCTGGAGGGAGCCTTGTGCCCTGTGATGCAGCACATGGGGAGTGCAAGGCCACAGTCTCTCACTTGGGTGACACACCCACAGGATTTGCCGGGGCCAGGACACACTACAGTAAATGGAGTCAGGACTATACACTACCCGCTGGTGGTGTCGGCTGCTCAGTGGTGGCAGTGGTGGGGCTAGTGTTGGTGCTGGCAGTGGTGGGGGGAGGCTCCTGCCCGTCCCCTGCAGCCTCGGATGGCTGCCCACTGGGGCTGCTGGCGGTGCTGGCAGTGGTGGAGGAGGCTCATGCCTATCCCCTGCAGCCTCAGATGGCTGCCCACTGGAGCTGCTACTGGCACTGCTGCAGGCAGTGATGCTGGTGGCGGTGCTGGTGGCAGTGCTGGCAGCGGTGGGGGAGGCTCCTGCCCATCCCCGCAGCCTCGGATGGCTGCCCACTGGGGCTGCTGGCAGTGCTGGCAGTGGTGGGGGGAGGCTCCTGCCCGTCCCCTGCAGCCTCAGATGGCTGCCCTCTGGGGCTGGTGTCGGTGCTGGCAGCGGTGGGGTGAGGCTCCTGCCTGTCCCCTGCAGCCTCGGATGGCAACCCACTGTGGCTGGTGGTGATGCAGGAAGCAGTGGGGGGGAGGCCCTTGCCCATCCCCTGCTGCCTCGGATGGCTGCCCACTGGGGCTGCTGCTGCTGGCACTGCTGCAGGCAGGGATGCTGGTGACGATGCTGGTGGCGGGAATGCCCATGGTGGGGGAGGCTCGAGCCCTAGCCCTGCAGCCTCGTACGGTTGCCCACTGGGGCTGCTGCTGCTGGCACAGCTACAGGCAGTGATGCTGGTGGTGGTGCTGGTGGTGGTGGGGGGAGGCTCCAGCCCTTCCCCTGCAGCCTCGGATGACTGCCCACTGGGGCTGTTGGTGGTGCTGGCAGCGGTGGGAGGAGGCTCCTGCCCCTCCCCTGCAGCCTCGGAGGTCTGCCCACTGGGGCTGGTGGTGGTGCTGGCAGCGGTGGGGGGAGGCTCCTGCCGATCCCCTGCAGCCTCGGATGGCTGCCCACTGGAGCTGCTGCTGCAGGCAGTGATGTTGGTGGCAGGAAAGCCCGTGGTGGGGGGGAAGCTCGAGCCCTACCCCTGCAGCCTCAGACGGCTGCCCACTGGGGCTGCTGCTGCTGGCACTGCTGCAGGCAGTGATGCTGGTGGCGGTGGGGGGAGGCTCCAGCCCTTCCCTTGCAGCCTTGGATGGCTGCCCACTGGGGCTGCTGGCAGTGCTGACAGCGGTGGGGGAGGCTCCTGCCCATCCCCTGCAGCCTCAGATAGCTGCCCACTGGGGCTGCTGCTGCTGGCACTGCTGCAGGCAGTGATGCTGGTGGTGGTGCTGGTGTCAGGAATGCCCATGGTGGGGGGAGGCTCCAGCCCTTCCCCTGCAGCCTCGGATGGCTGAACCACCATGGTTAGCCTTGCCTTTCCCAGATTGTGGTGCCTCTTTGTCCTTCACCTTTGGCAGCCAGAGGTGCCTCATTGCCCTTGCCCTTCACAGCTGGTGGTGCCTCCTTGCCCTTCACCTTGGTAGTCGGTGGTGCCTCCTTGCCCTTGCCCTTCATAGCTAGTGGTATCTCCTTGCCCTTTCCCTTCCCCGCTGGTGGTTCCTCCTTGTCCTTCCCTTTGGCAGCTGGTGCAGGCACACTGTCAGTGGTTATGGCTGGTTCCCTGGAGCCTCTCCCACCTGCATAAGCTGCCAACACTACTGTGGTCGTGGACTGGGTGGCTGAGGTGCTAGCCTGGGTTCTGACCAACCTGGCCCGACGTGAAGGATGGGAGGGGACGGGTCGGGAAGAGGTCAACAGTGGAGAGGAAAAACCTTTTAGGGACACTGGGGCAGGAAGAGGGTGAATGTCTGGGAGTGGAGGAAGAGGCAGTGGTTGTAGGAGGTGTCAGTCTGCTGTGTTTGGGTGCAGGTGCATGGGCTGGATGCTGTTGTGAAGTGGATGGCTGTTGGGTGTCTGAGTGCTTGCGTTTGTGTACTTTAGGAGGAGGGGGCACAGACACAGTGGGGGAGGACACAGGGGATGTTTGCATGGATGTGGGGGTGGTGACTGCCAGTGAGGGATGTGTAGTGATAGGCTGTAGTGATGGTGTTGGAGGTAGTGGATGAGGATGTAGTGCATGCAAGTGTGAGTGGATATGCTACTGGGAGGGTGGTGGACGAGGAGGTGGACACAGTGGAGGCAGTGGATGTTGGTGTGTCTGATTCTGGATGGTGTTTGTCTGAGTGCCTGTGGGATGATGTGTGGTGCTTGTGTTTACCTGAGCCACTCCTGTGTATTGTCTTGGGTGCATGCTGGTCTGAATGTGTGCTTGGGATAGGTTGGGGTTCAGGGGAATGGGACTGGGTAGAGGAAGTTGGAGGAGGGAGGCTAGAGACAGGGACAATGACTGCCATCAACGAGGAGGCCAGAGCCTGTATTGATCTCTGTTGGGCCGCCATGCCTGAGTGAATGCCCTCCAGGAATGCATTAGTTTGTTGCAAATGGCCTGCCAGCCCGTGGATGGCATTCACTGTGGTTGGCTGCCCAACAGAGATGGATCGCAGGAGGTCAATAGCCTCTTCACTCAGGAAAGCAGGGCTAACTGGGTCAGGGCCTGAGGCGCCTGAGGCGAAGGAGATGCCCACCCTCCTGGGTGAGTGGGCACAGAAACTCGCTAAGGGGCTGCTGGGAGGGTGGTGCTGGTATAGGGGGTGGAGGCCACCACCACAGAGCTTCTATAGGAGGAGGTATCACGGTCCAAACTGTCACCTCCTGTCTCTGCCATGGTGCTCCCCTCACCTTCCGTCCCACTGGTGCCCTCACTGTCAGTGGATTCGGCCTCTTGGGCCATGTGGGATGCAGCTTCCTCCGTCGCCAGTGCCTCTGCTCCTCCACCAGATGATGCTAATGCACACAAGGACAGGGTGACAAAACAAAAAAAGGGGGGAAACAAAGGATACACTTGGTCAGTGGCTGCACCAACACCACCGTTGGCGTACACAGCACACTCACATAGGGTGCAGGCCTACGCACTATGCAATTCACTGCTAGTCACAATGCTAGTCACCAGCCCTAGGACAGGAATACCTAAGGCCAATAGCAGCATACCTGAGACCCACAGACCCCTGCCCAGTAGTGGATGCCTACTAGCTTGCTTGGAGGAATTTTACATCAGAACCCTGATCAACATGGGACCTACCATGAACTGTCAGGCCTTGCCTAGGGGGACCCACAGGCCCACATCCACCACCCGGAGACCACCCCACCACGCACAAGTTGTAGATTTGGAAACTCTTCTCACCCCCTTGTGGCTGCTGTGATGTCCATCCATCTCCGGATAGGCCACCGCCAGTATGCCAGACATCAGGGGGTCAGGGTTCGATGGGCACCCCTTCCTCATTGGGAGGCCATCCCCACCTGGGCCTCTGCCATCTTCAGTGCCCAGCATCTCAGGTCCTCCCACCGTTTGCGACAGTGGGTGCTCCACCTGCCGTAGACCCCCAGGGTCTGCACATCCTTGGTGATGGCACGCCATATACCCTTTTTCTGATGGATGCTGACCTGCACACAAATAAACATAGAAAAAGTTATCAGCCATACCGTCCGGCCTCTTACACTCATGGCCCACCATATGCCTCACATCCCCTTACATACAGACATTGACCACCACACATGCAGCACACTGCCAAGGACCCTTCCACCCCCCCTTACATGAGGCTCTCACACACAGCAATCCATGCATTCATGCCCCATGCATCGTGTTCACAGTGTACTCACCTGTTGGTCTGGAGACCCATACAGCATTCAGTACTGAGTAGGATCCCATCCACCAGTCTCTCCAACTCAGCAGCGGTGAAGGCGGGGGCCCTTTCTCCAGTGACTCGAGCCATGGTCGGTTCCAGGCACAGGTCACAGCAGCACTTGCAGTGTAGGTCCTCTCCTGTTGAAGGTCAGGTAGCAGGTGAGAGGACAGATAGAAAATAGCGGTGATGTCTGCAGCGGTGCGTACCGTTACCGCCGGCGTACATCACCATTGGCCACTGTAACCTATCGGGCCCAATGACAAACAATGAGGAGTTGCACGGCGGTATTCGACCACTTCCCGCAATGGCACACAACGTCAGCGGCATTACCTCATTTCCACCTGTCCATCCACATAGGACAGGTGGATGCCATTTCAGGGGGGGTGGGCCATGGCACCTAACTGCATCATAGTACACATAGGCAACATTTGGGCCTATCCAACAACATACTGTTTCAATCACAACATGCAATGCAGTGTACAGTTTGGAAATGTTAAATACTGACCAGCTGCTCCCCATTTTGACCCATAGCATAGATTGCAACTGCTGCAGATGAATAGGAGATGGAGACATCCCCCCATGTACAGACCCCTGGTGGATTTGGCAACTATGCAGGACAGGTACATTATCCTCACCTACAGACTTGACAGGGACACAATCCAAGAGCTGTGTGCCCAATTGGAGCCATACCTGATATCTGCTATCAGTCACCCCACTGGGATTCCCCCTCTTGTGCAGGTGTTATCTGTGCTCCATTTCTTGGCAACTGGTTCTTTTCAAGTGACAGTGGGCTTGGCAGCAGGAATGTCACAGTCAATGTTGTCTGCCCTGATTAGACACATGTGCAGCTACATTGTTTTCTCTCAGGTGGAGGATTTGGCCACAGTGAAAGCAGATTTCTATTCAATGGGACATATCCCCAACATTATTGGGGCAATTGATGGAACACATATTGCATTTGTTCCCACCCCCCGGAGAAATGAACAGGTGTTCAGAAATCAAAAGAACTTTCACTCGATGAAAGTGCAGTGTGCCTGGCGGACCAGTACATCTTCCATGTCAATGCAAAGTATCCTGGGTCTGTGCATGATGCCTTTATCCTGAGGAATAGCAGCATCCAATATGTGATGGCTCAACTCCAGACCCACTGGGTGTGGCTAATAGGTGAGCCCATGGTTCCCACCCAGTATATGTTGGTGTATGAGTACGGGGTTGGCCCTAAGGGTTAGTGTTTGGCCAACAGGTATCCCTCAATATTTGCAGGTGACTATGGTTACCCTAACCTCTCATGGCTACTCACCCCTGTGAGGAATCCCAGGACAAGGGCAGAGGAACGTTACAATGAGGCACATGGGCGAACAAGAAGGATTATAGAGAGGATATTCGGCCTCCTGAAGGCCAGGTTTCGGTGCCTCCATCTAACAGGTGGTTCCCTGTGCTACTCACCCATGAAGGTCTGCCAGATCATCGTGGTATGGTGCATGTTGCACAACCTTGCCTTGAGATGCCAGGTCTCTTTTCTGCAGGAGGATGAGGCTGTAGATGGGTGTGTGGCAGCAGTGGACCCTGTGGACGGTGACGAAGAGGAGGCTGAGGATGAGGACAACAGAACAGCAATCATACGACAGTACTTCCAGTGACACACAGGCAAGACACTGTAACTTCACCTTCCATTGACAGTTTTGTGTTGGATATTGTCACTGTCAGACTGATTTTCCCACTACTATGGCCACTTACTGTACCGTTTGGCATGCCTATTTTCAGATATCTGTGCCCCACTCTGGCTCCTGGTGTTGTGACTGCAGCCAACTACAGGTCAAACCTATGTATACATTACTGTACAGTTGAATTGCAATGTTTACAGCTTGTTAAACAAATACATAGTTCAATCAATTGACAGACTCCATACTTGTATTTTTTACAAGGGTGCTTATTTATGTGCTAATAAGTGGAGGAGGTATTGCAATGGGCTGGGGTGGAGGTGGAGGAGAGTCCAGGGTAAAGTTCCAGTCTATTTGTATCACAGGAGCATTGTCCAAGGGGCATAGGTAGTGGAGCAATGGCAGTTCAGGGTGGACAGGGTGACATAGTGGGATACAAGGGTCACATTCAGGAGAGTCTTATTTCCTGGTGGGGGTCTTGGCAATATTCTCTGGCTTCTGCCTGGATCGCAGGGAATGTTTGCGTGGTGGTTCTCCTTCTGCAGGGGAAGGGGTGCTGGTGGCCTGTTGTTCCAGTGGCGGGGTCTCCTGTCCTCTTGTATCAGCGGAGGTGGAAGGCTGTTCATCGGTGTCGCTAGTGTCAGGGATCCGTTGGTGTGGCACTGCCTTCCTCATGGTGTTGGCCATGTCTGCCAATACCCCTGCAATGGTGACCAGGGGGGTGTGTATGTCCCTCAGGTCCACCCTGATCCCCAGGTACTGACCCTCCTGCAGCCGCTGGGTCTCCTGCAAATTGGCCAGTATCTGGCCCATCGTCTCCTAGGAATGGTGGTATGCTCCCAGGGGGCTGGTGAATGCCTCGTGCAAAGTCGTTCCCTGGGTCTGTCCTCCCCCTGTCACACAGCAGTACTCCCAGCTTCCCTGTTGTCCTGTGCCTCTGTCCCCTTGACTGTGTGCCCACTGTTACTGACCCCAGGTCCCTGATCGTCCTGTGTTTGTGGGGTGGCCTGGGGTCTCTGTAGTGGTGGACACACTGCTGATTGGCGTGTCCTGGGGACAGTGGTAAAGGCCCGCAGGGTGGGTGCTGTGGTGACGTTTCCTGATGGGGGAGGCTCTGTGGTGGTATGGGACTGTGCCTGGGTAACCGACTGACCAGAGGTCCATGATGGGCCAGGTTTGACATTCAGATCCAGGCGTCCAGAGCTGCTGTCATCACTGTGGGCCTCTTCTGGGGAGGGACTGGATGTTGCTGGTACCTCCTCTCCGGTGACGTTGGATGGGAGACCTGTGGGGATGTAAATGCAGTGTTATTATTTCTTTGTGTGCCATCTTGTACATTGATGTGTTGCCCTCAATGGTTGTTATTGCCCTGGCAGCTTAGGCTTGTGTGAGTGGTGATTTGGTGGGCTAGGTGATTGTCTCAAGTGTGCATGCTTTGGTGATGGGCGTCCATGCAGGTCTGTGATGGGGTCCATGCATTGGTGTTCCATGCAGGCCTTGGTTGTGGGAGGGGTGGGTTGTGATGGTGGGGTGTGTGGGAGGTGGTAGAGTGATGGGAGTGAGGGTGGGGGTATGTGATAGCATGTAGGTAGGGGGGTGAAAGTAGTAAAGATTTGACTTACCAGAGTCCAGTCCTCCTGCTACTCCTGCCAGGCCCTTAGGATGCATTATTGCCAAGACTTGCTCCTCCCATGTTGTTAGTTGTGGGGAAGGAGGTGGGGGTCCATCGCGAGTCCTCTGTACTGCTATCTGGTGTCTTGCTAACATGGAACACACCTTCCCCAGTAGGTCATTTCACCTCTTCCTGATGTCATCCCTTGTTCTGGGGTGCAGTCCCACGGTGTTGACCCTGTCCACGATCCTCCGCCATAGCTCCATCTTACTGGCAATGGATGTCTGCTGCACCTGTGATCCGAATAGCTGTGGCTGAACCTTGATAATTTCCTCCACTATGACCCTTACCTCCTCCTCTGAGAACCTGGGGTTTCTTTGTGGTGCCATGCGGGTAGTGTGAGTGGTGTGTGTGTGGGGTGACATGGTGGGGTGTGTGCTGTAAGGTACGTGGATGGTGTATGGGTGATGGTGTTTTGTGGCTCTGGTTCTGTGGGTGCTGTTGGTCTGTCTCTCTCAGTTGGCAATATTTTTGAGTCGTAAGGGGTTGTGGGTAGTGTGGGTGTGTGTTTTATAGTGGTGTGTGGCTGTGGTGTCTGTATGGGTGTCAGGTGTGTGTTATTCAAGTTGTCCAATGTGATGGTGTTTTTGTATGTGTGTGTGTATTTTGAGCGCATCGGTATGTACCACCAATGGTTTACCGTGGTCGAATGTCCACCGCGGTGATTCATAGGTCATAATGCTGAGGGCGTAGTTCTGTTGGCGTAAAGGTGTGGGTTTTGCTACTGCCAGTTTATCACTGACATTTGGGATGGCGGACTTGTGTGTGTCTGTATAGTTACGGATTGCTCTGTGTGGGTCATAATCTGGGTAGCGGTAAACTGCTGTAGCGACAGTATGTTGGCAGCAGTCGGCATGGCGGTAAGCGGGAGTTACCCCCATGTCATAATGAGGTCCTATATGTCTTTGTTGAAAATCTTTTAACAAATTTGGAATAGAACTCCACTAAACCTAAAAAAGCACAGACCTCATCTTTGTTCTGAGGATTGGGCACCTTACTTATTGCTATTATTAACTGTTCCTTTAGTTTGATACCTTCTGCAGACACTACATGTCCCAAATAGTTAACATGATCACAAGCAAACGTGCATTTGCTGAACTCTGCTGTCAAACCCTTCTCGTCTAAAATATTTAGCACTTGTAACAAGGTTTAATCATGATCTTCCTTTGACTTTCCCATTATAAGAATATCATCTTGGAAGTCCATGACATTATCAATCACTTCTAAGATTGAATTCATTAATCTTTGGAACATGGCAGCTTCTGACGCCAGACCAATTGGTACCCTTCAGAATCTATAACACCCAAAGGGTGTAACAAATGTAGTCAAATCCCTGCTATTTGGATGCAATCGTACCTGATGATGAGCTACCTTTAAATCAATAGATGAAAACCATTACATGCCCCTTGTGTGTGATAGCATTTAATTGATATGTCGTAAAGGAAACTGATCAACAAGTATGTTCTTGTTAGGATCCCTCAAGTCAATACATAGTCATAAATTCCCATTGTCTTTCTTCCCTACTACTAAAGGAGCCACCCACCCATAAGATTCTATGGCTTCTATTATTTTCTCTTCTTGTAGTTTATCCAATTGCAATTTGATACTTTCTTTTAAAGGAATAGGAATGTTCCTTACTTTGTGTACCTGTGGGTCAGCATTTTTTTTCAAATAAATATGATGCATAAATCCTTTCATTTTTCAATATGCCCAGAAAATATATTTGGAAATTTTAGCAAAACCAATTTATCGATCCTCAATCCTTTCTGAACTGTCAATACTGGCTCAGGGTTATTGGGGTCTAACACTATACCCAATTTACGTTGATCAATCCAACCCAATACAGAGGGACCCGTGACTGCAACATATAGCTTTCCAACTGTTTCTCTATCTTTGTACTGAAATTTCAGTTTCTTAAAACCTAAAAACTCCATTATTTCACCAATAAATGTCTTAATGGGTATGTCCGGTTCACGTAGCTTATCACCTAAAATTTGTAAAAAATTATTTTCCCATACATCACTATCAACAATTGTGTACGGAGAACCCGAATCAACAACAATACATACAGTCACTACCCCCAATGTTATTTCACAGCTGTGTTTCTTCTTCCTTTTCTTTTCTTCATCCCCAGTACACAAAATAGTGTTATCATGTGAACTATCTACACATAAAACACACATATTAAAATCTTCATCGGTAGAGCTCATGTCTTCCAGTTCCAAAACTTTGCTACTGTGTCCAGTTCTCTTATTACACACCCTTTGAAAATGACCTAAAACACCACATGTTGAACATTTTTGCTTCCTAGCTGGACACAATCTGTCATTGGCCAAGTGGTCACTGCTCCCACATCTGTAACATTTATTTTTAGCTTCGGGTCTAAATTGTTTTGTTCCAGTTCTGTTTTTCCTGCCCACTTCTTCTTATATTCCGTTGTGGATTTTTTCCTTTATCTCTTGCAATTGTGCCTTCTTGATTCTTACTCTCACATAAAACTGCCTTATCACATCTTCCAGTCAGTTCCGCCCTTTTAACAATGTCAATAACGTCTTGCAAAGAACTTTCTCCTTTCGCCCACAAATTATCCTGTATGTCCGAATTGGATGATTGCATAACAATGTGATCCCTATTGAATTCATCATGCAAATTGCCAAATTTGCAGTTGATTGCAAGGTTCTTTAAGACAGCAACATAATCCTCCACAGATTCGCCATTCCCTATCTTCCTATGGGAGAATTTGTAATGATCAACTGCCACATAGACTCTTGGTTTGTAATAATTACCCAAGTCTTCAAGTGCATTAACATACGTATTTCCTTGTCCCTCTTGTTGTGGTTTCTTATTAATATTATTAAAAACGTTCAAACCTCCTGGCCCTAAACAATGCAGAAGGATCTTACATTTTTTCTCCGCAGAGAGTTCTTCATCAACATCAATGGCTGAAATATAATTCTTAAAATATTCACGCCACTCCTCCTATTTCAGAGTTGGTATGCCCGAAACTGGTATAAAGGCTTGTGGTGGTGACAAATTCCATGGGTTGCTTGAAGCCATGTACTTTCTAAACAGTCTCCCTTGTTATTTGTTTTAATTTATGTATTTGTATCCATTTTTTATTTGCAACAAATAAGCTTATGTAAAATGTCCTTTACTTTCCCCAAATGTATATATTTTTTTTGCAAAGCGCTGGAATCTCAAAAATGCGCTTAAATAGTTATTTGAGACAACATAAATAACAATTCAGTACTCTACAAGCCCATTTTAATATGGCGGCACATAGAACGTCGTGGTGACATGTTTCCACTTCCGTTGTGTGAATCGCAGTCGGCAGTTAATGCGTTTCAATGAATCCAACAAATGGATGCAGCTGTCCATTTTAATCAAAAACTGCACGACACCCACTGCGAGGGAGGAGACCTAAAAATAGCACACACCCAAGGATGAAAGCAGTTGTGATGAGTGTACGCTTGGGTTCACCTGTTCAATCAATCAATAGTTTATTCGGTCCAAATTTAGGCAATTTTTAAAAGTAAACATACATACATAGAAATAAAAACCATAAACCAATGTATAGTAAAAGAAAGGATAAGAAGGGGTCGTATAGCTAAAATATTTCCATAAATAGTTGTAAAAAGAAGAATACTCAGGGTGGTCTCCGGATCTTGCCCTGTACATAATGCTGGACACTAAAATAATACTAATCAATTATTAAAAAGATAAAAACTGTTCTAGAACCAATCTAATCGATTATTAAAAAGATAAAAACTGTTCTAAGACCAATCACTATATAAAATCAGACATTAAAACTCCAGAAAATAGCACAGATTAAAAAAAAAGAAAGTTAAGAGGTCGGGCCATAAGGAATGGTACCCATGATTGGTCAGTTCTATTAAATAGATTGGTCAGAATAGGATATAACTTAGCATTTATAAAATTATATAGTTGTGGTAACCCACTAAACAGCATACTCGGGGATACAATCTAATATCCATGATAGGTCTCGGTTTTCGTTAGAGTCCCAGACTAATATGATCGAATGCTGGTTTACTGGCTGCTAGACCGCTCTTCAACTGATGGATTGGGATCTGAAATAATCCTGCTGCGAATTTTCCATGCTGCTGCCAAATATTTGGAAACAGAGCACACTGTCAGTATGGAAGTATCATATTTACATATTCTGAGTACACTATTGCGAGATGGCGAGGGCAGTGTTCTGCACAGAGGGGTAATCCACTTCCCTCGAGGACATTTATACAGAGGGCAAAAAAATAGAACGTGTTCATAAGTTTCCTTACATAGGTGACAGTTTATACATTTGTCCGATGGAGAACTGTTAGTCGACCAGCCGGCCGTGAAACTGTTGACTGCCAATGTTCCGTACCTAAGTTGGAGTAATAAGGAGCGAGCGTGGGCTGGTATAGGGAGGTCCAGGAAGCTTTCCGACAGAGGAACATGCTTTACCAGCAGGAACTCTGCTGTCAGCCGACCTGAACTATTTGAGCCGAGGGATTCCTCATAGATCTTTTCCCAATAGTGGTCTTTGATCAGGCGTTTAGCATTGCCAGGAATCATCTCGGGATTCTCCCAATAATGGGATAGACTCAGTTTGGTCCATGCTGCTTTCATCTCCCTAAGCCACCGTACTTTTTCCCATCCATGACGAGGTGGCAGTAGTTCTTTAACTGCTGCCCTGTAGGGTTCGAGTTCATCCGTTTTCCATAGTCTGACCCAGTACAGGAGTGGTCTTAGATATGCTATGTCTTTGATACTGTGTAGACCCAGGTCCAGTCTGAGGGGGAGCATTGGTGTGCCCCTCCCCAGTCAGGCTATGTGTCTGAAGAAGTTATTTTCTTTGGTTTGAAGAGTATCCATTTGTCTGTGGGATCCCCAAAGTTCTGCTCCATACAGGGCCGCAGCACGGATTTGTACTTTGTATATTTCAGAGATGAGGATCAGAGGGGGGCTTGTTGCGGTGCTAGCTTTACGTCCTATTACTCCACATCTTTGGCTGATTGTTAATGCCCCTTTCCTTATAGCTGGATCCCAACCGCCCTTGTCAGATAGTCTGATGCCCAGATAATCATATTCCGTTACTCTCTCCACAAGGATTGAATCCATCTTTGTGTTTGCGCTGAGCTTCTTTTTCCTGGCGCTGTATATCATGAGTTTGGTTTTCTTAAGATTAATGTCTAACCCAAAGTCTCTGCAGTATGCACCGAACTGGTTGACCAGATTTTGTATTCCCATAGATGATTTAGACAGAAGAATAGTGTCGTCTGCATAGAGTAAGCAAGGGACTTTGGTTCCAGCCTGCATGGGGGAGTCATTTGTGCAATTTACTAAGTACTTGATACAGTTATTGATATATAAAAGAAAAAGAGTTGGGGCCAACACACACCCCTGTCTGACTCCTCTCTCGATAGCCACTGGTTCAGTAAGATCACCATTCTTGCCATTCCTAATTTGGGCATAGGTATTCTCAAGTAGTCGGGCGATAAGTTTCAAAAGGCCATGCGGGACACCCATGTTGGCTAGTGTCAGCCATAACTGATTTCTAGGGACCAGATCAAACGCGGCTCTAAGATCGATAAAAACTACATAAAGGTTACCCCCTCCTACTTCTACAGTATTCCATTTTATTGTTAGAAATCTTAGTACTTGATCTATGGTACTGATTGCTGGTCTAAACCCTGCTTGTAAATCAGAAATGGCATTGTTTTCCAAAATCCATTCCTCTAGACAAGACAAAGTTTGCTTTGCAAAAATTTTTTGGAAGTTGTCGAGTAAGGAGATTGGGCGGTAGTTAGCAGGGTTAGAGGGGTTGCCTTTCTTAAAAATGGGAACTATCTCTGCTCCTAACCAGGAGCTCTGAACAGGTGCTCCTGCAGCTATCACATTAGAGATGAGGTTTAAATATGGAGCCCAAACATCTGGGTCAGTCTTGTAGAGATCACCTGGTATTTTGTCAAGGCCGGGGGCCTTTCCCCATTTAAGTGAGACAATCGCAGCCTTGGTTTCTGCCAGGGAAAATTCAATTTTGGGGGTCTCAGTGGTCATGATGTGGGTCAGTTCCCTGGCGGTGGCACCAATGGTCCCAAGATATAATCGGGAAAAATGATCGGTCCACTCTACAGGGAGTATTGAGGCGCCAGGCAAACAGTTAGGTTCATCGCTGGCATCAGCCACCAATTTCCAAAATTTAGAGGTGTCGTTTATTTTAGCAGATTCCAGAAGGGAGACCCATCTTGATTCGTCCCATTTCCTACGGGCTCTAGCTTGTTCCTGTTTATAGGCTTTCCTAGTTTCCCTTATAAAGTCTATCTGACCTCCTCTTAGAGCTCTCAGCAATTTGTGCTGTGCTTCTCTACATGCGGCGTTGAACCATCTTGTATTACATTTCTTTTTAGGTTCTCTCACCGACTCTTTGGTAAATAGATTTTTTAAGGAGTTAAAAAATTGTGTGTGGGCTGCTATAAGCCCACCACTATCTTCTGGAAATTGAGATATATGGTCCATATGATCTGCCAGCTGCCTATACGCCGTTGTCAAAATGGTTGTGTCAGTGTTCAGGGATTCCCATCTGACATTACGTCTATTGTTGGACAGTGCGAGCTGTTGTCCGTAGGTCTTGGGACAAGAGACTTCAGGAAGGGGTAATAAATTCCTAAGAGATAAAATCAGTGGTTCGTGGTCACTTTCCTCATGTTCTACAATGTTCATGTCGACCATATGGCCCCACAAGCGGATATCGAGCAAGATATAATCTATTTGGCTCTTCTGTGACCCGCGCCTAAATGTAGGGTGGAGATTAGGGTCCGAACGGGAGCGACCATTACAGGCCCGCAAGCCATGTGCCAGTGTAATGTCCATGACCTGGTGAGATAATCTATTAATTTTTGGTCTTTTTCTTGACACCAGCTGGGGAATACCCCAATAAGCGTCTTCATCTTTATATAATTCCTGGGCCAGCGAGTAGGGTTCAAAAGTGGCATTAAAATCTCCAGCAATGAGAATAAAATGAGAAGGTGATTTATAAGTAAGAAAACTATCCAAAATAGTCAGTGCGTCGGACTCATACTTGCTGCCCAGACTCCTATTGTAAATATTAATTATTAAAAATGGTTTCTCTCTAAGGGATGGTATTAATAAACCCATTAAATCAGGGCAGCCCAAGTCAATTATTTCAATCCGACATTTAAAAGAGCAACTGAGCCATATTAGCAGGCCGCCTGAGGGCCTCCCTGAATTCGTCTTAATTGCTGGGACCCAGTAGCTTTTATAGCCAATTCTATATTTGGGTTCCAGTGCCCATGTTTCTTGGAAAAGACATAGATTGTGTTCGTCTATAAATTTGCCCCATTCAGGGTTATTCATTTTGTTCTCCAAGTCTGCAATATTCCAACTAAGGATGGTAACTAGGCCGTCTATTTTGTCATGGGGAGCTTCAGCCACAGAGTTCTCTCTTGGAGATCGGGTACCGTGGGGACATTTTATACCCTTTTCAATCGAATTTGGAATTCCTACTACGTTAATGCCCGGGGTGTTTCTTGCCCCATCTGAATCGGAGAGTAACCTGAGCTGTTCGGATGCCTGGAGTGGGGGCGGGTCTCTGTGTTTGCTACAATCTGGTAAGTCTGTGACTAAGTTAATCTCAGTCACCATACGCTCCTTGTCTGCACCCCCGATAAGGATTTCAGAACTCTTGGATGGATCTAACTGGGCAAGTGCGGGAATTGGGATAGGGTCACTAGTGTCGATGGTAAAAGTATGTTCAGCCGCATGATTGTTTTGCCCAACTTCATAAGTTTCAATTTTCCCAGCTATAGGAGACTTTTTATCCCGGTTGTTTGGGCCTTGGGAGTAGGGTAAACTGTACATAGTGCTTACTTTTAGTCAGTCGTTTTCAGAAAGTGTGGGCGAAGAAGCATTGCAACTTGGCCGAAAATCAGGTGACGTCTGTGCCCTAGAAGGACCTCTGGGTGAGATTGTCACCCCCTTAGTGCTTGGTACAGCTATATGAGGGTAGAAAGCCTGGAGCCTACAGAGTGAGATTACCCCCCCTAGGGGGTTAGAATGACACACATTTAGAGAAAGCTGTTGGACAAGGGAAGGCGTATCAAAATTAATAACGATACAATCCCCTGTACCAGGGTTTTTGAGTGGGCCCACCCAACCCACCCTCCTCACCATCAGTATTGAGGGTATCATATGAAAGGCGAATCTAGCGTGTCTGTGTAACCAATGGATGACCTTGTTTTTCAGTTCTGTGAATGATTCGGAAATGTTGGACTTGAGCTTAGGAACATTCGTAATAACTAGTACATAGGGGCAAGCTTCCGGTGGTAGATGTAAAGTTCTCAGGTTAGTTCCTGGATCCCTACACGTCTGGTCTGCTGGAATATTGGAATGGTTCCTGTGCAGTTTAGTGCCCATGTTTATGGAAGAGGCAATTTCACCTGGCCGCCTTGGGTAAAGGGGGTCACTTTTTGGGTGCCAAGTTTTAGGGGGATTGGCCAGGTTAGGTGTGGAAAGCTTCGCTGGTAGGTGGAGAGAGTCAGAGCAAGGTGGTTGAGGCTTATGAGCCGTACTTGGGGGTAAAAGAGGAATACTGGCACTGTTAACAGGGGGACATGGGAGAGAGTGATATTGCAAATAATGCAGGTCCGATGAGGAGGAGGAGATTGGCTGGTTAAATTTGATGAGAGCGTCGAGTTTCTCCTCAATGGCTGATAAACAGGTTATTATAGGGTGTAATTTTTTTGAGAGCTCATCCTTTATAAAGTCTGTAATGAAAGCTGTGTCCAGTTTGCCGTAGCAAGTAGTTTCGTCAGGTGTGCAATCCTTAGATCGAGTAGACACAGGATGATTGGGGGAGTCCAAAACTCGGGGCCGTTTGTTCTTTAGGTTCACCTCCCCTCGCTTCCTTTTACCCTTTGAGCTATGTTTTGGGGAGGATACGGGCCTGTTTGACATAGGCTGGGTAGTTTCTGAAGGGTGCATAGCTCTGCCCGGGGGTTCTGTATTGGGTGTTCGGGCAGTTAGGATGGTTAATGGTGGTGATGCTGCCGGGGTAGGCTGGGGAGCTGGTGGATAAAAAGATTGTAGTGAGGTTTTCAGTGGAGCGTCAGTTGATGGTGGAGCGGTTAGACGGCGCTCAACCAGTTCAATTTCTTTTTCTAATGCCCCTACCGCTTTTTGGAGGAAGCCGTCTAAAGTCTTGTTGTTGGCTACTTCTTCCAAAGGCTTCCCCCCCTTCCGTCTACCCATCTTAATTTGGTAAGGTACTCAGGACCAACCCCAAAGTTTAGCAATCTATTTCCGGAGATGCTCTTCCTCGCCCTTTCTCACCCTATCTTGCTCTATCTTGCTCTACTGGAGTTTTTATTAGGAGAGACTGAGAAGCCTGAAGGGCCTAGGGTTCACCTGTTAAAAATTCTTACGCCTCTCCAACCGCGGTTCCGCCTGCCAGTTCCTTGCACGTCCATAGGTTCTTCAGGTCGTTGCCAAATTTGTAAAGACAGGCGCAGACGAACTGGAGGAAAAAACCTTTATTCAGGTAACTTCAAATAATCCAAGGGAGATGCTCCCTCCGCCTCGCCGTTCTCGAATCTCTTATGTCACTGACAAGCGCATGGGGAAGCATGAGAGATTCAAGAACAGCAATACAATATACGCTACAGCCGCCTGCCCTGCCAGGTCAGCTTGCTGTCCCTGCCCTTCCCCTGCCCTTCCATGTCCATATGCGTGCCCTTGCCTACTGCTTCCTTCCCTTCATGGTTCTCTGTTATGCAGCTTCCCCGGTACCCTTGCTCCCTTTCACCTGCTCTTTGTGATCAGCTAACTACCCCTGTTATGCAACTGCCCTGCAACTGTCCTGATCCCCTCACTTCTGCCCTAAAATGTTCATGTGCATACCCCTGCTCCCTTTTACCTACTCTTTGTGATCAGCCAGCTATCCTTGGCTATATCAGCCTGCCTTCTCTATGAAGCTTGTTGACCATGCAACTGCCCCTTTCCGCTTCCCCCCTGCTGTGCGTTCTCATTTTTGATGCCCCTGCTTCTTCTCTCCTCTATAGTCTTTTATGCTTCCACTGCCCATGTTGGCCTGCCCTCTGTGATCAGCTTGCTGACTCCCCCCATTTCCCTGTGCTCTATTTCTCATTTGCGTGCTCCTGTCCCATTCTTCTGCCCTCTGTGGTCAGCATGCTGGTTCTGTTGTTCCGCCCTCTATGCTCAGCTTGCTGAAGCTGTCCCTATCCTCCCTATACTTCATTATCCATCTGCATGTGTCTGCCCCTTCCTCTGCCCTCCATTTTTCCATGTCCCAGCCCCTTTTCAGTACCCTCTGCAGCCCATTGTGCTGCCACCACCCCTACTACCTGCCCTGCCAGTTTAGCGTATTGCCCCTGCTCACTACACTGCCCATACATTGCCTGTGTTTATTTCTCTGCCCCTTCACTCCAGCCACTGTGGTCTGTCTTTCTCATGCCACCTGCCCTGACTGGTTAGCTTGATGTCCCGGCCATGACCCCAGATTCCCTTGATTGTCCTTGGGAGTGCCCCTTCCTCCCTCCCTCTGCTATCTTTTTTGCTGACACTCCATCTGTTGGCCTACTCACCATTCTCCATGCCTCCTCCAGTCTACCCTATGTGGTTTGTTGTTCTGCTATTGTCCCATCTAACCACCCAGTCTGATAGGCTTGCTGCCTCTGTCTACCTACCCCACCCCACCTTTCATTGACCATGTGTCCTTCTCTTCTGCTCTATTAGGACCATTGTGCTGCCACTACCACTGCTGCTGACCTGCCTTGTCATCTTGCTGTCCCACTGCTGCTTGCATTCCCTTGCCTCCGCCCACCTGCCCTCCATTGTCCTTGAGTTCCCCTACTTCCTCCTCTCTACCCTTCATGCTCGGTTGTGCTGCCACTGGCATTGCCCCTGTCACCTGCTTGCCCTCATGTTATATTTCTAGAACAATAACCATAGTTACTACAACAGAAAAAAGGAAGTGCTTCACACTTGTGTCATAAGTACAAATGTTAGTGCTCTCGTTTTGTATTAGAGCACTTTGGGAAGCTGCAATAGCTCATTTAGAAGTTAACTGCAGACAGCTGCTGGTGTTAAAAGTACAGATTTCAGTCTGCATGTCTGACTTTTTTTTACTGCCATACTGCCATGAATGAGAAACACATTTGCGTACTCATACAAAATGTATACTTGTTAGACTTGTCAGCCTTAGGGTGGTCTTCCCCCACGCTTTCTACCTTTCTTCATTTTTGTTGGCTTTTGGTCTCTGTGTACTTTACCACTGCCAACTAGTGCTAATGTGGTTGATCTCTCTTCTTTAAACATAGTAAAATTGGCTAACAGACGATTGGCACATTTAATTTACTTGTAAATACCCGGTAAAGTGGTACCACATGAACCCAGGCCTGTAAGGTAAAGGCTACTAGTGGGCCTACAACTGCTATGGTGCCATCCACCTACATAACCTTTTAAACGTGTCATAGGCCTGCCATTGCAGCCTGTGCGTGCAGTTTGAAGTGCCAACTCAACCCGACAAAATACTCCTCTTGCCAGCCTAAACCTTCTTTTTTATACATATACAGTTCAAAGGGTAGGGTGAAGATATTTAAAAAGTTGGACCTGTACTTTTAACTTTTACATGTCCTAATAGTGAAAAACACTTAGATTTGTTTTTTTCACTCCTGCAAGGCCTACCTCTTCCATAGGATAACATTGGGTTAACTTATTACATTTAGTAAGGGATAACTTTAAATTTTGAGAAGGTAGGAATGTCAGGTTTGGTGTAATTTGTGGTAATTTATAATCTTGTTTAATGGTGAAGTCGGACTTTAAGTCACAGTTTTGAAAAATAAAGTAGTAATTTTCATGTCCCAACAATTTGTTGTCTGCTGCCTGTATCCTGGGTCACATGACTAGGTGTATCTGGGAGTTGGTCTTTGTGCATTGCTCCCAGACATGAGTCAAAGGACCACAGGCTTTGCCAGGATGGTCCATCTTTGATTTGATGAGGGGATGGAGCTATCACCTACCACACATGTACATCAGAAAGGCTCTGCCTGAGCCCACACACAAGGGGTTTGACACTAGTTTATGGTGACCCCAGACAATCTGGGTTCAGGGCAGGGAGACAGGAAATTCCAAACATCTCTAGGTGTGGCAACCTCAAGAACCTCTTCCTACTTCAAAGTGGGCTCCAGGCACAAATATTGGAACCACAGACCCAACTTCAGTACATCTTTGGACATGTGGCAGACCCAGAATGATTACTGTGCTGTTCTGCTGAAAGGACTGGTACTCTATTGCTCTGCTGCCTAAGTGAAGGACTGGACCTGCACCTTGAACACAGGACCACCAGAGTGACTCCAAGGGCTAGTTAGCCGGCCTTTTTACCAGAATCTCAGGGACAGAAGGCTCAAACCACCTTGAACCCGGCAACTAGATCCTGTCTGCTGTGAGTCCTACCTTCCCAATTGGTACCAGCACTGGGTTCTTGGAAGTGGGCCTGAGGTTGCTCTGTCAGCCCAGATATGGTCTCAGCAGAACTGATGCAGTGCTACGCATTGCATCGCCTCATAAAACTCTGCTTGGGAACTGCTACACATCCTCTATGCTTCTTCAGAATCAGCTAGTGTGCAATGCATTTTCAATGCAGGACTTCACATTGCAAGCCTCCTGTCAATGCATCTTCTATGATAATTCAAGGCCACTCAATGCAGTCTCCCAGCTTACCAGAACCACCGCTGTGCATGGGATCTCCAAACAAGGACCTCTTCTTGCCTCTGCTGCACAACATATCCTTGACACAGGACCTTGAGAAGCTCCTTGAGGTACTCTTGTTCAGTGGGCCTAACTGGGTTCCTGTATCTGGCTTGTACTTTAGTATGGTCAGCTTGAACTTGTGATTGGCACAACCAGACAACCACAGTTGCCACTTTGTGCTTCTAGGTATTATTTTCACTGAGATCTTCAAAATTGCATATCTTTGGTTCCACTGATTGGATTTTTGTCATTTCGGTGGCAAATAATTTCTATATTTTACTCAATTTTTTTAATTGGTGTGCACTTTTTCTTGTGTTGTGTTTTCACCTTATCACTATTTTAGGTGCTGCATAACAACTTTACACATTGTCTTTCGGTTAAGCGTGACTGCTTTATGCTAAGCTACCAGATGGTTAACCATAGTGTTTCACCCTGACAGAGGTTGTGATTGAGAGTTCAGTAGGGTTTCAAGCCCCTCAATTAGTAACCCAATCTCGAACAGTAGTCATTTAGCTTACTAGAGCCCTACTTTAATTGCTATGACAAATAGGAACCCCCTCATCTTGATTATTTCTAAACAAAGGCCCATATTTATACTCCCTTTGCGCCGGATTAGCCTCATTTTTTCACGCTAATACAGCGCAAACTTAACACCATATTTATATTTTGACGCTAGACCCGTCTAACGTCAAAATATCTGAGTGTGCTCATTTTCTAGATGCGTGAAACTGCCTTGTGTCAATGAGATGCAAGGTAGGCGTATTTATCCAACCGGGCAAAAATGGCACGCGGCTGGAAGGCGGAGGCGGAAAATGACGCAAATCTCGATTTGCATCAAATTTTAACACCTGGGTCAGGGCAGGTATTTAAATGGGGCAAACACACCACTACTTAAGGAAAACTCACACAATCAACATCATTGCTCAAGAAGGACGACATGGAGGTGCTACTCATGCAGCATGCTAGAAGACGCAGAGCACAAGACCAACAGAAGCAGCTACCACAACACCAACATGGACTCCAAAGGCACCGCAGAAGGCAGGAGAGGATATTCAGGACCAGGACAACCCTTCAGGGCCTCAGGAGACATGATATAATCCAGAGGTACAGACTAAACTGGCAAGCCATACAGCATCTGCTGCGCCACATTGAGCCACAGTTGGCAGCGAGCTTGCAGACACCACACATCATTCCACCGGAGACCAAGCTGCTAGCTGTCCTGCACATGTTGGCAAGTGGCTCATTTCAAACCACTGGTCCCCTGGTTGCCAGGAACTCACAGCCCTCATTCTCCACCTTCCTTCCCAAAGAACTTGATGCCATCATCTCCCTCACACCCCGCCATGTCAGCTTCCCCAACACACAGCAGAAGCAATAGGAGACCAAACAGGGGTTTTATCAAATTAATGGCTTCCTGCATGTGCTTGGATCCATTGACTGCACACATGTCCGGATTGTGCCACCTGCTGCAACCAAGCACCTATACCGCAAAAGGAAGCACACATACTCCATCAATGTGTAGGCCATTGTGGATCACCAGGGATTGTTCACCAACATCATGGCAAAGCATCCTGGGAGTGTACATGATTCATTCATCTTCCGCCACAGCACCATCAGTCAGCACTTCCAGGATGGACAATAGGGCAATGGCCTTCTTGTTGGTAAGTACAGAAACCTAGTAAATTACACACAGCACAGCAACCCTGTAGGACACTCAACACATACACCACTACATTCACACATGGCCAGGAAGACAGTGAGGTGTGAAACTGGTAGTCATGTTTGATATCCTGACCCAATGGGATACTCACCTATGGACAAATGACAGATGCAAATAACAATAGATGCCACTCTAGAGCCAAACGGGACCAATTTAAAACCACACTGTGACCATGACATGGCTTTAACTGGCAGTACAACTTGGAAGATTAACCTTTCTATATCACATAAGTCTACAGTCAATCACACACACTTCCAAGCAATACGTCCTGTGTAAGGGGTGGGTAATATGTGGTGCTGCAGGTCAAACACCATGAGACAAACAGCATGATGATGCTGACTCAAATGATGGTGACATGGAATTATTAAGGCAGTACCAACATCTCACATCACTCCTGGGGTGACATTGCCAACTAGCAATAAGGAAGTGAACTGTGCTATGAAAACATAGGGATGTGACACTAATGCAAAGTGAACACTGCTACACATACTGATTGAGACAACTCCCCATGTACATAACAGATGTACAGGGAGATGGACCTTCCTACACTAAAACCTTCACCCCAACAACAAAGTTAGCCAGCTCACCTGGAGCAAGTTCAGTAGTGTAGGTGCACGGTTGCACATGAGCCAACTGGTTGAGGGAACAAAAATAGGTTTCAATAGAACTTGTCCCACATGGGATAATTGTGCATTGTCAATACTGAACACTCCAGTGCAGCCAACTTATGGAGATGTGTTGTGCATTGCCACCTAGCCAAATCAAAGGGCCTCACTGTTGCCTTTCACCTGCAATTACATATGTCTAATTGGATGGGATGTCCAGGCCATACAATGCAACCATGTTACCACCATAGTCAAATCTATTGTGTGTGTGGAAGTATCATGTTACCTCCAGTGAATGCATATGGACACATCTTTCTCACTACATAACTCATGGGAGATACACACTGAACTGCAAGTTTCTAAATATACAACAGATATCAGGTCAATCAGCCAAACACCAGTTTTGCTAGTCAAACAATCCAATGCAGAAAGAACATCACAGAAGCTTAGGATCCCATACAATACCACAAACACATATGAGTCACAGACAACACAAGATAACAACTGCCATGCACAGTGACAATCACGGTGCAACCAACAACAAAATACTTACCCACATTTTCTCTTTCAGCTGATCAGGGTTACCGGATCTAGCCATTGATCATGACCCAATATGCCAACCCAAGCACAGCAGCAGAGCGTGCCTATAATGAGGCACATCATAGGAAATGCACAATAGTTGAGCAGACTTTTGGCATCCTGGAGTCCAGATTCAGGTGCCTGGACATGACCAGAAGCAGCCTCCTATATTCCTCTGAAATAGTATGCAAGATAATTTTTACCTATGCCATCCTGCACAACATTTGTGTGAGGAGGAACATTCCCTTCTTTGATCCGGAACAACAAATGCCTGAAGAGGAGGAGGAGGAGGATGCTGTCTGGGACAATGAAGGGGAACATCCTAACACAGCTGCAGGAATGCGTCGCAGACAACAGATCATGCAAAACTTCTTCTAACTATAGTCACTATCACCACTTTGTTATCATATGGAATTAAACACCTCACTTCATCACTCAATCATGCTCTTGGTAATTATTTATGCATCACATGATCTCTAAGAATCATAATAAGAGTATTGCCTCATGGAGCATTGCAGAAATACAAATTTGCATACTTCAGATGCCACATCAAATTTGATGAGTATGAATGTACAGCAAACATCACACACAGTTTTAATTACATATATCCTGTCTATTTCACATTTGATGGGCAATATCATAGGACCACTGCTATGAGACACATCCATGTTGCCAACATGATCCATTGTAGAATATGACACACAACTAAGACACCATCAACCATAAGGTAAAAAAGTGCATAAGACAGTGGTTGTGCAATTGCATTGTTAACAGGAATGCATGACCAGAACCTTGACAGCAGTAAGTGTGACATCAGCTATCTCTGCAAGGAGCATGCGTGACAAGAACTGCAATAAACATGAAAATGGAAAGCACAAGTGCACCAGGTATCACAAGCATTGCTCACAAGACATGCCCTGCGCAGACCACCTCAGGTAATAAGTCCTGCCACTGCAATGTTTTAAGTCTCTGCCCACCCTTCTCTAGGGGGGGCGCTGTAAACAGACTATCTGTACCCTGAGAATCATCATCTACACTCACCCAGACTCCCTTTCTGACTCCTGTGTGCTTCCCTCTTCAGTATGGCATGCCATAGTTCTAGTTCATCAGTCTGCATGGACTTCAGGTCCCATGATGCACTGCCTGGTAGTCGGTAAGACCTGTAATCTGCTGTCCATTGCTTCCCATGTGGAAGGTCCGGTTGGCCCTTTGAACTTGATTCTCAACTCCAGGACTTGTTAGAGACTGAAGCTGCACACACCTCTGAGCATTTTCATGCAGCCCAGCCATTTGACTCTGCCATGCCCTTCCTGCTGCCTGGAACTGCTTAGAAGCTGCCATTTTCTGAATCTCCTTGTTGTGCATTAGTGTACGATTCATTTGTGTACCAGAGCACTTGGGGGATTGTGTAACAGTGCAGAGTACAGCAGAAACTGATCTGTGTTCCCACAGTGCTGTCCCTGCTTGTCCCAGTCAGAGTCTGCTCACTGTGTATTTGTCTTGTTCATGTTTGTTCCTGACAGAGCCTGCATCCTGATAGCCAGACTACTTCCAGTCTTTGCGTTAACCAGAGACATTTCCTGTGGCTACATTTGCCTCATATTTGGTTTCCATGCCCTCTGTTTCCTCTTGGGGCATTGTGTCTGATAGGTCTATGATGAATCCTCAAATGTATAGTATAGTTTAATTTGTTTACTTATCGTATTTTGTTCTGAGACATGTATTCAAATGGACTAATCCAGCCCTCATCCCTTGTCTGGTTTTGCATGTATTCATTAGTGCCAAACAGTGACAGTGTGCTATGGCTGCATGCTTGGATTTGGTACTGTGCCTCCAGCCCAACAAACAAGGGCTGCTAATGTGTATGTAAGGACAAAAAAAGTTTGTGCCCTGACGGCCCAGACACAGATTCACTTCTGCTGCCACCTTTTGATGTTGCTTGCGTGGTGACTAGCTGTGAGATTAATCAGCACAGAGGCACTGATGTTCCCTGTTGCAATGGGAATTTTAGAGCCCACCCTGTGTACAAATGTTGTGATGAAAGCTGCCTGTTTCCTTTTACTGATCCAAAATGTATTTGAGCACACCAAGGTTGCTCTGTCGTCAGCCTTCTGAAATTTCTGCTGTGCAATAGCTGGACCATCCCCATGTATTACGTTATTTGATCTTTGGCCTTTGGTCAAATCTCCTTTGAAGGATACTCTGTTAATTCAAGGGTTGGCTTCACAGACTCATGACTAGACCTGTACATAACTGTGACAACATGGAGGCCAATACTGACACAGGGTACACATGGCCACACACTTGAACTGGACACCTTTGTGCAATGAACCACTGGAAATATGTGAACACATGCATCAAGGTCTGCTGGTCCTCCACAGTCACAGGAGAAACATAGGTCGTATACATGAGTCAAACTGTTGTGTACATAACAATTTTAGGATTGGATTTGAGACTCTGTGTCACAAACACTGTACCTACCCAGCATGTTCAAATGCCTGACTCATGAGTAGTATACACACAAATGACCATGAAGTGGTATCCAACGCTTCATGACATGTGAGGGGTAACTTATCTGACATAGCCATTATCAGCTATTCTTGATCTTTCCTGTGTATAGTTAGTCATGGGAAATGTTTTGTCCCTAATATCAAGCAAGTATACACAGCATAAGAGGCAACAGATATTACAAAAACATATCATGACGGATGCACCTCATTGAATGGCATCTGATGGTTATACCAATTTGTGATGCATTCATACATGCACGTTACGCCAAATGTTTTGCATGCTGTTCCCGCAGAGGCACAACAATAATTCGAACAATTCACACACCTAAACACACAGGCCATGAGTCAATATTTTAGTAGCGTAGCCTTGCTGTCCTCTATTGATGCAACACCTGCTCAAACTTGAAACAAAAATCCTATTTTAATTCCAAAGTTTGTGCTCCTGTTGCGTCAGTTAAGAGAACTAATCCGGCACAACAACATGAGTATTATGGGCTGCAGTAGTATGGTCTGCCACATGTGCCCAAACACTAGAACACACACTGCAGGTCAGACCATCCTATCTTTGCATAGTTATAGGCTGCATGCATGTTAAAAATGGAAAAATCACTCAAACACAATTTAAAACAGAATTGTTGACGCAAATATGTCAAAAATCACACATATGCGTAAAAAATGAGGCATATGTGTTAAAAATGAGGCATATGCATTAAAAATGACACATATGCATTAAAAACCGATGCTTATGCATTACAAAATGACGCTTGTGCATTAAAAATTACGCATATGTGTTAAAAAATGACGCTCACGCACATTATACATCAATTGGTCCCTAGCGTTAATTCCACCAATGCACCCCAGGAATGTAGTTATCCATTGAAAATGTATTGATCCTTGAATGCGTGGGAATTTTCATGCATATGCATCTAAAAATATTGACGCAATCCCCGTAAGCATCATAATTTTACACGCAATACACAAAACTGGCCACAATTGAGACAGGAAGTGATGTAATAGGATATCCTGTTTGCAGAAATGGTACAGTGGTTGTACTTTCACTTTCACTTTGAAGTTGTGATTATTCTAGACTGTGTGGCTGTATTTTGACTTGCTCTCTGTGAATATTGTGAATTTGTCTCCTGTGTGCTCTTTATATTGTCTTTTGGTGTTTTGTAAGTGTCTGTGGTATCCTGTGTAAGTGTATTTTTGTCATTTATTGTATTTGGATTTGTCTTTGTACTGTTGGGAGTCTGTTTGTGGGTACTGTAAGTTGGGGGTAGTGTTTGGCTCTATGTGGGTTAGATAAGTTTCCTTTTCCTACCTCCATTCCCTGTTTTTCCCTCTTTCCCTTTTTCATTTCTTATTTTGTTGAGATGATGGGAAGGCCACTGCAGGGAGGAGCTAGGGGCATTTGTGTGGCTGGTGTGCCACTTCCTCCCCCTCAAGTTGGAGGATGGGGGCCGTGTGATACAGGGGTATCACACGGAGACAAGAAGGCTGAGGTGGAGCAAAGGTGCTGTTCCACCTGAGGTGCATATTCAACAGCCCGCGCAACGACCAGAAGCTGAAGCATCGCTGGGCTGACCTGGTGGCCAGAGAGCAGGACCTGCTGGGCCACCTGGGTGTGGTGATTGGTGGCCCTGTTGGTGAGTAACAAATTGAATAATGTGTACAGTACAATGTTCTGGAGTGACAGTAGCAGATGTTGTGACATGCTGCATGCAATGTTTGTGGACATGTGGAATGCAGGTTGAACAAACTGTGGCCCTGATTTATACAATTTTTACAACGCATTAGCGTTATTTGTTGATGCAAAAGCAGCACAAACTTACAAAACTCAATTGTATTTTGTACTTCAGTGCCGCTTTTGCATCATAAGATGACGTTAATGTGGCACAAACAAAATTATAAATCAGGGCCTGTGAGTGTACCAGGAATGGGATGTATTTCACATGGTAATACATGGAAACAATGTAGTCCCCAGTTTTGTGGAACCATGTCCGAACAGTATTCATGGCCATACGTACCAAGCTCTTCATAACCTTTGCTATTATCTTTGGCCAATATTTCTACTTTGTTTGTGCTGCATCATTTGCGTTATTTCTGGATGCAAAAGTATCACACACTTGCTACATTCAAATATATTTTGCTAATTTCCATAGCTGTAGCGTAAACAAATGAAGCAAATGCAACAAGGAATAAAGTACACATCTGGCCCTAAGTTCACTGTTTCCGTGTGTTTACGTCTGTACAGATAATCATTCACATAGCCAAACCTAAATGGGCCATGATGCTACCAGATTGCATTAGCACAATACAGGTTCATCTCGTGGCTTTTCGGAGTAGGCGTTGAAATCCTATCATTGAGTAGCAGGGCCCAACAACATTTATGACTTGAGCGCAATTGCTTGGACTGAGCTAGTGCAGTTGCCATCTGTGTCACTTTTGTGCCAACCCATTTTCTAAAGGGAAAGGGTCATCATGGGATCCCTGCTCTTTGTGAATGCATGGTCACAAACTATTTTTGAGCATGATGTTGTTCAAGGGACCACTGACTGCTTCCATTGTACTATTTTAGTTAAGAAATAGGTTGTTATATTACTTTTGGTACACCCCTGCTGATATATTGCAGCATTTCTACAAATGTTAACTTCTCAGTATAAAGGCAGTCACTGACATGGTGGTCTGCTAAGATCAGCAGGCCAGCATTCCTGTGAGTGTCGCCATTCCCAAGGTGCTTTCAAATAGAGACCTACCTCATCATGATTGCAGAAGTAGGACATTTGCTGCCACATTTTTTGTTAGCGGACAGTGTCAGTTCGGTTGTACTACCACTGATCACCCAACTTGGCAATTCTAAGTTGCTGATTCTAGCAATGTGTGATTTACAATACCTGATATAGGTACGCAGGGCCCAGAGTAACACATTTAAGGTGCAATGACTACACCTGTGCCCATGCATTCTGTCGAGGATGATCGACTAAGACACTGTCAGCATACATCTTTTTGTTGTTTTTAATCCGAAAAGTGGCCACTCCATGTTTAGCGTAACATTGTCATCAAATAACACACAAGATCCCTATCATCATGTTGTCATAGCAGGCATATACTGCTCAGGGTACACTGCCAATGTGGCATATGTAACCTACATACAACACTGGCACACCTATTATGGACCACTGAAAGCCCAATCATTCCTGAATGCAAACGAACCCACATGAGCATCACACAGTTACTCATTGTCCCATGATGCACATGCCACAATACCTGAGTCACAGGTATTGCAGTGCACCAGGAATGTGGCATTGCATGTGTCTCCCAATTACAAAAGATTAAATGGAGTACCCTCTGGAATGAATTGAGCACAAAATTGAGTAATCATGTTTTGCACCACATGATTGTTAGGGCCAGTGCATGTGTGCATATGTGTGTCTATCACTCACTGGAGTGGCAGTGTCAATGCAAGTTTGCAGTGGTATGTCTGGTGGGGTGTGTACATGCCTGATGTGCAGCTCTATCATATAAAATGTCACACACAGTGATTTGTTGTTCCAACGTTTGTACAGTGAGCAGACATTGAGCACATATCACACTTCCATGTTTCACAGGTGGACCAGCCCCCTGCATAATAGGTGAAGTGGCCCGATTTGTGGACCCAGACGTATCCAGTAAGTGTTAATATGTTTGTCCTGTGTTGTGTTTGCAGCTGTTGTGTGATTGACCCCTGTGTGTTGGACTCATTGCAAGAAATGATGAGCTGGCACGTGATCTGATATGTGACTTGACTGGAGGTTGACATATTATTCCATGGACGAGTTAGACATTCAGTGTCAGAGAGTCATATATTGGGAGTCGAGTGCTGCGCAATAGGCATGGGCAGGTGAACAAGGTGATTTGTTGCTACATGTATGCCAAAAATGGATTTGGAGGTGGCCAGCGTCATAATTTAGTCAGCACAGCAAGACATACCCTAAATCACACAGAACAGTGATGCATCAGTTTTATACACCAACGTGCGCATCCCTGTTAAGTAATGAACATGTAGGACTGTATGGGTGACTGCCCCGCAGCCTCTAGCTCCACATGTTGTACCCCATTTACGTGGCACTTGAGTGAAATGTCATAGGTGTGCATGCAGGTCGAGGCCAGATGGGTGCTTGCATCAATGTGGTTGATTTTGGAAATGTTAGCAACACAAAAGGATGATGGACGGAGTGCTGAACAATGCAAACACTCACCCCCAGTCACAGATCTGGGTAAACGATGGATTTAGGCCCAGATCTCTGTACTGGGGGTGAATGTTTGACATTGTTCAGCATTCCGTCCATCAGTTGTTCTTTTTGATTTTGGAAATGTGCCAGTGAGATCTGATGTTGATGATTGTCCGCAAATAGAAACATGAATGTAGATGTGATTGTCCAGTGGTTGATTCAATCCTTGTTGGCAGGCCTCCTTACATGTGGTGGACTGACTAAACCCATGTACAGCTGTCCAAAGCTTTGTGGATGTCCTTAATGTTTGATAGTATGTGTTGCATGTCCATCCCCGAGGCACAGGGTTAGGGGTAGAAAATATGTGTAGCTAGGTGTGTTGGTCACAGTGTAGATGACAGACATGTAATTCAATCTTTCATGTGTGCCAAACTACAATGCCCCCTTATGATTACCAACTGCATACCGTCCTGGCAGTTCCATATACAAATCACAGGTCTTGTGTGCCTTGAATTTGAGCCAGAAGATAGGGATTGGTCAGCCTGGCACATGTTGAGTACTTGCAGCAATTGTTATGTGACAAATAGCACTACAAATATGCACAGATCATTTAATTAAGTACTCGCCTTGTTGTGCATTGCTGTGCTGTTAGATAGTTGATGGGTACGGTGCGTTGGCATGTCATTCCTCAGGGACATTCCATCATCTGTACTGTGATTTGGACTGCATGTGCTATTTTTGAGGAAGTGTTAGAATATCATCTGTACATGTATCACACAATGATGTCACTAATGTTTGCCTGTCTCTATTTTTACAGCTGCCAACATGAATGTCCAGGAAGTACATAAATTTCAGAGGCGGGCAGTGCGGTACCGCCCCATCCTGGATGTGGAGGCTCGGTTCCATAGTATGGCTAGGCAATATCGTCCTGAGAGAGGCACAGGGGAATGGAGGGCATTTAGCCGAGGGGGGCCAGCATTGCCCACAACTACCACCACCACAACAGCTCGGACCAAAGTAGACACAGGGATGACAGCCACTCCAGCTGGTCCCTCGACCTCGTCAGCCCAAGGCCCACAAGCAGCACCTTCTGCACCTCCACCTCCAACCATGCAATCAGTAAAAGCTACAGCAAGTGCTACCCATACGACCCCAGCTGCAGTAATGGACATGACTGAGTTCAGAACACTACAACGTGACATGCAAAGTATGTTGCGCTGGATGGACACCCTGCAGCAGGAGGTGGCCCGCAATAGCAGGAGACTGTGAGGGATTAAGAAAATCCTGAGAAGGGCCAATCTGTGACTTATTGATCCTCACCCCTAATTCCGTCCCCTCCCTCCTCTTTCCTCGTACTTTTCTGTAGTGGGTTTAGAAGGCTTAGTGTTAGGTTAAAATAGGCTGTTAGTTTAGTTAGGATAAGTGGGTTGGGGCGGGGGGAGTTATATTATTACATGTTTGTTTGTGGGTGGGTGGGTGGGTGGGAGATGATGTTGGGTTTTAGGTGTATAATTTTTTTTTTTAAATGATAAAACAAAAAAATGCAAAAAAATACATATTTGTTTAGGATAAGTTATATGTGTTTAGGTTAGTATATGTTGTCTTACACGTGTCCCGTAATATAAGGGGGTTGGAGGTTGATGTTTAGAGTGTTTAGTTACATGTGGTAAGTAAGTTTAGCTTAGGCTAGTTAGGGCCAGTTGTGGGTACTGTATAGTTAGGATAGGTTAGATTAGTTTAGGTGTTTCCCATAGTTTAAGTTTCCTTTCATACAGATATAATAAAGTTTGGTTAAAGTTTGGTGTACTCCTTTACAGTATGTGTCATATGCTTGGGGATCAGGGGCTTTGCATGAGTGTACAGTGTAAATTTTGTACTTGCATTCGTGTTCCATCCCGCATGCACATCCCATTCTTGACATGGTTATTCCCACTTCCAAATGAGCTGTCACATTGGCAGCTACAACAAAGCTCCTTCTCTATGCATCTGCCATCCATTGCACCCACCACTCAAGGTAACTATGGTTCCCAATGTGTTTTGAAGGTTGGTGTGAATTTCAAACTGTCATCGTTTGAGTCCTGTATTGGAATTTTGGGCACTGTGGGACGTCTGCCTGCAGCCTGATGTTCATTTGAACTCTGAGAAACTGAGTGGTGTCATAATCTTATGAAGTTCAGTATACATAAATCACACCTATTATTTCTTACATTGTACTCCCAGGTGACATTATTGTCCATACACTGGTACACATCCATTCCTGCTGTATGCTGTGGGTGTGGGATTAAAGTTTAGAGTCACATGTCACATACATAATGATTGTCTTGAAGGGAATGTGGGCCCCATTGAGTTTCATCTTGTACATACTTTGGACCTGATATATTAATTTCTACACAGCATTATACTGTTTGTGATCCTTTTACTTCAGAAATATGCCAAAGGAAGCACAGATTATGATAAAATCTAGACACTTGTGCATAGTTATCAGCCCACATTCTTTCTACACTGTTGTATTGACATTCTGGGGCCATTGCCATGTTGCATGCATCACAAATCTCCTACACAGTTGATGTGTCACATTACACAGAGACAAAGTGGTTGTGTAAGTGCTATTTATTTGAAAGTGCTGTAGTGCAATATTTACATAGTCCAGGATTGTAAATCCATTAGTGTGACGCCTTCTATTGTGACGCAACACAAGTGCAATGGTGAAGGACATGTCATTGGACATGCTGTGATGGAGTGTCATTCAGTGCAGAGGAACATGATTTGCCAATTAGGTAGTGACAGACAATTGCAGTGCATAGTGGTAAGGTAAACAGTGTGCTGGAGAACGGTGCATATTACCAACTGTAGCAAGACTGACATGTTAACAAGCACAGGACATAGGAAATCAGTGCCCATGTGGCATGGACTGGTGCTACCGGGTACTCCTACGGCAGAAGGTGATCTGTTCCACGTCTTCATCTTCTGATGTGTGTGTTGTCTCCTCTGCCCTTGGTGGTGGTGGGTTTGAAGGGGCAACACACACTTCAGTGTTTGAAGATGTGGAGTCAGAATTCCCAGTAGCTGCCAACTGTGGGGCTGTTAAGGGCATTACTGCAGCAAGGAGGAGCTGCTGGTTATTGAGTATAGCAGCTACATTGCTGTGGTAGGCAGCCAGGTCAGCCCTGAGGGGGTCATGATTGCAGTTGTGCACGCAGTGAAATGTTTGGGATGCCAGGTGTTGTGGCAACTCCCTAACTGCTGTGGTGAAATTCCTCACACACTGTTGTAGTCCTTGCAGTAGGGATTGTTGGACTTGCATGGTTGCTGACTGTTCTGCGAATTACATCATGCACATGCGCATCCCCTCAAGGCTGGCTGCCATATTTTGCATCCCCACCGCACCTCCTTGGCCAGCTCCCGCTGTACTCCCACTACTGTCCTCTAAAGGTGGTACCAGTGTCATCAGAGTCCTCAGCTGGGTTTGAGCTGGCAGGTTGTACTAGTGGGGTGGTGGGACAGGTATATCCACAGGAGAGCCATCGTCCTCTGCAATGAGATATTGTACAATTAGTGTGTCTGTGTTGTGGTAGTTGTAATGAGACATCACTGATTTCCTATTAGTGGGACATTGTAATCTTGGTTCCTGTTCATTGTTCGTGTCATAAATATTAGCATTCTCAAAGGCCTATGCCTCACCTGCATGTCACATGTAGTGTGGGCAGTTTGGGGAATTGTCTGTGTCCCATCCTCTAGGTGTAGGTTCTGTACAAATTGCGTGTTGCCACCTTCTTGTCCTACTCAACCCTCCCTTTACTTCCATTAGCATGGGGAGGCCTTGCAATGGCTGTGGGAGTTCTGATGCAACTTGCACCACACTTAACAATATGGGACTGACCCAGTTTCTGATATTTCACATGCACCTATACGTTGCTGAGACCTAGCACATACTATGTGTAGCATTGGCATGGCACGATAGAGGTGTCAGCATTGGTAGTGTGTCATGTTGATGTTTTCCAACGTCTACTACATTGGATTAAACTGATGGGCTTGGCAGTGTTCCATTTACTCTTATGACTGTGCAGCTGTGTTTCACTAGCTAGACACATATGTCCTCACCCTCAATGCTGTTGTCTTAGCAGTATGACAGTTGAGATGTTGCAAGGTGGCATTGCAGCTATTGTAACACAGGCACGACGTAAAGCCTGGAATGGGCACCATTGGTATGCCATTACTGCTGTGTACTTCATAATGTAAGTAACAATGCATGATGTTTATTGCGCCTATATACATGAGCATTTGACAGGATTTACACTTTGTTAGGAATGAAAGGGGATTGATCACGTCATCATCCTGAACCCTCTATTTTGTGTGTGTTTGTTCAATGGGCACCTAGCTGCCATTTGCTACTTGACCAACACTCACAGCACAGGTGGTAGTGGCAACTGTTGTTAACGGTAAATGCCACTTGCGGAAATGGCCTGAGACTGGAAATTGTCCCCTAGTTCATGTTGTGAAAATACCAGCTGTCCTGTGACAGCAGCCCAGTTTTACATTCTACTCTACCCTCCTGGACTGGCTTTGCCTGTCCAACAGCCTTGGTACGGCAGAGTACCCCCATGCAAGGGTTGTTGGTGTAGTATAGTGCTGTGCCCCTGGTTTCCCCTGCACAGCCCATGCACCCGTCCTGTGCCCTTTTGCCCTTTCCACTGCCTGATTTCCATGGCTGACATGCATTGTGTAGTAGGTGTGTACCTACCCTGCTTGCAGTTAACATTTAGGCATTTTTGTCCTCCATGCAACTTACCCTGCATACGTGTTGTTTCCTGGTAGTCTGCGCTCTCCTGTGCTTGAATTCCTGTGACAATCTCTTCTGGGATGATGGCTGCCACCATCTCCTCCATCTCATCCAGGGCCTCCTGCGGTGCTGGACTCCCACCTCCAGTCTGCAGTGCTGCCTTCCTGTTTCTTGCCATTTTTTCCTTGGTCCTGCGCTTGCAGTCATGCCAGCGTTTCTTGCACTCCGTGACTGTTCTACAGACCTCTTCCACACAGTTGATCTTGTCGACAATTTGTTGCAAAATTGCCTCTATCCTCCCAATTGCCAATTTTGAGGTTACAAAAAGTTGATGCTGGTGTTCGGTCACTCTCTGATCAGTATTTCATGGTCCTCTGCTCTGAAACAACACTTCCTTTTCTTCTTCTCCCTCTCCTGGGTCTTGTCTGTGCATCCTGGCTGGTTCCTGGTTGGTTGGGGTCTCCCTTGGGTCTCTCCTGGCTTCGGGATCCATTTTGGGCTCCTTAGCACTGTTTGCTGCGTTTGCGCCGATTTTTGACGCTAATGTGGTGAAAAATGGCACAGATCCGGTTTGCGACGTCGCTAACCGGATTAGATTCATTTTCTCCGCGTTAATGTTGTTTTGCTTTACGACAAGGCGCAATGGTTAGAGTAAAAAAAAAATGATTATAAACCGTGCTTTGCGCCACCATGCATCAAAGTATACATTTTGATGCCTGGGTGGCGCAAAAAAATGGCGTTAGCCTGCATTAAAGTTGTTGACGCAAAACTGTATTCACGCAGTTTTGCGTCAAAAAATATAAATATGGCCCAAAATGCTTTAAGTTTTACAGCTTTGATTCCATCAAGATGCATTTAGGTGATCTCTAATTTTGTCAAAAATACAAATGTTAGTGCTCTAGTTGTGTATTAGAGCACAGTGGGAAACTGCAATAGCATACCGGGGAGTTAGCTGACAGACTGCTGTTGGTGTTGAACAAATGTGCTCCACTCTGCATGCCAGAATATATTTACATTTGAGAACTCATAGAAAAGGAGTTCTCATTTTAGCTTTCTGGAGCACTAACTATAATTTCTGTGACAAAGTAAACCCCTTCATGTTGTTAATTTCTATAGAAATGTTTTATGTTTTACAACTTTGAATCCATCAAATATTTTCAGATGTGCTAAGCCTCTGTTATACTTACAGACTGTATGTGTTCTAGTTCAGCTGGAGTTGAAAGTGCCTTTCCCTCTGCATGTTAGAATGTTTTACTGACTTGAATGAGAAATACATTTGATAACTCATAGAAAATGTTTCCTTATTTTAACTTTCTACAGCACCAACCATATTTTTATGACAAAATGAGCCCTTCATTTTATTCATTTCTAAGTGAAATGTTTTATGTTTGCATCTTTGAGTCATTCGTCATGTTTTCAGGTGTGCTACACTTCTGTCATAAATACAGAATGTTAGTACTCTAGTTGCCCATTTGAACACTGTGAGAATCTTCATTAGAACACTGACGGAAACATCCTTTACCATGCAGTCAGATCAGCAACCTGCCTTTAAAATGCAGTTACTAACACGACTGTGACGTTACCACACATTATTTTACCATGCAAATTGTTATAACAACTTGACTTAGGGGGTGCGTTGTTGCACTGGTTTCGGATTTTTAAGTACAACACCTTCCCTACTGTTGCATAGACTGTAATTGGAATAGTATTTATACTATTCCAACGTCCAGAAACCCCTAGAAACGACTTGCGTGGTCAAGTAATGCATGACAACATCACAGTTGTGGCAGGGACTGGGTTGTAACGGCATGCAGGATTCCATCATACAGCCACACCACAATTCCAAATATTACTATGGTACCATCAACAAATTATTGAAATTTGTTATCACCCATTGTATGTGCTTCTTTTTTGCTTCTTTTTTGACCTAATTTATTACAATGGGAACCATGACTTTGAGTCCTGTAATGGCTACCAGAACATGTCAATCAAGGGGAGGGGACATAAAGGGTCCCTCACCCCCTCATATACTCCTTGGGGTCATGATGTTCTTGCCCTTCCCCTTACATTTTCTTTATTAATATTCCAGGTGCAGGGGCCATGGCCGTAATTCCTGTAATGGCTGCATTCTGGGACAGAAAAATCTTCTGCATGGTAAAAGGTTGTGCACCCCTATGCTGAGTGCCAAAATGTATTGTTGACTGGATCCCTAATGCAGATTTTCTGTTATAGGTAAGCATGGATCACACATTCTTACCATGTCATAGACCTGTTTCAAGGACTGCAGCCTTGTTGGACCTGTAGGGTGCCCAAAGTTTTACCCTCACAGTCATGGAAGTCTACTGCCTTCAACAGGAGTTAAGCAGCACAGACATGGTGTTAGCAGCATACATTGTAGTGATCAACAGTAGTGGGCAGGACCTTTCTACCCTTTGCCCTGTGTCACTAGAGTGAGGCCTGCAGGCTCACTGTCCTTTTTAGAAGTTCTGCTTCTGTGTTCACAACTACCCTTGGCCTTCATCAGATAGATGTGAAGTGCTGAGCAGGGCAAGAAAAGAGTAGACTGCGCAGTGCATGTGTGAACAGTTCATGCACCTGGTTATGTATGCCTGGTGGGAATAAATTGCATGAGTGATTTATAGCTGTGCAGTGCATGCGCAATGCAGACATGCTTGGTGTATGTGTGCTTGCATAAGGTACAATACATAAAGGATAAAATGATGTACAGCACACATGGTGAGTGTGTGTGCTGGCAGTGTGTGAGTTCACAAATAGCACACCCAGGTACAGTATAGAAAACCTTCAGTGCTGAGAAGTGCACTGTAGGAAAGTACCCTCTTTATGGCATTTTACCCCCAATTTCTACCTACTGTCAGTGGGTTTGACTGTGTCACTGGGATCCTGCTAACCAGGACCCCAGTGCTTATACTCTCTCTCTTCTCAGATTTGTCACTACATACTGGTAACACAGTATTTCATCCGAAATTGGCCCACTGGACACCCCTTATAAGTCCCTAGCATATGGTACCTAGGCACCAAGGGCATTGGGGTTCCAGGGGATCCCTATGGGCTGCAGCATTACTTTTGCCACCTATAGGGAGCCCATGCAAAGGATTCTGGAGGACTGCCATTGCAGCCTGCGTATAATGGGGGATGCACTCTTTCACAGCCATTTTCACTGCACCAGGTAACTTATAAGTCAGGCCTTCAACCCCTGAAGGCTGGGTGCAAAGAACCTGTGTGTGAGGGCACCCCTGCACTAGTACAGGTGCCCCCTTGTCATTCAGGACCATTTTCCAGGACTTCGTGAGTGCCGGGATGCCATTTTACGTGTGCACTGGACATAGGTCAATACCTATGTCCACCTTCACTGTGGTAACTCTGAATATGGCCATGTAAGGTGTCTAACACTTGGGAATTGTACACCAATACTGATTCTAGTATTGGTTTTACAATTCCATGCACTCTGGGAGCTCCACAGTGGACCCCCAGTACTGCCATTCCAGCCTTCTTAGGTTTTCCAGGCAGCTTCCAGCTGCTCCCACCCCACGGAGAGGTTTCTGCACTCCCGTTGCTCAAGCAGCTCGAGCCCTGGAAGGCAGAACAAAGCCTTACCTTTGGGAGAGGGGTGTTATACCCTCTCCCTTTGGAATCAGGTTTTACAGGCATTGGAGAGGTAGCCTCCCAGAGCCTCTGGAAATGCTCTGAAAGGCACAGATGGTGTCCTCCTTGCATAATCCAGTCTACACCGGTTCAGGGACTCCCAGTCCCTGCTGTGGCATGAAACTGGACAAAGGAAAGGGGAATGAGCACTCCCCTGTCCATTACCACCCCAGGGATGGTGCCCAGAGCTCCTCCAGAGTGGCCCTGGGTTTTGAAATCTTGGATTTCAAGGTAGTGGGGCACTCTGGGAGCATCTGAGTGGCCACTGCCAGCAGGTGATGTCAGAGCCCACCCACAATAGGTGCTTACCTGTGTAGCCGACCAATCCCCCCTTCAGGGCTATATAGGGTCTCTCCTCTGGGTGTTTCCTCAGATACAGATTGCAAGACTCTGGCAGGAATTCTCTGCATCCTTTACTTGATCTTCTACTGACAAAACTGCATCTGGACCCTCCAGGAACTCTACAAATTGCAACAAAGAAACAAAGACGACTTCTGCAACATTGTATCATCAGCTCCTGGCAGCAACTGTAACTGTTTCTAGGTCGCGTATCTTCTGAGGGCTGTCTGTCTTCAGACTGCACCAGAAGAAGCAAAGGAATCTCCATTGAAGTGAAGAACTAACTTCCCTGCTTCAGCAGGCAGCCCTCTGCAGTGATGACCAGTGGCGTGGGTCCCCTCTCCTGAGGACGAGCATGGATCCAGCAACACAGGTGGTGGACTGAAGTGACCCCAACTGTCCAAAGGTCCAGCTGTCCAAATTTGGTGGAGGTAAGAGCTTGCCTCCCACGCAAGACAGTACCCCCGTGCACCACGTGATTTGCAGTTGCCGAGGCTTGTTTGCGACCTTCCACAAAGTTCTTTGTGCACAGCACAGCTTAGACCCCCAGCACTCCATTTTGCGAAGCACATCTTCCTGAGTGGTTCTCTGGCGGTGTGGAATCCTTTTGTGTCGTGCTGCATGGGCCTCCATTTGCACCATCTTTGTCCCCATGCTGTGGGAGTCCTGTGCATGCTGCCTGGTCTTCTGAGGGCTCTCTGAGTTGCTGAGAGCCCCCTCTGTCTCCCCTTCCTGGGTAGAGGCCGCCAGGTCCCTCCTGGTCCCAGGCAGAGCCATTTTCTGCTAACCGCTAGCTTTGCATGTGCCAAGGCTTGTTGGTAGAATCCAGTGTCACAAACCAGACTGCAATCATCCGTCCAGCTTGGGACATCATCTGTATCAACCAGGAACCCGCATCCATCTTCTTGGGTGCAGTACTGACTGTTGTTCTTCACCGGTGGTTCTTCTTTTGCACCTTGATCCAGGTTAGCAGGGGTTCCTGTTCTCCCTGAACTCATCAGTCCTTCTTAGACTTGGTCCCCTTCTCCCACAGGTCTTCAGGTCCAGGAATCCATTGTTGGTGTCTTGCAGTCTCTTCTGGTTCTTTCATTATCTTCTATCACAACTTCTTATGTGTTCTAGGAAACTTACTGTGATTTACTCCTGTTTTCCTGGGCTCTGGGGTGGGTTCTATTACTTACCTTTGGTGTTTTCTTACACTCCCAGCACCCCTCTACACACATTGCCTAGGTGGGAAATTGACTTTCGCATTCCACTATTTTAGTATATGGTTTGTGTTCTCCCTAGGCCCATTGCAAACACTTCTGATTTTCACTATTTGCACTGTTTTCTAAATATTTTTACAGCTGTTTCTGCATTCTAGTGTATATACTGTGTATATTATTACCTCCGAAGGGAGTATAGTCTCTAAGGTATTTTTGGCATTTGTGTCACCAAATTAAAGTACCTTTATTTTTGTAACACTGAGTATTTTCTTTCATGAGTTTAAGTACTGTGTGACTACAGTGGTGTTGCATGAGCTTTGCATGTCTCCTAGATAATCCTTGGCTGCTCATCTACAGCTACCCCTAGACAGCCTGGCTTCTACACACTGAATACATTTCACTAATAAGGGATAACTGGACCTGGTATAAGGTGTAAGTACCTTTGGTATCCACTACAAACCAGGCCAGCCTCCTACATGCATACAGACTTAATTTGTGTACTGAATGTATGTGTTCTTCTAATGGTAAAATAGATAGAGCTAACAGTCCTGGAAAGTGAGTTTGCTGTGAATGTACACTGACTAAGTGTGCCTGCATTAGTACATTGTACAGCAGACCCTGTGTTGCATTTTGGAAAGCCCAAGGCTGTCTGGTGAGACATGAGAGGGAAAAATCCCCCAGACAGATTTGTGTACTGCTGCATTCTTGTGAGCTGGGCAGGATACACTGGGGGAAGGGAGCCTCCCTTTACACTTCAAAAGGTTGCTTTTAGATTTAGTCAAAGGAGATGATGTTTATAAGATAATCAAAAAGAGTAGGGCCATACACCTGGGATAAACCTTTGAATGCACATAGCACTGGGACATACAGGTGTGAACTCTGGTCACTCTCATTAATTGAGTTCTAGGGGAATCAGCTTTGGATTTTTGCCTAATGTGATGGACATCCTTTCAGGAGGAAAAAAGAAAAGGAGAAATGAACACTTCAAAAGAAGCAGAACCCCAACATAAAACTTCAAAGACTCAGACCCTAAGTCACATTTAGAGTAGGAAAATCAGTGTAGGAAAAGAAGGTTGAGTCCCTAAAATGTGTCATCTTCCAAGCAGCCAGATGGGCTGTGCAAGTCTTCTGCCTGTCACCAAGACTTCTGCCTGTACCAAGACTGGGGGCAAAGTCCTACTAGCCGTCCTACTTAGTGAGGGGACATCAGCAAGAAAAATCAAGACCACCTGCACTGGAACCTCAAGCACCAGTGCCTGCCTGCCTGCTAAGACCAATGTGCCCAGTGAGGAAAGGAACATTGGAGTGAGAGAAGACCAGTAGAGACCCCTGCTGAGAGGACTCCCTGAGCAAGATGTGAGGAAATGACTGTTCACTGATTGGGTCGCTGCCCATGTGCAGTGTCAGTTGAGTGACCCCCCCATACCAGGATAGGGCAGGCGTGGACTGAGCCACTCGTTAAGTGCAGTGCAGGTCTTGCCATATTGCCACACTGCAGTGGCCTCATATGCCAGAAGGGGCCACCAGTAAAGCTTCTGCTGGAGAAGACCTCAGGCTTGTAACCTCTGTGCTGGAGACCTTTACACCAGAGTAGTATGTCCTCAATTTACCATGTGCCTCAGCAATCCCTCATGGCAGGTATCTTTGTTGCCAAAATGTTTGGACTGTCACCTAAGCAAAAGACTGAAGCTGGCTTTGGCTGGTAAAGCCTGCACAGTGAGAGAACTGCCCCTTATAGACCACAGAGGACTTCAGAGGACACCGCGGATGATGATACACCCTAGCTGGGCATCAGTCGGAAGCTGAAAAAAGGATTTATCTCCCTTTGCTGGGAAAAACTGACTAACCATGTCTTTGTGATTTAGAAGCTGCTCCGAAAAGTTGAGAAGCCAGCAGCGCCACTCAAGAGGGAGATGCTGCCAAGTGGGCTGTGAGCAGCCTTTCTTCTCCAAGCAGGATCAGAACTCAACCTGCAGTGAGAACACCCGCTGCAATGGCAAATATTTCCGGGTTCCAGGTAAGTTGTGAACTGGTCATGTTGGGCCTGAGGGATTTGCTGATAAAGGTGCCATGGCACCATAATTAATTCCGGAAGAGTCAAAGTAGAATGCTTGAGTACGGCCTTATAGTGAGCATTCCCTGGATGTAGCCACAAGTTAATAGGGAATAACCTTCCGCATGTTACAAAGAAGTCAAGTCAGGGCCTCTGAGCGTAAAAAAAAAATATTTACCAGGACCTAACTGGGATGGGTACCCCATCCTGTGGTGTAACTCTAGTGTGGGTGGAGGTGTTCCTTCCCTGGTGCCAAGGAAGGGCACCTGTGGGCTCTTTCCTTGGTCTCTGACCATGTAATTATGCCAACAGGTCCCCTAACGCCTGCCCATACCCAGGCTGATGTAGCCACAGCTACAGTGCATGGGAACTGAGTCCCTTGTCCTGAAGCTATCAAAAACTTAGGATATAAGGGGGCAGGGTAGTGGAATCCTGACTACCTGACTGTTTGGGGATAGTTGATCTCTTTTGAACAACCAACCACCCATGCATTGGCAAGCCACTGCTGTGCATGATCTTCGCCATATATACAAACCCTCACAAAGAACCCATTCCCTTCAGGCATTCAAGCATCCTTTTGTGGCCAAACATCTACTATGCATGGCTTTCAATTCACTCTATTATGAACCCTTTGAGGGCAGCCTACCCATTGTGGGAAACCATGACACACAGGTGGGCAAGCCCCTACTGCACAACACTTCACGGACAGCCCATTCATACTGGCACCAAAGCCAGGTGGCCAATCTCCTACTGTGCACAGCTTTTGCTGTGTTCTAAACTCTTTGTAAACAGCCAACCTTCTGTTGATAACCACAGGTACACGGAAGACAAGCCCCACTGTGCACAGTGTTTGGTCTGTACACAATCTCCTACGGAGAGCCTCCTCTTTTGAGACACCCAGGCCCCCTTAGGTGGCTACATGGCTTTTTCACCTTTTTCTTAACCTTTGCCTATCAACAGCCTTCTGTGGGCAGCAAACTGCATACAGCTGGATAAGCCTCTGCTGTGCACAGTGTTTTGTATGTGCAAAACCTTTCGTAGTGAACCCACCCCGTTCAGACACTCATGTCCTCCTAGGTGACCAAAACCCTACTTTCTCCCTTTTCAGAATCCTTGGTGGACAGCCAACCCCCTATCCACACACAGGTGGGCAAGTCCTGCTGCACTTGGTCTTTTCACCTGGTCCCAATCCTTCCCAGACTGCCTACTCCCTCCAGGCTGTCAAGCCCCCTTATGTGGCCAAACCCCTACTGTGCATGGGATTTGCCCCTTTTAGTACCCTTTGCGGACAGCCAAGCCCTTGTGGGCAACAAATCGTATATCGGTGGAAAAACCCAAGCTCTACCTCGTCTTTACCCTGTGCACAACCTATCAAAGATACTACTTCCAGACATTGTGGCCCTCTTAGGAGGCCAAACCTCCACTATGCACAGTTTTTGCTCTGTTTTGAACCCTTTTGTGGATAGTGAACCTCTGGCTTACAACCTAGAGAGCACAGGTGGGCAAGCTTCCGGTGAATATCGTCTTTGCTCTGTAGACAATCCCTTATGGAGCGCAAACTCTGTGCAGACTTTGAAACCAGTGGTGGCCGCTGCCAGGAAAGGAGCATGGAGCGGGGAGTGGATATTTATAAAAAAAATACACTTACCTGCTGCCTCGCCTCCGCTGCTTCCGCAGCTCCCGCCACCTTGGTGCGCGCCTTGCTCCCCTCCCCACCCAATCCAGATGCTGCTCTCATGCTGTTACCCAGAATAAGAGATGCACTGGGATCAGCCTGAGCGGGCTGAAATGCTGCTAAGTGAGGGAGTGCGAGCCTGCGCTTGGTCTCCACCTTGCTCAGACGGCCAGAAAAACGGACATGCACACTTAGGGGCATATTTATACTCTGTTTGCACTGAATTAGCATCTTTTTTTTACGCTAATTCAGCGCAAACTCAGCACCATTTTTATATTTTGACGCTAGACCCGTCTAGCGTCAAATAATTGCTGTTAACGTCATTTTTTTAATGCGTGAAACCTTCTTGCGTCAGTGAAATGCGAGGTAGGCATTCCCATCCAAAAAATGACTCAAACCTCCTAGTGTCATATTTATCCACCCAGGCAAAAAAGACGCACGGATGGGAGGCGGACCCAAAAAATGATGTTAACTATGATTTGCGTCAAAATTTAACACCTGGGTCAGGGCGGGCATTAAAATGAGGCAAACTCATCACTACTTAAGGAAAAAACACAGAAGCAACATTACCAAGTCACAGGAGAAGATGGAGGTGATACTGATCCAGCTTGCAAGATGCCGCAGAGGACAGCAACAACTGCAACAATCACCACTACCACAATGCAGCCCACAAAGACAATGCAGAAGGCAGGAGAGGGTCTTCAGAACCAAGGCAACCCTTCTTGGCCTCAGGGACCAGGCCATCATAAGGACCTACAGACTGAACCGGCAAGCCATACGACACCCGCTGAACCACATTGAGCCACAAATCACAGCCAGCCTACAGACCCCCACAACATACCACCTGTGACAAAGCTGCTAGCTGTCCTGCACATGTTGGCAAGTGGCTCACTCCAAACAACAGGCGCCCTGGTAGCTGGTGTCTCCAGGCCGTCATTCTCTGCGTTCCTGCCAAAGGTGTTAGACGTTATAATCTCCCTGACACCCTGCCACATCAGATTCCCCAACACCCAGCAAAAGCAGCAGGCGACAAAACAGGGGTTCTACCAAATCCATGGCTTCCCGCTTGCGCTTGGTGCAATTGACTGCATCCATGTCTGGCTAGTACCGCCTGCAGCAACCGAGCACTTATACTGGAATCACAGGCACATGCATTCCATTAATGCGCAGGGCATAGTGGACCACCAGGGACTATTCATAAACATTTTGGCCAAGTATCCTGGGAGTGCCTATGATGCCTTCATATTCCAGCACAGCAGGATCAATGAACAATTCCAGGATGGACAGTATGGAAATGGCCTAATTGTGGGTAAGTCAACAAACCTAGGAATATACACACAACACACCAACCCTGTGGGACACAGAAGACATACACCACTACATTAACACATGGCTAGAGTAACACAGATGTGCAGGTAACAACACATATGCACTATACTGTAATACAGCACTTTCAGTGCACACCACAAACACATACCCCCACATGTACATAACACATCCACTACTTGACAGGCACACCACGTGAAGGACAGGTGCAGAAATGTACCCTTTGCCAACAGAAGAAGTGCCCACAGGTTACCTACTATATACACTTCACACAGTACAGCAAACAAAGAATAGCACAGCCATGTCAATGGCATACACCATGCTCATGTTACGTAAGTCTCATATTGGCACCGATCCCTCAAATCATGCCGTGCAAGTCACTGCCAGAACAAACATCAAATGCCAGACAAGTGCTGCCTATACTAAATACATCTCATCAACACATACCTGACTTACCTGTAGTTTGCATAAACATCTGCCTGGCGCATTGTCTCACACACATGGGAATTCAAGATCAATGCTCATCACATACCATGTGCCAGATGTGTGAGAAGTGGCACCACACCTACTGTAGTGTCACCTCACATGCACCACTTACTGACCCACAACACCATCATGTCAGTACCATAAACAATAAATGGCCCACCATGGGCCAGAGTAACTGTCAGACAGTGCAGATCATGGATGCCATAGTGGGACACTGCAGGAGAATACAGGACATCAGTGACCTCATATGTTCTGTGCCAAGGGACACATTTGCTAAGTAGCTGAGCTCCGTCTCATAGCCTGCACTGTGCATGTGTTGACAGTATAAATGCTGAATCATGTGTTGGAAGATAGGATAGACACTGGTAGTTATGTTGATTATCCTGAAACAATGGGATACACACCCTTGGACACTTGATGGCTGCCACAAACATTTGCTGCCACTCAGGATCACCAAGGAATCTATGTAAAAGCCCACAGTGTCGTTGTCATGGCCTGCACTGTATGTACATCTTGGCAGATGACCATTTTTTAATGACTTGAAGCCACATTGTAAATCGGCCACCCTCTCATGCAGTATATAGCATGGAAGGGGCATGCAATGTGTGTTGCTGCAGGTCTGTCACCGCAAGATACATAGCATGATGATGGTGACTAAGATGTAGGTGTCACCTAACACCTGAGGCAATGCCAACATCAAACACCACCCCAGGGGTGCAGTTTGCAGGTTGCAATAAGGAACTAGACTGTGCTTTGAACTCATATGAGTGTGCCACCAAGGCATGCTGCATACTGCTGCACACACAGAAAGAGCCAATTGGCCATCAAAACAGCATATGTATAGGGCAGTGTCCCTTCCTGCACAGATACATCCACCTCCACAGGGCAGCTAGCCAAGTACCCTGGTGCGAGCTTGGTAGTGTAGGTGCATGACTGCATATGAGCTACTGGTGCAGGGGACAACAAAGGGTTGCCTAGTAAAATGTCACACATGGGGCATTCTTGCATAGTCAAAATGTTGCAGGACAGTGCTGACAAAGTTGGAGACTTGTTGTGCATTGTCACTTACCCATTTCATCCCTGCATATCATCTGCAATGATATATGTCAAAATTGATGGGATGTTCAGGCTCTGTAGTGCTACCATGATTCCAACACATCTGACCCCATTGTGTTGTAAGGATCTGTCATGTCCCCTCTAGTGATAGCATACTGTTACAAAGGTGCACTACACAATGTATGGTACATACATACTGACCATCAGTTAGGAATCCAAATCATATGTCCCAGGTCCTTGAGCCAAACTCAAGATTGTCATCAACAACAACCCAGTGCTGAGAAAACACTACACAAGGCCAGGAACTCATACCATACCACAAACACATACCAACTCATAATATCAACTGCCATGCTACATGAGAAACCTGTTGCAAGCCTTAATAACAACTTACTCCTTTAATCTTTTGCAGTGGGTCAGGGTTATGGCATACAGCCATGGATAATGACCCCATTTCCCAACCCAAGCACAGCAGCAGAGCGTGCATATAATGAGGGACATCAGAGGACACAGAACATTGTGGAAAGGACATTTGGCATCCTGAGGTCAAGATTCAGGTGCCTGGACATCACGGGAGGCAGCCTCCTATATGCCCCACACACCATCTCCAAGAATATAATGACGTGCTATCCTGCACAACATATGTGTGGGGATGAACGTTCCCTTGTATGAGCAGGATGATGACCTGCCTGAGGAGAAAGAGGAGGATGGTGGTGAAGGAAATGAAGGGGAACAACACAGCTGCTGGGATATGCCGCAGACTGCACACAGTGTTCACTTAAAAATCACTTAACTCACCTTGTACATTTTGTTAATAAACACCTCACTTATTGAAGCAATCCTGCTTTGGTCTCTTCAATCTCCACAACATATACCTTAGGATTGTGAGTCTAACCTCAGGGAGCATGTTACAAACACTAATCTGAAAAGTACTGTTGGAACATCACATGTGATGCGTAAGATTGTACTGCTACCATCACACACATCACAATAAGGCTCATTACTTGAATGTGACAACTGAAGCACACAATCCAAGGACCACAACATATGAATTCCATCTACACTGCAAACTTGTTCATCAACAGCTCATCACACACAACTACAACTAGTCCAAAATATGAGCTAAACAAGGGGCCCACACATGAGGCAGAGGATGTCAAACGTTAAAAAAACAGTAGTGTTGGAACTGACCACTGTCACAACTCAGTGTGAGAGTTTCAATGGCTGCATGGGGCATGTGTGGGGGCATCATTGGTACAAATGGTCATCATGATTAGTCCAGGTATGTCAAGCAATGGAAGAATTTGGGCCTGTGAAGTACATCCATGGTAATCAGTTCTGCCACTGCCATGGGGCCCAATCCTGACACAGGGTACATATGACCTCACACTTTGCACGGACATATTTATGGAATGCACATCAGAATGGATGTGAATATATGCAGCTAGGGCTGCAGGTCTACCACACAAAAACAAGAACCATTGCTAAATGTAATGAGTTTAATCAAACATTTGTGGACAAAACATAATCTGGGCGGAATTTAGGCAGAGTGTGTCAATCACAGTGTGTACCAAAGATGTACTCATGTCAGACATATGTGTAGGCCACACACAAGTCACAATAAACTCAAAATATACATACAGAGACAGTTGTCGGGCAACATTTCCTAGGTAGCATTGAGCCTGAGCTGTGTATGTCATCTAAAATGTTATGCTCTGTAAGACAACTACACACACCACATAATTCAAAATCACAATCCAGAACTATTGCATTGTACTGACTTCCATACAAATGTGGACACACTGTTGTCACACATGTATACATTTTCAAGACGTGCAACTATTTGCATGCTGTACACTCTCTAACACACACATCGGTGTCACAGACCAATCAAACCCTATCACATTGTAGCATGAACTCCCACATGTGGCCGTACACAATATGCCACATTGCAAAGAGCCCATTTCATTTGTATGTTGATAAAGGGTGCATCCTTAGACAGTGGAACAGAATCACACAATCACGAATTGAGTTTAAAAAATTGTTGCAAATGTATCTAAAACATCCGCAAATGCAAAGTTTATGACACATGAGCCCTTAGCGTGAATTCCACCTTCACACTCTTCTCAGTGCTGATTTTCAGTGAATTTGACGCATACAGGTAACGCGTCACTAAAAACGACACACATAGGTCATGCATCCAAAATACTGACACAAATTTCACATGCGTCAAATAAATACACGCATAACATGCATAAGAGAAAACATCATGCATGGGGACAGGAAGTGATGTAATAGGAAATCCTGTTTACAAGCATGGTACAGTGGGTGTACTTTCACTTTCTCTTTACAGTCTGTGCCTCTTTTGACTGTGTTGTTGTGCTCTGGTTGTGTTCTGGAGTTGGTGGTGTGATTTTCCTGAGTTTTGTATCTTGTGGTGTTCCACCTGTTGGGTTTTTTAATTTTTTGTCTGTATTTTGGCCTAGTTTTGGGTAAATTGTGCTTGTACTGTGGGGTGTCTGTCCGGGATAGTTGTTAAGTTGGGTTAGTTGGGTTTAGTTATTGGGCCTTAAGTTTCCTTTTCTTCTTTTAATTTTATCACTTTAATACTTTTGGCCAGCCTGTACCTGGTTAATATGTCTGGTAGGGGAAGGTTGACTAGGATGGCACAGGAGGAGTTGGATGGCTTTGTGTAGCTGATAGCCCACTACTTGCCCTTGATGTTGGAGATGGTGGGCCAGGTAATTCAAGGTTACTGGACAGAGGCGAGGCGGCTGCGGTGGGGCAAAGTGCTTCACCACCTGAAGAGGGTATTTTGGAGCATCAGGAATGAGCATCAGCTGAAGCATTGCTGGGCAGATCTGATTCCCAGGGAGCAGGATCTGCTTGATCATCTTTGTGTGGTGATCGGTGGCCCTGTTGGTGAGTCTTCCATTGTCATACTATTTACTGTTCATCGCTCTTGAATGATAGTTGCAGATGTGTTGGAGTGTTACATGCAATGCTTGTGGACAGGTTGCATGAACTAGAATGAAGTGTAACTGCGCCAGTTTAGATATGGAGTTCACATGTCCTACAATTATACTAATGCAGGTCAGATGTCTGACGAGTCATGCACAACCATCACTAAGCCACACATTTCAGGGGGCATGGCGACACCTGTGCCCCTGCACTTTGTCATGGATGATATGCCGAGACACCACCAGCCTACCATATTTAAATAGATTGTGTCAACAAAGTAGGACAATGCATGTATAGCGCTGCATTGTAAAAATTTCACACACATCATCCCTGCCATCATGTTAGCAAAGGGGGCTTACCTGCCTTAGGGGGCAATGTAAATGGGGCCTTTGATACCATCAGACAACTTTGCCACATCAGCAATGGATTACTCAACGCATGATAATTGCGGACTAATAATTGAGCTGCAGGTCCATGTACACACTGTAATATGTTGTCCACTAGTAGTGACAGGGATGTGACACTAAGCATGGTTTTCCATCCATATCTTACAGGTGGATCTGCCCCCTACACTATCGGTGAAGTGGCAAGATTTGAAGACCCAGATGTATTCAGTGATAATGTGTGTCCTGTGAAGTAATCCAGGGTTTGGTGTGAGTGAGTCATGTGTGTTGTACACAATGCTAGATGTGATAAGCTGTCAAATGATCAGATATCAAAGTAGGCTGTATGGTGACATTGTGTCCCATTTAAAGGTTCCCCATGCACGAGCAGAGAGTCATATCTTGTGAGGCTTGTGGTGCTCAATGGGCAGAATCATATGAACAAGGTGATGACAAGCAACATGTAGGACCATATGTGACTAAGAAGTGCAACAGAGATGCACCATTTTGAAACTAACTTGGTGCATCCCTGTATTGTAATGTATATGTAGGACTAGGTGGGCAATTGTCCCCCAGCATGGCGCTCCATATTTTGCACTCCATTTATGCAACACTTATGTGGAATGTAATAGGCGTGCATGCAGGTCAAGGCCAGATGTGTGCTGGCATGGATATAGGTGTGTAAGGAATTGTATTGACAGATCAGGTATTCATGGGTGTCTACACCTGGACACATGAATGTAGATGTGATAGACCTATGATACCAGCTTCATACTTGGCAGTCCTCCTAACATATGGTCCACTCCCTGATTCCATGTATGAGTGGGCATGCCTTGGTGGATGACCAGGACCGTTGAGATGATGGATTGGGTGGCCATCCCCCCCTTCACAGGGGGAGAGGAACAACACATTTATAGGTAGATGTCATGCTCACAGTGTAGGTGACAGTCATATTGATCAGGCTTGCATGTGTACCCATCAACACTGACCCCTTATGGTTACCAACTGCTTCCCATATTCCCAAAAACATATTCAAGTTACTGGTGATGTATGGCTAAAAATTGACACAGATGATGAGGAATTTTGGGTCTGAGCTATGTGAAGTTGATGCTTCCTTTGCATTATTACACATGGCACAAAATTATTGCACACTTAATTTGGTTTGTTTCCTAATCTTGTTGTGCATCGCTTTGGTGTCAATGAAATGATGCTAAGGCAGCATTGTTGTTGCATTTATCAGGGCTATTGTCTTTTCCGGAATGTGAGTTGGAGTGCAAGTGCAATTAGATGTAGAGTGCTGCCAACATGAACAATGACGAACGGCGGGCATTCCAGAAGAGGGCAGTCCACTATAGATACATCCTGGCAGTGGAGTCTGGTTTCCTGAGGATGGCACGCCGCTATCGCAGGGACACAGCCACCGGGGAATGGCGGCATTCACCCAAGGAGGTCCCACAGTGGCAGCGACCACACAGAGAAGCTCCACAGCTGTGCAGGGGGGCACCGCTGCCTCCACCACCACAGCCCCAGCTGCAACACTGCCCACTTTTGTACCGCAGCCCACACCGCCTGCTGACATCGACCAGACACTGATCCAAGATCTACAGAGGGATGTGACACTGGTCCTGAAAAGGTTGGACAGTTTGGAGAAGAAGGGGGCAGCAAACATGAAAAGACCTAAGTTCATTAAAAAAAAACCTCAAGGGGGCAAAGCCATAAATGGCTTTGTAACTTTCACCCCAGTTCTGTCCCCTCCCTCCTAATTTTTTTAATGTTGTGTAGTGGGTTTAGGGGGTTCGTGTCAGGTTCGATTAGGTTAGTAGTTTAGTTAGAATAAGTGGGTTGGGGGGTGGGTTTTCTACTTTTTATATGTTACTTTGTGGGTGGGTGGTTGGGTGGGGGGTAATGTTGGGGCATTTATGAGTTGAAAAAAATATAAAAAGCTTTTATTTTTTAAATACCAAAATATGTATATTTGTTTAGATATAGGTAGTATATATGTAGTTTAGTATATGTTGTCCTGCATGTGTCTCGTAATATAAGGGGTTGGGGGGCATTGTTTAGAGTGCGTTGTTAAATGTATTATGTAAGTTTAGCATAGGGTAGTTAGGGTCAGTTGTTGGTTAAGTATAGCTATGATAGGTTAGGTGAGGTTAGGTTAGGATAGGTGTTCTTCATTGTTATTAGTTTAGTTTCATTCTTATTAAAAATGTTTGGGTACTCCCTTACTTCATGTGTCATATGCCTAGGTCTCAGGGTCTTCCCATGACTGTACAGTGAAAATTGTGTGTTGGTCTATAGATTCCGTACTGCCTCCAAATCCTTCTCTTGACATGTTCATCACCTGTTTACAACTGAGCTGTCACATTGGCAGCTATAACACATCTACTTGTCTATACATCTGCCATCCAGTGTACCCATCACTCAAGGTGACTATGTTAACTTTCTGTTGGACATGTAGGTTTGGTAATCCAGCTGTCATTGTTTGGGTCCTGTGTAGGAATGTTGGGGACTGTGGGACACCTGACAACAGCCTACATTTTATGTCCATCATGCTAAACTGACCAGCGTCAACTACAGATGAGGTTAAGTACAGGTTAAGAACACCAATGTGTTCTACTGGGACTTCCAGCTGACGATATTGCCCGAGAACTGTTTCACAGCCATTCCTGCTGTATGTAGTTCGTGAAGCATACACGTGTTCAACATTTTTTACATATTCAGTGAATTGCTTGTAGGGGATGAGACCAGCATTGTCGGCATCATGTAGGTACCTTGTATGTAGATATGTAGATATGTGCCACCATATTCTTGAACTCTTGTACTGACACTCTGTGACAAAAGACATGTTACACACATCACAGTTCCTAAGCGTAGTAGACGTGTCAGTGTCACAATACACAACGACATGCTGGTTGTATAGGTGGTATTTATTTACATGTGTTGTAGTGCAATATTCACAATATCAAGGTCTGTGACCCCATTCGAGAAATCCATACAATTGTGACACAACACAAGTCCAGGGTTGAGGGACCTGTCAAGGGACATGGTTGGGTAAAGTGTCGTTCAGTGCAGGGAAACATGAATTGCCAATTGAAAAGTGAGAAACAACTGCAGTCCATAGCAGAAAGGTCAACAGTGTGTCGGTGAAGAGTGCATATCTCCAACTGTGCTAACACTTGAATAATGTCAGGCACAGGACAAAGGAAAACACTGCCCATGTGGCATGAGCTGGTGCTACCAGGAACTCCTACGGGTGAAGATGATCTGCTCCACATCTTTATCCTCCGATGTGTGTGTGGTGTCTCCTCTGCCCTTGATGGTGGTGGTGGGGAAGGTAGAGGGGGCCACACAATTCACTGCAGCTACCATCTGTGGAACTACATATAGCATCACTGCAGCAAAGGAGGAGCTGCTGTTTTTTTAGGATAGCAGCAACATCCCTGTGGTAGGCAGCAATGTCTGCCCTGAGGGAGGCCACTTCCCAGTGCATGGAGTCCAGCTTATCTTCAAGCATGCTGATGCCAGTTTGGGAGGGCAGTTGTTGTGGCCTCTCCGTCATTGCAGCAGCTATGTCCCTCAGACACTTCTGGACTCCATGCATTGGGGAGTGTGTGCCTTGGGTGGCTGCAGTCTGTTCAGTGGCCGTAACGATGCACGTGAGCATACCCTCTAGGCTGGCTGCCATAGTTTACATCCCAACCTCCTTGGCCAGCTCTCGCTGGACTCCTACCAGTGTCCTCTCAAAGCTGGTCTCAGGTCCTCGGAGTCCTAATCTGTGTTGGTGCTGCCAGGTCGTACTATTGGGGTGTTAGGTGTGGCCTCTGGAATGGCTACTACATTAATACTCCTCTGTGCGACTAGTGGTGGTGTCTGGAGGGTAACAAGGACTTCTTGAATAGTCTCTTGGCTAATGGTTGTCAGCTAGTCATCCAGGTCATTGGGGTACTCCAGGACAGGCAGATCCGCAGAAGAGCCATCATCCTCTGCATTGAGATGGTATAAAATCAGTCTGTGTTGTGGCAGTTGTTATGTCATGTCACTGACTTGCTATTTGAGGCTCATTGTCATCTTTGTTCCCAAACATTGTTCCTGAATATCATGGTTGCAGTCTATCAGCCCTATGCCCCATCTACGTGTCATATGACGGGAAGCTCAGTTGGCAAAATTGGCTGTGTCATATCTTCTAGGTGTGATGTATATTCTTTTTGTGGCTTGACACCATCTTGTCATTGTCAACCCTCCCTATGAATCCATTTGCATGGTGAGGCCTTGCAATGGGTTTTACTGTGCTCATGCCACAGCACCACACATGGCAATTTTTCCTTGTCCCAGTCTTACATGTTTCTCATACACCCATGCAGTGCTGAGACCTTGCACTACCCTAGGGATGGCATTGCCAGGACACTATGCTCTTGTTACCATTGATGGCTCCTCATGTTCATGTTTGTGTATGTGTGCTACATTGCATAGCACTCATGGACCTAGCAGAGTTCAATTTCATCTTCTGTCTGTGCAGGTGGGTTTGCCTTCCTACACACCTATGTCCTCCCCCTCAATGCAGGCCTTCTTGCACTATAATACATGAGTGAAGCATTGTGGCAGTGCATCTAATTGGACACAGGCACAGGGTTAGACCCAGGAATGGCCAGCGTGAGTATACACATTTCTGCTGTGTACATCATTATGTATGTGACAGTGCCTGATGGTAAATGAGTCTATGGACATAGCCAGTTAACAGGAGTTGAATTTATGTCAGGGCCTGAAGCTAGTTTGGAGGGTGATTCTGCAGGTAGTCATACTGGTCCCTCATTTCAAGTGCGTCAGTACTATGGGCACCAGACTGACATGGTCGATTTGTCCACCTCAACAGCACAGGTGGTAGTGGCAACTGTTGTCAATGTGGAATGCCCCATTGGCCAGTGGCCTGGCAGGTTTTCAGCACCTTACAGACTGGCAATGCCAGCTGTCCTGTTACACCAGACCAGTATTAAATTCAACCCTACTCTCCAGGTCTGTTTCCGCATTTCCACAGCCTTTGCATGGTAGTGAAGCCCCCATGCAAAGGTTGGTGGTGATGTGGTGTGGTGTGCCCCTAGGTGCCCCTGCACAGCTCATGCACCTGGCCCTTTGCCCTTTCCACTGCCTGATTTGCAGGGCAAAGTGCAGTGTGTACTGTCACACCCAAAGCACCCCAAAACTAGCACTGACTGTATTTGATCCATCAGCAATGTTGTATTAAGTTCCCCACAGAGCTACCATAAGCAGACAGATTTCCACCCGCCATCCCAACGTGTGACTAATCATGCCAACCGCAAAGGGTACACTGCACTGGCAGTCCTACCAACACCGGACTTGCCATGCCATTATGTTCACAGTCATATCCCATGTGTTGTATGTGTGTGTTTATTTCCCCATTCATATGTGTCCCACGTGGTTGTGTCAGAGTAGTTGTGGGCTCAGCCCGTGACTGTTGTGACCTACTACTTGCTATCTGTGGTACATATTTTCTGTAGTGGCATATTTCAGTTCAGCATCAAGATGTGTGGTTCAGCACTACTTCAATTTAGTTTGTCTGGGTAGTGGCATGTTACCAATGATACATGACCAGCCTGATATTCACCCAGCGCCTGTTCAGTTCATTGTTCAGTGCACCCAGGGGGCATCCTGACTGAATGAAGGAATGGTGGCTGCCTTAATTGGATGTGTTGTCAATGTGCGGGGTGGTGGTGCTACCGGCACGTTTGGGTACTGTTGGGACAGTTGCAATGACTAGTTTGCTGTGAGATGCAGCACACGTGTTTGAGCAATGAGGCAAGGCAGTTGCAAAGTGTTACTGCAAGGGACACCACAATGACAATACCACAGGAATGGTATTGACTGACTACCTAGTCTCTAAAGTCTTGGTGATGTTGATAGGGTTGATATGACTATATACAAGGGATGTTGTGATGACACAACCAGAGGCACAGTGATTATATATGCCATCCATCCCATGTGCTGAATATGTACATGTAGGTATTTAGGCCGGTGATCGACATATGTCCAGGTTGTGTATGTGTTACGGTGCATGGTACTACCAAGGTGTAGGTACATGTGTAGCTTACGTCAGCATGGTGTAACTTGCTTCATGTGCAATGTGTCCCTCTGCGCTCCTTTGACATGCATTGTGTGAGTTCCATGGGCATCCCCCTTTTTGCACTTGACATTTTAGCATAAATTTCCCCCATACAACTTATTCTGTATTTGTGGTGTTTCCTGTTAGTTTGCGCTGTCCTGCCCTACAATTCCTGTGACAAGTTTCTCCTGGATGACCACTGCAACCATCTCCTTCATCTCGTCCAAGTCCCCTTGTGGTGCTGGACTCCCACCTCCAGTTTGCAGTGCTGCCTTCCTGTTCCTTGCCAATTTTTCCTTTGTCCTTCACTTGCAGTCATGCCAGAGTTCCTTGCACTCTGTTACAGCTCTCCTGACCTCTGACACACTGTTAATCTTGTCTACTATCTGCTGCCAAATTGCCTCTCTCCTTCCAATTGGCAATTTTGTGGTGACTAAGAGTTGATTTTGATGCTCCATCACCTCTCTCACCAGTATTTCATGGTCTTCCGCACTGAAATGACACTTTCTCTTTTTCTTCTTCTTTTCCCCTGAGTCTTGTCTGTGTCCTCCTGGCTGGTTCCTGGTTGATCGGGGTCTCACTGGGGTCTCTCCTGGCTTTCTGGGTACATTTTACCTCTCCTTTACACTATTTTCTCCACTAGCGTCTGTATTTGACACTAGTGCGAGCAAAAATGGTGCATTTCCGTTTTGCAACATGTTTACATGTCGTAAAACGGGTTAGAGTAATTTTTCCGGCGTTAACGTCATTTTGCTTAATGACAAGGCACAATGGTTAAAATCGAGAAAAATGACTCTAAACTATTTTTAGCGCCATCCAGCACCATAGTATAAATATGACACCAGGTGGTGTTAAAAAAAATGGTGCTAGTCTGCGCTAAACTTTTTTACGTAAAACTGCGTTAGTGCAGTTTTGCGTCTTAGAGTGCTCCAGTACTCCTCCTCCCTCTGACGCGAAGGATGCTGGACTGCCACAGACTCAGGTGAAAGATAAAATGATAATCATTTATTATTATTTTTGTTTTCTGCTGCCTTTTAGCAATGGAACGACGCTCTTCCCCAATAGCGGAGAGGCTGCCCCTATTTGAAACTCCCTTAGATGATCAAATCTTCATAGTGCTACAATAACCTTGGAAAGAATGTTAGAGATTTATACTCAGGTTACATCTCCTTTGGCTATGCCAAGATGATGACATACATTTTGGCAAAACTCAAGCAGAAATGGGGTGACTATTTGGACATTTTCACAGCTGTTTGTATGTTTTGTGTGCTACTAACTACTACATACCAGCACCAGCTGTATACGCCTCTTAAACCTGAGAGGTGCAAAGGGATGTAAAATCAGTACATATCACTGGGCTCTGTGTTTTGTTTATTAATTAGGACATTTTGATCTTTCAGAGTTTTCAATTTTGCAACAGTTTTATAAACCGTTTTATATACCAGCCAGTAAAGGCCCACTCCCTTGTCCTAAGCCCTCATTTTTGATTAGGCCCAATTACCTTGGAGTGGGATTTTATGGCTAGTATATTCTGCTATGATAGAGTATAAGGATATTCAAGGGCATTCTGTCATCAAGGACAAGAATAATCTTATATTTATAGTTTGCAGTAGCATAGTATTTTAATTATTAAAGTGAAAATCTATTACAATAAGTCCTTGACTTTTGCTTACACTTATAAAGACCTTGTATTGTTATGCATAAGCTGCTGTAGCAGACTATAACAATATACTTTGTCACAACGGTGATGGATATCCCTTGCCTTCAAATGTAAATTCTCTTATCTGCTATGGGATTTATATTTCTGCTGTCGGGAAATGCGTCACTGTTGGAACGGAGTAATCCGTCTGCTAAAATCTAAATCAGTCCCATAATCTTTTTCTAATTTTTAACCATCAAAGGTGGTTAAAGAATTAACCCTTTTCTGTGTTTAAACTGTTTTAAGTTTTTCGGAGATTATTTCAATGTTTTGGAGATTCAACTTCAAATAGAAAATAGGGCCTGTGAACTTGGAAACAAAAATATATAATGTGTGTGCAGGCATTGATGGTCACACACAAATGTATCTTTAATAGAGGCACTTTGTTCTCCCATGACAACAATCTTGGAACACTTGCTGCAGTTGATTACCGTATTCGGTTATGCAGGATTGTCACCAGTCTGTCTTTGCAGCACCTTAGATGGCACACTGTCTCCTGGTTGCTCAGAGGATCCAGCAATAGACTTTGATGCCTCCTCCACATCTTGCATTCGTGCTGCGTGAGCTAGAAGTTTGCTGTACCAAGCCATTCCATTCCAATTGTTCCAAAGGAGTACTTCGTAGAAGTTCTCCTGCAAAATTCCTTTTGCACATGTACATATTATAAATCTGGCAGACACCTCTCCTGCAGAGATGGTAGAGAACTGTCCCACTTTGAAATCCAATGTGATTCTGTTTCCTTCTTCCTGTGCATCCTTGCATCAGATGCTATATTTTTTTAGAAAGAAGTCCCTCCCAAAAAAAAAGTTCTCCTAAAAGAGGGCAGGGCACAGAACAGAGTGAGGACACACCCAAGTGCTAATGTTACACAATTATACTTGTTCCCTAGTTTTCTCATCAATGTGTTTACTGCAAATGTTACAGTGAAATTATCAATGATGTCAGAGTGATATAATATCTGGGGTAATTATCAATGCATGATGAGGGTACGAGTTGTAGTTATCTTAGGGCAAGAGTTATAGTTTAAAACTGTAACTGTAATAGCTGAATTTCAATGGTGTTGACCATGTAAAATGTGACTATGACTATAAAATCCCTGTAACCTTTGTTTTTTGTGTTTTCTGTAATACTTTTTCCTAACTATAATGCCCCTGTAACTTTTGTTTTTTTAATTGAATTTGTATGACTTTTTCAATATTTTTTTAATGCACTGAGGTTACTGAACACAGGGACTGGACTGTGGCCATGCCCTGCAGCCTACCCCCTGCAGGCATCCAACCCCTTGAGTTCATCTAACCACACGATGTTCATAGCATATAAGGGGAAAGCAAGGAGAAGGCACACAAAATACGGGGGTGTTGTGCATGCCTGCTCCTAGCCTTTTGCTCATTCTCACTGCCTTCTCCTAGCTCTCAGACCTGTTTTGTCCCTGCTCCTTGTCTTTCCCTCATTCTCACTGCCTTCAGCCCTGTTTTGTGCATGCCTGCTGCTTGCCTTTCTCTTGTTCTCACTGCTTTCTCGTTGCTTACCCACCCTGTTTTTCTGTGTGCCTGCGCCTTGACTTTTCTCACTGCATTCACCTTGCTCTCAGCCCCATTGTCGGCCGCCTGCTGCTTGCCTTTCCCTCATTCTCACTGCTTTCTCCTTGCTCTTAGACCCCTTTTGTGCATGCCTACTGCTTACCTTTCCCTCGTTTTCACGGCTTTCTCCTTGCCCTCAGACCTATTTTATGCATGTCTGCTGCTTACCTTTTCCACATTCTCACTGCTTTCACCTTGCTGTCAGCCCCCTTTTGTGCATGCCTGCTGCTTGGCTTTCCCTCCTTTTCACTGTTTGCTTCTTGCTCTCAGCCCTGTTTTGTTTTGTACTGCCTTTTGCTTGCCTCTCTCTCATTTTCACTGCTTTCTCCTTGCTGCCCCCTGTTTTGTTGCGTGCCTGCTCCATGACTTCCCCTTCTCACTACCTTCTCCTTGCTCTCAGCCCTGTTTTGTGCTGCTTGCCTTCCCCTCCTCACGCTTTCTCCTTGCTGTCAGACCCATTTGGTGTGTGCCTGCTGCTTGCCCTTCCCTCATTCTCACTGCTTTCTCTTTGCTCTCATGCCAGTTTTGTGAATGCCTGCTGCTTGCCCTTCCTTCCATCTCATTGCTTTCTCCTTGCTCTCAGCCCCATTTTGTGCACGTCTGCTGCTTGCCTTTCCCTCCTTCTCACTGCTTTCTCCTTGCTCTTAGCCCTGTTTTGTTTGTGCTTGCTGCTTGCCTTTCTTTTGATCCCTCTGCATTCTCCTTGCTCTCAGCCCCGTTTGCCTGTTCCTTGACTTTCCCTCCTTCTACCTGCTTTCTTCTTGCTCTCAGCCCCATTTTGTGCCTGCCTGCTGCTTGTCATGTGTGAGAGAACAGGGCTGATTGCAGAGGCCCCCTAACGTTTTGCCCCCATTTTCCACTTTTTTGCTGGTGTTTTCCTGACTCTGATGGTGCCCTGGGTACTGCTAACCAGTCCCAGGGCCTGTGCTCTGTGTAAAATCACTTTGCAAATTAGGCTAATTATAATTGGCTAAGTCAACCTACCTATAAGTCCTTAGTATATGGTAGGGCATGGAGGTTTAGGGACCGCAGCATAGGTAGTGGGTGCACTGCTGAGGTGCCCAGTGTCATTTTAAAGGCAGGCCTGCCTTGCTGTCTGCTTTTAAATTAAAGTTATATGCAAATTCGTCCTTGGAATTAAAAGTAGTTCAAAAGTCTTTAACGACCTTATTTTTACATATAAGTCATCCCTTATTTGTGCCCTATGTGCCCCTAGGGCTGGGTGCCATGTAACTATAAGCAGGGACCTTATAAAAATAGTTTTATAAGCCCTGGTGAGGTAAAACAGCTAAATTCATTTTTCCCTCATTGTAGTGAATGGCCTCCATATGCAAGAATGGGGAGACTTTATTTTTATTTTAAAAGTCCCCTTAAGTGACAGATACGAAGAGTTTGGTATCAAATTAATTGTTATAATAAATCCCACAACTTCCAGTTGTGGGATTTAATATAACTTGTTCAGGTAAAGAGTTTTAAACTTTACCTGAAAAGTTGCCAACTTCAGCCCTGCATTGTTTTTGCTGCTGTGCTCTAATTGGCCAGCCTCTGGCAATGATAAAACTGGCAGACCTGCACCCACACCTCATTTACCTACCAGATTCCTATCAGATTCCAAAAAGGAAGAACTACAGGAGAAGAAGGACTGCCCTGCTGGACCCCTGGCCTGCACCTGGACCCTGCACTCTGAAGGACTGCACCAGCTGCACACTTGGGCTTCACCACAAGAAGGACTTTGCCTGGCTTCAACTGGTTCAAGGAGGGACTTCCTGTTTGCTACAGGTGAAAAACTGCTAACCAGAGTTCCCTGCACCAACTCCTAAAGAAATCAACCAGCTGCCCACTATCCAGTGGCCAAAAAGGAGTTTGCACCAGGTGCATTCTGCGAGTTGTAGTCCACACCCCCAAGGATCATCTCAGAGCTTATGGAACCTTGGGGTGAGCTGTGGACCCCAAAAGAATCTTAAAAGAACTTCTAGAAGAAGATCCAGAAGTTTGGAGAAGTTTGAAGAACTTTTGAAAAAAGCTCCATAGCAGGTTCGTCCCGGTGAAGTAAATCTCCAAAAAAGAGACTCAGTCCGAATGTAGAAAGTTGACGGGGACCTCCCAGCCAGCGTATCCGAGGAGGGCTCCAAGGACGTCGGATCAAGATCCTGGTTTGCCCCAGTCAAAGGATTTTCAGCTCGAAAAAATGACTAAGTCCGAAGGTAAAAATCTCCACCGAGGGCTCCCGCAACGCATATCCGGAGACGAGTTCCAGTAGGTCGGATTGGACTGGCAGTTTCGTCCCGCTGAAGAAAATCTTCAGAAAAGAGACTAAGTCCAAAGGTAAACTTTTGACCGAGGCCTCCCGCTGGCTGTAGCCGAGCAGAGCTCCATCGCGGTCGGCCTTAAACTTTGACTTTGCCCCGGTCGAGGTGTGACCAGATGACCAGATTGGTGCTTTTTGTTTCTAGGCGCTAGAAAACAATAATTCTTTATAAATTCATATCTCCGGTTCCCCTTATCCGATGTTATTTATTTTTGTGTCATTTTAAAGATAAAAATATAGGGCCTGATTACAACTTTGGAGGAGGTGTTCATCCGTCCCAAAAGTGACGGATATACCACCAGCCGTATTACGAGTTCCATAGGATATAATGGACTCGTAATACGGCTGGTGGTATATCCGTCACTTTACCGTCACTTTTGGGACGGATTAACACCTCCTGCAAAGTTGTAATCAGGCCCATAGTCTATTTTTATAAATTGGTTTTGGATTTTTAAACTGTTTCCTGTGTTTTATTTAATTACTGTTTTGTGATATTTGAATGCTTTACACTCTGTCTCCCAAGTTAAGCCTTGTCGCTCATTGCCAAGCTACCAAGGGATGAGCTGGGTTTAATTTACTGAGACCTAACTGGACCTAAGTGGAGGTTAGTGGCCTATTGCTAAGTGTAGGTACCTACCTGCCCTTACCAATAACCCATTTTCCAACATCCTGACTGAAGTGTTAGCATCCAATCAGATCTCAGCACGAGATCTATGGGATCCGTGGCTCTAGATAGCCCTATTTATTTTCCCTTTAGTATCTGGAAAACTACCTTTCTGTCAAATTTAGTGTATTTCCATCCAGTTGTTTACGCTGTAGCAATGCTCAAAATCCCTCAGGGAATTAAAATGGGAAACACTCATTTTATGACTCCCCCTTTTTCTCAGCCTCCACTTGACGGATCACCCCAAAACTTTTCCAAGTAGAACAAAACCCTTAGGCACACTTTTTTGGGGAAATTTTCAAAAATAATAACAAAATGGCGCCAAATATATAGACAAGTCAGTCATTCAGTCAAACAACTTTATTTCGGCTCAACAAAGGCAAATCCATAAAAGTACAAAATAAAAAACACATTTAAATAAGATAAAAGCATAGCAAAAACATAGAAATTCTCAGCAAAATCAATATAAAATACATAAAATCACAATAAATCATCCCATAATAAAGCGTTGTTAAGATCTAATGTACAGCCAACAGATTTTGAAGCCATAGATTGCTCTACCACATTTCCATGTTTCATCAGGGTGATTTTCACAAGTCGGTGGGCTTACATTGCACTATTAGGAACCCAGATAAACAAAAACCTCTGCCCACAGCCTAGGAAGCTATAGAAGGGTTCGCTATGTCATCCAGGCATCTACTGTAGAGGTAAAACCTGAATTAGAGATTCCAACTGAGCAAGTACTGTTGCTGATGTGCTTAAAATGCAAAGTTGAAGGAAGAATAAAATATGTTCCAATCAGGCTATAGATCATCAGTGTTTGTCTTCCCAAGATCTGCGAGCCCAAACAACCTTCAGTCTAATATGCCAAAAATAGTACAGGCATTTAGAAACTGAATATACAATGTTTCACCTGTTGTCTGACTTTCAGATTCTCAAGGCTACATGCTGATTTTCAAAGTGAAAAAGCCTGCAAAGGGAAGCAACCTAGCACGCACGCTGTGTTGTATAAGCACTGCAAAACACAAAGTATGTTCCTAATTGTCGACACTCGGACATCCCATGGGGCATAGACTGTTGGACATACTAATGCTTTTGTTTCATGTTGCAGAAAAAGCAGCCAGCAGAAGGATCCCTAACTTAAAATTAATGAACAGGGATCTCACCAGGATGGTGCTCATATAATCTATAAATTCTTCAAACTGAAAGTCACTTTTGGAAAGTATGTAAAAATTGGTAAGGCTGCCCAAAGGTACAGCCGAGATTCTGCTATGGAAAACGGTATTGCAGTAATTAGATTTGACAATTTCCCAAGCATTTTTCGTTATGGGGAAGGGATTCAGCCAATAATCTAACAGGCCAAGCATGAGCAACCAAGGGGCATATTTATGAGCCCCTAGTGCCACTGGAGCGTCACCTTACTTGACACTCCAGTGGCGCTAACCTCTGTTCCATATTTACAAGGAGGTGTAACGCCTCTTTTTGTGGCGTTACACCTCCTTGTAAATATGGCCCCTCTGACGCAGTTATCTGCGTTGAAGGGGCATTCAATGGGTGTTGCTGTGGACGTGCCACAGCAACACCCATTGCATTTTGACGCTGCCTCAGATTTACAATATTTTGTAAACCTGAGGCAACGCAAAAATCTAACGCCACCCCCAGAGTGGTGTTAGCAAGGCGCAGCGAGGAGGAATACTTTTATTCCTCCTCGATTTTTGCTTTTCCTATGCGTGCTGCATTCTGCAGCACGCATAGAAAGAGCAAAATGCCAGAGATGATTGTTTATGTGTAGGAAGGTGTCCCTTCCTGCACATAAGCAATCATTTGAAAGTGACGTTTTAGCACTTCTGTGTGTGCTGCATTCTGCAGCACACACAAGTGCCAAAGCGTCATTGGTGATTGTTTATGTGTGGGAAGGGCACCTTCCCACAAATAAGCAATCACACCCCTCAATACAGACATCCTTACACAATGGTGCAAGGATGCCTGCGTTGGCACTGGCAGATAAATTTAGCGCCAGCACAGGGAACAACACATAGGTGCACTGTGCTCACTTGACTATGATGCATTGTGAAAGCGCAGCCAATTTTGGCGCAGCATTACACTCCGTCATTTTCCCACAAATATCGGCCCAAGTTTTACATAGGAATCCCAGGGGATCATGGAAGCTAAGCGATTGTCAACTAACTCCTTGAGATAGTCTCTAAACTGCACCAATTTCTCTGTGGTCCATAGTCTAGTCCAATACAAAATAGGTTTCAGATGGGCTATATCAGAGATATATCTGAAGTTGAAATCTGCCTCAGGGGTAATATAAGGCCACTTTTCGGTAAACTCACCAGAGATTTTATGAAGGAGTTTTTGCCAAGATCTAGAGAATCATGATTGCTGTATCCCCACTAGTCAGCTCCATTTAATGCCACCCCACAGCCCTGAGCCTTTCAGATCTCTACAACTGGAAGATCGGTGTGAAGTTGCCCTAATGGCAAGTCTAAGTATGGACCCAGCTCAAGGCTTAATGATCAAGGAGCTTTTTTCGATCTGTTCCGACCATTTGTGGGAGTCACTAAGCAGCAGATTTATAGGTGCAGCGCCACTTTTCTAGAATCCCTTAGCGCCCTCCTAATGCCACCATGGTAGCACTATATTTAAAATATGGTACACCATGGCATTAGTTAGGGTGACTAGCATCATCATTTTTTACGCTAGTCTGGTGCATTGCAGGATTAGCGTAAAAAATTATAATGCTAATCCTACAAAGCATCCAGAGGCCCATTGTAATCAATGGGAGCCTCTTTTTTAACACCTACACTTAACAAATGTTAAAAATGTCAATACAAACATCGTAAAGGAATTTTGTTGACTTCTTTGTGCCACTTTTACTGCCCCCTAGTGCCGGAATGCCCCCCTTGCATACATTATGCCTGGTGCTGGCATACTGTAGCGCAAAGGGTTATAAAGTGGCACAATGCAAGCTTTGCGCCACTTTGTAAATACGGCGCAGCGTTTTTCCCCTTCCAACATCACATTAGCATAAACAAAATTAGGCTAATGTGGTGTTGGAACGGTGCAAGGCCAGCATAAATCTGGCCCTAAAACTCAATCCCAGATAGTCGAATTCAGCCACCCTTTCTAATCGAATGCCCTCCTGTACCAGATTACCTCTAATTCTCTTCTGATAATTGAATACCATAAGCTTAGTTTTATTGCTATTCACTTTCAAATGATGTTCCTTGCAGAATAGAGCAAACTTCTCCAGAAGAGTATTCAATCATTACAGGGTTTTGGAGAGGGCAAGAGTAACATCAGCGAAATGCAGAACTGGCACTTTAGACCCTGACATTTTTGGGGAGTCATTCTGGCAGTCCCTAAGACAAGAAATACACCTAGCAATAAGTAACGGGAATAAGGTGGGTGCCAGTATGCTACCTGGTGAACACCTCACCGAATAGGGATATCAGAGCTTTTTTCTCCTCAAGATCCCTATCTGACCCTGCCAAAGTTCCCTGAGTAAAGCTTTTGGATCAGGGATATTAAGCATATGGGACCCCAATTTTCCCTAGCACATACCACAACTTGCCCCTAGGAACAAAGTTGAATGCTGCACACAGATAGAGAAAAGCAACAAATAACAATCCCTTTTGGATGTTGACAATGTTTTCCACTTTATGGTCAGGAAGCAAAGCACCTGGTCCACTGTGCTTATGTTAGATTTGAACCCAGCCTGGAGGTGCGAAAGCACATTATTTTACCTAACCTATTCCCAAAGCTTAGTCAATATGTGCTTACTGTAAAAAAATGTAACATTGCCTATAAGTTTTTTCGGACACCAGTTCCTTGGATCCTGCCTCTTACCCTTTTTGAAAATGGATATGATTTCTGCCCCTCTCCATGGGGCAAGTGTGGGTGCACCTGCCGCAATCACATTGGAAAGACAGTTAATGTAAAGGCCCCATATCAATGGCTCAGATCAAAACATATCAACAGGAATTCTGTCAGGACTAGGGGCCTTCCCCACCTTTTGTACACTATGCGCATCAAGAGTTTCTTTCAGTATGAAGACCACTGGGTCACTTCCATTGTCCTGGGTAAGGACTATACGCTCCTGGTAATTATCAATACATTCCAGCTCAGCATAAAGAGCGGTAAAGTGTTTACCCATTCGCTGCGGAGCATGGACTCTGCGTCCTCTATGCATCATCATGTGCCAAAGTAGTCTGTTATTCCTCTCTATTGCTGCTTCCAGCATATCTTCCCATGTTCTGACTTCCCAGTTGGCCTTCCTGGTTTTAATAACCCTCCTATACATCAAATAATATCAGCCTTGCTATTACTTTTGAGAGCTTTCATCAGGCTAGTTTTGCCACTCTACAACAGTGAGCAAACGAGTCATGCATTTTGGAAAGTTTTTTACGGGATTTGGGGCCACATGTACGAAGGATTTTGCACGTCGCAAACAGCTAATCGGGCTGTATGCAATGTGCAAAATGCACTTACCCATGTGCCAACCCATTTTTGTGATTCGGTAAACTATTTACCGAATCTCAAAAAGGGATTGCGACTCGCAATTAGGAAGGGGTGTTCCCTTCCAAATTGCGACTCTCAGTCCCACGTATTATTGTTTTGTGACCGAGAATAGCACCAGTGTCACACTGATGCTAATCCATTCGCAAACGGGAAGGGGTTCCCATGGGCCCCTATCCCCTTTGTGAATGTCAGTGGAAAAAAAAATTCCGAGCAGGCAGTGGTCGTTTCATTTTTTGTTTTTGAAATGCATCTCATTTTCCTTTAAGGAAACGGGCTGCGTTAAAACAAAAAAAAAAATGCTTTATTTAAAAGCAGTCACAGACATGGTGGTTTGCTGTCTCCAGCAGGCCACCATCCCTGTGAGGGCCGTCAATCCCAAGGGGGTTGCAAATTGCGACCTACCTCATGAATAATCATGAGGTGGGCGTTTGCGACTCCCTTGTGAATCGCTAATAGTGTCATTGACACCGTACAACATTCGGTTTTGTAAGTCGCAAAAACCAAACATTGGTACATGTGGCCCTTGGTCTCTTTTCAAAGAGGTTTTTCAGACTAGAGAACAAATCACTTGTACTGCTAGTATCTCGGAGGGAGTACAATCATGCTTGATACATTTTTGCAAGACTTCACTTGTTCTTAGATTTCTTTCTGGATATGCTGCATATCACAAATGTTCACCCACCTCACATTGAGCCTAGTATTAGTTACGGCGGTTTCAGTAGAAGGGATCATAGGCTGGGAAAGATCTCTCACTCAGGATCCCACTACGGTAAGTACAAGAGGGAAATGATCACCATCCAGACGGTGGGTGACCTCCATATTAAACCTCTTGTTCCAGGCCTTAACAGCCAATAATGCATAATCAATATTACTTTTATAGTCCACCCTTCTGAAAATTGGTCTAGCCCCAAATGAGATGTAGAGTGTCCATGTCAAGCTCCAGCTGGTTTCCCCCACAGAGAAGCAACATCGACTCAGGTTGCTGTTTCCCAATGCCATCTAGATGCCCGAGTCCTAGTCACAGAGTTCATGTGACCAACAGTGAGGCATACCATGGGAAAGGGGATTGTAGATGGGCACCTCTGGGAATCGGCCCAGTTCTTGTGATCTTAGATGTTCTCTGTAACACATGTCCCAGTGAACATCTGGTAACACTGGTAGTGTACTAAAGTATCTTGTTAATCTAGCTATTAATTATTTTACCTAAATGGATTCCCCTTCCCGTTTGAGATGCTTCCTCACTCCTTTATTCTTGTCAACAGCTGTTATGTTATTCTGTAAAAAGAAACACTGTCACCTATTGTGATTATCTATGAATACTTCACACCCTTCCTCATGTTAAACCACCTACCCAAGAATCTGGTATTGACTTCTCAGTAACTTTACTGGGAAGTCTGGGACTGCTGGCAATGTTATAACTCAGATTACAAGTACACACACCTAGTATAAACCACAGCCAGCAATAATTTATAGAATTGTTATAAAGATACATTATTGTCCAACATATGTGTCAACTCAAATAAAACCAAGTATATGGTATTTGGGGACACAAGACATAAAATTAAGAGACGCATTTATTTGGAGGGTGTTACATTGGAAAGAGTCAGTGACTTTGGCTATTTAGGGATCAAATTGGAGGATTCCCACAAATGGCATGCCCACTTATTAAAATCATCTATGAGTTTAAAGCAAACGTCGAGTGGCATCGTGAGACATGCAACGAGGTCTTCCAAATTTGCTATCACCCCCGCTATGGAAATATATCAAATCCGAGCAAGGGGGGGGGAGCCATGTATGGGGCAGAGCTATGGGGCCATTGCAACTTGGAGGTTTTAGATAGAGCTGAAAACTCCTTTCTAAAGACGTTGTTAAAAGTACAAACTAGCAACCCTACTCTGCCAATTCGGATGGATTTAAACCTCCATTCTATTTCACGTACTGCTGCCTGAAAACCGCTATTATATTGGATGCGGATTTGGTCATCAGATATTTTCAGCCCGTATCGTGATTGGTTGAATAATTTGATGAGCACTAGCACTACCAATAAAATCAGGTGGTGCACTTATCTGGAAAAAACTTTCATTAATCTTAGGCTGGGAAATAATTGGTCAGAGCCCTCTCTTATTCCAAAAAATGCTGTCCAGATTGTGAAGGATGCCTTTGGCTGAATGTCCAAATAACTAATTTAGCAGAAGTCTCCAACTCTACTATGACTGATAGCTTTCTACAAATTAAATGTCATTATGACTTTGAGCATTATATGGATGCAATATTATCCCCATTTGCACACGCACTTTACATCAGATTCAGACTAGGGTCCCTTCCCTTATGCACTTTAATGTATAAATGTACTAAGTTCGATAACCATTCCAAGTCATGTCCAATGGGATGTGGGACCGATGAATCTGTTGTCCACGTCCTTTTTCAGTGTCCCGCGTATTTTAATCAGAGGGCACGTTGGATTCTCCCGCTATGCAAATCCATGGGCCTTAGGAACTGTTTGCCAGCCCTCAGGATATTTAAATCGGACCCAAACATGATGATGGCATGTTCCTTAGCAAAGTTTTTTGAAGCCATTTGGCATTTTAGACAAAAAATCTTTAACTACTGATTTTAATCTTGCCTACTACCTGTAGTGCGAATTGCAATCTAATAGCTCAAACATTTATACTTAATGTATGACAGTAGTATATAATTAGGTGACGCATTGTTGTCCAGCAGATATTATGTATTTGGGCATTACTCATATATTTAGCTAATTTAATACGCTTTTCACAGGCTCCAACTTATATTGTGTTTTTAATGTTGTACTTAAAACATACCCCTTTTTTGCATTTTATTCTCTCTTAATGTTTGTATTGTTGCTTTTATGGTATTTTTTTTACTGAAATAAAGCGGAATTGAATAACATTACAGTATTTCATTATACTGTTTTTATTGTAAGAGCATTCGCCCACAGTATTAATTCATACTGAAACATTGCTGTGTAATAAGGCACCTGCAGTATTAGTGCATACTGGCATCATCGTTATTTCACATACAATATAAAACTGAGACATTTAGCACATATATAGTGTCACCGTCGCACATTAAAACCTCGGTGAATAATGTAGGCTTTCTTTTAACAATAGGTGTATTAAGAGTACAGAGAGTCTAGTGCTCCAAGGGAAAACTCCAGCGGACAAGCTCTGAAGGATCGTTCCAAGCACAACAATAATCCTAAACTAGTGTGGCGGTCAAAGATAGCCTCTTTATCTGTGAGCACGGTTTATGGCACCGCCTTTATCACAGGTCGAGGCTTCTGGTGTATTTCCTCCCGGAGAGGCGTCCGTTGCTCCAGAGAAAGCAGAATCCCTCACCGAAGTCATGATTACTGCTGCACCAGACCAAATAATTCATTTTTCCAGAAAGCAGAGATTCGGAGATGAGCGCAGTTTAAATGTGTTAGGTAAGTGTAGGATAGAGTAGTTAGTGTCTGTTGTGGGTAATGTATAGTTAGGATAGGTTATATTAGGAGAGGAGTTAATATATATATTTTTTTCTTTCATAATCATAATAAATAATATTGGGTACTCCCTTACTTCATGTATCATATGCTTGGGTCTCAGGGTCTTCCCATGGTGTACAGTGAAAATTGTGTGTTGTCCTGGGCACTCCATCCTGCATCCAAATCGTTCTCTTGACATGTTCAACACCTTCTTATGGCTGAACTGTCACATTGGCCTCTACGACACATCTGCTTACCTGTGCACCAGCCATCCATTCTACCCACCACTCAAGCTGACTATGTTAACCATGTATAGGACAGGTAGGTGTGAGAATACAGCTGACATTGTATGAGTTTTGTTTTGGAATGTTGGGCACTGTGTGACATTTTACAACAGCCTACATTTCATTCCTATCCTGCTAAACTGACCAGTGGCAATAATAGATGAGTTTGAGTCCCTCTGCTTCACACCAATGTGTTCTATTGGTACTCCCAGCTGATGATATTGCCCAATTACTGTTTCTAACCCATTCCTGCAGTATGTAGTGGGTGTAGTATACATGTGTTCAACATGTATCACATATTCAGTGAACTGCTTGTAGGGGATGATGCCAACATCGACATACAGCATGTCGGTACCATGTGCATATATATGTACCCACATATTCATGCACTTTTGCACTGACACTCTGCGACCTAAGACATGTTACACACATCACAAGTCCTAGGCATAGTAGATGTGTCACAACACACATAAAAATGCTGGTTGTGTAGGTGGTGTTTATTAACAAGTGAAATAGTGCTAAATATATACAATTTCCAGGTCTGTGATCCCATTTGGGGAATCCATCCAATTTTGACACAACACAAGTCCAGGGTTGAGGGACATGTCCTGGGACATGTTTAGGTAAAGTGTCTTTCAGTGCAGGGGAACATAAATTGCCAATTGAAAAGTTAGGGACAATAGTAGTCCACAGCAGAAAGGTCAACTGTGGTCCTTCTCTTGCAGTCATGCCAGCGTTTCTTGCACTCAGTCACAGTTCTCCTGACCTCTGCCACACTGTTGATCTTATCCACAATCTTCTGCTAGATTGCCTCTCTCCTTCCAATTGGCAATTTAGAGGTGAAGAAGAGTTGATTTTGATGCTCCGTCACCTCTCTCACCGGTATTTCATGCTCTTCTGCTCTGAAACACTACTTCCTCTTTTTCTTCTCCCTCCCCTGGGTCTTGTCTGTGTCCTCCTGGCTAGTTCCTGGTTGAATGGGGACTCCTTGGGGTCTCTCCTGGCTTCCTAGATCGATTTTGGCGCTCCTTTGCACTGCTTTCTCAGTTAGCATCTGTTTTTTATGCTATTGCGGGCAAAAATTGTGCTTTTTCGTTTTGCAACATGTTTACATGTCATAAATCGGATTAGAATAATTTTTCCTCCATTAGTAGTACATAGCAGAAAGGTCAACAGTGTGTTGAGCAAGAGCGTATATGTGTAACAGTCCTAACACTGGCATGATTCTAAGCACAGCACTAAGGAAAATAATGCCCATGAGTCATGGGCTGGTGCTACCGGGAACTCCTACGGCTGAAGATGATCTGTTCCACATCTTCATCCTCTGATGTATATGGTGCCTCCTCTACCCTTTATGGTGGTAGAGTGGGCCACACACACTTCAGTGGTTGCAGATATGGACATCCCATTCCCAGCAGCTGCCATCTGTGGCACTACATATGGCATCACTACAACAAGGAGGAGCTGAAGATTTTTAAGCATAGCTGCAACATCCCTGCGGTAGGCAGCCATGCCTGCCCTGAGGGAGATCATTTCTGAGTTCATGGAGTCCATTTTGTCCTCAATTATGCTGCTGCCAGTTTGGGAGGGCAGTTGTTGTGGCCTTTCCCTCATTGCAGCAGCTATGTCCCTTAGATACTCCTGGACTCCACGTATTGGGTTGGTATGTGTGTGTGTGTCGGTTTGGCTGCAGTCTGTTCTGTTGCCCTGACCATGCACGTCCTCATCCCCTCAAGGCTGGCTGCCATAGTTTGCATCCCCACCTGCACCTCCTTGGCCAGCTACTGCTGGACTCCTACCACTGTTCTCTCAAAACTGGTGCCTGGGAGTCCTCTGCTGTGACGGTGCTGGCAGGTCGTACTATTGGGGTGCTAAATGGGGCCTGTGGGATGTCTGCTACTTCAATACTCCTCATTGCAACTGGTGGGTGTATGCAGGTTTACAAGGACTTCTTGGAGGGTCTCTTGGCAGATAGTTGCCAGCTGGTCATCCAGGTCATCAGGGTACTACAGGACAGGCAGATCCGCAGGAGAGCCATCATCCTCTGCAATGCGATTGTGTAAAATCAGTCTATCTGTGTTGTGGCAGTTGACAAGTCACGTCACTGACTTGATATTTGATGCTCATTGTAATATTGGGCCTATGTTGATGTAAATGTGGTGCAGCACAGTGCAGTGCACAAATAATCAGCGCCGTGCTTCGTCACTTTGGTAACACAAGGATGCACCGTATGTAAGTGAATACGGGGCACCCCTGTGTTGTCCCCGCGCTGGTGCAAGATTCAGCTGCCAGCATAATCTCAGGCATCCTTGCACGATGTATGCATTGAGGAGTGAGACTATTTTTGTGCGTGAAGGTGTCCCTTCCTGCACATTAACAATCACTAATGGCACTTCTGTGTGAGCTGTAGAATGCAGCACGCACTGAAGAGCCAAATCGTCATTTACATATGATTGTTTATGTGCATGAAGGAACACCTTCACGCTCAGAAACAATCATTTTTGGTATTTTGCTCTGGTGTAGAATGCAGCACACATTAGAAAAGCAGAAAAGGAGGAGGTATAAATGTATTCCTTCTCGTTGCACCCTGTTAATGCCACCCCTGGAGCTGGCACACCCACAGCAACACCCATTGCACCACCTTCCACGCACAGTCATGATCAGGAGGGTACGTATTTACAAAGTGACATAATGACACAAAAAGTGGCATAATGCTACCTTGTCAATACAGCGCAGTGCTCAGCGCCACAGGAGTGTCACTGAAAGTGACACTCCTGTAGCACTAGGGGCCTATGATGCACCCCTTAGTTCCAAAGGATTGTTCCTGTACATCATAGCTGCAGTCTACAGCACCATGCCCCACCTGCATGTCACATGAATGGAAGCCCAGTTGCCACTATTGGCTGCGTCATATCTTCTAAGTGTAATGTCTATCCTTATTGTGGCTTGACCCCCTCTTATCTTGTTCTACCCTTCCTTTGCATCTATTTGCATTTAGAGGCCTTACAATGTGTGTTGCTGTGTTCATGCCACAGTACCACACATGGCTATTTTCACCTGTCACAATCGTACATGTTTCACGTACTCCCATGCTGTGCTGAGACCTTGCACCACCCCAGGGATGGCATGCAGAGACACTGTTCTCTTGTTGATATTGATGGCTCCTCATGTTGTCGTTTGTGTTTGTCTGCTATATTACATAGCACCCATTGACCTAGCAGAGGACTGTTTCAACTCCTGTCTGTGTAGGTTGTTTGCCTTACTAAACACCTATGTCCTGCCCTTCAATACAGCCCTCCTTGCACTATGATACACGAGTGCAGCATATCAGCTCATCTAACAAAAGCACAGGGTTGAACCCAGGGATGGGCAGTATGGGTATGAAATTTCTGCTGTGTACATCATTCTGTATGTGATGGTGCCTGATGGTAAATGTGTCTATGGACATGGCCAATTCACAGGAGTTGTACTTAGGACAGGGCCTGAGGCAAGTTTATATTTCATGTGCATCAGTCCAAGGGGCTCCTGACTGCCACTGTGTAATTGACAATCCCCAACAGCACAGGTGGTAGTGGCAACTGTTGTCAATGTGGAATTCCCCATGGGCCAATGGCATGGACATGGCAGGTTACCAGCAGCTTACAGACTGGCTATGGCATCTGTCCTGTGACACCAGACCAGTGATACGTTCAACACTACCGTCCAGGTATGTTTCTACATTTCCTCAAGCCTTTGTATGGCGGTGTTAACCACATGAAATGTTTGTTGGTGATGTGGTGTGGAGTGCACTTGGCATGGGCAGTGCAGGGTGTCCCATACCTTGTCCCTTTGCCCTTTCCACTGCCTGATTTGCAGGGCTGAGTGCACTGTGTCCTGTCACACCCAATGCAGGCCAAACCTGGCATTGACTCTATTGATACATCAATAATGTTTAGTACGTGCCCCACAGAGCTACCATGTGCAGACATATTTCCAGCCGCCATCCCAACGGTGGACTCATACTGCCAAGTGCAAAGGGTACACTGCACTGGCAGTCTTACCAACACCGGGCTTGTCCATGCACCATCCCCCACCGTAGATGTGGAATTATCCGCCATTATGTGACAGCCATACCCCATGTATCGTATGTGTGTGTTTATTTCCCCATTCCCATGTGTCTGACATGGTTGCGTCCAAATAGTTGTTGGCTCAGCCTATGACTGTTGTGTTCTACTGTTTGCTATCTGTGGTACATATTTTCTGTAGTGGCACATTTCAGTTCAGCATCAATATGTGTGGTAGGACACAACTCCCGTTTAGTTGGTCTGGGTAGTGGCATGTTACCAATGATACCAGTCCAGCCTGCTATTCCCCTAGCATCTGTTGAGTTAATTGTTCCATGCACCCAGTGGACAGCCTGACTACGTGATGTAGGGATGACTGCCTCATGTGCATGTGTTGTCTATGTGTGGTATGGTGGTGCTACCGGTACATGCCTGGGTACTGTTGGGACAGTTGCAAGGACTTGTGTGCTGTGAGTTGCAGCACACATGCGTTTGGACAATGAGGCAAGGCAGTTGCAAAGAGTTACTGCAAGGGACACCACTGTGGATTAGCCCCAGGAATTGTGTTGACTGACTACCTGGTCTCTGAGGTCGTGGTCGTGGTTGTGTTTGTGGTGTTGATGTGACTACATGCAAAGTGCATTGTGATGTCACAACCAGTGGCACAGTGATTATATATGCCATCCTTCCCATGTGCTGCATTTGTAAATGTAGGTATTTAGGTGTGGTGTTCTAAATATATCCAGGTTGTGTATGTGTCAATGCTGCATGGCACTACCAAGGCATAGGTACATGTGTAGCTCACGTTGCAACTTGCTTAATGTGCATTGTATCCCTCTGCAATCCTTTGGCATGCATTGTGTGAGTCCTATGTGCCTCCCCCTTCTTTCACTTGACATTCAAGCATATATTTCCCTCATGCAACTTACCCTGCATTTGTGGTGTTTCCTGGTATTCTGTGCTTTTCAGTCCTTGTATCCCTGTGACAATTTCCTTTGGAATGACCGCTGCAACCATCTCCTCCATCTCTTCCAAGTCCTCTTGCGGTGCTGGACTCCCACCTCCAGTTTGCAGTGCTGCCTTCCTGTTCTGTGTCATTTTTCCCTGGTCCTTCTCTTGCAGTCATGCCAGAGTTTCTTGCACTCAGTCCCAGTTCTCCTGACCTCTGCCACACTGTTGATCTTATCCACAATCTTTTGCTAGATTGCCTCTCTCCTTCCAATTGGCAATTTAGAGGTGATGAAGAGTTGATTTTGATGCTCTGTCACCTCTCTCACCAGTATTTCACGCTCTTCTGCACTGAAATACTACTTCCTCTTTTTCTTCTTCCCTCCCCTGGGTCTTGTCTGTGTCCTCCTGGCTAGTTCCCGGTTGAATGGGGTCTCCTTGGGGTCTCTCCTGGCTTCCTAGATCGATTTTGGGGCTCCTTTGCACTGTTTTCTCAGTTAGCGTCTGTTTTTGATGCTATTGTGGGCAAAAAATTTGCTTTTTTGTTTTGCAACATGTTTCCATGTCGTAAATCAGATTAGAATAATTTTTCCTCCATCAACGTCATTTTGCCTTACGATGGAAAAAATGACTCAAAACATATTTTAGTGCCACTCAGCGTCAAAGTATAAATTTGACGCCCGAATGGCGTTAAAAAATTGCACAAGTCAGCACTAACCTTTTTGATGCTAAACTCCGTTAGCGCAGTTTAGAATAAAAAAATATAAATCTGCCCCTACGTGCGCATGTGTGTTTGGCCAGCTGTCTCAGGCTGGCCAAACACACATGCGCACTTAGGTTTCTCTAACCTGGCTGGACACACAGCCGGGCTGGAGAAACTGCACAGACCCCAGGCTTGTGTCTGAGTGTCAGTGACTGCTGTTCAGACCAATGCTGACGCAGCTTAAATGCTATGTTTGGCATCTAATCAGTGCTAGGATCGCTGGGGACGCTGTGCTGGTGTCCTAGGGAATGCTGGGACACCACATGGAGGGAAAAGGAGCGCGAGGCGGCAGGAAATGCAGACGGTGATAAGGTAAGTTTTTATTTTTTATTCCCCCCCATGTCTCTGTCCCCTTCCCCCACCTATCCCCTTGAGATTTGCGGCAGCCACTTCTGGCTATGTAGGCCAACTAGTTACATTTAATGTTGAGGTCCTGGGTTTAAGGTATATCACTCTACAATGGATTTATAAGTATGTTAAATATGGCAATCAGGTGTAAGCCAGTTTTACCATGTTGAAGGGACTGCGCACAAGCAGTACTTTTAAAATTAAATATGTCAATCAGGTATAAACCAAATTTACCCTGCTTAGAGGAGTGAAAACAAACACTTTTGCACTGGTTAGCAGTGGTAGAGTCCTAAGGTCAACAAAAATGAATTTAAGTGAAAATGAAGAGAAAAAGGCCAAGAGGGGGGAAGACCACTCCAAGGTTGACAGTTCTAACAGATTTACTATTCCAACTCCAATCTAATTAATTTAGGGGAAGGGATTGGAGAGTAAAAGGGTTATATTTACCATTCACACTCAAAGAAAAACCCTTTTGGTGAAGGTGCTGGACAGAACAGCGATTACATTTACTTTTCCCACTCCAATCTATTTAATTTAGAGGAATGTTTGGACACTAGTGAGATTAGCTTGACTATCTCCACTCCAAGGTAAACCATTTTAGGGAAGTTGTTGGACTCTACAAATATGAGATTTACTGTTTCCCACTACATTGAACAAATATTTTAACATAAAATAAATTATATATATTTTTCATATTTACACATAATTAATTTAAAAGCTAAAATGAGCAAAATGTAAAGATCTAACATAAAAACCAAATACATATAAATAAATATTATTTACATTTTTACCATGAACACCCTTGACTAGAACTCTAGTCAAGGGTGCTTACTCCAAATAAGTTTCAGCCTTGCATGATAAATCAAAAAAGCTTGTGCCCCTTGATCCTGAAAGGGCTGAATTAGCTGTTGCAAATGCTACTTCCGCTCCACAGTTGCATGACAGACAAAACAAGAATACCCATCCAAGTTCTCTTGGAGTCTGGGTGTACCATCTCAAAAATTGCCTGACTTAACAGGAAGTTACCAAAGAAAGCCATTTTTGCTCTAGGTTTTACCTGTTCCTGATTAGGTCGCTTGGGCCTCATGGGGAATCGGTGAGCCCTCTATACCTCATGTGAGCAGTCCCACCCCTGAAGCTCTGGAAAAGCCTTCTGAAACAAGTCTATCAAAAAGCCTCTTGGATCTTCGCCTACTCTGGGACCCCCAAAACTCTCAGGTTATTTCTCCTCTATCTGTTTCCCTGGACTTCCAACTTCCACTAGATGTCTATGAGCCAAGACTCATGCTCTTTGAGTCTCAGCCCATAGCTCTAGATTAGATAATTTATCTGCAAAAGGGAAGCACACTTTAAACATTTTGCGCACCGTGCTTTCCAGTTTACGGGTAGCCAATCTGGCTTTCCGGCTCTCCATGCACAATTTCTCCCTATGGGCTAGAAGCGTTTCATAGATCAGCTCCAGGATGGGTGTACATGTGCTCTGAGTGTCCGAAGTGCCCCCGGAGTTACCAGTAGTTTCACCTACAAGGGGTGGTGTACCATGCGTGTAATCCCATTTTAAATAAAAAAACTGAAGCGAAGAAACTTGCAGGTTTGAACAACATATATCATTAACAAAGGTGCAGAAGTCACAGGGCACTCTGCTGGGGGTGGTTAGTGGGATGTTAACCATCTCAACAGACCAAGTTAGTCTGGATGCTTCACATGGGTAGAGAGGGCAAGGAAGGGAGGTGTTTTTGCAGGGCAGTACTGGGTGGGGTAGGGGATGGCAGATTAGGGGCATTAAGGAACATAAGGAGCAATATCATGATGACAGTTTGGGTGTCTCAGCTGTGTAATGCTGGTATTTGATTTGTGGCTTGTTTGACTACGTTGGGTGGTCAGTGATTTTCTCTCAATGCAGAAGGATGATTTGAGTATTTGTTTAGTAAATAAGTGCCAGTTGAATGACAAAAATGAGCAGGCTAAAGCAGCTGAGGTATTCAGATCTTGGGGGCCGACTATAATATGTCTGCAGGAGACACATATTCCGTGGGCAAAGAAAGATCTACTACAAATTAGGGGGTATTCCCTCGCATCCTGTACCTTACAAGGTATCACTGCTAGGGGAGTGGTGATATTGGTGAAAAGAGCCCATTTCACGTTCACTCGATCATTGGTAGGCAAGCACAGGTGATGGATGATTCTTGAGTGTTGGGTAGCAAAAACTAGATGTGCGTTTTGTTCAAACTATGGCTCCAATTTTGATGAGGCCAGATCTGGGAGGAACTAACTGTGAAAATCACAGGGTGGCTGACATCTCTAATAGTTTTGGGGGATTTTAATATCAACCTGGAAGTAGGTATGCTTGCTGAGGCCTCAAAAAACATTTGGAGAGAGGAAGCCTCAGCTATTTAGAACAATCATCCACATGATGAAAAGCCATGGGTTAGTGGATTTCTGGGAGCGAGTAAGCCCTTTGGATCCCAGCTGTACATGATTCTTTTACCTCCATGCTAAGTATGCCCAGTTTAATTATTTCCGGGCATCGGCTAGATTGGGCGCCAAAGCTGTTGTTAAAATTATAAAACAATTCTCAGATCATAATCCATCAGTACTGGAATTTGCTAGGTTGGATGTGGGGTCACCTAAAGGTGATGGACATTTGATAGAAGATTGCTCCTGGATCTGGAATATGTGAAATACATGAAGAGTGGATAAATAGGTATAACGCTTCTAAAGGGGTGGTCTGGGATGCACTTAAGCGACAGACTGTTAGTTTTGTTGCTCACTCCCATAGACAGCAAGACAAGGAAATAAGAGAACTAAATAATGAATTAGTGCAGCTAGAGGTGCAGCACACTTCCCGGGTGCAGGCCAGGCAAGATGTGATTAATATTCCATAGGCAATTGTCATTAAGAAAGGTATGATTAATTGTTATTATTTAGAAATTTCAGCTAGGAAGTTTGAGGTTTACAGAGCTGAACCATTTGAATATTGTGAGTCAGAGGGGAGGATGTTGGCTATTCATATGGATCAGACTATTGAGGTAATTGAGAGGGTTGATGGTACAGAGACCCCTTCACCAGAAGATATAAATGGAACTTCAGGAGTACTATACAAAGTTTTACAAGGCTGAAGTACAATTCGCTGATCTAGTGAGTCATTTTTTCAGGACAGGGGAATTTAGTTAAGTAGATGATGGGGAGGCAGAGTTCCTTGGAATGGGTATCACTTTGGTGGAGGTAGAGAATACCGTCTTGAGGCCACCCTCCAGAAAGGCAGTGGGACCAGACCAAATTCCAGTAGAGTTTTATAAAGTTTTTTCATCTGTGTTTGTGAACGATCTATGGAAGTTGATTTGCTGGGTTCGACAAGAAGGGTCCCCGGCCCGTTCATGGCAGGGCACCACTGTTGCTGTATTTTGGAAAAAAGGGAAATCTCCTGAAAATTAGGGATGGATGGTGAACTCTGCTTTGCTCGCAGAATTTGTGGAGTTTTCCCACTCTGCTCTGCTTAGAATGCGGAATTATAAAAAACTCTGCATAGCTGAGTTTTTTTCCTTGTTTGTTCTTTTAACATTAAGTTGGCAAGCAGGAGTGAGGAAAATCTTACTCTAGACCAACTACCAACGAGATTTCTCAACGCGGGCAGTCGCAGATGGTCTCTACCTCCTGCGTTGGGAAATCTTCTGTTTGCGTTGTGAAAGCTGCTGCTAGAGTAGAAAATCTACTCAAGCGGCAGAAAAGAAGCAGCGCTCTCTTGCTGTGTGTGGTGCCGTTCATGCTGGTTTTGCAGCCTCAGGACAAACACCCAGTGCTAAATGTCAGCACTCCACCACTTGAGGAACTCCGCGTAGTGTGGCAGAGGTTTTTGGTCACTTTGCAGAGTTCCGCATAGTGGAACTCTGTGAACTCCGCCCAGAACTATTCTGGGTCTTATCGGCCAATATCATTAATGGATGCAGATACTAAAATATATTCTAAGGTTTTAGCAATATTCTTAGAGAGAGTCATAACCAAGCTCGTTTCACCCTGGCAGCATGGGTTTATACTAAAAAGGGGTATGGCGGACCATGTGAAGTGTGCTATTGCCTTGTGTGATAGTGCAGCCATCACAGAGACCCCTCTGGCCATGATAATTCTAGATGCTGAAAAGGCATTCGGGTGGCCTCAGGGTATCTTTGGAGGGTTCAGGAGAATCAAGGGTTTAAGTCCAGTATGACCAATGCACTGCAAGCTTTATATCATCATCCCTTTGCACAGCTTCAGATGATGGGGCAGCAGTCTGTAAAGATCGAGAGATAGTGGGGCTGTCCCTGTTCCCCTATCCTATTCGCTCTGTATATTGATCCCCTAATAAGGAGAATAATAAATAAAAAGGCGATTGCACCAATCAGGTTGAATGGGTATGACACAAAAATATTAGCATACGCTGATGATATTGCATTGCTAACCCTAGTTCCCCGGACAGGACTACTGGAATTGGAATTATTAGCTTTTGATTTTGGAATATTTTCAGGGTATCTCCTTAGTATGAGGAAGATGCAGCGGATTTGCACCAGCAATGTGGAACTGGTAGAAAATCTCCGGGATTCTATCTGTAGACCCAACTTTTATTTTCTGTTAGGGAAAATTAGTCGGGACTTAAGAAGGATTAATGGGCTACTTTTGACTCTAGTCGGCCAATGTAATGTGTTGAAAATGAGTGTATTTAGAATAATCCAGCTAGAGCTTGAAGGACAGTGAAGGAAGAAGTTGGATGCGTGGTGCACCAATTTTTTATCAACACAAAAGGATGATGGACAGAGTGCTGAAACTTTTCAAACACTCACCCCCAGTCACAGATTTTCAACACTCCATCCATCATCCTTTTGTTTTGCTAAAGTTGCCCTAAGTGGGAAGGGTATGCCCAGACGTGTGCCCCTTGCCCTCTGTGCCACTGGATTTAAGCTAACCTGGCTGATGAAGGGTGATTCCCTGAAACTGGTCCCAGGATGCTTGTTTCTGGTCCTGGGAAGACCTGGACTGGCACTTGTGGCTGGACTGATTCAATGGGGACAGGGTCAAAACTGCTTTGCATATGGCTTGGTCGAAACTGGGGTGGCATGGTGAGCAGAAGAACAATGGATTAAACCCAGTTCTGTGACTGGGGTGAGTAGTTGAAAAGTTTCAACACTCCGTCCATCATCCTTTTGTGTCTCTAAAGTTGCCCTAAGGGGGAAGGGTATGCCCAAACGTGGGTCCCTTGCTCGCTGTGCCACTGGATTTCAGCTAGCCTGGCTCATGAAGGGTGATGCCCCAAGCTGGTCCCAGGATGCTTATTTCCCATGCAGGGAGGACCTGGACTGGCAGTCTGGGCTGGACTGGTCCCATGGGGAACAGTGTCAAGACTGATTTGCATCTGATTTGGTCAAAACTGGGGTGGTATGATGAGCAGAAGAACAATGGATTAAACCCAGTTCTGTGACTGGGGTGAGTATTTGAAAAGTTTCAACACTCTGTCCATCATCCTTTTATATTGCTAAAGTTGCTCTAAGTGGGAAGGGTATGCCCGGATGTGGGTCCCTTGCTCACTGTGCCACTGGATTTAAGCTAGCCTGGCCGATGAACGGTGATGATCTGAAACCGGTCCCATGATGTTTGTTTCCTGTCCAGGGAGGACCTAGCCTGGCAGTTTGTGCTGGACTGTTCCCATGGGGCACAGGCTCATAACTGATTTACATATGGCTTGCTTTAAACTGGGGTGGCATAGTGAGCAGAAGAAAGATGGATCAAACACAGATCTGTGACTTGGGGTGAGTGTTTCATCACTCCAGCCATCGTTCTTTTGTGCTGCACCAATTTTTTATGGCAGTAATCTTGGGCTACATGGGGCTCTCAGATACAAGGGCCCATATTTATACTTTATGATGCAAGACTGCACAAATGTAGTTTTGCGTCAAAACGTATAGAGCTGGCTTGCATCATTCCAGAGTGCCAACCAGGCACCATATTTATTGAATGCAGCAAGCCGGCGCAAAGGGTGGGCTAGCGTAAACAAAAATGATGTTAGACAGGTGGGGGTATGGGCGAAGGGAGTTTTGCACCAAAAAATTACATTAGGCTGGTTAGAGGCAAAAAAAATTCCTCTAACCAGCCTAGGGTCATTTTCTGACGCAAAACCATCCATACCACATGACTCCTGTCTTAGAAAAGACAGGAGTCATGCCCACCACCCCAATGGCCAGCACAGGGGACCAGTGTCCCCTGGGCACAGCCGGTGAACCCTGTGCCAGGCAAGGGTCCCCCAGGTTGGGCCCCCGATGGCACTTCAATAAAAATAAAAAATGCTTACCTATACTTACCCTACTTACCTGGGATGGGGTCCCTCATCCTCTGGTGCCCCTCGGTGTGGGTGGGGGTGTTCCTGGGGCTTGAGGACGGCACCTGTAGACCCACTCCATAGTGTTCAACCATGGAAATAGTTCCACAGTTCCCTTAACGCCTGGTCTGACCCAGGCGTTACATAATGGTGCAAACCAAGCTTTGCACCATTATTGAGCCCCTCCTCCCACCCGTGCATAATTTTAGCATGGGGGGATAAATATGGGACTATGGGGTTAGCGGCATTTTTTAGATGGGAACGCCTACCTTGCATCTCGTTGACGCAAGGTAGGTTCACGCATCTAAATAATTGTGCAAACTCCAATATTTTTAAGTTAGACGTGTCTGGCGTCAAGATATATATATGCAGGTAGTTTTGTGCTGAATTTGCATTAAAAAATGAAACAAATTAGGCACAAATGGAGTATAAAAATGCCCCATAGTATCGGGGAGGTTGGGCGGTTCCGTGTTTTAGACATTACTATTAGGCTGCATTATTACAACATTTGGTTGTTCTACTAAAACCTAAAGCTCAGACCTCTCTAAGCATGCCTCCTGATGATCCTCTGAGTATTTACGATTTGGTGCTGGATGGATCAGCAGCAGGCTATTTTCTTGGGAGATTGAGCCTAGCTATTATACAAAAAGTGAAATTTAAGGTGATTGGAGCAGCGGCCAAGATCTGCTTTAAAGGTTAGGAAAATGTTTGGATTAACTAAATATAATCATTACACTCCCCTATGGCACTTCCTGTTATTTCCAGCAGCTTTCCATGATGCCACCTATAAGGGATGGGAGAAGGCGGGGATAGCCTGTCTGGGCGACCAATATTGCCAAAGTCAAATGTGTTCCTTCTCTGATGAACAGCAAGACTACAGCCTGGAGATAGGATCATTTAAAAAAAATATTTGCAGATTAGAGAATGTGTGATTAAACTTCCAGGCAATTATGTGGTGCTTGAGAAGAACACACTGATAGATGGGATTTTTGTGCCCACAGGTTGGGACTGGCTGGATTTATGCTATTTTAAACAATCAGGCTAAAGATGATGTAGACAGTCAAGGAAAAAAATGCACAATAAAATGTGGAAATCCGTATTTTGATGTCGGGCGTCTTTAGATGTTGCAAGGAAAGCGCTTCTGACTGCAGCCCTCAGAGCTCAGCACTTCAAAATAATATTCAGGTTGTATTATACCCCTGACAAGCTGTTTGGGAAGGGCAGAAGGACAGACAGTAATTGCCTAGTAATGGCTATGATGCCGGTCTGGTCAGGCAGGTATGGAGCACAATTTCTTTGAGTTTTTTAAGCTAATCCCATTAAGGGAGGGTATTGAGGCTTGGTGGAGTAAGTAGTTTAAGAAAGAATACTCTCTTACTCTGCCTCTGATGCTCTCCGGGGTGGACTCTTCCATTATGGGGGACACTGGACAGGCCTATTTCATGTTTATCTCCACGGTGGTTGCATGTTAATCAATAGCCTCTGCCTGGAAGGATGAGGAGCCACTGGGCACACAACAATGGATTTCTAGATTAATTAATATGCATAATATTGAGAAGGCTTTGTATAATTGCAAAGGAAAGGCTGCAAGGAAGCAAGGCTCAATGATTGGGTCGCCCTTGATCGATTGGCTGGCAGAGATTCATGGGTGAAGCAAAGCAGCTTTGGGGTTCTGAAAAAGACAAATAGATTCTCTTGTTGCCCACCAGGCCGTTAAAAGGGTTTTCTAACATAGTCGGCTCAATATGTATAAATTATACCTGAAATAATCAGAAATTAATGAAGTGTGTTTTTTCTATGTATGACTTGGTTGGTGGGCAAATTGTTAGATGAATCTACTCTACGTAATTATAATACTGTTGGATTAGTCTAAAAAAAAAAAAACTTAGAACAAAATTCATAAATTCTAAAGCAGTATTAAAAATGATGTATTGAATATTTTATTAGGAATATTCAAGTTTATAGTTAATGAAATCAACGTAAATAAAACTATAACATAACAATTAAAAAACAATAAGCTAAAATATATTTGAAAATTGACTTAAAAATCAGATACTTTAAAATAAATAATATTTTCCTAAATAAATAATGTATTAATAATTCTCAGAGAAATATAACACATAGGGCCAGATGTATGACCATTTCATTTTGCAAGTATTTGATTTTCACTTTTTGCGAGTCGCAAACAGAGACTGCTAACCGAAATGTACAAATGGGTATAAGACACATTCAGCAATTCCCAATGGGGTCGCAAAGATCTACCTTATTAATATTCATGAGGTAGGTTGCAATTTGCAACCCAATTGGGAATGGATGCACTCACAGGGATGTTGGCCTGCTGGAGACACCAGGACAGAATGTCTGTGACTGCTTTTTAAATAAAGCAGCTTTTTTTGTTTGAAATGCAGCATGTTTTCCTTAACCCCTTCGCAACCAAGGACGTAACAGTTACGTCCTTGGCTGTGGCGCTGAGGCTTATGGGGAGAACGCTAGCCTTGCCTCAGCACCCCTTCGGCAGGGATGGAAGGGGAATCGCTTCTCCTTCCACCCCTGCCCCCGATCCCCACGTGGTGTCTGATGACATCAGCGTGAAATGCGCGCTGACCTCATCACAGGCCTACCTCAGCTTCCAGCGCGGATCGGAGGAGAAATTCAAAAGCATTTCTCCTTCGATGACGTAGAAGGGGAAAGAGAGGCATGAAAGGAGAGGAAAGGCCTTTTCTCTCCTTTCATGTCTCTCTCAGCATTTCTGTTGAGTTTTTTTTTAATGTTTACCTAAAAAGGGAGCGGCCCCATGGGCAAGGGCCGCACCCAGGGGCAATTTATTTTTAAGCCATTTCTGCTGCCTGGGGTAGATCGGCCTATTATAATTAGGCCGATCTGCCTCCGGGGGGCAGAAACTGCTACACACCAGGGATCATTTATTTTTTGTTTCTTTTATTTTTTTTATATGTGGGGAGCGACCCCTTAGGCAAGGGTCGCTCCCTTGGGGGCAAAATTTATTTTAGGCCATTTCTGCCACCCAGGGGGCAAATCAGCCTATTTTTATTAGGCCAATCTGCCCCCAAGGAGAACAAAAACCACTAGACACCAGGGAATTATTTTTATTTATTTATATTTATTCTAAGGGAAGTGGCCCCTTGGGGATTGGCCTCTCCCTATGGGGGCAATTTATTTTAGGCCACTTCTGCCCCCCCTGGGGGCAGATTGGCCTATTATAATTAGGCTGATCTGCCCCCTGTGGGGTCAGAAAGCCCTATACACCAGGGATCTTTTTTTTGTGTGTTTTTTTATATGTGGGGAGTGACTCCTTAGGCAAGGGTTGCTCCCATGGGGGCAAAATTAACTCTAGGCCATTTCTGCCCCCTTGGGGGCAGATCGTCAATTTGTATTAGGCCGATCTGCCACCAAAGGGGGCAGAAACCACAGGCCCCAGGGATTTTTTTGCATCAATTTCACGCAAAGGGAAAAAGGGAGCGACACCCTAGGCAAGTATTGTTCCCATGGGGGGGGAATTTATTTTAGGCCATTCCTGCCCCCCTTGGGGGCAGATCGGCCTATTTTTATTAGGCCGATCTGCCCCCAAGGGGGACAGAAACCACTAGGCCCCAGGGATTTATTTTTAGCCAATTTCACGCAAGGGGTGCGACCCCTTAGGCAAGGGTCACTACGCTGGCGGGGGTACTTTATTTTAGGCCATTTCTGCTCCCCTTGGGGGGCAGATGGGCCTATTTCTATGAGGCCCATCTGTCCCCGGGGGTGGCAGAAACCACTTAGGCACCAGGGATTAGTGTGTGTGTATGTGTGTGTTTTGTTTGGGGGGCAGGCTCTTGGCCAAGGGTCGCTCTCCATGGGGGCACATTACTGTTGGCCATATCTGCCCCTCTTGGGGGCAGGTTGACCTATTTCTGGAAGACCCATCTGCCCCCAAGGGAGCAGAAAGCCCACCAGAGACCAGGGATGATTTTTTTTCAAAATAAGAGGGTGGGGGTATGGCAAACCCCACACCCCAAAGAAATGGGGCCATAGTTGTTCTGCCCACCAGTGGGCAGATGGGGCAATTACCCCTAATCCCCACCCGGGGGTGGCAGAAAGTCTACTAGCTGCCAGGGAATTAAAAAAAAAACAAAATAGTGGGGTGGTGGCAACCAACCAGTATGGGGATGGTTATGCCCCCACCGCAAATGTCTTTCAGCTCTCCCCCCACACACTAAAACATGGTATCCCACAGCAAACAAGAAGACATTTGATTATTTGGGGTTTTTCGGTTTTGAGCTTGGCTAACTCTCAAAACCGTCCCGCTTGGAATGGTGAGGGCTGCACTTTTTGGACTTTGGGAAGCTGCCACTTAGAAAAATCCACAAGACACATCTGAAAACTAAACATCTGGATGAGTCCAGGATGGTGTGCTTCACATGCACCCCACACCATTTTCTTACCCACAATGCCCTGCAAACCTCCAACTTTGCTGAAAATCACACATTTTTCCTCATTTTTGTGATGGAACCTTCCGGAATCTGCAGGAATCTACAAAATTTCTACCACCCAGCATTGTCTCATCTATGCCAATAAAAAGTCTGCCCCACTTGTAAGCCTAGAAATGTTTTTTTTTCAAACTGCCCTTTTAGACCTGCTTTGGTTCCCCATCAATTTCAACATGTTTTTGGCTCTTCCCTGTCAGAGGCACTTGGCCCACCTACACAAGTGAGGTATCATTTTTACCGGGAGACTGAGGGGAACATTGGGTGGTAGGAAATTTGTTCTGTGTGGTGATCCCACGCAGAAATGTGGAAAAAAGTGATTTTTTAGCTAAATTTGAGATTTGCTGAGGATTCTGAGTAAGAAAACACTGGGGGGATCCACGCAAGTCACACCTCCCTGGACTCCCTCGGGTGTCTAGTTTTTAGAAATGTCTGGGTTTGGTAGGTTTTCCTGGTTGGCTGCTGAGTCTAGGATCAAAAACGCAGGTCCCCCTCCCAGCAAAAACAAGCAGTATTGTATTTGATAATTTTGATGAGTCCAGGTAGTTTTGGGGCATTTCCTTTTACTGACACTAGGCCTATCCACACAAGTGAGGTACCATTTTCATTGGGAGACTTGGGGGAACGCTGGATGGAAGGATATTTGTGGCTCCTCTCAGATTCCAGAACTTTCTGTCACGAAATGTGAAGAAAAAGTGTTTATTTGGCCAAATTGTGAGGTTGGCAAAGGATTCTGGGTAACAGAACCTGGTGAGAGCCTCAGAAGTCATCCTATCCTGGATTCCATAACTGCACAGGTCTGGAAGGTTTCCCTAGGTACCGGCTGATCTAGAGGCCAAAATCCACAACTTGGCACCTTGCAAAAAACAGCCCTGTTTTCTTTGGGAAAATGTGATGTGTCCACGTTGTGTTTTTGGGCAATTCCTGTTGCGGGCGCTAGGCTTGCCCACACAAGTGAGGTACCATTTTTATCGGGAGACTTGGGGGAACGCTGGGTGGAAGGAAATTTGTGGCTCCTCTCTGGTTCCAGAACTTTCTGTCACCGAAATGTGAGGAAAAAGTGTTTTTTTTTTGCCAAAGTTTGAGGTTTGCAAAGGATTCTGGGTAACAGAACCTGGTCAGAGCCCCACAAGTCACCCCATCTTGGATTCCCCTAGCTCTCTAGTTTTTAGAAATGCACAGGTTTGGTAGGTTTCCCTAGGTGCTGGCTGAGCTAGAGGACAAAATCTACAGGTAGGCAATTTGCAAAAAACACCTCTGTTTTCTTTCAAAAAATGTGATGTGTCCACGTTGCGTTTTGGGGCATTTCCTGTCGCGGGCGCTAGGCCTACCCACACAAGTGAGGTATCATTTTTAGCGGGAGACTTGGGGGAACGCTGGGTTGAAGGAAATTTGTGGCTCCTCTCAGGTTCCAGAACTTTCTATCACCAAAATGTAAGGAAATAGTGGGTTTTTTGCCAGATTTTGAGGTTTGCAAAGGATTCTGGGTAACAGAACCTGGTGAGAGCCCACCAAGTCACCCCATCTTGGATTCCCCTAGGTGTCTAGTTTTCAAAAATGCACAGGTTTGCAAGGTTTCCCTAGGTGCCGGCTGAGCTAGAGGCCAAAATCTACAGGTAGGCACTTTGCAAAAAACACCTCTGTTTTCTTTCAAAAAATGTGATGTGTCAACGTTGCGTTTTGGGGCATTTCCTGTTGCGGGCGCTAGGCCTACCCACACAAGTGAGGTATCATTTGTATCGGGAGACTAGGAGGAACGCTGGGTGGAAGGAAATTTGTGGCTCCTCTCTGATTCCAGAACTTTCTGTCACCAAAATGTGAGGAAAAAGTGTTTTTTTGCCAATTTTGAGGTTTGCAAAGGATTCTGGGGTAACAGAACCTGGTCAGAGCCCCACAAGTCACCCCATCTTGGATTCCCCTAGCTCTCTAGTTTTAAAAAATGCACAGGTTTGGTAGGTTTCCCTAGGTGCCGGCTGAGCTAGAGGACAAAATCTACAGGTAGGCACTTTGCAAAAAACACCTCTGTTTTCTTTAAAAATATTTGATGTGTCCACGTTGCGTTTTGGGGCAGTTCCTGTTGCGGGCGCTAGGCCTACCCACACAAGTGAGGTATCATTTTTATCGGGAGACTAGGGGGAACGCTGGGTGGAAGGAAATTTGTGGCTCCTCTCTGATTCCAGAACTTTCTGTTACCAAAAGTTGAGAAATGTGTTTTTTTAGCCAAAGTTTGAGGTTTGCAAAAGATTCTGGGTAACAGAACCTGGGCAGAGCCCCACAAGTTACCCCATCTTGGATTCTCCTAGGTCTCTACTTTTTAAAAATGCACAGGTTTGGTAGGTTTCCCTAGGTGCCGGCTGAGCTAGAGGCCAAAATCTACAGGTAGGCACTTTGCAAAAAACACCTCTGTTTTCTTTCAAAAAATGTGATGTGTCCACGTTGCGTTTTGGGGCATTTCCTGTTGCGGGCGCTAGGCCTACCCACACAAGTGAGGTATCATTTTTAGCGGGAGACTTGGGGGAACGCTGGGTTGAAGGAAATTTGTGGCTCCTCTCTGGTTCCAGAACTTTCTGTCACCAAAATGTGAGGAAAAAGTGTTTTTTTAGCCAACTTTTGAGGTTTGCAAAAGATTCTGGGTAACAGAACCTGGTCAGAGCAACCTGGTCAGAGCCCCACAAGTCACGCCATCTTGGATTCCCCTAGCTCTCTAGTTTTAAAAAATGCACAGGTTTGGTAGGTTTCCCTAGGTGCCGGCTGAGCTAGAGGCCAAAATCTACAGGTAGGTACTTTGCAAAAAACACCTCTGTTTTCTTTCAAAAAATGTGATGTGTCCACGTTGCGTTTTGGGGCATTTTCTGTTGCGGGCGCTAGGCCTACACACACAAGTGAGGTATCATTTTTATCGGGAGACTAGGGGGAACGCTGGGTGGAAGGAAATTTGGGGCTCCTCTCTGGTTCCAGAACTTTCTGTCACCAAAATGTGAGGAAAAAGTGTTTTTTTAGCCAAATTTTGAGGTTTGCAAAGGATTCTGGGTAACAGAACCTGGTCAGAGCCCCAAAAGTCACCCCATCTTGGATTCCCGTAGGTCTCTAGTTTTCAAACATGCACAGGTTTGGTAGGTTTCCCTAGGTGCCGGCTGAGCTAGAGGCCAAAATCTACAGGTAGGCACTTTGTAAAAAACACCTCTGTTTTCTTTCAAAAAATGTGATGTGTCCACGTTGCGTTTTGGGGCATTTCCTGTCGCGGGCGCTAGGCCTACCCACACAAGTGAGGTATCATTTTTAGCGGGAGACTTGGGGGAACGCTGGGTGGAAGGAAATTTGTGACTCCTCTCTGGTTCCAGAACTTTCTGTCACCAAAATGTGAGGAAAAAGTGTTTTTTTAGCCAAATTTTGAGGTTTGCAAAGGATTCTGGGTAACAGAACCTGGTCAGAGCAGCACATGTCACCCCATTGTGGATTCCCCTAGGTCTCTAGTTTTAAAAAATGCACAGGTTTGGTAGGTTTCCCTAGGTGCCGGCTGAGCTAGAGGCCAAAATCTACAGGTAGGCACTTTGTAAAAAACATCTCTGTTTTCTTTCAAAAAATGTGATGTGTCCACGTTGCGTTTTGGGGCATTTCCTGTCTCGGGCGCTAGGCCTACCCACACAAGTGAGGTATCATTTTTATCGGGAGACTTGGGGGAATGCTGGGTGGAAGGAAATTTGTGGCTCCTCTCTGGTTCCAGAACTTTCTGTCACCAAAATGTGAGGAAAACGTGTTTTTTTTGCCAAAGTTTGAGGTTTGCAAAGGATTCTGGGTAACAGAACCTGGTCAGAGCCCCACAAGTCACCCCATCTTGGATTCCCCTAGCTCTCTAGTTTTTAGAAATGCACAGGTTTGGTAGGTTTCCCTAGGTGCCGGCTGAGCTAGAGGCCAAAATCTACAGGTAGGCACTTTGCAAAAAAAACACCTCTGTTTTCTTTCAAAAAATGTGATGTGTCCACGTTGCGTTTTGGGGCATTTCCTTTTGCTGACACTAGGCCTATCCACACAAGTGAGGTACCATTTTCATTGGGAGACTTGGGGGAACGCTGGATGGAAGGATATTTGTGGCTCCTCTCAGATTCCAGAACTTTCTGTCACGAAATGTGAAGAAAAAGTGTTTATTTGGCCAAATTGTGAGGTTGGCAAAGGATTCTGGGTAACAGAACCTGGTGAGAGCCTCAGAAGTCATCCTATCCTGGATTCCATAACTGCACAGGTCTGGAAGGTTTCCCTAGGTACCGGCTGATCTAGAGGCCAAAATCCACAACTTGGCACCTTGCAAAAAACAGCCCTGTTTTCTTTGGGAAAATGTGATGTGTCCACGTTGTGTTTTTGGGCAATTCCTGTTGCGGGCGCTAGGCTTGCCCACACAAGTGAGGTACCATTTTTATCGGGAGACTTGGGGGAACGCTGGGTGGAAGGAAATTTGTGGCTCCTCTCTGGTTCCAGAACTTTCTGTCACCGAAATGTGAGGAAAAAGTGTTTTTTTTTGCCAAAGTTTGAGGTTTGCAAAGGATTCTGGGTAACAGAACCTGGTCAGAGCCCCACAAGTCACCCCATCTTGGATTCCCCTAGCTCTCTAGTTTTTAGAAATGCACAGGTTTGGTAGGTTTCCCTAGGTGCCGGCTGAGCTAGAGGACAAAATCTACAGGTAGGCAATTTGCAAAAAACACCTCTGTTTTCTTTCAAAAAATGTGATGTGTCCACGTTGCGTTTTGGGGCATTTCCTGTTGCGGGCGCTAGGCCTACCCACACAAGTGAGGTATCATTTTTAGCGGGAGACTTGGGGGAACGCTGGGTTGAAGGAAATTTGTGGCTCCTCTCAGGTTCCAGAACTTTCTATCACCAAAATGTAAGGAAATAGTGGGTTTTTTGCCAGATTTTGAGGTTTGCAAAGGATTCTGGGTAACAGAACCTGGTGAGAGCCCACCAAGTCACCCCATCTTGGATTCCCCTAGGTGTCTAGTTTTCAAAAATGCACAGGTTTGGTAGGTTTCCCTTGGTGCCGGCTGAGCTAGAGGCCAAAATCTACAGGTAGGCACTTTGCAAAAAACACCTCTGTTTTCTTTCAAAAAATTTGATGTGTCAACGTTGCGTTTTGGGGCATTTCCTGTTGCGGGCGCTAGGCCTACCCACACAAGTGAGGTATCATTTGTATCGGGAGACTAGGAGGAACTCTGGGTGGAAGGAAATTTGTGGCTCCTCTCTGATTCCAGAACTTTCTGTCACCAAAATGTGAGGAAAAAGTGTTTTTTTGCCAATTTTGAGGTTTGCAAAGGATTCTGGGTAACAGAACCTGGTCAGAGCCCCACAAGTCACCCCATCTTGGATTCCCCTAGCTCTCTAGTTTTAAAAAATGCACAGGTTTGGTAGGTTTCCCTAGGTGCCGGCTGAGCTAGAGGCCAAAATCTACAGGTAGGCACTTTGCAAAAAACACCTCTGTTTTCTTTCAAAAAATGTGATGTGTCCACGTTGCGTTTTGGGGCATTTCCTGTCGCGGGCGCTAGGCCTACCCACACAAGTGAGGTATCATTTTTAGCGGGAGACTTGGGGGAACGCTGGGTTGAAGGAAATTTGTGGCTCCTCTCTGGTTCCAGAACTTTCTGTCACCAAAATGTGAGGAAAAAGTGTTTTTTTAGCCAACTTTTGAGGTTTGCAAAAGATTCTGGGTAACAGAACCTGGTCAGAGCCCCACAAGTCACACCATCTTGGATTCCCCTAGCTCTCTAGTTTTAAAAAATGCACAGGTTTGGTAGGTTTCCCTAGGTGCCGGCTGAGCTAGAGGCCAAAATCTACAGGTAGGTACTTTGCAAAAAACACCTCTGTTTTCTTTCAAAAAATGTGATGTGTCCACGTTGCGTTTTGGGGCATTTCCTGTTGCGGGCGCTAGGCCTACCCACACAAGTGAGGTATCATTTTTATCGGGTGACTAGGGGGAACGCTGGGTGGAAGGAAATTTGTGGCTCCTCTCTGGTTCCAGAACTTTCTGTCACCAAAATGTGAGGAAAAAGTGTTTTTTTAGCCAAATTTTGAGGTTTGCAAAGGATTCTGGGTAACAGAACCTGGTCAGAGCCCCAAAAGTCACCCCATCTTGGATTCCCGTAGGTCTCTAGTTTTCAAACATGCACAGGTTTGGTAGGTTTCCCTAGGTGCCGGCTGAGCTAGAGTCCAAAATCTACAGGTAGGCACTTTGTAAAAAACACCTCTGTTTTCTTTCAAAAAATGTGATGTGTCCACGTTGCGTTTTGGGGCATTTCCTGTCGCGGGGCGCTAGGCCTACCCACACAAGTGAGGTATCATTTTTAGCGGGAGACTTGGGGGAACGCTGGGTGGAAGGAAATTTGTGGCTCCTCTCTGGTTCCAGAACTTTCTGTCACCAAAATGTGAGGAAAAAGTGTTTTTTTAGCCAAATTTTGAGGTTTGCAAAGGATTCTGGGTAACAGAACCTGGTCAGAGCACCACATGTCACCCCATTGTGGATTCCCCTAGGTCTCTAGTTTTAAAAAATGCACAGGTTTGGTAGGTTTCCCTAGGTGCCGGCTGAGCTAGAGGCCAAAATCTACAGGTAGGCACTTTGCAAAAAACATCTCAGTTTTCTTTAAAAAAATGTGATGTGTCCACGTTGCGTTTTGGGGCATTTCCTGTCTCGGGCGCTAGGCCTACCCACACAAGTGAGGTATCATTTTTATCGGGAGACTTGGGGGAATGCTGTGTGGAAGGAAATTTGTGGCTCCTCTCTGGTTCCAGAACTTTCTGTCACCAAAATGTGAGGAAAACGTGTTTTTTTTGCCAAAGTTTGAGGTTTGCAAAGGATTCTGGGTAACAGAACCTGGTCAGAGCCCCACAAGTCACCCCATCGTGGATTCCCGTAGGTCTCTAGTTTTCAAAAATGCACAGGTTTGGTAGGTTTCCCTAGGTGCCGGCTGAGCTAGAGGCCAAAATCTACAGGTAGGCACTTTGTAAAAAACATCTCTGTTTTCTTTAAAAAAATGTGATGTGTCCACGTTGCGTTTTGGGGCATTTCCTGTCTCGGGCGCTAGGCCTACCCACACAAGTGACGTATCATTTTTATCGGGAGACTTGGGGGAATGCTGGGTGGAAGGAAATTTGTGGCTCCTCTCTGGTTCCAGAACTTTCTGTCACCAAAATGTGAGGAAAACGTGTTTTTTTTTGCCAAAGTTTGAGGTTTGCAAAGGATTCTGGGTAACAGAACCTGGTCAGAGCCCCACAAGTCACCCCATCTTGGATTCCCGTAGGTCTCTAGTTTTCAAACATGCACAGGTTTGGTAGGTTTCCCTAGCTGCCGGCTGAGCTAGAGACCAAAATCTACAGGTAGGCACTTTGTAAAAAACATCTCTGTTTTCTTTCAAAAAATGTGATGTGTCCACGTTGCGTTTTGGGGCATTTCCTGTCTCGGGCGCTAGGCCTACCCACACAAGTGACGTATCATTTTTATCGGGAGACTTGGGGGAATGCTGGGTGGAAGGAAATTTGTGGCTCCTCTCTGGTTCCAGAACTTTCTGTCACCAAAATGTGAGGAAAACGTGTTTTTTTTGCCAAAGTTTGAGGTTTGCAAAGGATTCTGGGTAACAGAACCTGGTCAGAGCCCCACAAGTCACCCCATCTTGGATTCCTGTAGGTCTCTAGTTTTCAAACATGCACAGGTTTGGTAGGTTTCCCTAGGTGCCGGCTGAGCTAGAGGTCAAAATCTACAGGTAGGCACTTTGTAAAAAACACCTCTGTTTTCTTTCAAAAAATGTGATGTGTCCACGTTGCGTTTTGGGGCATTTCCTGTCGCGGGCGCTAGGCCTACCCACACAAGTGAGGTATCATTTTTAGCGGGAGACTTGGGGGAACGCTGGGTGGAAGGAAATTTGTGGCTCCTCTCTGGTTCCAGAATTTTCTGTCACCAAAATGTGAGGAAAAAGTGTTTTTTTAGCCAAATTTTGAGGTTTGCAAAGGATTCTGGGTAACAGAACCTGGTCGGAGCACCACATGTCACCCCATCGTGGATTCCCCTAGGTCTCTAGTTTTCAAAAATGCACAGGTTTGGTAGGTTTCCCTAGGTGCCGGCTGAGCTAGAGGCCAAAATCTACAGGTAGGCACTTTGTAAAAAACATCTCTGTTTTCTTTCAAAAAATGTGATGTGTCCACGTTATGTTTTGGGGCATTTCCTGTTGCGGGCGCTAGGCCTACCCACACAAGTAAGGTATCATTTTTAGCTGGAGACTTGGGGGAACGCTGGGTGGAAGGACATTTGTGGCTCCTCTCTGGTTCCAGAACTTTCTGTCACCAAAATGTGAGGAAAAAGTGTTTTTTTTAGCCAACTTTTGAGGTTTGCAAAGGATTCTGGGTAACAGAACCTGGTCAGAGCCCCACAAGTCACCCCATCTTGGATTCCCCTAGGTCTCTAGTTTTTAGAAATGCAAAGGTTTGGTAGGTTTCCCTAGGTGCCGGCTGAGCTAGAGGCCAAAATCTACAGGTAGGCACTTTGGAAAAAACACCTCTGTTTTCTTCCAAAAAATGTGATGTGTCCACGTTCCGTTTTGGGGCATTTCCTGTTGCGTGCGCTAGGCCTACCCACACAAGTGAGGTATCATTTTTAGCAGGAGACTTGGGGGAACGCTGGGTGGAAGGAAATTTGTGGCTCCTCTCTGGTTCCAGAACTTTCTGTCACCAAAATGTGAGGAAAAACTGTTTTTTTAGCCAAATTTTGAGGTTTGTAAAGGATTCTGGGTAACAGAACCTGGTCAGAGCCCCAGAAGTCACCCCATCGTGGATTCCCCTAGGTCTCTAGTTTTAAAAAATGCACAGGTTTGGTAGGTTTCCCTAGGTGCCGGCTGAGCTAGAGGCCAAAATCTACAGGTAGGCACTTTGTAAAAAACATCTCTGTTTTCTTTCAAAAAATGTGATGTGTCCACGTTGCGTTTTGGGGCATTTCCTGTCTCGGGCGCTAGGCCTACCCACACAAGTGACGTATCATTTTTAGCGGGAGACTTGGGGGAATGCTGTTTGGAAGGAAATTTGTGGCTCCTCTCTGGTTCCAGAACTTTCTGTCACCGAAATGTGAGGAAAACGTGTTTTTTTTTGCCAAAGTTTGAGGTTTGCAAAGGATTCTGGGTAACAGAACCTGGTCAGAGCCCCACAAGTCATCCCATCTTGGATTCCCCTGGGTCTCTAGTTTTTAGAAATGCACAGGTTTGGTAGGTTTCCCTAGGTGCCGGCTGAGCTAGAGGCCAAAATCTACAGGTAAGCACTTTGCAAAAAACACCTCTGTTTTCTTTCAAAAAATGTGATGTGTCCACGTTGCGTTTTGGGGCATTTCCTGTCGCGGGCGCTAGGCCTACCCACACAAGTGAGGTATAATTTTTAGCGGGAGACTTGGGGGAACGCTGGGTGGAAGGAAATTTGTGGCTCCTCTCTGGTTCCAGAACTTTCTGTCACCAAAATGTGAGGAAAAAGTGTTTTTTTAGCCAAATTTTGAGGTTTGCAAAGGATTCTGGGTAACAGAACCTGGTCATGCCCCAGAAGTCACCCCATCGTGGATTCCCCTACGTCTCTAGTTTTCAAAAATGCACAGGTTTGGTAGGTTTCCCTAGGTGCCGGCTGAGCTAGAGGCTAAAATCTACAGGTAGGCACTTTGTAAAAAACACCTCTGTTTTCTTTCAAAAAATGTGATGTGTCCACGTTGCGTTTTGGGGCATTTCCTGTCACGGGCGCTAGGCCTACCCACACAAGTGAGGTATCATTTTTATCGGGAGACTTGGGGGAATGCTGGGTGGAAGGAAATTTGTGGCTCCTCTCTGGTTCCAGAACTTTCTGTCACCGAAATGTGAGGAAAACGTGTTTTTTTTGCCAAAGTTTGAGGTTTGCAAAGGATTCTGGGTATCAGAACCTGGTCAGAGCCCCACAAGTCCACCCCATCTTGGATTCCCCTAGGTCTCTAGTTTTCAAAAATGCACAGGTTTGGTAGGTTTCCCTAGGTGCCGGCTGAGCTAGAGGCCAAAATCTACAGGTAGGCACTTTGTAAAAAACACCTCTGTTTTCTTTCAAAAAATGTGATGTGCCCACGTGGCGTTTTGGGGCATTTCCTGTCGCGGGCGCTAGGCCCTACCCACACAAGTGAGGTATCATATTTATCGGAGACTTGGGGGAACGCTGGGTGGAAGGAAATATGTGGCTCCTCTCTGGTTCCAGAACTTTCTGTCACCGAAATGTGAGGAAAACTTGTTTTTTTTGCCAAAGATTGAGGTTTGCAAAGGATTCTGGGTAACAGAACCTGGTCAGAGCCCCACAAGTCACCCCATCTGGATTCCCCTAGGTCTCTAGTTTTCAAAAATGCACAGGTTTGGGTAGGTTTCCCTAGGTGCCGACTGAGCTAGAGGCCAAAATCTACAGGTAGGCACTTTGTAAAAAACATCTCTGTTTTCTTTCAAAAAATGTGATGTGTCCACGTTGCGTTTTGGGGCATTTCCTGTCTCGGGCGCTAGGCCTACCCACACAAGTGACGTATCATTTTTAGCGGGAGACTTGGGGGAATGCTGTTTGGAAGGAATTTGTGGCTCCTCTCTGGTTCCAGAACTTTCTGTCACCGAAATGTGAGGAAAACGTGTTTTTTTTGCCAAAGTTTGAGGTTTGCAAAGGATTCTGGGTAACAGAACCTGGTCAGAGCCCCCACAAGTCATCCCATCTTGGATTCCCCTGGGTCCTCTAGTTTTTAGAAATGCACAGGTTTGGTAGGTTTCCCTAGGTGCCGGCTGAGCTAGAGGCCAAAATCTACAGGTAAGCACTTTGCAAAAAACACCTCTGTTTTCTTTCAAAAAATGTGATGTGTCCACGTTGCGTTTTGGGGCATTTCCTGTCGCGGGCGCTAGGCCTACCCACACAAGTGAGGTATAATTTTTAGCGGAGACTTGGGGGAACGCTGGGTGGAAGGAAATTTGTGGCTCCTCTCTGGTTCCAGAACTTTCTGTCACCAAAATGTGAGGAAAAAGTGTTTTTTTTAGCCAAATTTTGAGGTTTGCAAAGGATTCTGGGTAACAGAACCTGGTCATGCCCCAGAAGTCACCCCATCGTGGATTCCCCTACGTCTCTAGTTTTCAAAAATGCACAGGTTTGGTAGGTTTCCCTAGGTGCCGGCTGAGCTAGAGGCTAAAATCTACAGGTAGGCACTTTGTAAAAAACACCTCTGTTTTCTTTCAAAAAATGTGATGTGTCCCACGTTGCGTTTTGGGGCATTTCCTGTCACGGGCGCTAGGCCTACCCACACAAGTGAGGTATCATTTTTATCGGGAGACTTGGGGGAATGCTGGGTGGAAGGAAATTTGTGGCTCCTCTCTGGTTCCAGAACTTTCTGTCACCGAAATGTGAGGAAAACGTGTTTTTTTTGCCAAAGTTTGAGGTTTGCAAAGGATTCTGGGTATCAGAACCTGGTCAGAGCCCCACAAGTCACCCCATCTTGGATTCCCCTAGGTCTCTAGTTTTCAAAAATGCACAGGTTTGGTAGGTTTCCCTAGGTGCCGGCTGAGCTAGAGGCCAAAATCTACAGGTAGGCACTTTGTAAAAAACACCTCTGTTTTCTTTCAAAAAATGTGATGTGCCCACGTGGCGTTTTGGGGCATTTCCTGTCGCGGGCGCTAGGCCTACCCACACAAGTTGAGGTATCATTTTTATCGGGAGACTTGGGGGAACGCTGGGTGGAAGGAAATTTGTGGCTCCTCTCTGGTTCCAGAACTTTCTGTCACCGAAATGTGAGGAAAACTTGTTTTTTTTTGCCAAAGATTGAGGTTTGCAAAGGATTCTGGGTAACAGAACCTGGTCAGAGCCCCACAAGTCACCCCATCTTGGATTCCCCTAGGTCTCTAGTTTTTAGAAATGCACAGGTTTGGTAGGTTTCCCTAGGTGCCGACTGAGCTAGAGGCCAAAATCTACAGGTAGGCACTTTGCAAAAAACACCTCTGTTTTCTTTCAAAAAATGTGATGTGTCCACGTTGCGTTTTGGGGCATTTCCTGTTGTGGGCGCTAGGCCTACCCACACAAGTGAGGTATCATTTTTATCTAGAGACTAGGGGGAACGCTGGGTGGAAGGAAATTGTGGCTCCTCTCTGGTTCCAGAACTTTCTGTCACCAAAATGTGAGGAAAAAGTGTTTTTTTAGCCAAATTTTGAGGTTTGCAAAGGATTCTGGGTAACAGAACCTGGTCAGAGCCCCAGAAGTCACCCCATCGTGGATTCCCCTAGGTCTCTAGTTTTCAAAAATGCACAGGTTTGGTAGGTTTCCCTAGGTGCCGGCTGAGCTAGAGGCCAAAATCTACAGGTAGGCACTTTGTAAAAAACACCTCTGTTTTCTTTCCAAAAATACGATGTGTCCACGTTGCGTTTTGAGGCATTTCCTGTTGCGGGGCGCTAGGCCTACCCACACAAGTGAGATATCATTTTTATCGGGAGACTTGGGGAATGCTGGGTGGAAGGAAATTTGTGGCTCCTCTATGGTTCCAGAACTTTCTGTCACCGAAATGTGAGGAAAAAGTGTTTTTTTTGCCAAAGTTTGAGGTTTGCAAAAGATTCTGGGTAACAGAACCTGGTCAGAGCCCCACAAGTCACCCCATCTTGGGATTCCCCTAGGTCTCTAGTTTTTAGAAATGCACAGGTTTGGTAGGTTTCCCTAGGTGCCGGCTGAGCTAGAGGCCAAAATCTACAGGTAGGCACTTTGCAAAAAACACCTCTGTTTTCTTTCAAAAAATGTGATGTGTCCCACGTTGCGTTTTGGGGCATTTCCTGTTGCGGGCGCTAGGCCTACCCACACAAGTGAGGTATCATTTTTATCGGGAGACTTGGGGGAACGCTGGGTGGAAGGAAATTTTTGGCTCCTCTATGGTTTCAGAACCTTTCTGTCACCGAAATGTGAGGAAAATGTGTTTTTTTTGCCAAAGTTTGAGGTTTGCAAAGGATTCTGGGTAACAGAACCTGGTCAGAGCCCCACAAGTCACCCCATCTTGGATTCCCCTAGGTCTCTAGTTTTTAGAAATGCACAGGTTTTGTAGGTTTCCCTAGGTGCCGGCCTGAGCTAGAGGCCAAAATCTACAGGTAGGCACTTGCAAAAAACACCTCTGTTTTCTTTCAAAAAATGTGATGTGTCCACGTTGCGTTTTGGGGCATCTTCCTGTTGTGGGCGCTAGGCCTACCCACACAAGTGAGGTATCATTTTTATCTAGAGACTAGGGGGAACGCTAGGTGGAAGGAAAATTTGTGGCTCCTCTCTGGTTCCAGAACTTTCTGTCACCAAAATGTGAGGAAAAAGTGTTTTTTTAGCCAAATTTTGAGGTTTGCAAAGGATTCTGGGTAACAGAACCTGGTCAGAGTCCCAGAAGTCACCCCATTGTGGATTCCCCTAGGTCTCTAGTTTTCAAAAATGCACAGGTTGGTAGGTGTTCCCTAGGTGCCGGCTGAGCTAGAGGCCAAAATCTACAGGTAGGCACTTTGTAAAAAACACCTCTGTTTTCTTTCCAAAAATACGATGTGTCCACGTTGCGTTTTGAGGCATTTCCTGTTGCGGGCGCTAGGCCTACCCACACAAGTGAGGTATCATTTTTATCGGGAGACTTGGGGGGAATGCTGGGTGGAAGGAAATTTGTGGCTCCTCTATGGTTCCAGAACTTTCTGTCACCGAAATGTGAGGAAAAAGTGTTTTTTTTGCCAAAGTTTGAGGTTTGCAAAAGATTCTGGGTAACAGAACCTGGTCAGAGCCCCACAAGTCACCCCATCTTGGATTCCCCTAGGTCTCTAGTTTTTAGAAATGCACAGGTTGGTAGGTTTCCCTAGGTGCCGGCTGAGCTAGAGGCCAAAATCTACAGGTAGGCACTTTGCAAAAAACAACTGTTTTCTTTCAAAAAATGTGATGTGTCCACGTTGCGTTTTGGGGTATTTCCTGTCGCGTGCGCTAGGCCTACCCACACAAGTGAGGTATCATTTTAAGCAGGAGACTTGGGGAACGCTGGGTGGAAGGAAATTTGTGGCTCCTCTCTGGTTCCAGAACTTTCTGTCACCAAAATGTGAGGAAAAAGTGTTTTTTTAGCCAAACTTTTGAGGTTTGCAAAGGATTCTGGGTAACAGAACCTGGTCAGAGCCCCACAAGTCACCCCATCTTGGATTCCCCTAGGTCTCTAGTTTTCAAAAATGCACAGGTTTGGTAGGTTTCCCTAGGTGCCGGCTGAGCTAGAGGCCAAAATCTACAGGTAGGCACTTTGCAAAAAACACCCTCTGTTTTCTTTAAAAAAATGTGATGTGTCCACGTTGCGTTTTGGGGCATTTCCTGTTGCAGGCGCTAGGCCTAACCCACACAAGTGAGGTATCATTTTATCTGGAGACTAGGGGGAACGCTGGTTGGGAAGGAAATTTGTGTCTCCTCTCTGGTTCCAGAACTTTCTGTCACCAAAATGTGAGGAAAAAGTGTTTTTTTAGCCAAATTTTGAGGTTTGCAAAGGATTCTGGGGTAACAGAACCTGGTCAGAGCACCAGAAGTCCACCCCATCGTGGATTCCCCCGATGGTCTCTAGTTTGTCAAAAATGCACAGGTTTGGTAGGTTTCCCTAGGTGCCGGCTGAGCTAGAGGCCAAAATCTACAGGTAGGCACTTTGTAAAAAACACCTCTGTTTTCTATCCAAAAATATGATGTGTCCACGTTGCGTTTTGGGGCATTTCCTGTTGCGGGGCGCTAGGGCCTACCCACACAAGTGAGGTATCATTTTTATCGGGAGACTTGGGGGAATGCTGGGTGGAAGGAAATTTGTGGCTCCTCTCTGGTTCCAGAACTTTCTCTCACCGAAATGTGAGGAAAACGTTTTTTTTTGCCAAAGTTTGAGGTTTGCAAAGGATTCTGGGTAACAGAACCTGGTCAGAGCCCCACAGATCACCCCATCTTGGATTCCCCTAAGTCTCTAGTTTTTAGAAATGCACAGGTTTGGAAGGTTTCCCTAGGTGCCTGGCTGAGCTAGAGGCCAATATCTACAGGTAGGCACTTTGCAAAAAACACCTCTGTTTTCTTTCAAAAAATGTGATGTGTCCACGTTGCGTTTTGGGGGCATTTCCTGTCGCGGGCGCTAGGCCTACCCACACAAGTGAGGTATCATTTTTAGCGGGAGACTTGGGGGAACGCTGGGTGGAAGGAAATTTGTGGCTCTCTCTGGTTCCAGAACTTTCTGTCACCAAAAATGTGAGGAAAAAGTGTTTTTTTAGCCAACTTTTGAGGTTTGCAAAGGATTCTGGGTAACAGAACCTGGTCAGAGCCCCACAAGTCACCCCATCTTGGATTCCCCTAGCTCTCTAGTTTTCAAAAATGCACAGGTTTGGTAGGTTTCCCTAGGTGCCAGCTGAGCTAGAGGCCAAAATCTACAGGTAGGCCACTTTGCAAAAAACACCTCTGTTTTCTTTCAAAAATGTGATGTGTCCACGTTGCGTTTTGGGGAATTTCCTGTTGCGGCGCTAGGCCTACCCACACAAGTGAGGTATCATTTTTATCGGGAGCCTTGGGGGGAACGCTGGGTGGAAGGAAATTTGTGGCTCCTCTATGGTTCCAGAACTTTCTGTCACCGAAATGTGAGGAAAATGTGTTTTTTTTGCCAAAGTTTGAGGTTTGCAAAGGATTCTGGGTAACAGAACCTGGTCAGCAGCCCCACAAGTCACCCCATCTTGGATTCCCCTAGGTCTCTAGTTTTTAGAAATGCACAGGTTGGTAGGTTTCCCTAGGTGCCGGCTGAGCTAGAGGCCAAAATCTACAGGTAGGCACTTTGCAAAAAACACCTCTGTTTCTTTCAAAAAATGTGATGTGTCCACGTTGCGTTTTGGGGCATTTCCTGTTGTGGGCGCTAGGCCTACCCACACAAGTGAGGTATCATCTTATCTGGAGACTAGGGGGAACGCTGGGTGGAAGGAAATTTGTGTCTCCTCTCTGGTTCCAGAACTTTCTGTCACCAAAATGTGAGGAAAAAGTGTTTTTTTAGCCAAATTTTGGAGGTTTGCAAAGGATTCCTGGGTAACAGAACCTGGTCAGAGCCCAGAAGTCACCCATCGTGGATTCCCCGATGGTCTCTAGTTTTCAAAAATGCACAGGTTTGGTAGGTTTCCCTAGGTGCCCGGCTGAGCTAGAGGCCAAAATCTACAGGTAGGCACTTTGTAAAAAACACCTCTGTTTTCTATCCAAAAATATGATGTGTCCACGTAGCGTTTTGGGGCATTTCCTGTTGCGGGTGCTAGGCCTACCCACACAAGTGAGGTATCATTTTTATCGGGAGACTTGGGGGAATGCTGGGTGGAAGGAAATTTGTGGCTCCTCTCTGGTTCCAGAACTTTCTGTCACCGAAATGTGAGGAAAACGTTTTATTTTGCCAAAGGTTTGAGGTTTGCAAAGGATTCTGGGTAACAGAACCTGGTCAGAGCCCCACAAGTCACCCCATCTTGGATTCCCCTAAGTCTCTAGTTTTTAGAAATGCACAGGTTTGGGTAGGTTTCCCTAGGTGCCCGGCTGAGCTAGAGGGCCAATATCTACAGGTAGGCACTTTGCAAAAAACACCTCTGTTTTCTTTCAAAAAATGTGATGTGTCCACGTTGCGTTTTGGGGCATTTCCTGTCGCGGGCGCTAGGCCTACCCACACAACTGAGGTATCATTTTTAGCGGGAGACTTGGGGGAAGGCTGGGTGGAAGGAAATTTGTGGCTCCTCTCTGGTTCCAGAACTTTCTGTCACCGAAATGTGAGGAAAAAGTGTTTTTTTTGCCAAAGTCCGAGGTTTGCAAAAGATTCTGGGTAACAGAACCTGGTCAGAGCCCCACAAGTCACCCCATCTTGGATTCCCTAGCTCTCTAGTTTCAAAATGCACAGGTTTGGCAGGTTTCCCTAAGTGCCGGCTGAGCTAGAGGGCCAAAATCTACAGGTAGGCACTTTGTAAAAAACACCTCTGTTTTCTTTCAAAAAATGTGATGTGTCCACATTGCGTTTTGGGGCATTTTCTGTCGCGGGCGCTAGGCCTACCCACACAAGTGAGGTATCATTTTTAGCGGGAGACTTGGGGGAACGCTGGGTGGAAGGAAATTTGTGGCTCCTCTCTGGTTCCATGAACTTTCTGTCACCAAAATGTGAGGAAAAAGTGTTTTTTTTAGCCAAATTTTGAGGTTTGCAAAGGATTCTGGGTAACAGAACCTGGTCAGAGCCCCAGAAGTCACCCCATCTTGGATTCCCTAGGTCTCTAGTTTTCAAAAATGCACAGGTTTGGTAGGTTTCCCTAGGTGCCGGCTGAGCTAGAGGCCAAAATCTACAGGTAGGCACTTTGTAAAAAACACCTCTGTTTTCTTTCCAAAAATATTATGTGTCCACGTTGCGTTTTGGGGCATTTCCTGTCGCGGGCAGCTAGGCCTACCCACACAAGTGAGGTATCATTTTTATCGGGAGACTTGGGGGAATGCTGGGTGGAAGGAAATTTGTGGCTCCTCTCTGGTTCCAGAACTTTCTGTCACCGAAATGTGAGGAAAACGTTTTTTTTTTGCCAAAGTTTGAGGTTTGCAAAGGGATTCTGGGTAACAGAACCTGGTCAGAGCCACACAAGTCACCCCATTTTGGATTCCCCTAAGTCTCTAGTTTTTAGAAATGCACAGGTTTGGTAGGTTTCCCTAGGTGCCGGCTGAGCTAGAGGCCAAAATCTACAGGTAGGCACTTTGCAAAAAACACCTCTGTTTTCTTTCAAAAAATGTGATGTGTCCACGTTGCATTTTGGGGCATTTCCTGTCGCGGGCGCTAGGCCTACCCACACAAGTGAGGTATCATTTTTAGCGGGAGACTTGGGGGAACGCTGGGTGGAAGGAAATTTGTGGCTCCTCTCTGGTTCCAGAACTTTCTGTCACCAAAATGTGAGGAAAACGTGTTTTTTTAGCCAAATTTTGAGGTTTGCAAAGGATTCTGGGTAACAGAACCTGGTCAGAGCCCCAAAAGTCACCCCATCTTGGATTCCCCCTAGGTCTCTAGTTTTCAAAAATGCACAGGTTTGGTTGGTTTCCCTAGGTGCCGGCTGTGCTAGAGGCCAAAATCTACAGGTAGGCACTTTTCAAAAACCACCTCTGTTTTCTTTCAAAAAATGTGATGTGTCCCACGTTGCGTTTTGGGGCATTTCCTGTCGCGGGCGCTAGGCCTACCCACACAAGTGAGGTATCATTTTAGCGGGAGACATGGGGGAACGCTGGGTGGAAGGAAATTTGTGGCGCCTCTCTGGTTCCAGAACTTTCTGTCACCAAAATGTGAGGAAAAAGTGTTTTTTTTGCCAATTTTGAGGTTTGCAAAGGATTCTGGTAACAGAACCTGTCAGAGCCCCACAAGTCACCCCATCTTCGATTCCCCTAGGTCTCTAGTTTTCAAAAATGCACAGGTTTGGTAGGTTTCCCTAGGTGCCCGGCTGAGCTAGAGGCCAAAATCTACAGGTAGGCACTTTGCAAAAAACAACTCTGTTTTCTTTCAAAAAATGTGATCTATCCATGTTGCGTTTTGGGGAATTTCCTGTCGCGGGCGCTAGGCCTACCACACAAGTGAGGTATCATTTTTAGCGGGAGACTTGGGGGAACGCTGGGTTGAAGGAAATTTGTGGCTCCCTCTATGGTTCCAGAACTTTCTGTCACCAAAATGTGAGGAAAAAGTGTTTTTTTACCCAAATTTTGAGGTTTGCAAAGGATTCTGGGTAACAGAACCTGGTCAGAGCACCACATGTCACCCCATCTTGGATTCCCCTATCTCTCTAGTTTTAAAAAATGCACAGGTTTGGTAGGTTTCCCTAGGTGCCGGCTGAGCTAGAGGCCAAAATCTACAGGTAGGCACTTTGCAAAAAACACCTCTGTTTTCTTTCAAAAAATGTGATGTGTCCACGTTGCGTTTTGGGGCATTTCCTGTTGAGGGCGCTAGGCCTACCCACACAAGTGAGGTATCATTTTTATCGGGAGACTAGGGGGGAACGCTGGGTGGAAGGAAATTTGAGGCTCCTCTCTGGTTCCAGAACTATCTGTCACCAAAATGTGAGGAAAAAGTGTTTTTTTAGCCAAATTTTGAGGTTTGCAAAGGATTCTGGGTAACAGAACCTGGTCAGAGCCCCACAAGTCATCCCATCTTGGAATCCCCTAGGTCTCTAGTTTTCAAAAATGCATAGGTTTGGTAGGTTTCCCTAGGTGCCGGCTGAGCTAGAGGCCAAAATCTACAGGTAGGCACTTTGCAAAAAACAACTCTGTTTTCTTTCAAAAAATGTGATCTATCCATGTTGCGTTTTGGGGAATTTCCTGTCGCGGGCGCTAGGCCTACCCACAAAAGTGAGGTATCATTTTAGCGGGAGACTTGGGGGAACGCTGGGTGGAAGGAAATTTGTGGCTCCTCTCTGGTTCCAGAACTTTCTGTCACCAAAATGTGAGGAAAAAGTGTTTTTTTAGACAACTTTTGAGGTTTGCAAAGGATTCTGGATAAAAGAACCTGGTCAAAGCCCCACAAGTCACCCCATCTTGGATTCCCCTAGCTCTCTAGTTTTAAAAAATGCACAGGTTTGGTAGGTTTCCCTAGGTGCCGGCTGAGCTAGAGGCCAAAATCTACAGGTAGGCACTTTGCAAAAAACACCTCTGTTTTCTTTCAAAAAATGTGATGTGTCCACGTTGCGTTTTGGGGCATTTCCTGTTGCGGGCGCTAGGCCTATCCACACAAGTGAGGTATCATTTTTATCGGGAGACTAGGGGAACGCTGGGTGGAAGGAAATTTGTGGCTCCTCTCTGGTTCCAGAACTTTCTGTCACCAAAATGTGAGAAAAAAGTGTTTTTTTAGCCAAATTGTGAGGTTTGCAAAGGATTCTGGGTAACAGAACCTGGTCAGAGCCCCACAAGTCACCCATCTTGGATTCCCCTAGGTCTCTAGTTTGTCAAAAATGCACAGGTTTGGTAGGTTTCCCTAGGTGCCCGGGTGAGCTAGAGACCAAAATCTACAGGTAGGCACTTTGCAAAAAAACACCTCTGTTTTCTTTCAAAAAATGTGATGTGTCCACGTTGCGTTTTGGGGCATTTCCTGTCGCGGAGCGCTAGGCCTACCCACACAAGTGAGGTATCATTTTTTAGCGGGAGACTTGGGGGAACGCTGGGTTGAAGGAAATTTGTGGCTCCTCTATGGTTCCAGAACTTTCTGTCACCAAAATGTGAGGAAAAAGTGTTTTTTTACCCAAATTTTGAGGTTTGCAAGGATTCTGGGTAACAGAACCTGGTCAGAGCACCACATGTCACCCCATCTTGGATTCCCCCTAGCTCTCTAGTTTTAAAAAATGCACAGGTTTGGTAGGTTTCCCTAGGTGCCGGCTGAGCTAGAGGCCAAAATCTACAGGTAGGCACTTTGCAAAAAAAAACCTCTGTTTTCTTTCAAAAAATGTGATGTGTCCACGTTGCGTTTTGGGGCATTTCCTTTTGCGGGCGCTAGGCCTACCCACACAAGTGAGGTATCATTTTTATCGGGAGACTAGGGGGAACGCTGGGTGGAAGGAAATTTGTGGCTCCTCTCTGGTTCCAGAACTTTCTGTCAACAAAATGTGAGGAAAAAGTGTTTTTTTAGCCAAATTTGGAGGTTTGCAAAGGATTCTGGGTAACAGAACCTGGTCAGAGCCCCAACAGTCACCCCATCTTGGATTCCCCTAGGTCTCTAGTTTTCAAACATACACAGGTTTGGTAGGTTTCCCTAGGTGCCGGCTGAGCTAGAGGCCAAAATCTACAGGTAGGCACTTTGCAAAAAACACCTCTGTTTTCTTTAAAAAAATGTGATGTGTCCACGTTGCGTTTTGGGGCATTTCCTGTTGCGGGCGCTAGGCCTACCCACACAAGTGAGGTATCATTTTTATCGGGAGACTAGGGGGAACGCTGGGTGGAAGGAAATTTGTGGCTCCTCTCTGCTTCCAGAACTTTCTTGTCACCAAAATGTGAGGAAAAAGTGTTTTTTTAGCCAAATTTTGAGGTTTGCAAAGGATTCTGGGTAACAGAACCTGGTCAGAGCCCCAAAAGTCACCCCATCTTGGATTCCCCTAGGTCTCTAGTTTTCAAAAATGCTCAGGTTTGGTAGGTTTCCCTAGGTGCCGGCTGAGCTAGAGGCCAAAATCTACAGGTAGGCACTTTGTAAAAAACACCTCTGTTTTCTATCCAAAAATATGATGTGTCCACGTTGCGTTTTGGGGCATTTCCTGTTGCGGGCGCTAGGCCTACCCACACAAGTGAGGTATCATTTTTATCGGGAGACTTGGGGGAATGCTGGGTGGAAGGAAATTTGTGGCTCCTCTCTGGTTCCAGAACTTTCTGTCACCGAAATGTGAGGAAAACGTTTTTTTTTTGCCAAAGTTTGAGGTTTGCAAAGGATTCTGGGTAACAGAACCTGGTCAGAGCCCCACAAGTCACCCCATCTTGGATTCCCCTAAGTCTCTAGTTTTTAGAAATGCACAGGTTTGGTAGGTTTCCCTAGGTGCCGGCTGAGCTAGAGGCCAATATCTACAGGTAGGCACTTTGCAAAAAACACCTCTGTTTTCTTTCAAAAAATGTGATGTGTCCACGTTGCGTTTTGGGGCATTTCCTGTCGCGGGCGCTAGGCCTACCCACACAACTGAGGTATCATTTTTAGCGGGAGACTTGGGGGAACGCTGGGTGGAAGGAAATTTGTGGCTCCTCTCCGGTTCCAGAACTTTCTGTCACCAAAATGTGAGGAAAAAGTGTTTTTTTTTGCCAAAGTCTGAGGTTTGCAAAAGAGTCTGGGTAACAGAACCTGGTCAGAGCCCCACAAGTCACCCCATCTTGGATTCCCCTAGCTCTCTAGTTTTCAAAAATGCACAGGTTTGGTAGGTTTCCCTAGGTGCCGGCTGAGCTAGAGGCCAAAATCTACAGGTAGGCACTTTGTAAAAAACACCTCTGTTTTCTTTAAAAAAATGTGATGTGTCCACATTGCGTTTTGGGGCATTTTCTGTCGCGGGCGCTAGGCCTACCCACACAAGTGAGGTATCATTTTTAGCGGGAGACTTGGGGGAACGCTGGGTGGAAGGAAATTTGTGGCTCCTCTCTGGTTCCAGAACTTTCTGTCACCAAAATGTGAGGAAAAAGTGTTTTTTTAGCCAAATTTTGAGGTTTGCAAAGGATTCTGGGTAACAGAACCTGGTCAGAGCCCCAGAAGTCACCCCATCGTGGATTCCCCTAGGTCTCTAGTTTTCAAAAATGCACAGGTTTGGTAGGTTTCCCTAGGTGCCGGCTGAGCTAGAGGCCAAAATCTACAGGTAGGCACTTTGTAAAAAACACCTCTGTTTTCTTTCCAAAAATATTATGTGTCCACGTTGCGTTTTGGGGCATTTCCTGACGCGGGCGCTAGGCCTACCCACACAAGTGAGGTATCATTTTTATCGGGAGACTTGGGGGAATGCTGGGTGGAAGGAAATTTGTGGCTCCTCTCTGGTTCCAGAACTTTCTGTCACCGAAATGTGAGGAAAACGTTTTTTTTTGGCCAAAGTTTGAGGTTTGCAAAGGATTCTGGGTAACAGAACCTGGTCAGAGCCCCACAAGTCACCCCATTTTGGATTCCCCTAAGTCTCTAGTTTTTAGAAATGCACAGGTTTGGTAGGTTTCCCTAGGTGCCGGCTGAGCTAGAGGCCAAAATCTACAGGTAGGCACTTTGCAAAAAACACCTCTGTTTTCTTTCAAAAAATGTGATGTGTCCACATTGCATTTTGGGGCATTTCCTGTCGCGGGCGCTAGGCCTACCCACACAAGTGAGGTATCATTTTTAGCGGGAGACTTGGGGGAACGCTGGGTGGAAGGAAATTTGTGGCTCCTCTCTGGTTCCAGAACTTTCTGTCACCAAAATGTGAGGAAAACGTGTTTTTTTAGCCAAATTTTGAGGTTTGCAAAGGATTCTGGGTAACAGAACCTGGTCAGAGCCCCAAAAGTCACCCCATCTTGGATTCCCCTAGGTCTCTAGTTTTCAAAAATGCACAGGTTTGGTTGGTTTCCCTAGGTGCCGGCTGAGCAAGAGGCCAAAATCTACAGGTAGGCACTTTGCAAAAACCACCTCTGTTTTCTTTCAAAAAATGTGATGTGTCCACGTTGCGTTTTGGGGCATTTCCTGTCGCGGGCGCTAGGCCTACCCACACAAGTGAGGTATCATTTTTAGCGGGAGACTTGGGGGAACGCTGGGTGGAAGGAAATTTGTGGCGCCTCTCTGGTTCCAGAACTTTCTGTCACCAAAATGTGAGGAAAAAGTGTTTTTTTAGCCAAATTTTGAGGTTTGCAAAGGATTCTGGGTAACAGAACCTGGTCAGAGCCCCACAAGTCACCCCATCTTCGATTCCCCTAGGTCTCTAGTTTTCAAAAATGCACAGGTTTGGTAGGTTTCCCTAGGTGCCGGCTGAGCTAGAGGCCAAAATCTACAGATAGGCACTTTGCAAAAAACAACTCTGTTTTCTTTCAAAAAATGTGATGTGTCCACGTTGCGTTTTGGGGCATTTCCTGTCGCGGGCGCTAGGCCTACCCACACAAGTGAGGTATCATTTTTAGCGGGAGACTTGGGGGAACGCTGGGTGGAAGGAAATTTGTGGCGCCTCTCTGGTTCCAGAACTTTCTGTCACCAAAATGTGAGGAAAAAGTGTTTTTTTACCCAAATTTTGAGGTTTGCAAAGGATTCTGGGTAACAGAACCTGGTCAGAGCCCCACAAGTCACCCCATCTTCGATTCCCCTAGGTCTCTAGTTTTCAAAAATGCACAGGTTTGGTAGGTTTCCCTAGGTGCCGGCTGAGCTAGAGGCCAAAATCTACAGGTAGGCACTTTGCAAAAAACAACTCTGTTTTCTTTCAAAAAATGTGATATATCCATGTTGCGTTTTGGGGAATTTCCTGTCGCGGGCGCTAGGCCTACCCACACAAGTGAGGTATCATTTTTAGCGGGAGACTTGGGGGAACGCTGGGTTGAAGGAAATTTGTGGCTCCTCTATGGTTCCAGAACTTTCTGTCACCAAAATGTGAGGAAAAAGTGTTTTTTTACCCAAATTTTGAGGTTTGCAAAGGATTCTGCGTAACAGAACCTGGTCAGAGCACCACATGTCACCCCATCTTGGATTCCCCTATCTCTCTAGTTTTAAAAAATGCACAGGTTTGGTAGGTTTCCCTAGGTGCCGGCTGAGCTAGAGGCCAAAATCTACAGGTAGGCACTTTGCAAAAAACACCTCTGTTTTCTTTCAAAAAATGTGATGTGTCCACGTTGCGTTTTGGGGCATTTCCTGTTGCGGGCGCTAGGCCTACCCACACAAGTGAGGTATCATTTTTATCGGGAGACTAGGGGGAACGCTGGGTGGAAGGAAATTTGTGGCTCCTCTCTGGTTCCAGAACTATCTGTCACCAAAATGTGAGGAAAAAGTGTTTTTTTAGCCAAATTTTGAGGTTTGCAAAGGATTCTGGGTAACAGAACCTGGTCAGAGCCCCACAAGTCATCCCATCTTGGAATCCCCTAGGTCTCTAGTTTTCAAAAATGCACAGGTTTGGTAGGTTTCCCTAGGTGCCGGCTGAGCTAGAGGCCAAAATCTACAGGTAGGCACTTTGCAAAAAACAACTCTGTTTTCTTTCAAAAAATGTGATCTATCCATGTTGCGTTTTGGGGATTTTCCTGTCGCGGGCGCTAGGCCTACCCACACAAGTGAGGTATCATTTTTAGCGGGAGACTTGGGGGAACGCTGGGTGGAAGGAAATTTGTGGCTCCTCTCTGGTTCCAGAACTTTCTGTCACCAAAATGTGAGGAAAAAGTGTTTTTTTAGACAACTTTTGAGGTTTGCAAAGGATTCTGGATAAAAGAACCTGGTCAAAGCCCCACAAGTCACCCCATCTTGGATTCCCCTAGCTCTCTAGTTTTAAAAAATGCACAGGTTTGGTAGGTTTCCCTAGGTGCCGGCTGAGCTAGAGGCCAAAATCTACAGGTAGGCACTTTGCAAAAAACACCTCTGTTTTCTTTCAAAAAATGTGATGTGTCCACGTTGCGTTTTGGGGCATTTCCTGTTGCGGGCGCTAGGCCTATCCACACAAGTGAGGTATCATTTTTATCGGGAGACTAGGGGGAACGCTGGGTGGAAGGAAATTTGTGGCTCCTCTCTGGTTCCAGAACTTTCTGTCACCAAAATGTGAGAAAAAAGTGTTTTTTTAGCCAAATTGTGAGGTTTGCAAAGGATTCTGGGTAACAGAACCTGGTCAGAGCCCCACAAGTCACCCCATCTTGGATTCCCCTAGGTCTCTAGTTTTCAAAAATGCACAGGTTTGGTAGGTTTCCCTAGGTGCCGGGTGAGCTAGAGACCAAAATCTACAGGTAGGCACTTTGCAAAAAACACCTCTGTTTTCTTTCAAAAAATGTGATGTGTCCACGTTGCGTTTTGGGGCATTTCCTGTCGCGGGCGCTAGGCCTACCCACACAAGTGAGGTATCATTTTTAGCGGGAGACTTGGGGGAACGCTGGGTTGAAGGAAATTTGTGGCTCCTCTATGGTTCCAGAACTTTCTGTCACCAAAATGTGAGGAAAAAGTGTTTTTTTACCCAAATTTTGAGGTTTGCAAAGGATTCTGGGTAACAGAACCTGGTCAGAGCACCACATGTCACCCCATCTTGGATTCCCCTAGCTCTCTAGTTTTAAAAAATGCACAGGTTTGGTAGGTTTCCCTAGGTGCCGGCTGAGCTAGAGGCCAAAATCTACAGGTAGGCACTTTGCAAAAAAAACCTCTGTTTTCTTTCAAAAAATGTGATGTGTCCACGTTGCGTTTTGGGGCATTTCCTTTTGCGGGCGCTAGGCCTACCCACACAAGTGAGGTATCATTTTTATCGGGAGACTAGGGGGAACGCTGGGTGGAAGGAAATTTGTGGCTCCTCTCTGGTTCCAGAACTTTCTGTCACCAAAATGTGAGGAAAAAGTGTTTTTTTAGCCAAATTTTGAGGTTTGCAAAGGATTCTGGGTAACAGAACCTGGTCAGAGCCCCAACAGTCACCCCATCTTGGATTCCCCTAGGTCTCTAGTTTTCAAACATACACAGGTTTGGTAGGTTTCCCTAGGTGCCGGCTGAGCTAGAGGCCAAAATCTACAGGTAGGCACTTTGCAAAAAACACCTCTGTTTTCTTTAAAAAAATGTGATGTGTCCACGTTGCGTTTTGGGGCATTTCCTGTTGCGGGCGCTAGGCCTACCCACACAAGTGAGGTATCATTTTTATCGGGAGACTAGGGGGAACGCTGGGTGGAAGGAAATTTGTGGCTCCTCTCTGGTTCCAGAACTTTCTTGTCACCAAAATGTGAGGAAAAAGTGTTTTTTTAGCCAAATTTTGAGGTTTGCAAAGGATTCTGGGTAACAGAACCTGGTCAGAGCCCCAAAAGTCACCCCATCTTGGATTCCCCTAGGTCTCTAGTTTTCAAACATACACAGGTTTGGTAGGTTTCCCTAGGTGCCGGCTGAGCTAGAGGCCAAAATCTACAGGTAGGCACTTTGCAAAAAACACCTCTGTTTTCTTTCAAAAAATGTGATGTGTCCACGTTGTGTTTTGGGGCATTTCCTGTCGCGGGCGCTAGGCCTACCCACACAAGTGAGGTATCATTTTTAGCGGGAGACTTGGGGGAACGCTGGGTTGAAGGAAATTTGTGGCTCCTCTCTGGTTCCAGAACTTTCTGTCACCAAAATGTGAGGAAAAAGTGTTTTTTTACCCAAATTTTGAGGTTTGCAAAGGATTCTGGGTAACAGAACCTGGTCAGAGCACCACATGTCACCCCATCTTGGATTCCCCTAGCTCTCTAGTTTTAAAAAATGCACAGGTTTGGTAGGTTTCCCTAGGTGCCGGCTGAGCTAGAGGCCAAAATCTACAGGTAGGCACTTTGCAAAAAACACCTCTGTTTTCTTTAAAAAAATGTGATGTGTCCACGTTGCGTTTTGGGGCATTTCCTGTTGCGGGCGCTAGGCCTACCCACACAAGTGAGGTATCATTTTTATCGGGAGACTAGGGGGAATGCTGGGTGGAAGGAAATTTGGGGCTCCTCTCTGGTTCCAGAACTTTCTGTCACCAAAATGTGAGGAAAAAGTGTTTTTTTACCCAAATTTTGAGGTTTGCAAAGGATTCTGGGTAACAGAACCTGGTCAGAGCCCCAGAAGTCACCCCCATCGTGGATTCCCCGATGGTCTCTAGTTTTCAAAAATGCACAGGTTTGGTAGGTTTCCCTAGGTGCCGGCTGAGCTAGAGGCCAAAATCTACAGGTAGGCACTTTGTAAAAAACACCTCTGTTTTCTATCCAAAAATATGATGTGTCCACGTTGCGTTTTGGGGCATTTCCTGTTGCGGGCGCTAGGCCTACCCACACAAGTGAGGTATCATTTTTATCGGGAGACTTGGGGGAATGCTGGGTGGAAGGAAATTTGTGGCTCCTCTCTGGTTCCAGAACTTTCTGTCACCGAAATGTGAGGAAAACGTTTTTTTTTGCCAAAGTTTGAGGTTTGCAAAGGATTCTGGGTAACAGAACCTGGTCAGAGCCCCACAAGTCACCCCATCTTGGATTCCCCTAAGTCTCTAGTTTTTAGAAATGCACAGGTTTGGTAGGTTTCCCTAGGTGCCGGCTGAGCTAGAGGCCAATATCTACAGGTAGGCACTTTGCAAAAAACACCTCTGTTTTCTTTCAAAAAATGTGATGTGTCCATGTTGCGTTTTGGGGCATTTCCTGTCGCGGGCGCTAGGCCTACCCACACAACTGAGGTATCATTTTTAGCGGGAGACTTGGGGGAACGCTGGGTGGAAGGAAATTTGTGGCTCCTCTCCGGTTCCAGAACTTTCTGTCACCAAAATGTGAGGAAAAAGTGTTTTTTTTGCCAAAGTCTGAGGTTTGCAAAAGAGTCTGGGTAACAGAACCTGGTCAGAGCCCCACAAGTCACCCCATCTTGGATTCCCCTAGCTCTCTAGTTTTCAAAAATGCACAGGTTTGGTAGGTTTCCCTAGGTGCCGGCTGAGCTAGAGGCCAAAATCTACAGGTAGGCACTTTGTAAAAAACACCTCTGTTTTCTTTAAAAAAATGTGATGTGTCCACATTGCGTTTTGGGGCATTTTCTGTCGCGGGCGCTAGGCCTACCCACACAAGTGAGGTATCATTTTTAGCGGGAGACTTGGGGGAACGCTGGGTGGAAGGAAATTTGTGGCTCCTCTCTGGTTCCAGAACTTTCTGTCACCAAAATGAGGAAAAAGTGTTTTTTTAGCCAAATTTTGAGGTTTGCAAAGGATTCTGGGTAACAGAACCTGGTCAGAGCCCCAGAAGTCACCCCATCGTGGATTCCCCTAGGTCTCTAGTTTTCAAAAATGCACAGGTTTGGTAGGTTTCCCTAGGTGCCGGCTGAGCTAGAGGCCAAAATCTACAGGTAGGCACTTTGTAAAAAACACCTCTGTTTTCTTTCCAAAAATATTATGTGTCCACGTTGCGTTTTGGGGCATTTCCTGACGCGGGCGCTAGGCCTACCCACACAAGTGAGGTATCATTTTTATCGGGAGACTTGGGGGAATGCTGGGTGGAAGGAAATTTGTGGCTCCTCTCTGGTTCCAGAACTTTCTGTCACCGAAATGTGAGGAAAACGTTTTTTTTTGCCAAAGTTTGAGGTTTGCAAAGGATTCTGGGTAACAGAACCTGGTCAGAGCCCCACAAGTCACCCCATTTTGGATTCCCCTAAGTCTCTAGTTTTTAGAAATGCACAGGTTTGGTAGGTTTCCCTAGGTGCCGGCTGAGCTAGAGGCCAAAATCTACAGGTAGGCACTTTGCAAAAAACACCTCTGTTTTCTTTCAAAAAATGTGATGTGTCCACGTTGCATTTTGGGGCATTTCCTGTCGCGGGCGCTAGGCCTACCCACACAAGTGAGGTATCATTTTTAGCGGGAGACTTGGGGGAACGCTGGGTGGAAGGAAATTTGTGGCTCCTCTCTGGTTCCAGAACTTTCTGTCACCAAAATGTGAGGAAAACGTGTTTTTTTAGCCAAATTTTTAGGTTTGCAAAGGATTCTGGGTAACAGAACCTGGTCAGAGCCCCAAAAGTCACCCCATCTTGGATTCCCCTAGGTCTCTAGTTTTCAAAAATGCACAGGTTTGGTTGGTTTCCCTAGGTGCCGGCTGAGCTAGAGGCCAAAATCTACAGGTAGGCACTTTGCAAAAACCACCTCTGTTTTCTTTCAAAAAATGTGATGTGTCCACGTTGCGTTTTGGGGCATTTCCTGTCGCGGGCGCTAGGCCTACCCACACAAGTGAGGTATCATTTTTAGCGGGAGACTTGGGGGAACGCTGGGTGGAAGGAAATTTGTGGCACCTCTCTGGTTCCAGAACTTTCTGTCACCAAAATGTGAGGAAAAAGTGTTTTTTTAGCCAAATTTTGAGGTTTGCAAAGGATTCTGGGTAACAGAACCTGGTCAGAGCCCCACAAGTCACCCCATCTTCGATTCCCCTAGGTCTCTAGTTTTCAAAAATGCACAGGTTTGGTAGGTTTCCCTAGGTGCCGGCTGAGCTAGAGGCCAAAATCTACAGGTAGGCACTTTGCAAAAAACAACTCTGTTTTCTTTCAAAAAATGTGATCTATCCATGTTGCGTTTTGGGGAATTTCCTGTCGCGGGCGCTAGGCCTACCCACACAAGTGAGGTATCATTTTTAGCGGGAGACTTGGGGGAACGCTGGGTTGAAGGAAATTTGTGGCTCCTCTATGGTTCCAGAACTTTCTGTCACCAAAATGTGAGGAAAAAGTGTTTTTTTACCCAAATTTTGAGGTTTGCAAAGGATTCTGGGTAACAGAACCTGGTCAGAGCACCACATGTCACCCCATCTTGGATTCCCCTAGCTCTCTAGTTTTAAAAAATGCACAGGTTTGGTAGGTTTCCCTAGGTGCCGGCTGAGCTAGAGGCCAAAATCTACAGGTAGGCACTTTGCAAAAAACACCTCTGTTTTCTTTCAAAAAATGTGATGTGTCCACGTTGCGTTTTGGGGCATTTCCTGTCGCGGGCGCTAGGCCTACCCACACAAGTGAGGTATCATTTTTAGCGGGAGACTTGGGGGAACGCTGGGTTGAAGGAAATTTGTGGCTCCTCTCTGGTTCCAGAACTTTCTGTCACCAAAATGTGAGGAAAAAGTGTTTTTTTACCCAAATTTTGAGGTTTGCAAAGGATTCTGGGTAACAGAACCTGGTCAGAGCACCACATGTCACCCCAACTTGGATTCCCCTAGCTCTCTAGTTTTAAAAAATGCACAGGTTTGGTAGGTTTCCCTAGGTGCCGGCTGAGCTAGAGGCCAAAATCTACAGGTAGGCACTTTGCAAAAAACACCTCTGTTTTCTTTCAAAAAATGTGATGTGTCCACGTTGCGTTTTGGGGCATTTCCTGTTGCGGGCGCTAGGCCTACCCACACAAGTGAGGTATCATTTTTATCGGGAGACTAGGGGGAACGCTGGGTGGAAGGAAATTTGTGGCTCCTCTCTGGTTCCAGAACTTTCTGTCACCAAAATGTGAGGAAAAAGTGTTTTTTTAGCCAAATTTTGAGGTTTGCAAAGGATTCTGGGTAACAGAACCTGGTCAGAGCCCCAAAAGTCACCCCATCTTGGATTCCCCTAGGTCTCTAGTTTTCAAACATACACAGGTTTGGTAGGTTTCCCTAGGTGCCGGCTGAGCTAGAGGCCAAAATCTACAGGTAGGCACTTTGCAAAAAACACCTCTGTTTTCTTTAAAAAAATGTGATGTGTCCACGTTGCGTTTTGGGGCATTTCCTGTTGCGGGCGCTAGGCCTACCCACACAAGTGAGGTATCATTTTTATCGGGAGACTAGGGGGAACGCTGGGTGGAAGGAAATTTGTGGCTCCTCTCTGGTTCCAGAACTTTCTTGTCACCAAAATGTGAGGAAAAAGTGTTTTTTAAGCCAAATTTTGAGGTTTGCAAAGGATTCTGGGTAACAGAACCTGGTCAGAGCCCCAAAAGTCACCCCATCTTGGATTCCCCTAGGTCTCTAGTTTTCAAACATACACAGGTTTGGTAGGTTTCCCTAGGTGCCGGCTGAGCTAGAGGCCAAAATCTACAGGTAGGCACTTTGCAAAAAACACCTCTGTTTTCTTTCAAAAAATGTGATGTGTCCACGTTGCGTTTTGGGGCATTTCCTGTCGCGGGCGCTAGGCCTACCCACACAAGTGAGGTATCATTTTTATCGGGAGACTTGGGGGAATGCTGGGTGGAAGGAAATTTGTGGCTCCTCTCTGGTTCCAGAACTTTCTGTCACCGAAATGTGAGGAAAATGTTTTTTTTTCCCAAAGTTTGAGGTTTGCAAAGGATTCTGGGTAACAGAACCTGGTCAGAGCCCCACAAGTCACCCCATTTTGGATTCCCCTAAGTCTCTAGTTTTTAGAAATGCACAGGTTTGGTAGGTTTCCCTAGGTGCCGGCTGAGCTAGAGGCCAAAATCTACAGGTAGGCACTTTGCAAAAAACACCTCTGTTTTCTTTCAAAAAATGTGATGTGTCCACGTTGCATTTTGGGGCATTTCCTGTCGCGGGCGCTAGGCCTACCCACACAAGTGAGGTATCATTTTTAGCGGGAGACTTGGGGGAACGCTGGGTGGAAGGAAATTTGTGGCTCCTCTCTGGTTCCAGAACTTTCTGTCACCAAAATGTGAGGAAAACGTGTTTTTTTAGCCAAATTTTGAGGTTTGCAAAGGATTCAGGGTAACAGAACCTGGTCAGAGCCCCAAAAGTCACCCCATCTTGGATTCCCCTAGGTCTCTAGTTTTCAAAAATGCACAGGTTTGGTTGGTTTCCCTAGGTGCCGGCTGAGCTAGAGGCCAAAATCTACAGGTAGGCACTTTGCAAAAACCACCTCTGTTTTCTTTCAAAAAATGTGATGTGTCCACGTTGCGTTTTGGGGCATTTCCTGTCGCGGGCGCTAGGCCTACCCACACAAGTGAGGTATCATTTTTAGCGGGAGACTTGGGGGAACGCTGGGTGGAAGGAAATTTGTGGCGCCTCTCTGGTTCCAGAACTTTCTGTCACCAAAATGTGAGGAAAAAGTGTTTTTTTACCCAAATTTTGAGGTTTGCAAAGGATTCTGGGTAACAGAACCTGGTCAGAGCCCCACAAGTCACCCCATCTTCGATTCCCCTAGGTCTCTAGTTTTCAAAAATGCACAGGTTTGGTAGGTTTCCCTAGGTGCCGGCTGAGCTAGAGGCCAAAATCTACAGGTAGGCACTTTGCAAAAAACAACTCTGTTTTCTTTCAAAAAATGTGATCTATCCATGTTGCGTTTTGGGGAATTTCCTGTCGCGGGCGCTAGGCCTACCCACACAAGTGAGGTATCATTTTTAGCGGGAGACTTGGGGGAACGCTGGGTTGAAGGAAATTTGTGGCTCCTCTATGGTTCCAGAACTTTCTGTCACCAAAATGTGAGGAAAAAGTGTTTTTTTACCCAAATTTTGAGGTTTGCAAAGGATTCTGGGTAACAGAACCTGGTCAGAGCACCACATGTCACCACATCTTGGATTCCCCTATCTCTCTAGTTTTAAAAAATGCACAGGTTTGGTAGGTTTCCCTAGGTGCCGGATGAGCTAGAGGCCAAAATCTACAGGTAGGCACTTTGCAAAAAACACCTCTGTTTTCCTTCAAAAAATGTGATGTGTCCACGTTGCGTTTTGGGGCATTTCCTGTTGCGGGCGCTAGGCCTACCCACACAAGTGAGGTATCATTTTTATCGGGAGACTAGGGGGAACGCTGGGTGGAAGGAAATTTGTGGCTCCTCTCTGGTTCCAGAACTTTCTGTCACCAAAATGTGAGGGAAAAGTGTTTTTTTAGCCAAATTTTGAGATTTGCAAAGGATTCTGGGTAACAGAACCTGGTCAGAGCCCCAAAAGTCACCCCATCTTGGATTCCCCTAGGTCTCTAGTTTTCAAACATACACAGGTTTGGTAGGTTTCCCTAGGTGCCGGCTGAGCTAGAGGCCAAAATCTACAGGTAGGCACTTTGCAAAAAACACCTCTGTTTTCTTTAAAAAAATGTGATGTGTCCACGTTGCGTTTTGGGGCATTTCCTGTTGCGGGCGCTAGGCCTACCCACACAAGTGAGGTATCATTTTTATCGGGAGACTAGGGGGAACGCTGGGTGGAAGGAAATTTGTGGCTCCTCTCTGGTTCCAGAACTATCTGTCACCAAAATGTGAGGAAAAAGTGTTTTTTTAGCCAAATTTTGAGGTTTGCAAAGGATTCTGGGTAACAGAACCTGGTCAGAGCCCCACAAGTCATCCCATCTTGGATTCCCCTAGGTCTCTAGTTTTCAAAAATGCACAGGTTTGGTAGGTTTCCCTAGGTGCCGGCTGAGCTAGAGGCCAAAATCTACAGGTAGGCACTTTGCAAAAAACAACTCTGTTTTCTTTCAAAAAATGTGATCTATCCATGTTGCGTTTTGGGGAATTTCCTGTCGCGGGCGCTAGGCCTACCCACACAAGTGAGGTATCATTTTTAGCGGGAGACTTGGGGGAACGCTGGGTAGAAGGAAATTTGTGGCTCCTCTCTGGTTCCAGAACTTTCTGTCACCAAAATGTGAGGAAAAAGTGTTTTTTTACCCAAATTTTGAGTTTGCAAAGGATTCTGGGTAACAGAACCTGGTCAGAGCACCACATGTCACCCCATCTTGGATTCCCCTAGCTCTCTAGTTTTAAAAAATGCACAGGTTTGGTAGGTTTCCCTAGGTGCCGGCTGAGCTAGAGGCCAAAATCTACAGGTAGGCACTTTGCAAAAAACACCTCTGTTTTCTTTAAAAAAATGTGATGTGTCCACGTTGCGTTTTGGGGCATTTCCTGTTGCGGGCGCTAGGCCTACCCACACAAGTGAGGTATCATTTTTATCGGGAGACTAGGGGGAACGCTGGGTGGAAGGAAATTTGGGGCTCCTCTCTGGTTCCAGAACTTTCTGTCACCAAAATGTGAGGAAACAGTGTTTTTTTAGCCAAATTTTGAGGTTTGCAAAGGATTCTGGGTAACAGAACCTGGTCAGAGCACCACATGTCACCCCATCTTGGATTCCCCTAGCTCTCTAGTTTTAAAAAATGCACAGGTTTGGTAGGTTTCCCTAGGTGCCGGCTGAGCTAGAGGCCAAAATCTACAGGTAGGCACTTTGCAAAAAACACCTCTGTTTTCTTTAAAAAAATGTGATGTGTCCACGTTGCGTTTTGGGGCATTTCCTGTCGCGGGCGCTAGGCCTACCCACACAAGTGAGGTATCATTTTTAGCGGGAGACTTGGGGGAACGCTGGGTTGAAGGAAATTTGTGGCTGCTCTCTGGTTCCAGAACTTTCTGTCACCAAAATGTGAGGAAAAATTTTTTTTTTACCCAAATTTTGAGGTTTGCAAAGGATTCTGGGTAACAGAACCTGGTCAGAGCACTACATGTCACCCCATCTTGGATTCCCCTAGCTCTCTAGTTTTAAAAAATGCACAGGTTTGGTAGGTTTCCCTAGGTGCCGGCTGAGCTAGAGGCCAAAATCTACAGGTAGGCACTTTGCAAAAAACACCTCTGTTTTCTTTCAAAAAATGTGATGTGTCCACGTTGCGTTTTGGGGCATTTCCTGTTGCGGGCGCTAGGCCTACCCACACAAGTGAGGTATCATTTTTATCGGGAGACTAGGGGGAACGCTGGGTGGAAGGAAATTTGTGGCTCCTCTCTGGTTCCAGAACTTTCTGTCACCAAAATGTGAGGAAAAAGTGTTTTTTTAGCCAAATTTTGAGGTTTGCAAAGGATTCTGGGTAACAGAACCTGGTCAGAGCCCCAAAAGTCACCCCATCTTGGATTCCCCTAGGTCTCTAGTTTTCAAACATACACAGGTTTGGTAGGTTTCCCTAGGTGCCGGCTGAGCTAGAGGCCAAAATCTACAGGTAGGCACTTTGCAAAAAACACCTCTGTTTTCTTTAAAAAAATGTGATGTGTCCACGTTGCGTTTTGGGGCATTTCCTGTTGCGGGCGCTAGGCCTACCCACACAAGTGAGGTATCATTTTTATCGGGAGACTAGGGGGAACGCTGGGTGGAAGGAAATTTGTGGCTCCTCTCTGGTTCCAGAACTTTCTTGTCACCAAAATGTGAGGAAAAAGTGTTTTTTAAGCCAAATTTTGAGGTTTGCAAAGGATTCTGGGTAACAGAACCTGGTCAGAGCCCCAAAAGTCACCCCATCTTGGATTCCCCTAGGTCTCTAGTTTTCAAACATACACAGGTTTGGTAGGTTTCCCTAGGTGCCGGCTGAGCTAGAGGCCAAAATCTACAGGTAGGCACTTTGCAAAAAACACCTCTGTTTTCTTTCAAAAAATGTGATGTGTCCACGTTGCGTTTTGGGGCATTTCCTGTCGCGGGCGCTAGGCCTACCCACACAAGTGAGGTATCATTTTTAGCGGGAGACTTGGGGGAACGCTGGGTTGAAGGAAATTTGTGGCTCCTCTCTGGTTCCAGAACTTTCTGTCACCAAAATGTGAGGAAAAAGTGTTTTTTTACCCACATTTTGAGGTTTGCAAAGGATTCTGGGTAACAGAACCTGGTCAGAGCACCACATGTCACCCCATCTTGGATTCCCCTAGCTCTCTAGTTTTAAAAAATGCACAGGTTTGGTAGGTTTCCCTAGGTGCCGGCTGAGCTAGAGGCCAAAATCTACAGGTAGGCACTTTGCAAAAAACACCTCTGTTTTCTTTCAAAAAATGTGATGTGTCCACGTTGCGTTTTGGGGCATTTCCTGTTGCGGGCGCTAGGCCTACCCACACAAGTGAGGTATCATTTTTATCGGGAGACTAGGGGGAACGCTGGGTGGAAGGAAATTTGTGGCTCCTCTCTGGTTCCAGAACTTTCTGTGACCAAAATGTGAGGAAAAAGTGTTTTTTTAGCCAAATTTTGAGGTTTGCAAAGGATTCTGGGTAACAGAACCTGGTCAGAGCCCCAAAAGTCACCCCATCTTGGATTACCCTAGGTCTCTAGTTTTCAAACATACACAGGTTTGGTAGGTTTCCCTAGGTGCCGGCTGAGCTAGAGGCCAAAATCTACAGGTAGGCACTTTGCAAAAAACACCTCTGTTTTCTTTAAAAAAATGTGATGTGTCCACGTTGCGTTTTGGGGCATTTCCTGTTGCGGGCGCTAGGCCTACCCACACAAGTGAGGTATCATTTTTATCGGGAGACTAGGGGGAACGCTGGGTGAAAGGAAATTTGTGGCTCCTCTCTGGTTCCAGAACTTTCTTGTCACCAAAATGTGAGGAAAAAGTGTTTTTTTAGCCAAATTTTGAGGTTTGCAAAGGATTCTGGGTAACAGAACCTGGTCAGAGCCCCAAAAGTCACCCCATCTTGGATTCCCCTAGGTCTCTAGTTTTCAAACATACACAGGTTTGGTAGGTTTCCCTAGGTGCCGGCTGAGCTAGAGGCCAAAATCTACAGGTAGGCACTTTGCAAAAAACACCTCTGTTTTCTTTCAAAAAATGTGATGTGTCCACGTTGCGTTTTTGGGCATTTCCTGTCGCGGGCGCTAGGCCTACCCACACAAGTGAGGTATCATTTTTAGCGGGAGACTTGGGGGAACGCTGGGTTGAAGGAAATTTGTGGCTCCTCTCTGGTTCCAGAACTTTCTGTCACCAAAATGTGAGGAAAAAGTGTTTTTTTACCCAAATTTTGAGGTTTGCAAAGGATTCTGGGTAACAGAACCTGGTCAGAGCACCACATGTCACCCCATCTTGGATTCCCCTAGCTCTCTAGTTTTAAAAAATGCACAGGTTTGGTAGGTTTCCCTAGGTGCCGGCTGAGCTAGAGGCCAAAATCTACAGGTAGGCACTTTGCAAAAAACACCTCTGTTTTCTTTCAAAAAATGTGATGTGTCCACGTTGCGTTTTGGGGCATTTCCTGTTGCGGGCGCTAGGCCTACCCACACAAGTGAGGTATCATTTTTATCGGGAGACTAGGGGGAACGCTGGGTGGAAGGAAATTTGTGGCTCCTCTCTGATTCCAGAACTTTCTGTCACCAAAATGTGAGGAAAAAGTGTTTTTTTAGCCAAATTTTGAGGTTTGCAAAGGATTCTGGGTAACAGAACCTGGTCAGAGCCCCAAAAGTCACCCCATCTTGGATTCCCCTAGGTCTCTAGTTTTCAAACATACACAGGTTTGGTAGGTTTCCCTAGGTGCCGGCTGAGCTAGAGGCCAAAATCTACAGGTAGGCACTTTGCAAAAAACACCTCTGTTTTCTTTCAAAAAATGTGATGTGTCCACGTTGAGTTTTGGGGCATTTCCTGTCGCGGGCGCTAGGCCTACCCACACAAGTGAGGTATCATTTATATCGGGAGACTTGGGGGAATGCTGTGTGGAAGGAAATTTGTGGCTCCTCTCTGGTTCCAGAACTTTCTGTCACCAAAATGTGAGGAAAAAGTGTTTTTTTAGCCAAATTTTGAGGTTTGCAAAGGATTCTGGGTAACAGAACCTGGTCAGAGCCCCACAAGTCACCCCATCTTGGATTCCCCTAGGTCTCTAGTTTTTAGAAATGCACAGGTTTGGTAGGTTTCCCTAGGTGCCGGCTGAGCTAGAGGGCAAAATCTACAGGTAGGCACTTTGCAAAAAACATCTCAGTTTTCTTTCAAAATATCTGATGTGTGCACGTTGCGTTTTGGGGCATTTCCTGTCGCGGGCGTAGGCCTACCCACACAAGTGAGGTATCATTTTTAGCGGGAGACTTGGGGGAACGCTGGGTGGAAGGAATTTTGTGGCTCCTCTCTGGTTCCAGAACTCTCTGTCACCAAAATGTGAGGAAAAGGTGTTTTTTTAGCCAGATTTTGAGGTTTGCAAAGGATTCTGGGTAACAGAACCTGGTCAGAGCCCCAGAAGTCACCCCATTGTGGATTCCCCTAGGTCTCTAGTTTTCAAAAATGCACAGGTTTGGTAGGTTTCCCTAGGTGCCGGCTGAGCTAGAGGCCAAAATCTACAGGTAGGCACTTTGTAAAAAACACCTCTGTTTTCTTTCAAAAAATGTGATGTGCCCACGTTGCGTTTTGGGGCATTTCCTGTCGCGGGCTCTAGGCCTACCCACACAAGTGAGGTATCATTTTTATCGGGAGACTTGGGGGAATGCTGGGTGGAAGGAAATTTGTGGCTCCTCCCTGGTTCCAGAACTTTCTGTCACCGAAATGTGAGGAAAACGTGTTTTTTTTGCCAAAGTTTGATGTTTGCAAAGGATTCTGGGTAACAGAACCTGGTCAGAGCCCACAAGTCACCCCATCTTGGATTCCCCTAGCTCTCTAGTTTTAAAAAATGCACAGGTTTGGTAGGTTTCCCTAGGTGCCGGCTGAGCTAGAGGCCAAAATCTACAGGTAGGCACTTTGCAAAAAACACCTCTGTTTTCTTTAAAAAAATGTGATGTGTCCACGTTGCGTTTTGGGGCATTTCCTGTTGCGGGCGCTAGGCCTACCCACACAAGTGAGGTATCATTTTTATCGGGAGACTAGGGGGAACGCTGGGTGGAAGGAAATTTGTGGCTCCTCTCTGGTTCCAGAACTTTCTTGTCACCAAAATGTGAGGAAAAAGTGTTTTTTAAGCCAAATTTTGAGGTTTGCAAAGGATTCTGGGTAACAGAACCTGGTCAGAGCCCCAAAAGTCACCCCATCTTGGATTCCCCTAGGTCTCTAGTTTTCAAACATACACAGGTTTGGTAGGTTTCCCTAGGTGCCGGCTGAGCTAGAGGCCAAAATCTACAGGTAGGCACTTTGCAAAAAACACCTCTGTTTTCTTTCAAAAAATGTGATGTGTCCACGTTGCGTTTTGGGGCATTTCCTGTCGCGGGCGCTAGGCCTACCCACACAAGTGAGGTATCATTTTTAGCGGGAGACTTGGGGGAACGCTGGGTTGAAGGAAATTTGTGGCTCCTCTCTGGTTCCAGAACTTTCTGTCACCAAAATGTGAGGAAAAAGTGTTTTTTTACCCAAATTTTGAGGTTTGCAAAGGATTCTGGGTAACAGAACCTGGTCAGAGCACCACATGTCACCCCATCTTGGATTCCCCTAGCTCTCTAGTTTTAAAAAATGCACAGGTTTGGTAGGTTTCCCTAGGTGCCGGCTGAGCTAGAGGCCAAAATCTACAGGTAGGCACTTTGCAAAAAACACCTCTGTTTTCTTTCATAAAATGTGATGTGTCCACGTTGCGTTTTGGGGCATTTCCTGTTGCGGGCGCTAGGCCTACCCACACAAGTGAGGTATCATTTTTATCGGGAGACTAGGGGGAACGCTGGGTGGAAGGAAATTTGTGGCTCCTCTCTGGTTCCAGAACTTTCTGTCACCAAAATGTGAGGAAAAAGTGTTTTTTTAGCCAAATTTTGAGGTTTGCAAAGGATTCTGGGTAACAGAACCTGGTCAGAGCCCCAAAAGTCACCCCATCTTGGATTCCCCTAGGTCTCTAGTTTTCAAACATACACAGGTTTGGTAGGTTTCCCTAGGTGCCGGCTGAGCTAGAGGCCAAAATCTACAGGTAGGCACTTTGCAAAAAACACCTCTGTTTTCTTTAAAAAAATGTGATGTGTCCACGTTGCGTTTTGGGGCATTTCCTGTTGCGGGCGCTAGGCCTACCCACACAAGTGAGGTATCATTTTTATCGGGAGACTAGGGGGAACGCTGGGTGGAAGGAAATTTGTGGCTCCTCTCTGGTTCCAGAACTTTCTTGTCACCAAAATGTGAGGAAAAAGTGTTTTTTAAGCCAAATTTTGAGGTTTGCAAAGGATTCTGGGTAACAGAACCTGGTCAGAGCCCCAAAAGTCACCCCATCTTGGATTCCCCTAGGTCTCTAGTTTTCAAACATACACAGGTTTGGTAGGTTTCCCTAGGTGCCGGCTGAGCTAGAGGCCAAAATCTACAGGTAGGCACTTTGCAAAAAACACCTCTGTTTTCTTTCAAAAAATGTGATGTGTCCACGTTGCGTTTTGGGGCATTTCCTGTCGCGGGCGCTAGGCCTACCCACACAAGTGAGGTATCATTTTTAGCGGGAGACTTGGGGGAACGCTGGGTTGAAGGAAATTTGTGGCTCCTCTCTGGTTCCAGAACTTTCTGTCACCAAAATGTGAGGAAAAAGTGTTTTTTTACCCAAATTTTGAGGTTTGCAAAGGATTCTGGGTAACAGAACCTGGTCAGAGCACCACATGTCACCCCATCTTGGATTCCCCTAGCTCTCTAGTTTTAAAAAATGCACAGGTTTGGTAGGTTTCCCTAGGTGCCGGCTGAGCTAGAGGCCAAAATCTACAGGTAGGCACTTTGCAAAAAACACCTCTGTTTTCTTTCAAAAAATGTGATGTGTCCACGTTGCGTTTTGGGGCATTTCCTGTTGCGGGCGCTAGGCCTACCCACACAAGTGAGGTATCATTTTTATCGGGAGACTAGGGGGAACGCTGGGTGGAAGGAAATTTGTGGCTCCTCTCTGGTTCCAGAACTTTCTGTCACCAAAATGTGAGGAAAAAGTGTTTTTTAAGCCAAATTTTGAGGTTTGCAAAGGATTCTGGGTAACAGAACCTGGTCAGAGCCCCAAAAGTCACCCCATCTTGGATTCCCCTAGGTCTCTAGTTTTCAAACATACACAGGTTTGGTAGGTTTCCCTAGGTGCCGGCTGAGCTAGAGGCCAAAATCTACAGGTAGGCACTTTGCAAAAAACACCTCTGTTTTCTTTCAAAAAATGTGATGTGTCCACGTTGCGTTTTGGGGCATTTCCTGTCGCGGGCGCTAGGCCTACCCACACAAGTGAGGTATCATTTTTAGCGGGAGACTTGGGGGAACGCTGGGTTGAAGGAAATTTGTGGCTCCTCTCTGGTTCCAGAACTTTCTGTCACCAAAATGTGAGGAAAAAGTGTTTTTTTACCCAAATTTTGAGGTTTGCAAAGGATTCTGGGTAACAGAACCTGGTCAGAGCACCACATGTCACCCCATCTTGGATTCCCCTAGCTCTCTAGTTTTAAAAAATGCACAGGTTTGGTAGGTTTCCCTAGGTGCCGGCTGAGCTAGAGGCCAAAATCTACAGGTAGGCACTTTGCAAAAAACACCTCTGTTTTCTTTCATAAAATGTGATGTGTCCACGTTGCGTTTTGGGGCATTTCCTGTTGCGGGCGCTAGGCCTACCCACACAAGTGAGGTATCATTTTTATCGGGAGACTAGGGGGAACGCTGGGTGGAAGGAAATTTGTGGCTCCTCTCTGGTTCCGGAACTTTCTGTCACCAAAATGTGAGGAAAAAGTGTTTTTTTAGCCAAATTTTGAGGTTTGCAAAGGATTCTGGGTAACAGAACCTGGTCAGAGCCCCAAAAGTCACCCCATCTTGGATTCCCCTAGGTCTCTAGTTTTCAAACATACACAGGTTTGGTAGGTTTCCCTAGGTGCCGGCTGAGCTAGAGGCCAAAATCTACAGGTAGGCACTTTGCAAAAAACACCTCTGTTTTCTTTAAAAAAATGTGATGTGTCCACGTTGCGTTTTGGGGCATTTCCTGTTGCGGGCGCTAGGCCTACCCACACAAGTGAGGTATCATTTTTATCGGGAGACTAGGGGGAACGCTGGGTGGAAGGAAATTTGTGGCTCCTCTCTGGTTCCAGAACTTTCTTGTCACCAAAATGTGAGGAAAAAGTGTTTTTTAAGCCAAATTTTGAGGTTTGCAAAGGATTCTGGGTAACAGAACCTGGTCAGAGCCCCAAAAGTCACCCCATCTTGGATTCCCCTAGGTCTCTAGTTTTCAAACATACACAGGTTTGGTAGGTTTCCCTAGGTGCCGGCTGAGCTAGAGGCCAAAATCTACAGGTAGGCACTTTGCAAAAAACACCTCTGTTTTCTTTCAAAAAATGTGATGTGTCCACGTTGCGTTTTGGGGCATTTCCTGTCGCGGGCGCTAGGCCTACCCACACAAGTGAGGTATCATTTTTAGCGGGAGACTTGGGGGAACGCTGGGTTGAAGGAAATTTGTGGCTCCTCTCTGGTTCCAGAACTTTCTGTCACCAAAATGTGAGGAAAAAGTGTTTTTTTACCCAAATTTTGAGGTTTGCAAAGGATTCTGGGTAACAGAACCTGGTCAGAGCACCACATGTCACCCCATCTTGGATTCCCCTAGCTCTCTAGTTTTAAAAAATGCACAGGTTTGGTAGGTTTCCCTAGGTGCCGGCTGAGCTAGAGGCCAAAATCTACAGGTAGGCACTTTGCAAAAAACACCTCTGTTTTCTTTCAAAAAATGTGATGTGTCCACGTTGCGTTTTGGGGCATTTCCTGTTGCGGGCGCTAGGCCTACCCACACAAGTGAGGTATCATTTTTATCGGGAGACTAGGGGGAACGCTGGGTGGAAGGAAATTTGTGGCTCCTCTCTGGTTCCAGAACTTTCTGTCACCAAAATGTGAGGAAAAAGTGTTTTTTTAGCCAAATTTTGAGGTTTGCAAAGGATTCTGGGTAACAGAACCTGGTCAGAGCCCCAAAAGTCACCCCATCTTGGATTCCCCTAGGTCTCTAGTTTTCAAACATACACAGGTTTGGTAGGTTTCCCTAGGTGCCGGCTGAGCTAGAGGCCAAAATCTACAGGTAGGCACTTTGCAAAAAACACCTCTGTTTTCTTTAAAAAAATGTGATGTGTCCACGTTGCGTTTTGGGGTATTTCCTGTTGCGGGCGCTAGGCCTACCCACACAAGTGAGGTATCATTTTTATCGGGAGACTAGGGGGAACGCTGGGTGAAAGGAAATTTGTGGCTCCTCTCTGGTTCCAGAACTTTCTTGTCACCAAAATGTGAGGAAAAAGTGTTTTTTTAGCCAAATTTTGAGGTTTGCAAAGGATTCTGGGTAACAGAACCTGGTCAGAGCCCCAAAAGTCACCCCATCTTGGATTACCCTAGGTCTCTAGTTTTCAAACATACACAGGTTTGGTATTTTTCCCTAGGTGCCGGCTGAGCTAGAGGCCAAAATCTACAGGTAGGCACTTTGCAAAAAACACCTCTGTTTTCTTTAAAAAAATGTGATGTGTCCACGTTGCGTTTTGGGGCATTTCCTGTCGCGGGCGCTAGGCCTACCCACACAAGTGAGGTATCATTTTTAGCGGGAGACTTGGGGGAACGCTGGGTTGAAGGAAATTTGTGGCTGCTCTCTGGTTCCAGAACTTTCTGTCACCAAAATGTGAGGAAAAAGTGTTTTTTTACCCAAATTTTGAGGTTTGCAAAGGATTCTGGGTAACAGAACCTGGTCAGAGCACCACATGTCACCCCATCTTGGATTCCCCTAGCTCTCTAGATTTAAAAAATGCACAGGTTTGGTAGGTTTCCCTAGGTGCCGGCTGAGCTAGAGGCCAAAATCTACAGGTAGGCACTTTGCAAAAAACACCTCTGTTTTCTTTCAAAAAATTTGATGTGTCCACGTTGCGTTTTGGGGCATTTCCTGTTGCGGGCGCTAGGCCTACCCACACAAGTGAGGTATCATTTTTATCGGGAGACTAGGGGGAACGCTGGGTGGAAGGAAATTTGTGGCTCCTCTCTGGTTCCAGAACTTTCTGTCACCAAAATGTGAGGAAAAAGTGTTTTTTTAGCCAAATTTTGAGGTTTGCAAAGGATTCTGGGTAACAGAACCTGGTCAGAGCCCCAAAAGTCACCCCATCTTGGATTCCCCTAGGTCTCTAGTTTTCAAACATACACAGGTTTGGTAGGTTTCCCTAGGTGCCGGCTGAGCTAGAGGCCAAAATCTACAGGTAGGCACTTTGCAAAAAACACCTCTGTTTTCTTTCAAAAAATGTGATGTGTCCACGTTGCGTTTTGGGGCATTTCCTGTCGCGGGCGCTAGGCCTACCCACACAAGTGAGGTATCATTTTTAGCGGGAGACTTGGGGGAACGCTGGGTTGAAGGAAATTTGTGGCTCCTCTCTGGTTCCAGAACTTTCTGTCACCAAAATGTGAGGAAAAAGTGTTTTTTTACCCAAATTTTGAGGTTTGCAAAGGATTCTGGGTAACAGAACCTGGTCAGAGCACCACATGTCACCCCATCTTGGATTCCCCTAGCTCTCTAGTTTTAAAAAATGCACAGGTTTGGTAGGTTTCCCTAGGTGCCGGCTGAGCTAGAGGCCAAAATCTACAGGTAGGCACTTTGCAAAAAACACCTCTGTTTTCTTTCAAAAAATGTGATGTGTCCACGTTGCGTTTTGGGGCATTTCCTGTTGCGGGCGCTAGGCCTACCCACACAAGTGAGGTATCATTTTTATCGGGAGACTAGGGGGAACGCTGGGTGGAAGGAAATTTGTGGCTCCTCTCTGGTTCCAGAACTTTCTGTCACCAAAATGTGAGGAAAAAGTGTTTTTTTAGCCAAATTTTGAGGTTTGCAAAGGATTCTGGGTAACAGAACCTGGTCAGAGCCCCAAAAGTCACCCCATCTTGGATTCCCCTAGGTCTCTAGTTTTCAAACATACACAGGTTTGGTAGGTTTCCCTAGGTGCCGGCTGAGCTAGAGGCCAAAATCTACAGGTAGGCACTTTGCAAAAAACACCTCTGTTTTCTTTAAAAAAATGTGATGTGTCCACGTTGCGTTTTGGGGCATTTCCTTTTGCAGGCGCTAGGCCTACCCACACAAGTGAGGTATCATTTTTATCGGGAGACTAGGGGGAACGCTGGGTGAAAGGAAATTTGTGGCTCCTCTCTGGTTCCAGAACTTTCTTGTCACCAAAATGTGAGGAAAAAGTGTTTTTTTAGCCAAATTTTGAGGTTTGCAAAGGATTCTGGGTAACAGAACCTGGTCAGAGCCCCAAAAGTCACCCCATCTTGGATTCCCCTAGGTCTCTAGTTTTCAAACATACACAGGTTTGGTAGGTTTCCCTAGGTGCCGGCTGAGCTAGAGGCCAAAATCTACAGGTAGGCACTTTGCAAAAAACACCTCTGTTTTCTTTAAAAAAATGTGATGTGTCCACGTTGCATTTTGGGGCATTTCCTGTCGCGGGCGCTAGGCCTACCCACACAAGTGAGGTATCATTTTTAGCGGGAGACTTGGGGGAACGCTGGGTTGAAGGAAATTTGTGGCTCCTCTCTGGTTCCAGAACTTTCTGTCACCAAAATGTGAGGAAAAAGTGTTTTTTTAGCAAAATATTGAGGTTTGCAAAGGATTCTGGGTAACAGAACCTGGTCAGAGCACCACATGTCACCCCATCTTGGATTCCCCTAGCTCTCTAGTTTTAAAAAATGCACAGGTTTGGTAGGTTTCCCTAGGTGCCGGCTGAGCTAGAGGCCAAAATCTACAGGTAGGCACTTTGCAAAAAACACCTCTGTTTTCTTTCAAAAAATGTGATGTGTCCACGTTGCGTTTTGGGGCATTTCCTGTTGCGGGCGCTAGGCCTACCCACACAAGTGAGGTATCATTTTTATCGGGAGACTAGGGGGAACGCTGGGTGGAAGGAAATTTGTGGCTCCTCTCTGATTCCAGAACTTTCTGTCACCAAAATGTGAGGAAAAAGTGTTTTTTTAGCCAAATTTTGAGGTTTGCAAAGGATTCTGGGTAACAGAACCTGGTCAGAGCCCCAAAAGTCACCCCATCTTGGATTCCCCTAGGTCTCTAGTTTTCAAACATACACAGGTTTGGTAGGTTTCCCTAGGTGCCGGCTGAGCTAGAGGCCAAAATCTACAGGTAGGCACTTTGCAAAAAACACCTCTGTTTTCTTTCAAAAAATGTGATGTGTCCACGTTGAGTTTTGGGGCATTTCCTGTCGCGGGCGCTAGGCCTACCCACACAAGTGAGGTATCATTTATATCGGGAGACTTGGGGGAATGCTGTGTGGAAGGAAATTTGTGGCTCCTCTCTGGTTCCAGAACTTTCTGTCACCAAAATGTGAGGAAAAAGTGTTTTTTTAGCCAAATTTTGAGGTTTGCAAAGGATTCTGGGTAACAGAACCTGGTCAGAGCCCCACAAGTCACCCCATCTTGGATTCCCCTAGGTCTCTAGTTTTTAGAAATGCACAGGTTTGGTAGGTTTCCCTAGGTGCCGGCTGAGCTAGAGGGCAAAATCTACAGGTAGGCACTTTGCAAAAAACATCTCAGTTTTCTTTCAAAATATGTGATGTGTGCACGTTGCGTTTTGGGGCATTTCCTGTCGCGGGCGCTAGGCCTACCCACACAAGTGAGGTATCATTTTTAGCGGGAGACTTGGGGGAACGCTGGGTGGAAGGAATTTTGTGGCTCCTCTCTGGTTCCAGAACTCTCTGTCACCAAAATGTGAGGAAAAAGTGTTTTTTTAGCCAGATTTTTAGGTTTGCAAAGGATTCTGGGTAACAGAACCTGGTCAGAGCCCCAGAAGTCACCCCATTGTGGATTCCCCTAGGTCTCTAGTTTTCAAAAATGCACAGGTTTGGTAGGTTTCCCTAGGTGCCGGCTGAGCTAGAGGCCAAAATCTACAGGTAGGCACTTTGTAAAAAACACCTCTGTTTTCTTTCAAAAAATGTGATGTGCCCACGTTGCGTTTTGGGGCATTTCCTGTCGCGGGCTCTAGGCCTACCCACACAAGTGAGGTATCATTTTTATCGGGAGACTTGGGGGAATGCTGGGTGGAAGGAAATTTGTGGCTCCTCCCTGGTTCCAGAACTTTCTGTCACTGAAATGTGAGGAAAACGTGTTTTTTTTGCCAAAGTTTGATGTTTGCAAAGGATTCTGGGTAACAGAACCTGGTCAGAGCCCCACAAGTCACCCCATCTTGGATTCCCCTAGCTCTCTAGTTTTAAAAAATGCACAGGTTTGGTAGGTTTCCCTAGGTGCCGGCTGAGCTAGAGGCCAAAATCTACAGGTAGGCACTTTGCAAAAAACACCTCTGTTTTCTTTAAAAAAATGTGATGTGTCCACGTTGCGTTTTGGGGCATTTCCTGTCGCGGGCGCTAGGCCTACCCACACAAGTGAGGTATCATTTTTAGCGGGAGACTTGGGGGAACGCTGGGTTGAAGGAAATTTGTGGCTCCTCTCTGGTTCCAGAACTTTCTGTCACCAAAATGTGAGGAAAAAGTGTTTTTTTACCCAAATTTTGAGGTTTGCAAAGGATTCTGGGTAACAGAACCTGGTCAGAGCACCACATGTCACCCCATCTTGGATTCCCCTAGCTCTCTAGTTTTAAAAAATGCACAGGTTTGGTAGGTTTCCCTAGGTGCCGGCTGAGCTAGAGGCCAAAATCTACAGGTAGGCACTTTGCAAAAAACACCTCTGTTTTCTTTCATAAAATGTGATGTGTCCACGTTGCGTTTTGGGACATTTCCTGTTGCGGGCGCTAGGCCTACCCACACAAGTGAGGTATCATTTTTATCGGGAGACTAGGGGGAACGCTGGGTGGAAGGAAATTTGTGGCTCCTCTCTGGTTCCAGAACTTTCTGTCACCAAAATGTGAGGAAAAAGTGTTTTTTTAGCCAAATTTTGAGGTTTGCAAAGGATTCTGGGTAACAGAACCTGGTCAGAGCCCCAAAAGTCACCCCATCTTGGATTCCCCTAGGTCTCTAGTTTTCAAACATACACAGGTTTGGTAGGTTTCCCTAGGTGCCGGCTGAGCTAGAGGCCAAAATCTACAGGTAGGCACTTTGCAAAAAACACCTCTGTTTTCTTTAAAAAAATGTGATGTGTCCACGTTGCGTTTTGGGGCATTTCCTGTTGCGGGCGCTAGGCCTACCCACACAAGTGAGGTATCATTTTTATCGGGAGACTAGGGGGAACGCTGGGTGGAAGGAAATTTGTGGCTCCTCTCTGGTTCCAGAACTTTCTTGTCACCAAAATGTGAGGAAAAAGTGTTTTTTAAGCCAAATTTTGAGGTTTGCAAAGGATTCTGGGTAACAGAACCTGGTCAGAGCCCCAAAAGTCACCCCATCTTGGATTCCCCTAGGTCTCTAGTTTTCAAACATACACAGGTTTGGTAGGTTTCCCTAGGTGCCGGCTGAGCTAGAGGCCAAAATCTACAGGTAGGCACTTTGCAAAAAACACCTCTGTTTTCTTTCAAAAAATGTGATGTGTCCACGTTGCGTTTTGGGGCATTTCCTGTCGCGGGCGCTAGGCCTACCCACACAAGTGAGGTATCATTTTTAGCGGGAGACTTGGGGGAACGCTGGGTTGAAGGAAATTTGTGGCTCCTCTCTGGTTCCAGAACTTTCTGTCACCAAAATGTGAGGAAAAAGTGTTTTTTTACCCAAATTTTGAGGTTTGCAAAGGATTCTGGGTAACAGAACCTGGTCAGAGCACCACATGTCACCCCATCTTGGATTCCCCTAGCTCTCTAGTTTTAAAAAATGCACAGGTTTGGTAGGTTTCCCTAGGTGCCGGCTGAGCTAGAGGCCAAAATCTACAGGTAGGCACTTTGCAAAAAACACCTCTGTTTTCTTTCAAAAAATGTGATGTGTCCACGTTGCGTTTTGGGGCATTTCCTGTTGCGGGCGCTAGGCCTACCCACACAAGTGAGGTATCATTTTTATCGGGAGACTAGGGGGAACGCTGGGTGGAAGGAAATTTGTGGCTCCTCTCTGGTTCCAGAACTTTCTGTCACCAAAATGTGAGGAAAAAGTGTTTTTTTAGCCAAATTTTGAGGTTTGCAAAGGATTCTGGGTAACAGAACCTGGTCAGAGCCCCAAAAGTCACCCCATCTTGGATTCCCCTAGGTCTCTAGTTTTCAAACATACACAGGTTTGGTAGGTTTCCCTAGGTGCCGGCTGAGCTAGAGGCCAAAATCTACAGGTAGGCACTTTGCAAAAAACACCTCTGTTTTCTTTAAAAAAATGTGATGTGTCCACGTTGCGTTTTGGGGCATTTCCTGTTGCGGGCGCTAGGCCTACCCACACAAGTGAGGTATCATTTTTATCGGGAGACTAGGGGGAACGCTGGGTGAAAGGAAATTTGTGGCTCCTCTCTGGTTCCAGAACTTTCTTGTCACCAAAATGTGAGGAAAAAGTGTTTTTTTAGCCAAATTTTGAGGTTTGCAAAGGATTCTGGGTAACAGAACCTGGTCAGAGCCCCAAAAGTCACCCCATCTTGGATTCCCCTAGGTCTCTAGTTTTCAAACATACACAGGTTTGGTAGGTTTCCCTAGGTGCCGGCTGAGCTAGAGGCCAAAATCTACAGGTAGGCACTTTGCAAAAAACACCTCTGTTTTCTTTCAAAAAATGTGATGTGTCCACGTTGCGTTTTGGGGCATTTCCTGTCGCGGGCGCTAGGCCTACCCACACAAGTGAGGTATCATTTTTAGCGGGAGACTTGGGGGAACGCTGGGTTGAAGGAAATTTGTGGCTCCTCTCTGGTTCCAGAACTTTCTGTCACCAAAATGTGAGGAAAAAGTGTTTTTTTACCCAAATTTTGAGGTTTGCAAAGGATTCTGGGTAACAGAACCTGGTCAGAGCACCACATGTCACCCCATCTTGGATTCCCCTAGCTCTCTAGTTTTAAAAAATGCACAGGTTTGGTAGGTTTCCCTAGGTGCCGGCTGAGCTAGAGGCCAAAATCTACAGGTAGGCACTTTGCAAAAAACACCTCTGTTTTCTTTCAAAAAATGTGATGTGTCCACGTTGCGTTTTGGGGCATTTCCTGTTGCGGGCGCTAGGCCTACCCACACAAGTGAGATATCATTTTTATCGGGAGACTAGGGGGAACGCTGGGTGGAAGGAAATTTGTGGCTCCTCTCTGGTTCCAGAACTTTCTGTCACCAAAATGTGAGGAAAAAGTGTTTTTTTAGCCAAATTTTGAGGTTTGCAATGGATTCTGGGTAACAGAACCTGGTCAGAGCCCCAAAAGTCACCCCATCTTGGATTCCCCTAGGTCTCTAGTTTTCAAACATACACAGGTTTGGTAGGTTTCCCTAGGTGCCGGCTGAGCTAGAGGCCAAAATCTACAGGTAGGCACTTTGCAAAAAACACCTCTGTTTTCTTTAAAAAAATGTGATGTGTCCACGTTGCGTTTTGGGGCATTTCCTGTCGCGGGCGCTAGGCCTACCCACACAAGTGAGGTATCATTTTTAGCGGGAGACTTGGGGGAACGCTGGGTGGAAGGAAATTTGTGGCTCCTCTCTGGTTCCAGAACTTTCTGTCACCAAAATGTGAGGAAAAAGTGTTTTTTTAGCCAACTTATGAGGTTTGCAAAGGATTCTGGGTAACAGAACTTGGTCAGAGCCCCACAAGTCACCCCATCTTGGATTCCCCTAGGTCTCTAGTTTTTAGAAATGCACAGGTTTGGTAGGTTTCCCTAGGTGCCGGCTGAGCTAGAGGCCAAAATCTACAGGTAGGCACTTTGCAAAAAACACCTCTGTTTTCTTTCAAAAAATGTGATGTGTCCACGTTGAGTTTTGGGGCATTTCCTGTCGCGGGCGCAAGGCCTACCCACACAAGTGAGGTATCATTTTTAGCAGGAGACTTGGGGGAACGCTGGGTGGAAGGAAATTTGTGGCTCCTCTCTGGTTCCAGAACTTTCTGTCACCAAAATGTGAGGAAAAAGTGTTTTTTTAGCCAAATTTTGAGGTTTGCAAAGGATTCTGGGTAACAGAACCTGGTCAGAGCCCCAGAAGTCACCCCATTGTGGATTCCCCTAGGTCTCTAGTTTTAAAAAATGCACAGGTTTGGTAGGTTTCCCTAGGTGCCGGCTGAGCTAGAGGCCAAAATCTACAGGTAGGCACTTTGTAAAAAACATCTCTGTTTTCTTTAAAAAAATGTGATGTGTCCACGTTGCGTTTTGGGGCATTTGCTGTCTCGGGCGCTAGGCCTACCCACACAAGTGACATATCATTTTTATCGGGAGACTTGGGGGAATGCTGGGTGGAAGGAAATTTGTGGCTCCTCTCTGGTTCCAGAACTTTCGGTCACCGAAATGTGAGGAAAATGTGTTTTGTTTGCCAAAGTTTGAGGTTTGCAAAGGATTCTGGGTAACAGAACCTGGTCAGAGCCCCACAAGTCACCCCATCTTGGATTCCCGTAGGTCTCTAGTTTTTAGAAATGCACAGGTTTGGTAGGTTTCCCTAGGTGCCGGCTGAGCTAGAGGCCAAAATCTACAGGTAGGCACTTTGCAAAAAACAACTCTGTTTTCTTTCAAAAAATGTGATGTGTCCACGTTGCGTTTTGGGGCATTTTCTGTCGCGGGCCCTAGGCCTACCCACACAAGTGAGGTATCATTTTTAGCGGGAGACTTGGGGGAACGCTGGGTGGAAGGAAATTTGTGGCTCCTCTCTGGTTCCAGAACTTTCTGTCACCAAAATGTGAGGAAAAAGTGTTTTTTTAGCCAACTTTTGAGGTTTGCAAAGGATTCTGGGTAACAGAACCTGGTCAGAGCCCCACAAGTCACCCCATCTTGGATTCCCCTAGCTCTCTAGTTTTAAAAAATGCACAGGTCTGGTAGGTTTCCCTAGGTGCCGGCTGAGCTAGAGGCCAAAATCTACAATTAGGCACTTTGCAAAAAACACCTCTATTTTCTTTCAAAAAATGTGATGTGTCCACGTTGCGTTTTGGGGCATTTCCTGTTGTGGGCGCTAGGCCTACCCAAAACAAGTGAGGTATCATTTTTATCTGGAGACTAGGGGGAACGCTGGGTGGAAGGAAATTTGTGGCTCCTCTCTGGTTCCAGAACTTTCTGTCACCAAAATGTGAGGAAAAAGTGTTTTTTTAGCCAAATTGTGAGGTTTGCAAAGAATTCTGGGTAAAAGAACCTGGTCAGAGCCCCAAAAGTCAACCCCATCTTGGATTCCCTTAGTTCTCTAGTTTTCAAAAATGCACAGGTTTGGTAGGTTTCCCTAGGTGCCGGCTGAGCTAGAGGCCAAAATCTACAGGTAGGCACTTTGCAAAAAACAACTCTGTTTTCTTTCAAAAATGTGATGTGTCCACGTTGCGTTTTGGGGCATTTCCTGTCGCGGGCGCTAGGCCTACCCACACAAGTGAGGTATCATTTTTAGCGGGAGACTTGGGGGAACGCTGGGTGGAAGGAAATTTGTGGCTCCTCTCTGGTTCCAGAACTTTCTGTCACCGAAATGTGAGGAAAAAGTGTTTTTTTATCCAAATTTTGAGGTTTGCAAAGGATTCTGGGTAACAGAACCTGGTCAGAGCACCACATGTCACCCCATCGTGGATTCCCCTAGGTCTCTAGTTTTCAAAAATGCACAGGTTTGGTAGGTTTCCCTAGGTGCCGGCTGAGCTAGAGGCCAAAATCTACAGGTAGGCACTTTGTAAAAAACACCTCTGTTTTCTTTAAAAAAATGTGATGTGTCCACGTTGCGTTTTGGGGCATTTCCTGTCGCGGGTGCTAGGCCTACCCACACAAGTGAGGTATCATTTTTATCGGGAGACTTGGGGGAACGCTGGGTGGAAGGAAATTTGTGGCTCCTCTCTGGTTCCAGAACTTTCTGTCACCAAAATGTGAGGAAAAAGTGTTTTTTTAGCCAACTTTTGAGGTTTGCAAAGGATTCTGGGTAACAGAACCTGGTCAGAGCCCCACAAGTCACCCCATCTTGGATTCCCCTAGCTCTCTAGTTTTAAAAAATGCAAAGGTTTGGTAGGTTTCCCTAGGTGACGGCTGAGCTACAGGCCAAAATCTACAGGTAGGCACTTTGCAAAAAACACCTCTGTTTTCCTTCACAAAATGTGATGTGTCCACGTTGCGTTTTGGGGCATTTCCTGTCGCGGGCGCTAGGCCTACCCACACAAGTGAGGTATCATTTTTATCGGGAGACTAGGGGGAACGCTGGGTGGAAGGAAATTTGTGGCTCCTCTCTAGTTCCAGAACTTTCTGTCACCAAAATGTGAGGAAAACGTGTTTTTTTAGCCAAATTTTGAGGTTTGCAAAGGATTCTGGGTAACAGAACCTGGTCAGAGCCCCAAAAGTCACCCCATCTTGGATTCCCCTAGGTCTCTAGTTTTCAAACATACACAGGTTTGGTAGGTTTCCCTAGGTGCCGGCTGAGCTAGAGGCCAAAATCTACAGGTAGGCACTTTGCAAAAAACACCTCTGTTTTCTTTCAAAAAATGTGATGTGTCCACGTTGCGTTTTGGGGGATTTCCTGTCGCGGGCGCTAGGCCTACCCACACAAGTGACGTATCATTTTTATCGGGAGACTTGGGGGAATGCTGGGTGGAAGGAAATTTGTGGCTCCTCTCTGGTTCCAGAACTTTCTGTCACCAAAATGTGAGGAAAACGTGTTTTTTTAGCCAAATTGTGAGGTTTGCAAAGGATTCTGGGTAAAAGAACCTGGTCAGAGCCCCAAAAGTCAACCCCATCTTGGATTCCCCTAGGTCTCTAGTTTTCAAAAATGCACAGGTTTGGTAGGTTTCCCTAGGTGCCGGCTGAGCTAGAGGCCAAAATCTACAGGTAGACACTTTGTAAAAAACACCTCTGTTTTCTTTCCAAAAATATGATGTGTCCACGTTGCGTTTTGGGGCATTTCCTGTCGCGGGCGCTAGGCCTACCCCCACAAGTGAGGTATCATTTTTATCGGGAGACTTGGGGGAATGCTGGGTGGAAGGAAATTTGTGGCTCCTCTCTGGTTCCAGAACTTTCTGTCACCGAAATGTGAGGAAAACGTTTTTTTTTGCCAAAGTTTGAGGTTTGCAAAGGATTCTGGGTCACAGAACCTGGTCAGAGCCCCACAAGTCACCCCATCTTGGATTCCCCTAAGTCTCTAGTTTTTAGAAATGCACAGGTTTGGTAGGTTTCCCTAGGTGCCGGCTGAGCTAGAGGCCAAAATCTACAGGTAGGCACTTTGCAAAAAACACCTCTGTTTTCTTTCAAAAAATGTGATGTGTCCACATTGCGTTTTGGGGCATTTCCTGTCACGGGCGCTAGGCCTACCCACACAAGTGAGGTATAATTTTTAGCGGGAGACTTGGGGGAACGCTGGGTGGAAGGAAATTTGTGGCTCCTCTCTGTTTCCAGAACTTTCTGTCACCAAAATGTGAGGAAAAAGTGTTTTTTTAGCCAAATTTTGAGGTTTGCAAAGGATTCTGGGTAACAGAACCTGGTCAGAGCCCCAAAAGTCACCCCATCTTGGATTCCCCTAGGTCTCTAGTTTTCAAAAATGCACAGGTTTGGTAGGTTTCCCTAGGTGCCGGCTGAGCTAGAGGCCAAAATCTACAGGTAGGCACTTTGCAAAAAACACCTCTGTTTTCTTTAAAAAAATGTGATGTGTCCACGTTGCATTTTGGGGCATTTCCTGTCGCGGGCGCTAGGCCTACCCACACAAGTGAGGTATAATTTTTAGCGGGAGACTTGGGGGAACGCTGGGTGGAAGGAAATTTGTGGCGCCTCTCTGGTTCCAGAACTTTCTGTCACCAAAATGTGAGGAAAAAGTGTTTTTTTAGCCAAATTTTGAGGTTTGCAAAGGATTCTGGGTAACAGAACCTGGTCAGAGCCCCACAAGTCACCCCATCTTGGATTCCCCTAGGTCTCTAGTTTTAAAAAATGCACAGGTTTGGTAGGTTTCCCTAGGTGCCGGCTGAGCTAGAGGCCAAAATCTACAGGTAGGCACTTTGCAAAAAACAACTCTGTTTTCTTTCAAAAAATGTGATCTGTCCATGTTGCGTTTTGGGGAATTTCCTGTCGCGGGCGCTAGGCCTACCCACACAAGTGAGGTATCATTTTTAGCGGGAGACTTGGGGGAACGCTGGGTGGATGGAAATTTGTGGCTCCTCTCTGGTTCCAGAACTTTCTGTCACCAAAATGTGAGGAAAAAGTGTTTTTTTCGCCAACTTTTGAGGTTTGCAAAGGATTCTGGATAAAAGAACCTGGTCAAAGCCCCACAAGTCACCCCATCTTGGATTCCCCTAGCTCTCTAGTTTTAAAAAATGCACAGGTTTGGTAGGTTTCCCTAGGTGCCGGCTGAGCTAGAGGCCAAAATCTACAGGTAGGCACTTTGAAAAAAACACCTCTGTTTTCTTTCAAAAAATGTGATGTGTCCACGTTGCGTTTTGGGGCATTTCCTGTTGCGGGCGCTAGGCCTACATACTCAAGTGAGGTATCATTTTTAGCGGGAGACTTGGGGGAACGCTGGGTTGAAGGAAATTTGTGGCTCCTCTCTGGTTCCAGAACTTTCTGTCACCAAAATGTGAGGAAAAAGTGTTTTTTTACCCAAATTTTGAGGTTTGCAAAGGATTCTGGGTAACAGAACCTGGTCAGAGCACCACATGTCACTCCATCGTGGATTCCCCTAGGTCTCTAGTTTTCAAAAATGCACAGGTTTGGTAGGTTTCCCTAGGTGCCGGCTGAGCTAGAGGCCAAAATCTACAGGTAGGCACTTTGTAAAAAACACCTCTGTTTTCTTTAAAAAAATGTGATGTGTCCACGTTGCGTTTTGGGGCATTTCCTGTCGCGGGTGCTAGGCCTACCTACACAAGTGAGGTATCATTTTTATCGGGAGACTTGGGGGAACGCTGGGTGGAAGGAAATTTGTGGCTCCTCTCTGGTTCCAGAACTTTCTGTCACCAAAATGTGAGGAAAAAGTGTTTTTTTAGCCAACTTTTGAGGTTTGCAAAGGATTCTGGGTAACAGAACCTGGTCAGAGCCCCACAAGTCACCCCATCTTGGATTCCCCTAGCTCTCTAGTTTTAAAAAATGCACAGGTTTGGTAGGTTTCCCTAGGTGCCGGCTGAGCTAGAGGCCAAAATCTACAGGTAGGCACTTTGCAAAAAACACCTCTGTTTTCTTTCACAAAATGTGATGTGTCCACGTTGCGTTTTGGGGCATTTCCTGTTGCGGGCGCAAGGCCTACCCACACAAGTGAGGTATCATTTTTATCGGGAGACTAGGGGGAACGCTGGGTGGAAGGAAATTTGTGGCTCCTCTCTGGTTCCAGAACTTTCTGTCACCAAAATGTGAGGAAAAAGTGTTTTTTTAGCCAAATTTTGAGGTTTGCAAAGGATTCTGGGTAACAGAACCTGGTCAGAGCCCCAGAAGTCACCCCATTGTGGATTCCCCTAGGTCTCTAGTTTTCAATAATGCACAGGTTTGGTAGGTTTCCCTAGGTGCCGGCTGAGCTAGAGTCCAAAATCTACAGGTAGGCACTTTGTAAAAAACATCTCTGTTTTCTTTAAAAAAATGTGATGTGTCCACGTTGCGTTTTGGGGCATTTGCTGTCTCGGGCGCTAGGCCTAAACACACAAGTGACATATCATTTTTATCGGGAGACTTGGGGGAATGCTGGGTGGAAGGAAATTTGTGGCTCCTCTCTGGTTCCAGAACTTTCTGTCACCAAAATGTGAGGAAAAAGTGTTTTTATAGCCAAATTTTGAGGTTTGCAAAGGATTCTGGGTAACAGAACCTGGTCAGAGCCCCAGAAGTCACCCTATTGTGGATTCCCCTAGGTCTCTAGTTTTCAAAAATGCACAGGTTTGGTAGGTTTCCCTAGGTGCCGGCTGAGCTAGAGTCCAAAATCTACAGGTAGGCACTTTGTGAAAAACATCTCTGTTTTCTTTAAAAAAATGTGATGTGTCCACGTTGCGTTTTGGGGCATTTGCTGTCTCGGGCGCTAGGCCTAAACACACAAGTGACATATCATTTTTATCGGGAGACTTGGGGGAATGCTGGGTGGAAGGAAATTTGTGGCTCCTCTCTGGTTCCAGAACTTTCTGTCACCGAAATGTGAGGAAAACATGTTTTTTTTTGCCAAAGTTTGAGGTTTGCAAAGGATTCTGGGTAACAGAACCTGGTCAGAGCCCCACAAGTCACCCCATCTTGGATTCCCCTAGGTCTCTAGTTTTTAGAAATGCACAGGTTTGGTAGGTTTCCCTAGGTGCCGGCTGAGCTAGAGGCCAAAATCTACAGGTAGGCATCTTGCAAAAAACACCTCAGTTTTCTTTCAAAAAATGTGATGTGTCCACGTTGCGTTTTGGGGCATTTCCTGTCGCGGGCGCTAGGCCTACCCACACAAGTGAGGTATCATTTTTAGCGGGAGACTTGGGGGAACGCTGGGTGGAAGGAAATTTGTGGCTCCTCTTTGGTTCCAGAACTTTCTGTCACCAAAATGTGCGGAAAAAGTGTTTTTTTAGCCAAATTTTTAGGTTTGCAAAGGATTCTGGGTAACAGAACCTGGTCAGAGCACCAGAAGTCACCCCATCGTGGATTCCCCTAGGTCTCTAGTTTTCAAAAATGCACAGGTTTGGTAGGTTTCCCTAGGTGCCGGCTGAGCTAGAGGCCAAAATCTACAGGTAGGCACTTTGTAAAAAACACCTCTGTTTTCTTTCAAAAAATGTGATGTGTCCACGTTGCGTTTTGGGGCATTTCCTGTCGCGGGCGCTAGGCCTACCCACACAAGTGAGGTATCATTTTTATCGGGAGACTTGGGGGAATGCTGGGTGGAAGGAAATTTGTGGCTCCTCCCTGGTTCCAGAACTTTCTGTCACCAAAATGTGAGGAAAAAGTGTTTTTTTAGCCAACTTTAGAGGTTTGCAAAGGATTCTGGGTAACAGAACCTGGTCAGAGCCCCACAAGTCACCCCATCTTGGATTCCCCTAGCTCTCTAGTTTTAAAAAATGCACAGGTTTGGTAGGTTTCCCTAGGTGCCGGCTGAGCTAGAGGCCAAAATCTACAGGTAGGCACTTTGCAAAAAACACCTCTGTTTTCTTTCACAAAATGTGATGTGTCCACGTTGCGTTTTGGGGCATTTCCTGTTGCGGGCGCTAGGCCTACCCACACAAGTGAGGTATCATTTTTATCGGGAGACTAGGGGGAACGCTGGGTGGAAGGAAATTTGTGGCTCCTCTCTGGTTCCAGAACTTTCTGTCACCAAAATGTGAGGAAAAAGTGTTTTTTTAGCCAAATTTTGAGGTTTGCAAAGGATTCTGGGTAACAGAACCTGGTCAGAGCCCCAGAAGTCACCCCATTGTGGATTCCCCTAGGTCTCTAGTTTTCAATAATGCACAGGTTTGGTAGGTTTCCCTAGGTGCCGGCTGAGCTAGAGTCCAAAATCTACAGGTAGGCACTTTGTAAAAAACATCTCTGTTTTCTTTAAAAAAATGTGATGTGTCCACGTTGCGTTTTGGGGCATTTGCTGTCTCGGGCGCTAGGCCTAAACACACAAGTGACATATCATTTTTATCGGGAGACTTGGGGGAATGCTGGGTGGAAGGAAATTTGTGGCTCCTCTCTGGTTCCAGAACTTTCTGTCACCAAAATGTGAGGAAAAAGTGTTTTTATAGCCAAATTTTGAGGTTTGCAAAGGATTCTGGGTAACAGAACCTGGTCAGAGCCCCAGAAGTCACCCTATTGTGGATTCCCCTAGGTCTCTAGTTTTCAAAAATGCACAGGTTTGGTAGGTTTCCCTAGGTGCCGGCTGAGCTAGAGTCCAAAATCTACAGGTAGGCACTTTGTGAAAAACATCTCTGTTTTCTTTAAAAAAATGTGATGTGTCCACGTTGCGTTTTGGGGCATTTGCTGTCTCGGGCGCTAGGCCTAAACACACAAGTGACATATCATTTTTATCGGGAGACTTGGGGGAATGCTGGGTGGAAGGAAATTTGTGGCTCCTCTCTGGTTCCAGAACTTTCTGTCACCGAAATGTGAGGAAAACATGTTTTTTTTTGCCAAAGTTTGAGGTTTGCAAAGGATTCTGGGTAACAGAACCTGGTCAGAGCCCCACAAGTCACCCCATCTTGGATTCCCCTAGGTCTCTAGTTTTTAGAAATGCACAGGTTTGGTAGGTTTCCCTAGGTGCCGGCTGAGCTAGAGGCCAAAATCTACAGGTAGGCATCTTGCAAAAAACACCTCAGTTTTCTTTCAAAAAATGTGATGTGTCCACGTTGCGTTTTGGGGCATTTCCTGTCGCGGGCGCTAGGCCTACCCACACAAGTGAGGTATCATTTTTAGCGGGAGACTTGGGGGAACGCTGGGTGGAAGGAAATTTGTGGCTCCTCTTTGGTTCCAGAACTTTCTGTCACCAAAATGTGCGGAAAAAGTGTTTTTTTAGCCAAATTTTTAGGTTTGCAAAGGATTCTGGGTAACAGAACCTGGTCAGAGCACCAGAAGTCACCCCATCGTGGATTCCCCTAGGTCTCTAGTTTTCAAAAATGCACAGGTTTGGTAGGTTTCCCTAGGTGCCGGCTGAGCTAGAGGCCAAAATCTACAGGTAGGCACTTTGTAAAAAACACCTCTGTTTTCTTTCAAAAAATGTGATGTGTCCACGTTGCGTTTTGGGGCATTTCCTGTCGCGGGCGCTAGGCCTACCCACACAAGTGAGGTATCATTTTTATCGGGAGACTTGGGGGAATGCTGGGTGGAAGGAAATTTGTGGCTCCTCCCTGGTTCCAGAACTTTCTGTCACCAAAATGTGAGGAAAAAGTGTTTTTTTAGCCAACTTTAGAGGTTTGCAAAGGATTCTGGGTAACAGAACCTGGTCAGAGCCCCACAAGTCACCCCATCTTGGATTCCCCTAGCTCTCTAGTTTTAAAAAATGCACAGGTTTGGTAGGTTTCCCTAGGTGCCGGCTGAGCTAGAGGCCAAAATCTACAGGTAGGCACTTTGCAAAAAACACCTCTGTTTTCTTTCAAAAAATGCGATGAGTCCACGTTGCGTTTTGGGGCATTTCCTGTTGCGGGCGCTAGGCCTACCCACACAAGTGAGGTATCATTTATATCGGGAGACTAGGGGGAACGCTGGGTGGAAGGAAATTTGTGGCTCCTCTCTGGTTCCAGAACTTTCTGTCACCAAAATTTGAGGAAAAAGTGTTTTTTTAGCCAAATTTTGAGGTTTGCAAAGGATTCTGGGTAACAGAACCTGGTCAGAGCCCCACAAGTCACCCCATCTTGGATTACCCTAGCTCTCTAGTTTTAAAAAATGCACAGGTTTGGTAGGTTTCCCTAGGTGCCGGCTGAGCTAGAGGCCAAAATCTACAGGTAGGCACATTGCAAAAAACACCTCTGTTTTCTTTAAAAAAATGTGATGTGTCCACGTTGCGTTTTGGGGCATTTTCTGTTGCGGGCGCTAGGCCTACCCACACAAGTGAGGTATCATTTTTATCGGGAGACTAGGGGGAACGCTGGGTGGAAGGAAATTTGTGGCTCCTCTCTGGTTCCAGAACTTTCTGTCACCAAAATTTGAGGAAAAAGTGTTTTTTTAGCCAAATTTTGAGGTTTGCAAAGGATTCTGGGTAACAGAACCTGGTCAGAGCCCCACAAGTCATCCCATCTTGGATTCCCCTAGCTCTCTAGTTTTAAAAAATGCACAGGTTTGGTAGGTTTCCCTAGGTGCCGACTGAGCTAGAGGCCAAAATCTACAGGTAGGCACTTTGCAAAAAACACCTCTGTTTTCTTTCAAAAAATGTGATGTGTCCACGTTGCATTTTGGGGCATTTCCTGTTGCGGGCGCTAGGCCTACCCACACAAGTGAGGTATCATTTTTTGCGGGAGACTTGGGGGAACGCTGGGTGGAAGGAAATTTGTTGCTCCTCTCTGGTTCCAGAACTTTCTGTCACCAAAATGTGAGGAAAAAGTGTTTTTTTAGCCAAGTTTTGAGGTTTGCAAAGGATTCTGGGTAAAAGAATCTGGTCAGAGACCCAAAAGTCACCCCATCTTGGATTCCCCTAGGTCTCTAGTTTTCAAAAATGCACAGGTTTGGTAGGTTTCCCTAGGTGCCGGCTGAGCTAGAGGCCAAAATCTACAGGTAGGCACTTTGTAAAAAACACCTCTGTTTTCTTTCAAAAAATGTGATGTGTCCACATTGCGTTTTGGGGCATTTCCTGTCGCGGGCACTAGGCCTACCCCCACAAGTGAGGTATCATTTTTAGCGGGAGACTTGGGGGAACGCTGGGTGGAAGGAAATTTGTGGCTCCTCTCTGGTTCCAGAACTTTCTGTCACCAAAATGTGAGGAAAAAGTGTTTTTTTAGCCAAATTTTGAGGTTTGCAAAGGATTCTGGGTAACAGAACCTGCTCAGAGCCCCACCAGTCACCCCATCTTGGATTCCCCTAGGTCTCTAATTTTTAGAAATGCACAGGTTTGGTAGGTTTCCCTAGGTGCCGGCTGAGCTAGAGGCCAAAATCTACAGTTAGGCACTTTGCAAAAAACACCTCTGTTTTCTTTCAAAAAATGTGATGTGTCCACGTTGCGTTTTGGGGCATTTTCTGTCGCGGGCGCTAGGCCTACCCACACAAGTGAGGTATCATTTTTAGCGGGAGACTTGGGGGAACGCTGGGTGGAAGGAAATTTGTGGCTCCTCTCTGGTTCCAGAACTTTCTGTCACCGCAATGTGAGGAAAACATGTTTTTTTTTGCCAAAGTTTGAGGTTTGCAAAGGATTCTGGGTAACAGAACCTGGTCAGAGCCCCACAAGTCACCCCATCTTGGATTCCCCTAGGTCTCTAGTTTTTAGAAATGCACTGGTTTGGTAGGTTTCCCTAGGTGCCGGCTGAGCTAGAGGCCAAAATCTACAGGTAGGCATCTTGCAAAAAACACCTCAGTTTTCTTTCAAAAAATGTGATGTGTCCACGTTGCGTTTTGGGGCATTTCCTGTCGCGGGCGCTAGGCCTACCCACACAAGTGAGGTATCATTTTTAGCGGGAGACTTGGGGGAACGCTGGGTGGAAGGAAATTTGTGGCTCCTCTTTGGTTCCAGAACTTTCTGTCACCAAAATGTGAGGAAAAAGTGTTTTTTTAGCCAAATTTTGAGGTTTGCAAAGGATTCTGGGTAACAGAACCTGCTCAGAGCCCCACCAGTCACCCCATCTTGGATTCCCCTAGGTCTCTAATTTTTAGAAATGCACAGGTTTGGTAGGTTTCCCTAGGTGCCGGCTGAGCTAGAGGCCAAAATCTACAGTTAGGCACTTTGCAAAAAACACCTCTGTTTTCTTTAAAAAAATGTGATGTGTCCACGTTGCGTTTTGGGGCATTTTCTGTCGCGGGCGCTAGGCCTACCCACACAAGTGAGGTATCATTTTTAGCGGGAGACTTGGGGGAACGCTGGGTGGAAGGAAATTTGTGGCTCCTCTCTGGTTCCAGAACTTTCTGTCACCGAAATGTGAGGAAAACATGTTTTTTTTTGCCAAAGTTTGAGGTTTGCAAAGGATTCTGGGTAACAGAACCTGGTCAGAGCCCCACAAGTCACCCCATCTTGGATTCCCCTAGGTCTCTAGTTTTCAAAAATGCACAGGTTTGGTAGGTTTCCCTAGGTGCCGGCTGAGCTAGAGGCCAAAATCTACAGGTAGGCACTTTGTAAAAAACACCTCTGTTTTCTTTAAAAAAATGTGATGTGTCCACGTTGCGTTTTGGGGCATTTCCTGTCGCGGGTGCTAGGCCTACCCACACAAGTGACATATCATTTTTATCGGGAGACTTGGGGGAATGCTGGGTGGAAGGAAATTTGTGGCTCCTCTCTGGTTCCAGAACTTTCTGTCACCAAAATGTGAGCAAAAAGTGTTTTTATAGCCAAATTTTGAGGTTTGCAAAGGATTCTGGGTAACAGAACCTGGTCAGAGCCCCAGAAGTCACCCTATTGTGGATTCCCCTAGGTCTCTAGTTTTCAAAAATGCACAGGTTTGGTAGGTTTCCCTAGGTGCCGGCTGAGCTAGAGTCCAAAATCTACAGGTAGGCACTTTGTAAAAAACATCTCTGTTTTCTTTAAAAAAATGTGATGTGTCCACGTTGCGTTTTGGGGCATTTGCTGTCTCGGGCGCTAGGCCTAAACACACAAGTGAGGTATCATTTTTATCGGGAGACTTGGGGGAATGCTGGGTGGAAGGAAATTTGTGGCTCCTCTCTGGTTCCAGAACTTTCTGTCACCGAAATGTGAGGAAAACATGTTTTTTTTTGCCAAAGTTTGAGGTTTGCAAAGGATTCTGGGTAACAGAACCTGGTCAGAGCCCCACAAGTCACCCCATCTTGGATTCCCCTAGGTCTCTAGTTTTTAGAAATGCACAGGTTTGGTAGGTTTCCCTAGGTGCCGGCTGAGCTAGAGGCCAAAATCTACAGGTAGGCATCTTGCAAAAAACACCTCAGTTTTCTTTCAAAAAATGTGATGTGTCCACGTTGCGTTTTGGGGCATTTCCTGTCGCGGGCGCTAGGCAACCCACACAAGTGAGGTATCATTTTTAGCGGGAGACTTGGGGGAACGCTGGGTGGAAGGAAATTTGTGGCTCCTCTTTGGTTCCAGAACTTTCTGTCACCAAAATGTGCGGAAAAAGTGTTTTTTTAGCCAAATATTTAGGTTTGCAAAGGATTCTGGGTAACAGAACCTGGTCAGAGCACCAGAAGTCACCCCAACGTGGATTCCCCTAGGTCTCTAGTTTTCAAAAATGCACAGGTTTGGTAGGTTTCCCTAGGTGCCGGCTGAGCTAGAGGCCAAAATCTACAGGTAGGCACTTTGTAAAAAACACCTCTGTTTTCTTTCAAAAAATGTGATGTGTCCACGTTGCGTTTTGGGGCATTTCCTGTCGCGGGCGCTAGGCCTACCCACACAAGTGAGGTATCATTTTTATCGGGAGACTTGGGGGAATGCTGGGTGGAAGGGAATTTGTGGCTCCTCCCTGGTTCCAGAACTTTCTGTCACCAAAATGTGAGGAAAAAGTGTTTTTTTAGCCAACTTTAGAGGTTTGCAAAGGATTCTGGGTAACAGAACCTGGTCAGAGCCCCACAAGTCACCCCATCTTGGATTCCCCTAGCTCTCTAGTTTTAAAAAATGCACAGGTTTGGTAGGTTTCCCTAGGTGCCGGCTGAGCTAGAGGCCAAAATCTACAGGTAGGCACTTTGCAAAAAACACCTCTGTTTTCTTTAAAAAAATGCGATGAGTCCACGTTGCGTTTTGGGGCATTTCCTGTTGCGGGCGCTAGGCCTACCCACACAAGTGAGGTATCATTTATATCGGGAGACTAGGGGGAACGCTGGGTGGAAGGAAATTTGTGGCTCCTCTCTGGTTCCAGAACTTTCTGTCACCAAAATTTGAGGAAAAAGTGTTTTTTTAGCCAAATTTTGAGGTTTGCAAAGGATTCTGGGTAACAGAACCTGGTCAGAGCCCCACAAGTCACCCCATCTTGGATTCCCCTAGCTCTCTAGTTTTAAAAAATGCACAGGTTTGGTAGGTTTCCCTAGGTGCCGGCTGAGCTAGAGGCCAAAATCTACAGGTAGGCACATTGCAAAAAACACCTCTGTTTTCTTTAAAAAAATGTGATGTGTCCACGTTGCGTTTTGGGGCATTTTCTGTTGCGGGCGCTAGGCCTACCCACACAAGTGAGGTATCATTTTTATCGGGAGACTAGGGGGAACGCTGGGTGGAAGGAAATTTGTGGCTCCTCTCTGGTTCCAGAACTTTCTGTCACCAAAATTTGAGGAAAAAGTGTTTTTTTAGCCAAATTTTGAGGTTTGCAAAGGATTCTGGGTAACAGAACCTGGTCAGAGCCCCACAAGTCATCCCATCTTGGATTCCCCTAGCTCTCTAGTTTTAAAAAATGCACAGGTTTGGTAGGTTTCCCTAGGTGCCGACTGAGCTAGAGGCCAAAATCTACAGGTAGGCACTTTGCAAAAAACACCTCTGTTTTCTTTCAAAAAATGTGATGTGTCCACGTTGCGTTTTGGGGCATTTCCTGTTGCGGGCGCTAGGCCTACCCACACAAGTGAGGTATCATTTTTAGCGTGAGACTTGGGGGAACGCTGGGTGGAAGGAAATTTGTGGCTCCTCTCTGGTTCCAGAACTTTCTGTCACCAAAATGTGAGGAAAAAGTGTTTTTTTAGCCAAGTTTTGAGGTTTGCAAAGGATTCTGGGTAAAAGAATCTGGTCAGAGACCCAAAAGTCACCCCATCTTGGATTCCCCTAGGTCTCTAGTTTTCAAAAATGCACAGGTTTGGTAGGTTTCCCTAGGTGCCGGCTGAGCTAGAGGCCAAAATCTACAGGTAGGCACTTTGTAAAAAACACCTCTGTTTTCTTTCAAAAAATGTGATGTGTCCACATTGCGTTTTGGGGCATTTCCTGTCGCGGGCACTAGGCCTACCCCCACAAGTGAGGTATCATTTTTAGCGGGAGACTTGGGGGAACGCTGGGTGGAAGGAAATTTGTGGCTCCTCTCTGGTTCCAGAACTTTCTGTCACCAAAATGTGAGGAAAAAGTGTTTTTTTAGCCAAATTTTGAGGTTTGCAAAGGATTCTGGGTAACAGAACCTGCTCAGAGCCCCACAAGTCACCCCATCTTGGATTCCCCTAGGTCTCTAATTTTTAGAAATGCACAGGTTTGGTAGGTTTCCCTAGGTGCCGGCTGAGCTAGAGGCCAAAATCTACAGTTAGGCACTTTGCAAAAAACACCTCTGTTTTCTTTCAAAAAATGTGATGTGTCCACGTTGCGTTTTGGGGCATTTTCTGTCGCGGGCGCTAGGCCTACCCACACAAGTGAGGTATCATTTTTAGCGGGAGACTTGGGGGAACGCTGGGTGGAAGGAAATTTGTGGCTCCTCTCTGGTTCCAGAACTTTCTGTCACCAAAATGTGAGGAAAAAGTGTTTTTTTAGCCAACTTTAGAGGTTTGCAAAGGATTCTGGGTAACAGAACCTGGTCAGAGCCCCACAAGTCACCCCATCTTGGAATGCCCTAGCTCTCTAGTTTTAAAAAATGCACAGGTTTGGTAGGTTTCCCTAGGTGCCGGCTGAGCTAGAGGCCAAAATCTACAGGTAGGCACTTTGCAAAAAACACCTCTGTTTCTTTCAAAAAATATGATGTGTCCACGTTGCGTTTTGGGGGATTTCCTGTCGCGGGCGCTAGGCCTACCCACACAAGTGACGTATCATTTTTATCGGGAGACTTGGGGGAATGCTGGGTGGAAGGAAATTTGTGGCTCCTCTCTGGTTCCAGAACTTTCTGTCACCAAAATGTGAGGAAAACGTGTTTTTTTAGCCAAATTGTGAGGTTTGCAAAGGATTCTGGGTAAAAGAACCTGGTCAGAGCCCCAAAAGTCAACCCCATCTTGGATTCCCCTAGGTCTCTAGTTTTCAAAAATGCACAGGTTTGGTAGGTTTCCCTAGGTGCCGGCTGAGCTAGAGGCCAAAATCTACAGGTAGACACTTTGTAAAAAACACCTCTGTTTTCTTTCCAAAAATATGATGTGTCCACTTTGCGTTTTGGGGCATTTCCTGTTGCGGGCGCTAGGCCTACCCACACAAGTGAGGTATCATTTATATCGGGAGACTAGGGGGAACGCTGGGTGGAAGGAAATTTGTGGCTCCTCTCTGGTTCCAGAACTTTCTGTCACCAAAATGTGAGGAAAAAGTGTTTTTTTAGCCAAATTTTGAGGTTTGCAAAGGATTCTGGGTAACAGAACCTGGTCAGAGCCCCACAAGTCACCCCATCTTGGATTCCCCTAGCTCTCTAGTTTTAAAAAATGCACAGGTTTGGTAGGTTTCCCTAGGTGCCGGCTGAGCTAGAGGCCAAAATCTACAGGTAGGCACATTGCAAAAAACACCTCTGTTTTCTTTAAAAAAATGTGATGTGTCCACGTTGCGTTTTGGGGCATTTTCTGTTGCGGGCGCTAGGCCTACCCACACAAGTGAGGTATCATTTTTATCGGGAGACTAGGGGGAACGCTGGGTGGAAGGAAATTTGTGGCTCCTCTCTGGTTCCAGAACTTTCTGTCACCAAAATTTGAGGAAAAAGTGTTTTTTTAGCCAGATTTTGAGGTTTGCAAAGGATTCTGGGTAACAGAACCTGGTCCGAGCCCCACAAGTCATCCCATCTTTGATTCCCCTAGCTCTCTAGTTTTAAAAAATGCACAGGTTTGGTAGGTTTCCCTAGGTGCCGACTGAGCTAGAGGCCAAAATCTACACGTAGGCACTTTGCAAAAAACACCTCTGTTTTCTTTCAAAAAATGTGATGTGTCCACGTTGCGTTTTGGGGCATTTCCTTTTGCGGGCGCTAGGCCTACCCACACAAGTGAGGTATCATTTTTAGCGGGAGACTTGGGGGAACGCTGGGTGGAAGGAAATTTGTGGCTCCTCTCTGGTTCCAGAACTTTCTGTCACCAAAATGTGAGGAAAAAGTGTTTTTTTAGCCAAGTTTTGAGGTTTGCAAAGGATTCTGGGTAAAAGAATCTGGTCAGAGCCCCAAAAGTCACCCCATCTTGCATTCCCCTAGGTCTCTAGTTTTCAAAAATGCACAGGTTTGGTAGGTTTCCCTAGGTGCCGGCTGAGCTAGAGGCCAAAATCTACAGGTAGGCACTTTGTAAAAAACACCTCTGTTTTCTTTCAAAAAATGTGATGTGTCCACATTGCGTTTTGGGGCATTTCCTGTCGCGGGCACTAGGCCTACCCCCACAAGTGAGGTATCATTTTCAGCGGGAGACTTGGGGGAACGCTGGGTGGAAGGAAATTTGTGGCTCCTCTCTGGTTCCAGAACTTTCTGTCACCAAAATGTGAGGAAAAAGTGTTTTTTTAGCCAAATTTTGAGGTTTGCAAAGGATTCTGGGTAACAGAACCTGGTCAGAGCCTCAGAAGTCACCCCATCGTGGATTCCCCTAGGTCTCTAGTTTTCAAAAATGCACAGGTTTGGTAGGTTTCCCTAGGTGCCGGCTGAGCTAGAGGCCAAAATCTACAGGTAGGCACTTTGTAAAAAACACCTCTGTTTTCTTTCCAAAAATATGATGTGTCCACGTTGCGTTTTGGGGCATTTCCTGTCGCGGGCGCTAGGCCTACCCACACAAGTGAGGTATCATTTTTATCGGGAGACTTTGGGGAATGCTGGGTGGAAGGAAATTTGTGGCTCCTCTCTGGTTCCAGAACTTTCTGTCACCGAAATGTGAGGAAAACGTTTTTTTTTGCCAAAGTTTGAGGTTTGCAAAGGATTCTGGGTAACAGAACCTGATCAGAGCCCCACAAGTCACCCCATCTTGGATTCCCCTAGGTCTCTAGTTTTTAGAAATGCACAGGTTTGGTAGGTTTCCCTAGGTGCCGACTGAGCTAGAGGCCAAAATCTACAGGTAGGCACTTTGTAAAAAACACCTCTGTTTTCTTTCCAAAAATATGATGTGTCCACGTTGCGTTTTGGGGCATTTCCTGTCGCGGGCGCTAGGCCTACCCACACAAGTGAGGTATCATTTTTAGCGGGAGACTTGGGGGAACGCTGGGTGGAAGGAAATTTGTGGCTCCTCTCTGGTTCCAGAACTTTCTGTCACCAAAATGTGAGGAAAACGTTTTTTTTTGCCAAAGTTTGAGGTTTGCAAAGGATTCTGGGTAACAGAACCTGGTCAGAGCCCCACAAGTCACCCCATCTTGGATTCCCCTAGGACTCTAGTTTTTAGAAATGCACAGGTTTGGTAGGTTTCCCTAGGTGCCGGCTGAGCTAGAGGCCAAAATCTACAGGTAGGCACTTTGCAAAAAACAACTCTGTTTTCTTTAAAAAAATGTGATGTGTCCACGTTGCGTTTTGGGGCATTTCCTGTCGCGGGCGCTAGGCCTACCCACACAAGTGAGGTATCATTTTTAGCGGGAGACTTGGGGGAACGCTGGGTGGAAGGAAATTTGTGGCTCCTCTCTGCTTCCAGAACTTTCTGTCACCAAAATGTGAGGAAAACGTGTTTTTTTAGCCAAATTTTGAGGTTTGCAAAGGATTCTGGGTAACAGAACCTGGTCAGAGCCCCAAAAGTCACCCCATCTTGGATTCCCCTAGGTCTCTAGTTTTCAAAAATGCACAGGTTTGGTAGGTTTCCCTAGGTGCCGGCTGAGCTAGAGGCCAAAATCTACATTTAGGCACTTTGCAAAAAACACCTCTGTTTTCTTTCAAAAAATGTGATGTGTCCACGTTGCGTTTTGGGGCATTTCCTGTCGCGGGCGCTAGGCCTACCCACACAAGTGAGGTATCATTTTTAGCGGGAGACTTGGGGGAACGCTGTGTGGAAGGAAATTTGTGGCTCCTCTCTGGTTCCAGAACTTTCTGTCACCAAAATGTGAGGAAAAAGTGTTTTTTTAGCCAAATTTTGAGGTTTGCAAAGGATTCTGGGTAACAGAACCTGGTCAGAGCCCCACAAGTCACCCCATCTTGGATTCCCCTAGGTCTCTAGTTTTCGAAAATGCACAGGTTTGGTAGGTTTCCCTAGGTGCCGGCTGAGCTAGAGGCCAAAATCTACAGGTAGGCACTTTGCAAAAAACAACTCTGTTTTCTTTCAAAAATGTGATGTGTCCACGTTGCGTTTTGGGGCATTTCCTGTCGCGGGCGCTAGGCCTACCCACACAAGTGAGGTATCATTTTTAGTGGGAGACTTGGGGGAACGCTGGGTGGAAGGAAATTTGTGGCTTCTCTCTGGTTCCAGAACTTTCTGTCACCAAAATGTGATGAAAACGTGTTTTTTTAGCCAAACTTTGAGGTTTGCAAAGGATTCTGGGTAACAGAACCTGGTCAGAGCCCCAAAAGTCACCCCATCTTGGATTCCCCTAGGTCTCTAGTTTTCAAAAATGCACAGGTTTGGTAGGTTTCCCTAGGTGCCGGCTGAGCGAGAGGCCAAAATCTACAGGTAGGCACTTTGTAAAAAACACCTCTGTTTTCTTTCAAAAAATGTGATGTGTCCACGTTGCGTTTTGGGGCATTTCCTGTCGCGGGCACTAGGCCTACCCACACAAGTGAGGTATCATTTTTAGCGGGAGACTTGGGGGAACGCTGGGTGGAAGGAAATTTGTGGCTCCTCTCTGGTTCCAGAACTTTCTGTCACCAAAATGTGAGGAAAAAGTGTTTTTTTAGCCAAATTTTGAGGTTTGCAAAGGATTCTGTGTAACAGAACATGGTCAGAGCCCCAGAAGTCACCCCATCGTGGATTCCCCTAGGTCTCTAGTTTTCAAAAATGCACAGGTTTGGTAGGTTTCCCTAGGTGCCGGCTGAGCTAGAGGCCACAATCTACAGGTAGGCACTTTGTAAAAAACACCTCTGTTTTCTTTCCAAAAATATGATGTGTCCACGTTGCGTTTTGGGGCATTTCCTGTCGCGGGCGCTAGGCCTACCCACACAAGTGAGGTATCATTTTTATCGGGAGACTTGGGGGAATGCTGGGTGGAAGGAAATTTGAGGCTCCTCTCTGGTTCCAGAACTTTCTGTCACCGAAATGTGAGGAAAACGTTTTTTTTTTGCCAAAGTTTGAGGTTTGCAAAGGATTCTGGGTAACAGAACCTGGTCAGAGCCCCACAAGTCACCCCATCTTGGATTCCCCTAGGTCTCTAGTTTTTAGAAATGCACAGGTTTGGTAGGTTTCCCTAGGTGCCGGCTGAGCTAGAGGCCAAAATCTACAGGTAGGCACTTTGTAAAAAACACCTCTGTTTTCTTTCCAAAAATATGATGTGTCCACGTTGCGTTTTGGGGCATTTCCTGTCGCGGGCGCTAGGCCTACCCACACAAGTGAGGTATCATTTTTAGCGGGAGACTTGGGGGAACGCTGGGTGGAAGGAAATTTGTGGCTCCTCTCTGGTTCCAGAACTTTCTGTCACCAAAATGTGAGGAAAACGTTTTTTTTTGCCAAAGTTTGAGGTTTGCAAAGGATTCTGGGTAACAGAACCTGGTCAGAGCCCCACAAGTCACCCCATCTTGGATTCCCCTAGGACTCTAGTTTTTAGAAATGCACAGGTTTGGTAGGTTTCCCTAGGTGCCGGCTGAGCTAGAGGCCAAAATCTACAGGTAGGCACTTTGCAAAAAACAACTCTGTTTTCTTTAAAAAAATGTGATGTGTCCACGTTGCGTTTTGGGGCATTTCCTGTCGCGGGCGCTAGGCCTACCCACACAAGTGAGGTATCATTTTTAGCGGGAGACTTGGGGGAACGCTGGGTGGAAGGAAATTTGTGGCTCCTCTCTGCTTCCAGAACTTTCTGTCACCAAAATGTGAGGAAAACGTGTTTTTTTAGCCAAATTTTGAGGTTTGCAAAGGATTCTGGGTAACAGAACCTGGTCAGAGCCCCAAAAGTCACCCCATCTTGGATTCCCCTAGGTCTCTAGTTTTCAAAAATGCACAGGTTTGGTAGGTTTCCCTAGGTGCCGGCTGAGCTAGAGGCCAAAATCTACATTTAGGCACTTTGCAAAAAACACCTCTGTTTTCTTTCAAAAAATGTGATGTGTCCACGTTGCGTTTTGGGGCATTTCCTGTCGCGGGCGCTAGGCCTACCCACACAAGTGAGGTATCATTTTTAGCGGGAGACTTGGGGGAACGCTGTGTGGAAGGAAATTTGTGGCTCCTCTCTGGTTCCAGAACTTTCTGTCACCAAAATGTGAGGAAAAAGTGTTTTTTTAGCCAAATTTTGAGGTTTGCAAAGGATTCTGGGTAACAGAACCTGGTCAGAGCCCCACAAGTCACCCCATCTTGGATTCCCCTAGGTCTCTAGTTTTCAAAAATGCACAGGTTTGGTAGGTTTCCCTAGGTGCCGGCTGAGCTAGAGGCCAAAATCTACAGGTAGGCACTTTGCAAAAAACAACTCTGTTTTCTTTCAAAAATGTGATGTGTCCACGTTGCGTTTTGGGGCATTTCCTGTCGCGGGCGCTAGGCCTACCCACACAAGTGAGGTATCATTTTTAGCGGGAGACTTGGGGGAACGCTGGGTGGAAGGAAATTTGTGGCTTCTCTCTGGTTCCAGAACTTTCTGTCACCAAAATGTGATGAAAACGTGTTTTTTTAGCCAAATTTTGAGGTTTGCAAAGGATTCTGGGTAACAGAACCTGGTCAGAGCCCCAAAAGTCACCCCATCTTGGATTCCCCTAGGTCTCTAGTTTTAAAAAATGCACAGGTTTGGTAGGTTTCCCTAGGTGCCGGCTGAGCGAGAGGCCAAAATCTACAGGTAGGCACTTTGTAAAAAACACCTCTGTTTTCTTTAAAAAAATGTGATGTGTCCACGTTGCGTTTTGGGGCATTTCCTGTCGCGGGCACTAGGCCTACCCACACAAGTGAGGTATCATTTTTAGCGGGAGACTTGGGGGAACGCTGGGTGGAAGGAAATTTGTGGCTCCTCTCTGGTTCCAGAACTTTCTGTCACCAAAATGTGAGGAAAAAGTGTTTTTTTAGCCAAATTTTGAGGTTTGCAAAGGATTCTGGGTAACAGAACCTGGTCAGAGCCCCAGAAGTCACCCCATCGTGGATTCCCCTAGGTCTCTAGTTTTCAAAAATGCACAGGTTTGGTAGGTTTCCCTAGGTGCCGGCTGAGCTAGAGGCCACAATCTACAGGTAGGCACTTTGTAAAAAACACCTCTGTTTTCTTTCCAAAAATATGATGTGTCCACGTTGCGTTTTGGGGCATTTCCTGTCGCGGGCGCTAGGCCTACCCACACAAGTGAGGTATCATTTTTATCGGGAGACTTGGGGGAATGCTGCGTGGAAGGAAATTTGTGGCTCCTCTCTGGTTCCAGAACTTTCTGTCACCGAAATGTGAGGAAAACGTTTTTTTTTGCCAAAGTTTGAGGTTTGCAAAGGATTCTGGGTAACAGAACCTGGTCAGAGCCCCACAAGTCACCCCATCTTGGATTCCCCTAGGTCTCTAGTTTTTAGAAATGCACAGGTTTGGTAGGTTTCCCTAGGTGCCGGCTGAGCTAGAGGCCAAAATCTACAGGTAGGCACGTTGTAAAAAACACCTCTGTTTTCTTTCCAAAAATATGATGTGTCCACGTTGCGTTTTGGGGCATTTCCTGTCGCGGGCGCTAGGCCTACCCACACAAGTGAGGTATCATTTTTAGCGGGAGACTTGGGGGAACGCTGGGTGGAAGGAAATTTGTGGCTCCTCTCTGGTTCCAGAACTTTCTGTCACCAAAATGTGAGGAAAACGTTTTTTTTTGCCAAAGTTTGAGGTTTGCAAAGGATTCTGGGTAACAGAACCTGGTCAGAGCCCCACAAGTCACCCCATCTTGGATTCCCCTAGGACTCTAGTTTTTAGAAATGCACAGGTTTGGTAGGTTTCCCTAGGTGCCGGCTGAGCTAGAGGCCAAAATCTACAGGTAGGCACTTTGCAAAAAACAACTCTGTTTTCTTTAAAAAAATGTGATGTGTCCACGTTGCGTTTTGGGGCATTTCCTGTCGCGGGCGCTAGGCCTACCCACACAAGTGAGGTATCATTTTTAGCGGGAGACTTGGGGGAACGCTGGGTGGAAGGAAATTTGTGGCTTCTCTCTGGTTCCAGAACTTTCTGTCACCAAAATGTGATGAAAACGTGTTTTTTTAGCCAAATTTTGAGGTTTGCAAAGGATTCTGGGTAACAGAACCTGGTCAGAGCCCCAAAAGTCACCCCATCTTGGATTCCCCTAGGTCTCTAGTTTTCAAAAATGCACAGGTTTGGTAGGTTTCCCTAGGTGCCGGCTGAGCTAGAGGCCAAAATCTACAGGTAGGCACTTTGTAAAAAACACCTCTGTTTTCTTTAAAAAAATGTGATGTGTCCACGTTGCGTTTTGGGGCATTTCCTGTCGCGGGCACTAGGCCTACCCACACAAGTGAGGTATCATTTTTAGCGGGAGACTTGGGGGAACGCTGGGTGGAAGGAAATTTGTGGCTCCTCTCTGGGTCCAGAACTTTCTGTCACCAAAATGTGAGGAAAAAGTGTTTTTTTAGCCAAATTTTGAGGTTTGCAAAGGATTCTGGGTAACAGAACCTGGTCAGAGCACCACATGTCACCCCATCGTGGATTCCCCTAGGTCTCTAGTTTTCAAAAATGCACAGGTTTGGTAGGTTTCCCTAGGTGCCGGCTGAGCTAGAGGCCAAAATCTACAGGTAGGCACTTTGTAAAAAACACCTCTGTTTTCTTTAAAAAAATGTGATGTGTCCACGTTGCGTTTTGGGGCATTTCCTGTCGCGGGTGCTAGGCCTACCCACACAAGTGAGGTATCATTTTTATCGGGAGACTTGGGGGAACGCTGGGTGGAAGGAAATTTGTGGCTCCTCTCTGGTTCCAGAACTTTCTGTCACCAAAATGTGAGGAAAAAGTGTTTTTTTAGCCAACTTTTGAGGTTTGCAAAGGATTCTGGGTAACAGAACCTGGTCAGAGCCCCACAAGTCACCCCATCTTGGATTCCCCTAGCTCTCTAGTTTTAAAAAATGCACAGGTTTGGTAGGTTTCCCTAGGTGCCGGCTGAGCTAGAGGCCAAAATCTACAGGTAGGCACTTTGCAAAAAACACCTCTGTTTTCTTTCACAAAATGTGATGTGTCCACGTTGCGTTTTGGGGCATTTCCTGTTGCGGGCGCTAGGCCTACCCACACAAGTGAGGTATCATTTTTATCGGGAGACTAGGGGGAACGCTGGGTGGAAGGAAATTTGTGGCTCCTCTCTGGTTCCAGAACTTTCTGTCACCAAAATGTGAGAAAAAAGTGTTTTTTTAGCCAAATTTTGAGGTTTGCAAAGGATTCTAGGTAACAGAACCTGGTCAGAGCCCCAAAAGTCACCCCTTCTTGGATTCCCCTAGGTCTCTAGTTTTCAAACATACACAGGTTTGGTAGGTTTCCCTAGGTGCCGGCTGAGCTAGAGGCCAAAATCTACAGGTAGGCACTTTGCAAAAAACACCTCTGTTTTCTTTCAAAAAATGTGATGTGTCCACGTTGCGTTTTGGGGGATTTCCTGTCGCGGGCGCTGGCCTACCCACACAAGTGACGTATCATTTTTATCGGGAGACTTGGGGGAATGCTGGGTGGAAGGAAATTTGTGGCTCCTCTCTGGTTCCAGAACTTTCTGTCACCGAAATGTGAGGAAAACGTGTTTTTTTGCCAAAGTTTGAGGTTTGCAAAGGATTCTGGGTAACAGAACCTGGTCAGAGCCCCACAAGTCACCCCATCTTGGATTCCCCTAGGTCTCTAGTTTTTAGAAATGCACAGGTTTGGTAGGTTTCCCTAGGTGCCGGCTGAGCTAGAGGCCAAAATCTACAGGTAGGCACTTTGCAAAAAACATCTCAGTTTTTTTTTCAAAAAATGTGATGTGTCCACGTTGCGTTTTGGGGCATTTCCTGTCGCGGGCGCTAGGCCTACCCACAAAAGTGAGGTATCATTTTTAGCGGGAGACTTGGGGGAACGCTGGGTGGAAGGAAATTTGTGGCTCCTCTCTGGTTCCAGAACTTTCTGTCACCAAAATGTGAGGAAAAAGTGTTTTTTTAGCCAAATTTTGAGGTTTGCAAAGGATTCTGGGTAACAGAACCTGGTCAGAGCCCCAGAAGTCACCCCATTGTGGATTCCCCTAGGTCTCTAGTTTTAAAAAATGCACAGGTTTGGTAGGTTTCCCTAGGTGCCGGCTGAGCTAGAGGCCAAAATCTACAGGTAGGCACTTTGTAAAAAACACCTCTGTTTTCTTTCCAAAAATATGATGTGTCCACGTTGCGTTTTGGGGCATTTCCTGTCGCGGGCGCTAGGCCTACCCACACAAGTGAGGTATCATTTTTATCGGGAGACTTGGGGGAATGCTGGGTGGAAGGAAATTTGTGGCTCCTCTCTGGTTCCAGAACTTTCTGTCACCGAAATGTGAGGAAAACGTTTTTTTTTGCCAAAGTTTGAGGTTTGCAAAGGATTCTGGGTAACAGAACCTGATCAGAGCCCCACAAGTCACCCCATCTTGGATTCCCCTAGGTCTCTAGTTTTTAGAAATGCACAGGTTTGGTAGGTTTCCCTAGGTGCCGGCTGAGCTAGAGGCCAAAATCTACAGGTAGGCACTTTATAAAAAACACCTCTGTTTTCTTTCCAAAAATATGATGTGTCCACGTTGCGTTTTGGGGCATTTCCTGTTGCGGGCGCTAGGCCTACCCACAAAAGTGAGGTATCATTTTTAGCGGGAGACTTGGGGGAACGCTGGGTGGAAGGAAATTTGTGGCTCCTCTCTGGTTCCAGAACTTTCTGTCACCGAAATGTGAGGAAAACGTTTTTTTTTTGCCAAAGTTTGAGGTTTGCAAAGGATTCTGGGTAACAGAACCTGGTCAGAGCCCCACAAGTCACCCCATCTTGGATTCCCCTAGGACTCTAGTTTTTAGAAATGCACAGGTTTGGTAGGTTTCCCTAGGTGCCGGCTGAGCTAGAGGCCAAAATCTACAGGTAGGCACTTTGCAAAAAACAACTCTGTTTTCTTTAAAAAAATGTGATGTGTCCACGTTGCGTTTTGGGGCATTTCCTGTTGCGGGCGCTAGGCCTACCCACACAAGTGAGGTATCATTTTTATCGGGAGACTAGGGGGAACGCTGGGTGGAAGGAAATTTGTGGCTCCTCTCTGGTTCCAGAACTTTCTGTCACCAAAATGTGAGAAAAAAGTGTTTTTTTAGCCAAATTTTGAGGTTTGCAAAGGATTCTAGGTAACAGAACCTGGTCAGAGCCCCAAAAGTCACCCCTTCTTGGATTCCCCTAGGTCTCTAGTTTTCAAAAATGCACAGGTTTGGTAGGTTTCCCTAGGTGCCGGCTGAGCTAGAGGCCAAAATCTACAGGTAGGCACTTTGCAAAAAACACCTCTGTTTTCTTTCAAAAAATGTGATGTGTCCACGTTGCGTTTTGGGGGATTTCCTGTCGCGGGCGCTGGCCTACCCACACAAGTGACGTATCATTTTTATCGGGAGACTTGGGGGAATGCTGGGTGGAAGGAAATTTGTGGCTCCTCTCTGGTTCCAGAACTTTCTGTCACCGAAATGTGAGGAAAACGTGTTTTTTTGCCAAAGTTTGAGGTTTGCAAAGGATTCTGGGTAACAGAACCTGGTCAGAGCCCCACAAGTCACCCCATCTTGGATTCCCCTAGGTCTCTAGTTTTTAGAAATGCACAGGTTTGGTAGGTTTCCCTAGGTGCCGGCTGAGCTAGAGGCCAAAATCTACAGGTAGGCACTTTGCAAAAAACATCTCAGTTTTTTTTCAAAAAATGTGATGTGTCCACGTTGCGTTTTGGGGCATTTCCTGTCGCGGGCGCTAGGCCTACCCACAAAAGTGAGGTATCATTTTTAGCGGGAGACTTGGGGGAACGCTGGGTGGAAGGAAATTTGTGGCTCCTCTCTGGTTCCAGAACTTTCTGTCACCAAAATGTGAGGAAAAAGTGTTTTTTTAGCCAAATTTTGAGGTTTGCAAAGGATTCTGGGTAACAGAACCTGGTCAGAGCCCCAGAAGTCACCCCATTGTGGATTCCCCTAGGTCTCTAGTTTTAAAAAATGCACAGGTTTGGTAGGTTTCCCTAGGTGCCGGCTGAGCTAGAGGCCAAAATCTACAGGTAGGCACTTTGTAAAAAACACCTCTGTTTTCTTTCCAAAAATATGATGTGTCCACGTTGCGTTTTGGGGCATTTCCTGTCGCGGGCGCTAGGCCTACCCACACAAGTGAGGTATCATTTTTATCGGGAGACTTGGGGGAATGCTGGGTGGAAGGAAATTTGTGGCTCCTCTCTGGTTCCAGAACTTTCTGTCACCGAAATGTGAGGAAAACGTTTTTTTTTTGCCAAAGTTTGAGGTTTGCAAAGGATTCTGGGTAACAGAACCTGATCAGAGCCCCACAAGTCACCCCATCTTGGATTCCCCTAGGTCTCTAGTTTTTAGAAATGCACAGGTTTGGTAGGTTTCCCTAGGTGCCGGCTGAGCTAGAGGCCAAAATCTACAGGTAGGCACTTTATAAAAAACACCTCTGTTTTCTTTCCAAAAATATGATGTGTCCACGTTGCGTTTTGGGGCATTTCCTGTTGCGGGCGCTAGGCCTACCCACAAAAGTGAGGTATCATTTTTAGCGGGAGACTTGGGGGAACGCTGGGTGGAAGGAAATTTGTGGCTCCTCTCTGGTTCCAGAACTTTCTGTCACCGAAATGTGAGGAAAACGTTTTTTTTTGCCAAAGTTTGAGGTTTGCAAAGGATTCTGGGTAACAGAACCTGGTCAGAGCCCCACAAGTCACCCCATCTTGGATTCCCCTAGGACTCTAGTTTTTAGAAATGCACAGGTTTGGTAGGTTTCCCTAGGTGCCGGCTGAGCTAGAGGCCAAAATCTACAGGTAGGCACTTTGCAAAAAACAACTCTGTTTTCTTTAAAAAAATGTGATGTGTCCACGTTGTGTTTTGGGGCATTTCCTGTCGCGGGCGCCAGGCCTACCCACACAAGTGAGGTATCATTTTTAGCGGGAGACTTGGGGGAACGCTGGGTGGAAGGAAATTTGTGGCTCCTCTCTGGTTCCAGAACTTTCTGTCACCAAAATGTGAGGAAAACGTGTTTTTTTAGCCAAATTTTGAGGTTTGCAAAGGATTCTGGGTAACAGAACCTGGTCAGAGCCCCAAAAGTCACCCCATCTTGGATTCCCCTAGGTCTCTAGTTTTCAAAAATGCACAGGTTTGGTAGGTTTCCATAGGTGCCGGCTGAGCTAGAGGCCAAAATCTACATTTAGGCACTTTGCAAAAAACACCTCTGTTTTCTTTCAAAAAATGTGATGTGTCCACGTTGCGTTTTGGGGCATTTCCTGTCGCGGGCGCTAGGCCTACCCACACAAGTGAGGTATCATTTTTAGCGGGAGACTTGGGGGAATGCTGTGTGGAAGGAAATTTGTGGCTCCTCTCTGGTTCCAGAACTTTCTGTCACCAAAATGTGAGGAAAAAGTGTTTTTTTAGCCAAATTTTGAGGTTTGCAAAGGATTCTGGGTAACAGAACCTGGTCAGAGCCCCACAAGTCACCCCATATTGGATTCCCCTAGGTCTCTAGTTTTCAAAAATGCACAGGTTTGGTAGGTTTCCCTAGGTGCCGGCTGAGCTAGATGCCAAAATCTACAGGTAGGCACTTTGCAAAAAACAACTCTGTTTTCTTTCAAAAATGTGATGTGTCCACGTTGCGTTTTGGGGCATTTCCTGTCGCGAGCGCTAGGCCTACCCACACAAGTGAGGTATCATTTTTAGCGGGAGACTTGGGGGAACGCTGGGTGGAAGGAAATTTGTGGCTCCTCTCTGGTTCCAGAACTTTCTGTCACCAAAATGTGAGGAAAAAGTGTTTTTTTAGCCAAATTTTGAGGTTTGCAAAGGATTCTGGGTAACAGAACCTGGTCAGAGCCCCAGAAGTCACCCCATCGTGGATTCCCCTAGGTCTCTAGTTTTCAAAAATGCACAGGTTTGGTAGGTTTCCCTAGGTGCCGGCTGAGCTAGAGGCCACAATCTACAGGTAGGCACTTTGTAAAAAACACCTCTGTTTTCTTTCCAAAAATATGATGTGTCCACGTTGCGTTTTGGGGCATTTCCTGTCGCGGGCGCTAGGCCTACCCACACAAGTGAGGTATCATTTTTATCGGGAGACTTGGGGGAATGCTGGGTGGAAGGAAATTTGTGGCTCCTCTCTGGTTCCAGAACATTCTGTCACCGAAATGTGAGGAAAACGTTTTTTTTTGCCAAAGTTTGAGGTTTGCAAAGGATTCTGGGTAACAGAACCTGGTCAGAGCCCCACAAGTCACCCCATCTTGGATTCCCCTAGGTCTCTAGTTTTTAGAAATGCACAGGTTTGGTAGGTTTCCCTAGGTGCCGGCTGAGCTAGAGGCCAAAATCTACAGGTAGGCACTTTATAAAAAACACCTCTGTTTTCTTTCCAAAAATATGATGTGTCCACGTTGCGTTTTGGGGCATTTCCTGTCGCGGGCGCTAGGCCTACCCACACAAGTGAGGTATCATTTTTAGCGGGAGACTTGGGGGAACGCTGGGTGGAAGGAAATTTGTGGCTCCTCTCTGGTTCCAGAACTTTCTGTCACCGAAATGTGAGGAAAACGTTTTTTTTTGCCAAAGTTTGAGGTTTGCAAAGGATTCTGGGTAACAGAACCTGGTCAGAGCCCCACAAGTCACCCCATCTTGGATTCCCCTAGGACTCTAGTTTTTAGAAATGCACAGGTTTGGTAGGTTTCCCTAGGTGCCGGATGAGCTAGAGGCCAAAATCTACAGGTAGGCACTTTGCAAAAAACAACTCTGTTTTCTTTAAAAAAATGTGATGTGTCCACGTTGCGTTTTGGGGCATTTCCTGTCGCGGGCGCTAGGCCTACCCACACAAGTGAGGTATCATTTTTAGCGGGAGACTTGGGGGAACGCTGGGTGGAAGGAAATTTGTGGCTCCTCTCTGGTTCCAGAACTTTCTGTCACCAAAATGTGAGGAAAACGTGTTTTTTTAGCCAAATTTTGAGGTTTGCAAAGGATTCTGGGTAACAGAACCTGGTCAGAGCCCCAAAAGTCACCCCATCTTGGATTCCCCTAGGTCTCTAGTTTTCAAAAATGCATAGGTTTGGTAGGTTTCCCTAGGTGCCGGCTGAGCTAGAGGCCAAAATCTACAGGTAGGCACTTTGTAAAAAACACCTCTGTTTTCTTTCAAAAAATGTGATGTGTCCACGTTGCGTTTTGGGGCATTTCCTGTCGCGGGCACTAGGCCTACCCACACAAGTGAGGTATCATTTTTAGCGGGAGACTTGGGGGAACGCTGGGTGGAAGGAAATATGTGGCTCCTCTCTGGTTCCAGAACTTTCTGTCACCAAAATGTGAGGAAAAAGTGGTTTTTTAGCCAAATTTTGAGGTTTGCAAAGGATTCTGGGTAACAGAACCTGGTCAGAGCCCCAGAAGTCACCCCATCGTGGATTCCCCTAGGTCTCTAGTTTTTAAAAATGCACAGGTTTGGTAGGTTTCCCTAGGTGCCGGCTGAGCTAGAGGCCACAATCTACAGGTAGGCACTTTGTAAAAAACACCTCTGTTTTCTTTCCAAAAATATGATGTGTCCACGTTGCGTTTTGGGGCATTTCCTGTCGCGGGCGCTAGGCCTACCCACACAAGTGAGGTATCATTTTTATTGGGAGACGGGGGGAATGCTGGGTGGAAGGAAATTTGTGGCTCCTCCCTGGTTCCAGAACTTTCTGTCACCGAAATGTGAGGAAAACGTTTTTTTTTGCCAAAGTTTGAGGTTTGCAAAGGATTCTGGGTAACAGAACCTGGTCAGAGCCCCACAAGTCACCCCATCTTGGATTCCCCTAGGTCTCTAGTTTTTAGAAATGCACAGGTTTGGTAGGTTTCCCTAGGTGCCGGCTGAGCTAGAGGCCAAAATCTACAGGTAGGCACTTTGTAAAAAACACCTCTGTTTTCTTTCCAAAAATATGATGTGTCCACGTTGCGTTTTGGGGCATTTCCTGTCGCGGGCGCTAGGCCTACCCACACAAGTGAGGTATCATTTTTAGCGGGAGACTTGGGGGAACGCTGGGTGGAAGGAAATTTGTGGCTCCTCTCTGGTTCCAGAACTTTCTGTCACCAAAATGTGAGGAAAACATGTATTTTTTTGCCAAAGTTTGAGGTTTGCAAAGGATTCTGGGTAACAGAACCTGGTCAGAGCCCCAGAAGTCACCCCATTGTGGATTCCCCTAGGTCTCTAGTTTTAAAAAATGCACAGGTTTGGTAGGTTTCCCTAGGTGCTGGCTGAGCTAGAGGCCAAAATCTACAGGTAGGCACTTTGTAAAAAACACCTCTGTTTTCTTTCCAAAAATATGATGTGTCCACGTTGCGTTTTGGGGCATTTCCTGTCGCGGGCGCTAGGCCTACCCACACAAGTGAGGTATCATTTTTATCGGGAGACTTGGGGGAATGCTGGGTGGAAGGAAATTTGTGGCTCCTCTCTGGTTCCAGAACTTTCTGTCACCGAAATGTGAGGAAAACGTTTTTTTTTTGCCAAAGTTTGAGGTTTGCAAAGGATTCTGGGTAACAGAACCTGATCAGAGCCCCACAAGTCACCCCATCTTGGATTCCCCTAGGTCTCTAGTTTTTAGAAATGCACAGGTTTGGTAGGTTTCCCTAGGTGCCGGCTGAGCTAGAGGCCAAAATCTACAGGTAGGCACTTTATAAAAAACACCTCTGTTTTCTTTCCAAAAATATGATGTGTCCACGTTGCGTTTTGGGGCATTTCCTGTCGCGGGCGCTAGGCCTACCCACAAAAGTGAGGTATCATTTTTAGCGGGAGACTTGGGGGAACGCTGGGTGGAAGGAAATTTGTGGCTCCTCTCTGGTTCCAGAACTTTCTGTCACCGAAATGTGAGGAAAACGTTTTTTTTTGCCAAAGTTTGAGGTTTGCAAAGGATTCTGGGTAACAGAACCTGGTCAGAGCCCCACAAGTCACCCCATCTTGGATTCCCCTAGGACTCTAGTTTTTAGAAATGCACAGGTTTGGTAGGTTTCCCTAGGTGCCGGCTGAGCTAGAGGCCAAAATCTACAGGTAGGCACTTTGCAAAAAACAACTCTGTTTTCTTTAAAAAAATGTGATGTGTCCACGTTGTGTTTTGGGGCATTTCCTGTCGCGGGCGCCAGGCCTACCCACACAAGTGAGGTATCATTTTTAGCGGGAGACTTGGGGGAACGCTGGGTGGAAGGAAATTTGTGGCTCCTCTCTGGTTCCAGAACTTTCTGTCACCAAAATGTGAGGAAAACGTGTTTTTTTAGCCAAATTTTGAGGTTTGCAAAGGATTCTGGGTAACAGAACCTGGTCAGAGCCCCAAAAGTCACCCCATCTTGGATTCCCCTAGGTCTCTAGTTTTCAAAAATGCACAGGTTTGGTAGGTTTCCATAGGTGCCGGCTGAGCTAGAGGCCAAAATCTACATTTAGGCACTTTGCAAAAAACACCTCTGTTTTCTTTCAAAAAATGTGATGTGTCCACGTTGCGTTTTGGGGCATTTCCTGTCGCGGGCGCTAGGCCTACCCACACAAGTGAGGTATCATTTTTAGCGGGAGACTTGGGGGAATGCTGTGTGGAAGGAAATTTGTGGCTCCTCTCTGGTTCCAGAACTTTCTGTCACCAAAATGTGAGGAAAAAGTGTTTTTTTAGCCAAATTTTGAGGTTTGCAAAGGATTCTGGGTAACAGAACCTGGTCAGAGCCCCACAAGTCACCCCATATTGGATTCCCCTAGGTCTCTAGTTTTCAAAAATGCACAGGTTTGGTAGGTTTCCCTAGGTGCCGGCTGAGCTAGATGCCAAAATCTACAGGTAGGCACTTTGCAAAAAACAACTCTGTTTTCTTTCAAAAATGTGATGTGTCCACGTTGCGTTTTGGGGCATTTCCTGTCGCGAGCGCTAGGCCTACCCACACAAGTGAGGTATCATTTTTAGCGGGAGACTTGGGGGAACGCTGGGTGGAAGGAAATTTGTGGCTCCTCTCTGGTTCCAGAACTTTCTGTCACCAAAATGTGAGGAAAAAGTGTTTTTTTAGCCAAATTTTGAGGTTTGCAAAGGATTCTGGGTAACAGAACCTGGTCAGAGCCCCAGAAGTCACCCCATCGTGGATTCCCCTAGGTCTCTAGTTTTCAAAAATGCACAGGTTTGGTAGGTTTCCCTAGGTGCCGGCTGAGCTAGAGGCCACAATCTACAGGTAGGCACTTTGTAAAAAACACCTCTGTTTTCTTTCCAAAAATATGATGTGTCCACGTTGCGTTTTGGGGCATTTCCTGTCGCGGGCGCTAGGCCTACCCACACAAGTGAGGTATCATTTTTATCGGGAGACTTGGGGGAATGCTGGGTGGAAGGAAATTTGTGGCTCCTCTCTGGTTCCAGAACATTCTGTCACCGAAATGTGAGGAAAACGTTTTTTTTTGCCAAAGTTTGAGGTTTGCAAAGGATTCTGGGTAACAGAACCTGGTCAGAGCCCCACAAGTCACCCCATCTTGGATTCCCCTAGGTCTCTAGTTTTTAGAAATGCACAGGTTTGGTAGGTTTCCCTAGGTGCCGGCTGAGCTAGAGGCCAAAATCTACAGGTAGGCACTTTATAAAAAACACCTCTGTTTTCTTTCCAAAAATATGATGTGTCCACGTTGCGTTTTGGGGCATTTCCTGTCGCGGGCGCTAGGCCTACCCACACAAGTGAGGTATCATTTTTAGCGGGAGACTTGGGGGAACGCTGGGTGGAAGGAAATTTGTGGCTCCTCTCTGGTTCCAGAACTTTCTGTCACCGAAATGTGAGGAAAACGTTTTTTTTTGCCAAAGTTTGAGGTTTGCAAAGGATTCTGGGTAACAGAACCTGGTCAGAGCCCCACAAGTCACCCCATCTTGGATTCCCCTAGGACTCTAGTTTTTAGAAATGCACAGGTTTGGTAGGTTTCCCTAGGTGCCGGATGAGCTAGAGGCCAAAATCTACAGGTAGGCACTTTGCAAAAAACAACTCTGTTTTCTTTAAAAAAATGTGATGTGTCCACGTTGCGTTTTGGGGCATTTCCTGTCGCGGGCGCTAGGCCTACCCACACAAGTGAGGTATAATTTTTAGCGGGAGACTTGGGGGAACGCTGGGTGGAAGGAAATTTGTGGCTCCTCTCTGGTTCCAGAACTTTCTGTCACCAAAATGTGAGGAAAACGTGTTTTTTTAGCCAAATTTTGAGGTTTGCAAAGGATTCTGGGTAACAGAACCTGGTCAGAGCCCCAAAAGTCACCCATCTTGGATTCCCCTAGGTCTCTAGTTTTCAAAAATGCATAGGTTTGGTAGGTTTCCCTAGGTGCCGGCTGAGCTAGAGGCCAAAATCTACAGGTAGGCACTTTGTAAAAAACACCTCTGTTTTCTTTCAAAAAATGTGATGTGTCCACGTTGCGTTTTGGGGCATTTCCTGTCGCGGGCACTAGGCCTACCCACACAAGTGAGGTATCATTTTTAGCGGGAGACTTGGGGGAACGCTGGGTGGAAGGAAATATGTGGCTCCTCTCTGGTTCCAGAACTTTCTGTCACCAAAATGTGAGGAAAAAGTGGTTTTTTAGCCAAATTTTGAGGTTTGCAAAGGATTCTGGGTAACAGAACCTGGTCAGAGCCCCAGAAGTCACCCCATCGTGGATTCCCCTAGGTCTCTAGTTTTAAAAAATGCACAGGTTTGGTAGGTTTCCCTAGGTGCCGGCTGAGCTAGAGGCCACAATCTACAGGTAGGCACTTTGTAAAAAACACCTCTGTTTTCTTTCCAAAAATATGATGTGTCCACGTTGCGTTTTGGGGCATTTCCTGTCGCGGGCGCTAGGCCTACCCACACAAGTGAGGTATCATTTTTATTGGGAGACGGGGGGAATGCTGGGTGGAAGGAAATTTGTGGCTCCTCCCTGGTTCCAGAACTTTCTGTCACCGAAATGTGAGGAAAACGTTTTTTTTTGCCAAAGTTTGAGGTTTGCAAAGGATTCTGGGTAACAGAACCTGGTCAGAGCCCCACAAGTCACCCCATCTTGGATTCCCCTAGGTCTCTAGTTTTTAGAAATGCACAGGTTTGGTAGGTTTCCCTAGGTGCCGGCTGAGCTAGAGGCCAAAATCTACAGGTAGGCACTTTGTAAAAAACACCTCTGTTTTCTTTCCAAAAATATGATGTGTCCACGTTGCGTTTTGGGGCATTTCCTGTCGCGGGCGCTAGGCCTACCCACACAAGTGAGGTATCATTTTTAGCGGGAGACTTGGGGGAACGCTGGGTGGAAGGAAATTTGTGGCTCCTCTCTGGTTCCAGAACTTTCTGTCACCAAAATGTGAGGAAAACGTTTTTTTTTGCCAAAGTTTGAGGTTTGCAAAGGATTCTGGGTAACAGAACCTGGTCAGAGCCCCACAAGTCACCCCATCTTGGATTCCCCTAGGTCTCTAGTTTTCAAAAATGCACAGGTTTGGTAGGTTTCCCTAGGTGCCGGCTGAGCTAGAGGCCAAAATCTACAGGTAGGCACTTTGCAAAAAACAACTCTGTTTTCTTTCAAAAATGTGATGTGTCCACATTGCGATTTGGGGCATTTCCTGTCGCGGGCGCTAGGCCTACCCACACAAGTGAGGTATCATTTTTAGCGGGAGACTTGGGGGAACGCTGGGTGGAAGGAAATTTGTGGCTTCTCTCTGGTTCCAGAACTTTCTGTCACCAAAATGTGATGAAAACGTGTTTTTTTAGCCAAATTTTGAGGTTTGCAAAGGATTCTGGGTAACAGAACCTGGTCAGAGCCCCAAAAGTCACCCCATCTTGGATTCCCCTAGGTCTCTAGTTTTCAAAAATGCACAGGTTTGGTAGGTTTCCCTAGGTGCCGGCTGAGCTAGAGGCCACAATCTACAGGTAGGCACTTTGTAAAAAACACCTCTGTTTTCTTTCCAAAAATATGATGTGTCCACGTTGCGTTTTGGGGCATTTCCTGTCGCGGGCGCTAGGCCTACCCACACAAGTGAGGTATCATTTTTAGCGGGAGACTTGGGGGAACGCTGTGTGGAAGGAAATTTGTGGCTCCTCTCTGGTTCCAGAACTTTCTGTCACCAAAATGTGAGGAAAAAGTGTTTTTTTAGCCAAATTTTGAGGTTTGCAAAGGATTCTGGGTAACAGAACCTGGTCAGAGCCCCACAAGTCACCCCATCTTGGATTCCCCTAGGTCTCTAGTTTTCAAAAATGCACAGGTTTGGTAGGTTTCCCTAGGTGCCGGCTGAGCTAGAGGCCAAAATCTACAGGTAGGCACTTTGCAAAAAACAACTCTGTTTTCTTTCAAAAATGTGATGTGTCCACGTTGCGTTTTGGGGCATTTCCTGTCGCGGGCGCTAGGCCTACCTACACAAGTGAGGTATCATTTTTAGCGGGAGACTTGGGGGAACGCTGGGTGGAAGGAAATTTGTGGCTTCTCTCTGGTTCCAGAACTTTCTGTCACCAAAATGTGATGAAAACGTGTTTTTTTAGCCAAATTTTGAGGTTTGCAAAGGATTCTGGGTAACAGAACCTGGTCAGAGCCCCACAAGTCACCCCATCTTGGATTCCCCTAGGTCTCTAGTTTTTAGAAATGCACAGGTTTGGTAGGTTTCCCTAGGTGCCGGCTGAGCTAGAGGCCAAAATCTACAGGTAGGCACGTTGTAAAAAACACCTCTGTTTTCTTTCCAAAAATATGATGTGTCCACGTTGCGTTTTGGGGCATTTCCTGTCGCGGGCGCTAGGCCTACCCACACAAGTGAGGTATCATTTTTAGCGGGAGACTTGGGGGAACGCTGGGTGGAAGGAAATTTGTGGCTCCTCTCTGGTTCCAGAACTTTCTGTCACCAAAATGTGAGGAAAACATGTTTTTTTTTGCCAAAGTTTGAGGTTTGCAAAGGATTCTGGGTAACAGAACCTGATCAGAGCCCCACAAGTCACCCCATCTTGGATTCCCCTAGGACTCTAGTTTTTAGAAATGCACAGGTTTGGTAGGTTTCCCTAGGTGCCGGCTGAGCTAGAGGCCAAAATCTACAGGTAGGCACTTTGCAAAAAACAACTCTGTTTTCTTTAAAAAAACGTGATGTGTCCACGTTGCGTTTTGGGGCATTTCCTGTCGCGGGCGCTAGGCCTACCCACACAAGTGAGGTATCATTTTTAGCGGGAGACTTGGGGGAACGCTGGGTGGAAGGAAATTTGTGGCTTCTCTCTGGTTCCAGAACTTTCTGTCACCAAAATGTGATGAAAACGTGTTTTTTTTAGCCAAATTTTGAGGTTTGCAAAGGATTCTGGGTAACAGAACCTGGTCAGAGCCCCAAAAGTCACCCCATCTTGGATTCCCCTAGGTCTCTAGTTTTCAAAAATGCACAGGTTTGGTAGGTTTCCCTAGGTGCCGGCTGAGCTAGAGGCCAAAATCTACAGGTAGGCACTTTGTAAAAAACACCTCTGTTTTCTTTAAAAAAATGTGATGTGTCCACGTTGCGTTTTGGGGCATTTCCTGTCGCGGGCGCTAGGCCTACCCACACAAGTGAGGTATCATTTTTAGCGGGAGACTTGGGGGAACGCTGGGTGGAAGGAAATTTGTGGCTTCTCTCTGGTTCCAGAACTTTCTGTCACCAAAATGTGATGAAAACGTGTTTTTTTAGCCAAATTTTGAGGTTTGCAAAGGATTCTGGGTAACAGAACCTGGTCAGAGCCCCAAAAGTCACCCCATCTTGGATTCCCCTAGGTCTCTAGTTTTCAAAAATGCACAGGTTTGGTAGGTTTCCCTAGGTGCCGGCTGAGCTAGAGGCCAAAATCTACAGGTAGGCACTTTGTAAAAAACACCTCTGTTTTCTTTCAAAAAATGTGATGTGTCCACGTTGCGTTTTGGGGCATTTCCTGTCGCGGGCACTAGGCCTACCCACACAAGTGAGGTATCATTTTTAGCGGGAGACTTGGGGGAACGCTGGGTGGAAGGAAATTTGTGGCTCCTCTCTGGTTCCAGAACTTTCTGTCACCAAAATGTGAGGAAAAAGTGGTTTTTTAGCCAAATTTTGAGGTTTGCAAAGGATTCTGGGTAACAGAACCTGGTCAGAGCACCACATGTCACCCCATCGTGGATTCCCCTAGGTCTCTAGTTTTCAAAAATGCACAGGTTTGGTAGGTTTCCCTAGGTGCCGGCTGAGCTAGAGGCCAAAATCTACAGGTAGGCACTTTGTAAAAAACACCTCTGTTTTCTTTAAAAAAATTTGATGTGTCCACGTTGCGTTTTGGGGCATTTCCTGTTGCGGGTGCTAGGCCTACCCACACAAGTGAGGTATCATTTTTATCGGGAGACTTGGGGGAACGCTGGGTGGAAGGAAATTTGTGGCTCCTCTCTGGTTCCAGAACTTTCTGTCACCAAAATGTGAGGAAAAAGTGTTTTTTTAGCCAACTTTTGAGGTTTGCAAAGGATTCTGGGTAACAGAACCTGGTCAGAGCCCCACAAGTCACCCCATCTTGGATTCCCCTAGCTCTCTAGTTTTAAAAAATGCACAGGTTTGGTAGGTTTCCCTAGGTGCCGGCTGAGCTAGAGGCCAAAATCTACAGGTAGGCACTTTGCAAAAAACACCTCTGTTTTCTTTCACAAAATGTGATGTGTCCACGTTGCGTTTTGGGGCATTTCCTGTTGCGGGCGCTAGGCCTACCCACACAAGTGAGGTATCATTTTTATCGGGAGACTAGGGGGAACGCTGGGTGGAAGGAAATTTGTGGCTCCTCTCTGGTTCCAGAACTTTCTGTCACCAAAATGTGAGAAAAAAGTGTTTTTTTAGCCAAATTTTGAGGTTTGCAAAGGATTCTAGGTAACAGAACCTGGTCAGAGCCCCAAAAGTCACCCCTTCTTGGATTCCCCTAGGTCTCTAGTTTTCAAACATACACAGGTTTGGTAGGTTTCCCTAGGTGCCGGCTGAGCTAGAGGCCAAAATCTACAGGTAGGCACTTTGCAAAAAACACCTCTGTTTTCTTTCAAAAAATGTGATGTGTCCACGTTGCGTTTTGGGGGATTTCCTGTCGCGGGCGCTAGGCCTACCCACACAAGTGACGTATCATTTTTATCGGGAGACTTGGGGGAATGCTGGGTGGAAGGAAATTTGTGGCTCCTCTCTGGTTCCAGAACTTTCTGTCACCGAAATGTGAGGAAAACGTGTTTTTTTTGCCAAAGTTTGAGGTTTGCAAAGGATTCTGGGTAACAGAACCTGGTCAGAGCCCCACAAGTCACCCCATCTTGGATTCCCCTAGGTCTCTAGTTTTTAGAAATGCACAGGTTTGGTAGGTTTCCCTAGGTGCCGGCTGAGCTAGAGGCCAAAATCTACAGGTAGGCACTTTGTAAAAAACACCTCTGTTTTCTTTAAAAAAATGTGATGTGTCCACATTGCGTTTTGGGGCATTTCCTGTCACGGGCGCTAGGCCTACCCACAAAAGTGAGGTATCATTTTTAGCGGGAGACTTGGGGGAATGCTGGGTGGAAGGAAATTTGTGGCTCCTCCCTGGTTCCAGAACATTCTGTCACCGAAATGTGAGGAAAACGTGTTTTATTTTGCCAAAGTCTGAGGTTTGCAAAGGATTCTGGGTAACAGAACCTGGTCAGAGCCCCACAAGTCACCCCATCTTGGATTCCCCTAGGTCTCTAGTGTTTAGAAATGCACAGGTTTGGTAGGTTTCCCTAGGTGCCGGCTGAGCTAGAGGCCAAAATCTACAGGTAGGCACTTTGCAAAAAACACCTCTGTTTTCTTTAAAAAAATGTGATGTGTCCACGTTGCGTTTTGGGGCATTTCCTGTCGCGGGCGGTAGGGCTACCCACACAAGTGAGGTATCATTTTTAGCGGGAGACTTGGGGGAACGCTGGGTGGAAGGAAATTTGTGGCTCCTCTCTGGTTCCAGAACTTTCTGTCACCAAAATGTGAGGAAAAAGTGTTTTTTTAGCCAACTTTTGAGGTTTGCAAAGGATTCTGGGTAACAGAACCTGGTCAGAGCCCCACAAGTCACCCCATCTTGGATTCCCCTAGGTCTCTAGTTTTTAGAAATCCACAGGTTTGGTAGGTTTCCCTAGGTGCCAGCTGAGCTAGAGGCCAAAATCTACAGGTAGGCACTTTGCAAAAAACACCTCTGTTTTCTTTAAAAAAATGTGATGTGTCCACGTTGCGTTTTGGGGCATTTCCTGTCGCGGGCACTAGGCCTACCCACACAAGTGAGGTATCGTTTTTAGCAGGAGACTTGGGGGAACGCTGGGTGGAAGGAAATTTGTGGCTCCTCTCTGGTTCCAGAACTTTCTGTCACCAAAATGTGAGGAAAAAGTGTTTTTTTAGCCAAATTTTGAGGTTTGCAAAGGATTCTGGGTAACAGAACCTGGTCAGAGCCCCAGAAGTCACCCCATTGTGGATTCCCCTAGGTCTCTAGTTTTCAAAAATGCACAGGTTTGGTAGGTTTCCCTAGGTGCCGGCTGAGCTAGAGTCCAAAATCTACAGGTAGGCACTTTGTAAAAAACATCTCTGTTTTCTTTCAAAAAATGTGATGTGTCCACGTTGCGTTTTGGGGCATTTGCTGTCTCGGGCGCTAGTCCTAAACACACAAGTGACATATCATTTTTATCGGGAGACTTGGGGGAATGCTGGGTGGAAGGAAATTTGTGGCTCCTCTCTGGTTCCAGAACTTTCTGTCACCGAAATGTGAGGAAAACATGTTTTTTTTTGCCAAAGTTTGAGGTTTGCAAAGGATTCTGGGTAACAGAACCTGGTCAGAGCCCCACAAGTCACCCCATCTTGGATTCCCCTAGGTCTCTAGTTTTTAGAAATGCACAGGTTTGGTAGGTTTCCCTAGGTGCCGGCTGAGCTAGAGGCCAAAATCTACAGGTAGGCACGTTGTAAAAAACACCTCTGTTTTCTTTCCAAAAATATGATGTGTCCACGTTGCGTTTTGGGGCATTTCCTGTCGCGGGCGCTAGGCCTACCCACACAAGTGAGGTATCATTTTTAGCGGGAGACTTGGGGGAACGCTGGGTGGAAGGAAATTTGTGGCTCCTCTCTGGTTCCAGAACTTTCTGTCACCAAAATGTGAGGAAAACATGTTTTTTTTTGCCAAAGTTTGAGGTTTGCAAAGGATTCTGGGTAACAGAACCTGATCAGAGCCCCACAAGTCACCCCATCTTGGATTCCCCTAGGACTCTAGTTTTTAGAAATGCACAGGTTTGGTAGGTTTCCCTAGGTGCCGGCTGAGCTAGAGGCCAAAATCTACAGGTAGGCACTTTGCAAAAAACAACTCTGTTTTCTTTAAAAAAATGTGATGTGTCCACGTTGCGTTTTGGGGCATTTCCTGTCGCGGGCGCTAGGCCTACCCACACAAGTGAGGTATCATTTTTAGCGGGAGACTTGGGGGAACGCTGGGTGGAAGGAAATTTGTGGCTTCTCTCTGGTTCCAGAACTTTCTGTCACCAAAATGTGATGAAAACGTGTTTTTTTAGCCAAATTTTGAGGTTTGCAAAGGATTCTGGGTAACAGAACCTGGTCAGAGCCCCAAAAGTCACCCCATCTTGGATTCCCCTAGGTCTCTAGTTTTCAAAAATGCACAGGTTTGGTAGGTTTCCCTAGGTGCCGGCTGAGCTAGAGGCCAAAATCTACAGGTAGGCACTTTGTAAAAAACACCTCTGTTTTCTTTAAAAAAATGTGATGTGTCCACGTTGCGTTTTGGGGCATTTCCTGTCGCGGGCGCTAGGCCTACCCACACAAGTGAGGTATCATTTTTAGCGGGAGACTTGGGGGAACGCTGGGTGGAAGGAAATTTGTGGCTTCTCTCTGGTTCCAGAACTTTCTGTCACCAAAATGTGATGAAAACGTGTTTTTTTAGCCAAATTTTGAGGTTTGCAAAGGATTCTGGGTAACAGAACCTGGTCAGAGCCCCAAAAGTCACCCCATCTTGGATTCCCCTAGGTCTCTAGTTTTAAAAAATGCACAGGTTTGGTAGGTTTCCCTAGGTGCCGGCTGAGCTAGAGGCCAAAATCTACAGGTAGGCACTTTGTAAAAAACACCTCTGTTTTCTTTAAAAAAATGTGATGTGTCCACGTTGCGTTTTGGGGCATTTCCTGTCGCGGGCGCTAGGCCTACCCACACAAGTGAGGTATCATTTTTAGCGGGAGACTTGGGGGAACGCTGGGTGGAAGGAAATTTGTGGCTTCTCTCTGGTTCCAGAACTTTCTGTCACCAAAATGTGATGAAAACGTGTTTTTTTAGCCAAATTTTGAGGTTTGCAAAGGATTCTGGGTAACAGAACCTGGTCAGAGCCCCAAAAGTCACCCCATCTTGGATTCCCCTAGGTCTCTAGTTTTCAAAAATGCACAGGTTTGGTAGGTTTCCCTAGGTGCCGGCTGAGCTAGAGGCCAAAATCTACAGGTAGGCACTTTGTAAAAAACACCTCTGTTTTCTTTCAAAAAATGTGATGTGTCCACGTTGCGTTTTGGGGCATTTCCTGTCGCGGGCACTAGGCCTACCCACACAAGTGAGGTATCATTTTTAGCGGGAGACTTGGGGGAACGCTGGGTGGAAGGAAATTTGTGGCTCCTCTCTGGTTCCAGAACTTTCTGTCACCAAAATGTGAGGAAAAAGTGGTTTTTTAGCCAAATTTTGAGGTTTGCAAAGGATTCTGGGTAACAGAACCTGGTCAGAGCACCACATGTCACCCCATCGTGGATTCCCCTAGGTCTCTAGTTTTCAAAAATGCACAGGTTTGGTAGGTTTCCCTAGGTGCCGGCTGAGCTAGAGGCCAAAATCTACAGGTAGGCACTTTGTAAAAAACACCTCTGTTTTCTTTAAAAAAATTTGATGTGTCCACGTTGCGTTTTGGGGCATTTCCTGTTGCGGGTGCTAGGCCTACCCACACAAGTGAGGTATCATTTTTATCGGGAGACTTGGGGGAACGCTGGGTGGAAGGAAATTTGTGGCTCCTCTCTGGTTCCAGAACTTTCTGTCACCAAAATGTGAGGAAAAAGTGTTTTTTTTAGCCAACTTTTGAGGTTTGCAAAGGATTCTGGGTAACAGAACCTGGTCAGAGCCCCACAAGTCACCCCATCTTGGATTCCCCTAGCTCTCTAGTTTTAAAAAATGCACAGGTTTGGTAGGTTTCCCTAGGTGCCGGCTGAGCTAGAGGCCAAAATCTACAGGTAGGCACTTTGCAAAAAACACCTCTGTTTTCTTTCACAAAATGTGATGTGTCCACGTTGCGTTTTGGGGCATTTCCTGTTGCGGGCGCTAGGCCTACCCACACAAGTGAGGTATCATTTTTATCGGGAGACTAGGGGGAACGCTGGGTGGAAGGAAATTTGTGGCTCCTCTCTGGTTCCAGAACTTTCTGTCACCAAAATGTGAGAAAAAAGTGTTTTTTTAGCCAAATTTTGAGGTTTGCAAAGGATTCTAGGTAACAGAACCTGGTCAGAGCCCCAAAAGTCACCCCTTCTTGGATTCCCCTAGGTCTCTAGTTTTCAAACATACACAGGTTTGGTAGGTTTCCCTAGGTGCCGGCTGAGCTAGAGGCCAAAATCTACAGGTAGGCACTTTGCAAAAAACACCTCTGTTTTCTTTCAAAAAATGTGATGTGTCCACGTTGCGTTTTGGGGGATTTCCTGTCGCGGGCGCTAGGCCTACCCACACAAGTGACGTATCATTTTTATCGGGAGACTTGGGGGGAATGCTGGATGGAAGGAAATTTGTGGCTCCTCTCTGGTTCCAGAACTTTCTGTCACCAAAATGTGATGAAAACGTGTTTTTTTAGCCAAATTTTGAGGTTTGCAAAGGATTCTGGGTAACAGAACCTGGTCAGAGCCCCAAAAGTCACCCCATCTTGGATTCCCCTAGGTCTCTAGTTTTCAAAAATGCACAGGTTTGGTAGGTTTCCCTAGGTGCCGGCTGAGCTAGAGGCCAAAATCTACAGGTAGGCACTTTGTAAAAAACACCTCTGTTTTCTTTAAAAAAATGTGATGTGTCCACGTTGCGTTTTGGGGCATTTCCTGTCGCGGGCGCTAGGCCTACCCACACAAGTGAGGTATCATTTTTAGCGGGAGACTTGGGGGAACGCTGGGTGGAAGGAAATTTGTGGCTTCTCTCTGGTTCCAGAACTTTCTGTCACCAAAATGTGATGAAAACGTGTTTTTTTAGCCAAATTTTGAGGTTTGCAAAGGATTCTGGGTAACAGAACCTGGTCAGAGCCCCAAAAGTCACCCCATCTTGGATTCCCCTAGGTCTCTAGTTTTAAAAAATGCACAGGTTTGGTAGGTTTCCCTAGGTGCCGGCTGAGCTAGAGGCCAAAATCTACAGGTAGGCACTTTGTAAAAAACACCTCTGTTTTCTTTCAAAAAATGTGATGTGTCCACGTTGCGTTTTGGGGCATTTCCTGTCGCGGGCACTAGGCCTACCCACACAAGTGAGGTATCATTTTTAGCGGGAGACTTGGGGGAACGCTGGGTGGAAGGAAATTTGTGGCTCCTCTCTGGTTCCAGAACTTTCTGTCACCAAAATGTGAGGAAAAAGTGGTTTTTTAGCCAAATTTTGAGGTTTGCAAAGGATTCTGGGTAACAGAACCTGGTCAGAGCACCACATGTCACCCCATCGTGGATTCCCCTAGGTCTCTAGTTTTCAAAAATGCACAGGTTTGGTAGGTTTCCCTAGGTGCCGGCTGAGCTAGAGGCCAAAATCTACAGGTAGGCACTTTGTAAAAAACACCTCTGTTTTCTTTAAAAAAATTTGATGTGTCCACGTTGCGTTTTGGGGCATTTCCTGTTGCGGGTGCTAGGCCTACCCACACAAGTGAGGTATCATTTTTATCGGGAGACTTGGGGGAACGCTGGGTGGAAGGAAATTTGTGGCTCCTCTCTGGTTCCAGAACTTTCTGTCACCAAAATGTGAGGAAAAAGTGTTTTTTTAGCCAACTTTTGAGGTTTGCAAAGGATTCTGGGTAACAGAACCTGGTCAGAGCCCCACAAGTCACCCCATCTTGGATTCCCCTAGCTCTCTAGTTTTAAAAAATGCACAGGTTTGGTAGGTTTCCCTAGGTGCCGGCTGAGCTAGAGGCCAAAATCTACAGGTAGGCACTTTGCAAAAAACACCTCTGTTTTCTTTCACAAAATGTGATGTGTCCACGTTGCGTTTTGGGGCATTTCCTGTTGCGGGCGCTAGGCCTACCCACACAAGTGAGGTATCATTTTTATCGGGAGACTAGGGGGAACGCTGGGTGGAAGGAAATTTGTGGCTCCTCTCTGGTTCCAGAACTTTCTGTCACCAAAATGTGAGAAAAAAGTGTTTTTTTAGCCAAATTTTGAGGTTTGCAAAGGATTCTAGGTAACAGAACCTGGTCAGAGCCCCAAAAGTCACCCCTTCTTGGATTCCCCTAGGTCTCTAGTTTTCAAACATACACAGGTTTGGTAGGTTTCCCTAGGTGCCGGCTGAGCTAGAGGCCAAAATCTACAGGTAGGCACTTTGCAAAAAACACCTCTGTTTTCTTTCAAAAAATGTGATGTGTCCACGTTGCGTTTTGGGGGATTTCCTGTCGCGGGCGCTAGGCCTACCCACACAAGTGACGTATCATTTTTATCGGGAGACTTGGGGGAATGCTGGGTGGAAGGAAATTTGTGGCTCCTCTCTGGTTCCAGAACTTTCTGTCACCGAAATGTGAGGAAAACGTGTTTTTTTTGCCAAAGTTTGAGGTTTGCAAAGGATTCTGGGTAACAGAACCTGGTCAGAGCCCCACAAGTCACCCCATCTTGGATTCCCCTAGGTCTCTAGTTTTTAGAAATGCACAGGTTTGGTAGGTTTCCCTAGGTGCCGGCTGAGCTAGAGGCCAAAATCTACAGGTAGGCACTTTGTAAAAAACACCTCTGTTTTCTTTAAAAAAATGTGATGTGTCCACATTGCGTTTTGGGGCATTTCCTGTCACGGGCGCTAGGCCTACCCACAAAAGTGAGGTATCATTTTTAGCGGGAGACTTGGGGGAATGCTGGGTGGAAGGAAATTTGTGGCTCCTCCCTGGTTCCAGAACATTCTGTCACCGAAATGTGAGGAAAACGTGTTTTATTTTGCCAAAGTCTGAGGTTTGCAAAGGATTCTGGGTAACAGAACCTGGTCAGAGCCCCACAAGTCACCCCATCTTGGATTCCCCTAGGTCTCTAGTCTTTAGAAATGCACAGGTTTGGTAGGTTTCCCTAGGTGCCGGCTGAGCTAGAGGCCAAAATCTACAGGTAGGCACTTTGCAAAAAACACCTCTGTTTTCTTTAAAAAAATGTGATGTGTCCACGTTGCGTTTTGGGGCATTTCCTGTCGCGGGCGGTAGGGCTACCCACACAAGTGAGGTATCATTTTTAGCGGGAGACTTGGGGGAACGCTGGGTGGAAGGAAATTTGTGGCTCCTCTCTGGTTCCAGAACTTTCTGTCACCAAAATGTGAGGAAAAAGTGTTTTTTTAGCCAACTTTTGAGGTTTGCAAAGGATTCTGGGTAACAGAACCTGGTCAGAGCCCCACAAGTCACCCCATCTTGGATTCCCCTAGGTCTCTAGTTTTTAGAAATCCACAGGTTTGGTAGGTTTCCCTAGGTGCCAGCTGAGCTAGAGGCCAAAATCTACAGGTAGGCACTTTGTAAAAAACACCTCTGTTTTCTTTCAAAAAATGTGATGTGTCCACGTTGCGTTTTGGGGCATTTCCTGTCGCGGGCACTAGGCCTACCCACACAAGTGAGGTATCATTTTTAGCAGGAGACTTGGGGGAACGCTGGGTGGAAGGAAATTTGTGGCTCCTCTCTGGTTCCAGAACTTTCTGTCACCAAAATGTGAGGAAAAAGTGTTTTTTTAGCCAAATTTTGAGGTTTGCAAAGGATTCTGGGTAACAGAACCTGGTCAGAGCCCCAGAAGTCACCCCATTGTGGATTCCCCTAGGTCTCTAGTTTTTAAAAATGCACAGGTTTGGTAGGTTTCCCTAGGTGCCGGCTGAGCTAGAGTCCAAAATCTACAGGTAGGCACTTTGTAAAAAACATCTCTGTTTTCTTTCAAAAAATGTGATGTGTCCACGTTGCGTTTTGGGGCATTTGCTGTCTCGGGCGCTAGTCCTAAACACACAAGTGACATATCATTTTTATCGGGAGACTTGGGGGAATGCTGGGTGGAAGGAAATTTGTGGCTCCTCTCTGGTTCCAGAACTTTCTGTCACCGAAATGTGAGGAAAACATGTTTTTTTTTTGCCAAAGTTTGAGGTTTGCAAAGGATTCTGGGTAACAGAACCTGGTCAGAGCCCCACAAGTCACCCCATCTTGGATTCCCCTAGGTCTCTAGTTTTTAGAAATGCACAGGTTTGGTAGGTTTCCCTAGGTGCCGGCTGAGCTAGAGGCCAAAATCTACAGGTAGGCATCTTGCAAAAAACACCTCAGTTTTCTTTCAAAAAATGTGATGTGTCCACGTTGCGTTTTGGGGCATTTCCTGTCGCGGGCGCTAGGCCTACCCACACAAGTGAGGTATCATTTTTAGCGGGAGACTTGGGGGAACGCTGGGTGGAAGGAAATTTGTGGCTCCTCCCTGGTTCCAGAACTTTCTGTCACCGAAATGTGAGGAAAATGTGTTTTTTTTTGCCAAAGTTTGAGGTTTGCAAAGGATTCTGGGTAACAGAACCTGCTCAGAGCCCCACAAGTCACCCCATCTTGGATTCCCCTAGGTCTCTAATTTTTAGAAATGCACAGGTTTGGTAGGTTTCCCTAGGTGCCGGCTGAGCTAGAGGCCAAAATCTACAGTTAGGCACTTTGCAAAAAACACCTCTGTTTTCTTTCAAAAAATGTGATGTGTCCACGTTGCGTTTTGGGGCATTTTCTGTCGCGGGCGCTAGGCCTACACACACAAGTGAGGTATCATTTTTAGCGGGAGACTTGGGGGAACGCTGGGTGGAAGGAAATTTGTGGCTCCTCTCTGGTTCCAGAACTTTCTGTCACCAAAATGTGAGGAAAAAGTGTTTTTTTAGCCAACTTTAGAGGTTTGCAAATGATTCTGGGTAACAGAACCTGTTCAGAGCCCCACAAGTCATCCCATCTTGGATTCCCCTAGCTCTCTAGTTTTAAAAAATGCACAGGTTTGGTAGGTTTCACTAGGTGCCGGCTGAGCTAGAGGCCAAAATCTACAGGTAGGCACATTGCAAAAAACACCTCTGTTTTCTTTAAAAAAATGTGATGTGTCCACGTTGCGTTTTGGGGCATTTTCTGTTGCGGGTGCTAGGCCTACCCACACAAGTGAGGTATCATTTTTATCGGGAGACTAGGGGGAACGCTGGGTGGAAGGAAATTTGTGGCTCCTCTCTGGTTCCAGAACTTTCTGTCACCAAAATTTGAGGAAAAAGTGTTTTTTTAGCCAAATTTTGAGGTTTGCAAAGGATTCTGGGTAACAGAACCTGGTCAGAGCCCCACAAGTCATCCCATCTTGGATTCCCCTAGCTCTCTAGTTTTAAAAAATGCACAGGTTTGGTAGGTTTCCCTAGGTGCCGACTGAGCTAGAGGCCAAAATCTACAGGTAGGCACTTTGCAAAAAACACCTCTGTTTTCTTTCAAAAAATGTGATGTGTCCACGTTGCGTTTTGGGGGATTTCCTGTCGCGGGCGCTAGGCCTACCCACACAAGTGACATATCATTTTTATCGGGAGACTTGGGGGAATGCTGGGTGGAAGGAAATTTGTGGCTCCTCTCTGGTTCCAGAACTTTCTGTCACCGAAATGTGAGGAAAACGTGTTTTTTTTTGCCAAAGTTTGAGGTTTGCAAAGGATTCTGGGTAACAGAACCTGGTCAGAGCCCCACAAGTCACGCCATCTTGGATTCCCCTAGGTCTCTAGTTTTTAGAAATGCACAGGTTTGGTAGGTTTCCCTAGGTGCCGGCTGAGCTAGAGGCCAAAATCTACAGGTAGGCACTTTGCAAAAAACATCTCAGTTTTTTTTCAAAAAATGTGATGTGTCCACGTTGCGTTTTGGGGCATTTCCTGTCGCGGGCGCTAGGCCTTCCCACAAAAGTGAGGTATCATTTTTAGCGGGAGACTTGGGGGAACGCTGGGTGGAAGGAAATTTGTGGCTCCTCTCTGGTTCCAGAACTTTCTGTCACCAAAATGTGAGGAAAAAGTGTTTTTTTAGCCAAATTTTGAGGTTTGCAAAGGATTCTGGGTAACAGAACCTGGTCAGAGCCCCAGAAGTCACCCCATTGTGGATTCCCCTAGGTCTCTAGTTTTCAAAAATGCACAGGTTTGGTAGGTTTCCCTAGGTGCCGGCTGAGCTAGAGGCCAAAATCTACAGGTAGGCACTTTGTAAAAAACACCTCTGTTTTCTTTCCAAAAATATGATGTGTCCACGTTGCGTTTTGGGGCATTTCCTGTCGCGGGCGCTAGGCCTACCCACACAAGTGAGGTATCATTTTTATCGGGAGACTTGGGGGAATGCTGGGTGGAAGGAAATTTGTGGCTCCTCTCTGGTTCCAGAACTTTCTGTCACCGAAATGTGAGGAAAACGTTTTTTTTTGCCAAAGTTTGAGGTTTGCAAAGGATTCTGGGTAACAGAACCTGATCAGAGCCCCACAAGTCACCCCATCTTGGATTCCCCTAGGTCTCTAGTTTTTAGAAATGCACAGGTTTGGTAGGTTTCCCTAGGTGCCGGCTGAGCTAGAGGCCAAAATCTACAGGTAGGCACTTTATAAAAAACACCTCTGTTTTCTTTCCAAAAATATGATGTGTCCACGTTGCGTTTTGGGGCATTTCCTGTCGCGGGCGCTAGGCCTACCCACACAAGTGAGGTATCATTTTTAGCGGGAGACTTGGGGGAACGCTGGGTGGAAGGAAATTTGTGGCTCTTCTCTGGTTCCAGAACTTTCTGTCACCGAAATGTGAGGAAAACGTTTTTTTTTGCCAAAGTTTGAGGTTTGCAAAGGATTCTGGGTAACAGAACCTGGTCAGAGCCCCACAAGTCACCCCATCTTGGATTCCCCTAGGACTCTAGTTTTTAGAAATGCACAGGTTTGGTAGGTTTCCCTAGGTGCCGGCTGAGCTAGAGGCCAAAATCTACAGGTAGGCACTTTGCAAAAAACAACTCTGTTTTCTTTAAAAAAATGTGATGTGTCCACATTGTGTTTTGGGGCATTTCCTGTCGCGGGCGCCAGGCCTACCCACACAAGTGAGGTATCATTTTTAGCGGGAGACTTGGGGGAACGCTGGGTGGAAGGAAATTTGTGGCTCCTCTCTGGTTCCAGAACTTTCTGTCACCAAAATGTGAGGAAAACGTGTTTTTTTTAGCCAAATTTTGAGGTTTGCAAAGGATTCTGGGTAACAGAACCTGGTCAGAGCCCCAAAAGTCACCCCATCTTGGATTCCCCTAGGTCTCTAGTTTTCAAAAATGCACAGGTTTGGTAGGTTTCCCTAGGTGCCGGCTGAGCTAGAGGCCAAAATCTACATTTAGGCACTTTGCAAAAAACACCTCTGTTTTCTTTCAAAAAATGTGATGTGTCCACGTTGCGTTTTGGGGCATTTCCTGTCGCGGGCGCTAGGCCTACCCACACAAGTGAGGTATCATTTTTAGCGGGAGACTTGGGGGAACGCTGTGTGGAAGGAAATTTGTGGCTCCTCTCTGGTTCCAGAACTTTCTGTCACCAAAATGTGAGGAAAAAGTGTTTTTTTTAGCCAAATTTTGAGGTTTGCAAAGGATTCTGGGTAACAGAACCTGGTCAGAGCCCCACAAGTCACCCCATATTGGATTCCCCTAGGTCTCTAGTTTTCAAAAATGCACAGGTTTGGTAGGTTTCCCTAGGTGCCGGCTGAGCTAGATGCCAAAATCTACAGGTAGGCACTTTGCAAAAAACAACTCTGTTTTCTTTCAAAAATGTGATGTGTCCACGTTGCGTTTTGGGGCATTTCCTGTCGCGAGCGCTAGGCCTACCCACACAAGTGAGGTATCATTTTTAGCGGGAGACTTGGGGGAACGCTGGGTGGAAGGAAATTTGTGGCTCCTCTCTGGTTCCAGAACTTTCTGTCACCAAAATGTGAGGAAAAAGTGGTTTTTTTAGCCAAATTTTGAGGTTTGCAAAGGATTCTGGGTAACAGAACCTGGTCAGAGCCCCAGAAGTCACCCCATCGTGGATTCCCCTAGGTCTCTAGTTTTCAAAAATGCACAGGTTTGGTAGGTTTCCCTAGGTGCCGGCTGAGCTAGAGGCCACAATCTACAGGTAGGCACTTTGTAAAAAACACCTCTGTTTTCTTTCCAAAAATATGATGTGTCCACGTTGCGTTTTGGGGCATTTCCTGTCGCGGGCGCTAGGCCTACCCACACAAGTGAGGTATCATTTTTATCGGGAGACTTGGGGGAATGCTGGGTGGAAGGAAATTTGTGGCTCCTCTCTGGTTCCAGAACATTCTGTCACCGAAATGTGAGGAAAACGTTTTTTTTTGCCAAAGTTTGAGGTTTGCAAAGGATTCTGGGTAACAGAACCTGGTCAGAGCCCCACAAGTCACCCCATCTTGGATTCCCCTAGGTCTCTAGTTTTTAGAAATGCACAGGTTTGGTAGGTTTCCCTAGGTGCCGGCTGAGCTAGAGGCCAAAATCTACAGGTAGGCACTTTGTAAAAAACACCTCTGTTTTCTTTCCAAAAATATGATGTGTCCACGTTGCGTTTTGGGGCATTTCCTGTCGCGGGCGCTAGGCCTACCCACACAAGTGAGGTATCATTTTTAGCGGGAGACTTGGGGGAACGCTGGGTGGAAGGAAATTTGTGGCTCCTCTCTGGTTCCAGAACTTTCTGTCACCGAAATGTGAGGAAAACGTTTTTTTTTGCCAAAGTTTGAGGTTTGCAAAGGATTCTGGGTAACAGAACCTGGTCAGAGCCCCACAAGTCACCCCATCTTGGATTCCCCTAGGACTCTAGTTTTTAGAAATGCACAGGTTTGGTAGGTTTCCCTAGGAGCCGGCTGAGCTAGAGGCCAAAATCTACAGGTAGGCACTTTGTAAAAAACACCTCTGTTTTCTTTCAAAAAATGTGATGTGTCCACGTTGCGTTTTGGGGCATTTCCTGTCGCGGGCACTAGGCCTACCCACACAAGTGAGGTATCATTTTTAGCGGGAGACTTGGGGGAACGCTGGGTGGAAGGAAATATGTGGCTCCTCTCTGGTTCCAGAACTTTCTGTCACCAAAATGTGAGGAAAAAGTGGTTTTTTAGCCAAATTTTGAGGTTTGCAAAGGATTCTGGGTAACAGAACCTGGTCAGAGCCCCAGAAGTCACCCCATCGTGGATTCCCCTAGGTCTCTAGTTTTTAAAAATGCACAGGTTTGGTAGGTTTCCCTAGGTGCCGGCTGAGCTAGAGGCCACAATCTACAGGTAGGCACTTTGTAAAAAACACCTCTGTTTTCTTTCCAAAAATATGATGTGTCCACGTTGCGTTTTGGGGCATTTCCTGTCGCGGGCGCTAGGCCTACCCACACAAGTGAGGTATCATTTTTATTGGGAGACGTGGGGGAATGCTGGGTGGAAGGAAATTTGTGGCTCCTCCCTGGTTCCAGAACTTTCTGTCACCGAAATGTGAGGAAAACGTTTTTTTTTTGCCAAAGTTTGAGGTTTGCAAAGGATTCTGGGTAACAGAACCTGGTCAGAGCCCCACAAGTCACCCCATCTTGGATTCCCCTAGGTCTCTAGTTTTTAGAAATGCACAGGTTTGGTAGGTTTCCCTAGGTGCCGGCTGAGCTAGAGGCCAAAATCTACAGGTAGGCACTTTGTAAAAAACACCTCTGTTTTCTTTCCAAAAATATGATGTGTCCACGTTGCGTTTTGGGGCATTTCCTGTCGCGGGCGCTAGGCCTACCCACACAAGTGAGGTATCATTTTTAGCGGGAGACTTGGGGGAACGCTGGGTGGAAGGAAATTTGTGGCTCCTCTCTGGTTCCAGAACTTTCTGTCACCAAAATGTGAGGAAAACGTTTTTTTTTGCCAAAGTTTGAGGTTTGCAAAGGATTCTGGGTAACAGAACCTGGTCAGAGCCCCACAAGTCACCCCATCTTGGATTCCCCTAGGACTCTAGTTTTTAGAAATGCACAGGTTTGGTAGGTTTCCCTAGGTGCCGGCTGAGCTAGAGGCCAAAATCTACAGGTAGGCACTTTGCAAAAAACAACTCTGTTTTCTTTAAAAAAATGTGATGTGTCCACGTTGCGTTTTGGGGCATTTCCTGTCGCGGGCGCTAGGCCTACCCACACAAGTGAGGTATCATTTTTAGCGGGAGACTTGGGGGAACGCTGGGTGGAAGGAAATTTGTGGCTCCTCTCTGGTTCCAGAACTTTCTGTCACCAAAATGTGAGGAAAACGTGTTTTTTTAGCCAAATTTTGAGGTTTGCAAAGGATTCTGGGTAACAGAACCTGGTCAGAGCCCCAAAAGTCACCCCATCTTGGATTCCCCTAGGTCTCTAGTTTTCAAAAATGCATAGGTTTAGTAGGTTTCCCTAGGTGCCGGCTGAGCTAGAGGCCAAAATCTAAAGGTAGGCACTTTGTAAAAAACACCTCTGTTTTCTTTCAAAAAATGTGATGTGTCCACGTTGCGTTTTGGGGCATTTCCTGTCGCGGGCACTAGGCCTACCCACACAAGTGAGGTATCGTTTTTAGCGGGAGACTTGGGGGAACGCTGGGTGGAAGGAAATATGGGGCTCCTCTCTGGTTCCAGAACTTTCTGTCACCAAAATGTGAGGAAAAAGTGTTTTTTTAGCCAAATTTTGAGGTTTGCAAAGGATTCTGGGTAACAGAACCTGGTCAGAGCCCCAGAAGTCACCCCATCGTGGATTCCCCTAGGTCTCTATTTTTTAAAAATGCACAGGTTTGGTAGGTTTCCCTAGGTGCCGGCTGAGCTAGAGGCCACAATCTACAGGTAGGCACTTTGTAAAAAACACCTCTGTTTTCTTTCCAAAAATATGATGTGTCCACGTTGCGTTTTGGGGCATTTCCTGTCGCGGGCGCTAGGCCTACCCACACAAGTGAGGTATCATTTTTATTGGGAGACGTGGGGGAATGCTGGGTGGAAGGATATTTGTGGCTCCTCTCTGGTTCCAGAACTTTCTGTCACCGAAATGTGAGGAAAACGTTTTTTTTTGCCAAAGTTTGAGGTTTGCAAAGGATTCTGGGTAACAGAACCTGGTCAGAGCCCCACAAGTCACCCCATCTTGGATTCCCCTTGGTCTCTAGTTTTTAGAAATGCACAGGTTTGGTAGGTTTCCCTAGGTGCCGGCTGAGCTAGAGGCCAAAATCTACAGGTAGGCACTTTGTAAAAAACACCTCTGTTTTCTTTAAAAAAATGTGATGTGTCCACGTTGCGTTTTGGGGCATTTCCTGTCGCGGGTGCTAGGCCTACCCACACAAGTGAGGTATCATTTTTATCGGGAGACTTGGGGGAACGCTGGGTGGAAGGAAATTTGTGGCTCCTCTCTGGTTCCAGAACTTTCTGTCACCAAAATGTGAGGAAAAAGTTTTTTTTTACCCAAATTTTGAGGTTTGCAAAGGATTCTGGGTAACAGAACCTGGTCAGAGCACCACATGTCACCCCATCGTGGATTCCCCTAGGTCTCTAGTTCTCAAAAATGCACAGGTTTGGTAGGTTTCCCTAGGTGCCGGCTGAGCTAGAGGCCAAAATCTACAGGTAGGCACTTTGTAAAAAACACCTCTGTTTTCTTTAAAAAAATGTGATGTGTCCACGTTGCGTTTTGGGGCATTTCCTGTCGCGGGTGCTAGGCCTACCCACACAAGTGAGGTATCATTTTTATCGGGAGACTTGGGGGAACGCTGGGTGGAAGGAAATTTGTGGCTCCTCTCTGGTTCCAGAACTTTCTGTCACCAAAATGTGAGGAAAAAGTGTTTTTTTAGCCAACTTTTGAGGTTTGCAAAGGATTCTGGGTAACAGAACCTGGTCAGAGCCCCACAAGTCACCCCATCTTGGATTCCCCTAGCTCTCTAGTTTTAACAAATGCACAGGTTTGGTAGGTTTCCCTAGGTGCCGGCTGAGCTAGAGGCCAAAATCTACAGGTAGGCACTTTGCAAAAAACACCTCTGTTTTCTTTCACAAAATGTGATGTGTCCACGTTGCGTTTTGGGGCATTTCCTGTTGCGGGCGCTAGGCCTACCCACACAAGTGAGGTATCATTTTTATCGGGAGACTAGGGGGAACGCTGGGTGGAAGGAAATTTGTGGCTCCTCTCTGGTTCCAGAACTTTCTGTCACCAAAATGTGAGAAAAAAGTGTTTTTTTAGCCAAATTTTGAGGTTTGCAAAGGATTCTGGGTAACAGAACCTGGTCAGAGCCCCAAAAGTCACCCCATCTTGGATTCCCCTAGGTCTCTAGTTTTCAAACATACACAGGTTTGGTAGGTTTCCCTAGGTGCCGGCTGAGCTAGAGGCCAAAATCTACAGGTAGGCACTTTGCAAAAAACACCTCTGTTTTCTTTCAAAAAATGTGATGTGTCCACGTTGCGTTTTGGGGGTTTTCCTGTCGCGGGCGCTAGGCCTACCCACACAAGTGACGTATCATTTTTATCGGGAGACTTGGGGGAATGCTGGGTGGAAGGAAATTTGTGGCTCCTCTCTGGTTCCAGAACTTTCTGTCACCGAAATGTGAGGAAAACGTGTTTTTTTTTGCCAAAGTTTGAGGTTTGCAAAGGATTCTGGGTAACAGAACCTGGTCAGAGCCCCACAAGTCACCCCATCTTGGATTCCCCTAGCTCTCTAGTTTTAAAAAATGCACAGGTTTGGTAGGTTTCCCTAGGTGCCGGCTGAGCTAGAGGCCAAAATCTACAGGTAGGCACTTTGCAAAAAACATCTCAGTTTTTTTTCAAAAAATGTGATGTGTCCACGTTGCGTTTTGGGGCATTTCCTGTCGCGGGCGCTAGGCCTACCCACAAAAGTGAGGTATCATTTTTAGCGGGAGACTTGGGGGAACGCTGGGTGGAAGGAAATTTGTGGCTCCTCTCTGGTTCCAGAACTTTCTGTCACCAAAATGTGCAGAAAAAGTGTTTTTTTAGCCAAATTTTGAGGTTTGCAAAGGATTCTGGGTAACAAAACCTGGTCAGAGCCCCAGAAGTCACCCCATCGTGGATTCCCCTAGGTCTCTAGTTTTCAAAAATGCACAGGTTTGGTAGGTTTCCCTAGGTGCCGGCTGAGCTAGAGGCCACAATCTACAGGTAGGCACTTTGTAAAAAACACCTCTGTTTTCTTTCCAAAAATATGATGTGTCCACGTTGCGTTTTGGGGCATTTCCTGTCGCGGGCGCTAGGCCTACCCACACAAGTGAGGTATCATTTTTATCGGTAGACTTGGGGGAATGCTGGGTGGAAGGAAATTTGTGGCTCCTCTCTGGTTCCAGAACTTTCTGTCACCGAAATGTGAGGAAAACGTTTTTTTTTGCCAAAGTTTGAGGTTTGCAAAGGATTCTGGGTAACAGAACCTGGTCAGAGCCCCACAAGTCACCCCATCTTGGATTCCCCTAGGTCTCTAGTTTTTAGAAATGCACAGGTTTGGTAGGTTTCCCTAGGTGCCGGCTGAGCTAGAGGCCAAAATCTACAGGTAGGCACTTTGTAAAAAACACCTCTGTTTTCTTTCCAAAAATATGATGTGTCCACGTTGCGTTTTGGGGCATTTCCTGTCGCGGGCGCTAGGCCTACCCACACAAGTGAGGTATCATTTTTAGCGGGAGACTTGGGGGAACGATGGGTGGAAGGAAATTTGTGGCTCCTCTCTGGTTCCAGAACTTTCTGTCACCAAAATGTGAGGAAAACGTTTTTTTTTGCCAAAGTTTGAGGTTTGCAAAGGATTCTGGGTAACAGAACCTGGTCAGAGCCCCACAAGTCACCCCATTTTGGATTCCCCTAGGACTCTAGTTTTTAGAAATGCACAGGTTTGGTAGGTTTCCCTAGGTGCCGGCTGAGCTAGAGGCCAAAATCTACAGGTAGGCACTTTGCAAAAAACAACTCTGTTTTCTTTAAAAAAATGTGATGTGTCCACGTTGCGTTTTGGGGCATTTCCTGTCGCGGGCGCTAGGCCTACCCACACAAGTGAGGTATCATTTTTAGCGGGAGACTTGGGGGAACGCTGGGTGGAAGGAAATTTGTGGCTCCTCTCTGGTTCCAGAACTTTCTGTCACCAAAATGTGAGGAAAACGTGTTTTTTTAGCCAAATTTTGAGGTTTGCAAAGGATTCTGGGTAACAGAACCTGGTCAGAGCCCCAAAAGTCACCCCATCTTGGATTCCCCTAGGTCTCTAGTTTTCAAAAATGCACAGCTTTGGTAGGTTTCCCTAGGTGCCGGCTGAGCTAGAGGCCAAAATCTACAGGTAGGCACTTTGTAAAAAACACCTCTGTTTTCTTTAAAAAAATGTGATGTGTCCACGTTGCGTTTTGGGGCATTCCCTGTCGCGGGCACTAGGCCTACCCACACAAGTGAGGTATCATTTTTAGCGGGAGACTTGGGGGAACGCTGGGTGGAAGGAAATATGTGGCTCCTCTCTGGTTCCAGAACTTTCTGTCACCAAAATGTGAGGAAAAAGTGTTTTTTTAGCCAAATTTTGAGGTTTGCAAAGGATTCTGGGTAACAGAACCTGGTCAGAGCCCCAGAAGTCACCCCATCGTGGATTCCCCTAGGTCTCTAGTTTTTAAAAATGCACAGGTTTGGTAGGTTTCCCTAGGTGCCGGCTGAGCTAGAGGCCACAATCTACAGGTAGGCACTTTGTAAAAAACACCTCTGTTTTCTTTCCAAAAATATGATGTGTCCACGTTGCGTTTTGGGGCATTTCCTTTCGCGGGCGCTAGGCCTACCCACACAAGTGAGGTATCATTTTTATTGGGAGACGTGGGGGAATGCTGGGTGGAAGGAAATTTGTGGCTCCTCTCTGGTTCCAGAACTTTCTGTCACCGAAATGTGAGGAAAACGTTTTTTTTTGCCAAAGTTTGAGGTTTGCAAAGGATTCTGGGTAACAGAACCTGGTCAGAGCCCCACAAGTCACCCCATCTTGGATTCCCCTTGGTCTCTAGTTTTTAGAAATGCACAGGTTTGGTAGGTTTCCCTAGGTGCCGGCTGAGCTAGAGGCCAAAATCTACAGGTAGGCACTTTGTAAAAAACACCTCTGTTTTCTTTAAAAAAATGTGATGTGTCCACGTTGCGTTTTGGGGCATTTCCTGTCGCGGGTGCTAGGCCTACCCACACAAGTGAGGTATCATTTTTATCGGGAGACTAGGGGGAACGCTGGGTGGAAGGAAATTTGTGGCTCCTCTCTGGTTCCAGAACTTTCTGTCACCAAAATGTGAGGAAAAAGTTTTTTTTTACCCAAATTTTGAGGTTTGCAAAGGATTCTGGGTAACAGAACCTGGTCAGAGCACCACATGTCACCCCATCGTGGATTCCCCTAGGTCTCTAGTTTTCAAAAATGCACAGGTTTGGTAGGTTTCCCTAGGTGCCGGCTGAGCTAGAGGCCAAAATCTACAGGTAGGCACTTTGTAAAAAACACCTCTGTTTTCTTTAAAAAAATGTGATGTGTCCATGTTGCGTTTTGGGGCATTTCCTGTCGCGGGTGCTAGGCCTACCCACACAAGTGAGGTATCATTTTTATCGGGAGACTTGGGGGAACGCTGGGTGGAAGGAAATTTGTGGCTCCTCTCTGGTTCCAGAACTTTCTGTCACCAAAATGTGAGGAAAAAGTGTTTTTTTAGCCAACTTTTGAGGTTTGCAAAGGATTCTGGGTAACAGAACCTGGTCAGAGCCCCACAAGTCACCCCATCTTGGATTCCCCTAGCTCTCTAGTTTTAAAAAATGCACAGGTTTGGTAGGTTTCCCTAGGTGCCGGCTGAGCTAGAGGCCAAAATCTACAGGTAGGCACTTTGCAAAAAACACCTCTGTTTTCTTTCACAAAATGTGATGTGTCCACGTTGCGTTTTGGGGCATTTCCTGTTGCGGGCGCTAGGCCTACCCACACAAGTGAGGTATCATTTTTATCGGGAGACTAGGGGGAACGCTGGGTGGAAGGAAATTTGTGGCTCCTCTCTGGTTCCAGAACTTTCTGTCACCAAAATGTGAGAAAAAAGTGTTTTTTTAGCCAAATTTTGAGGTTTGCAAAGGATTCTAGGTAACAGAACCTGGTCAGAGCCCCAAAAGTCACCCCTTCTTGGATTCCCCTAGGTCTCTAGTTTTCAAACATACACAGGTTTGGTAGGTTTCCCTAGGTGCCGGCTGAGCTAGAGGCCAAAATCTACAGGTAGGCACTTTGCAAAAAACACCTCTGTTTTCTTTCAAAAAATGTGATGTGTCCACGTTGCGTTTTGGGGGATTTCCTGTCGCGGGCGCTAGGCCTACCCACACAAGTGACGTATCATTTTTATCGGGCGTCTTGGGGGAATGCTGGGTGGAAGGAAATTTGTGGCTCCTCTCTGGTTCCAGAACTTTCTGTCACCGAAATGTGAGGAAAACGTGTTTTTTTTGCCAAAGTTTGAGGTTTGCAAAGGATTCTGGGTAACAGAACCTGGTCAGAGCCCCACAAGTCACCCCATCTTGGATTCCCCTAGGTCTCTAGTTTTTAGAAATGCACAGGTTTGGTAGGTTTCCCTAGGTGCCGGCTGAGCTAGAGGCCAAAATCTACAGGTAGGCACTTTGTAAAAAACACCTCTGTTTTCTTTCCAAAAATATGATGTGTCCACGTTGCGTTTTGGGGCATTTCCTGTCGCGGGCGCTAGGCCTACCCACACAAGTGAGGTATCATTTTTAGCGGGAGACTTGGGGGAACGCTGGGTGGAAGGAAATTTGTGGCTCATCTCTGGTTCCAGAACTTTCTGTCACCGAAATGTGAGGAAAACGTTTTTTTTTGCCAAAGTTTGAGGTTTGCAAAGGATTCTGGGTAACAGAACCTGGTCAGAGCCCCACAAGTCACCCCATCTTGGATTCCCCTAGGACTCTAGTTTTTAGAAATGCACAGGTTTGGTAGGTTTCCCTAGGTGCCGGATGAGCTAGAGGCCAAAATCTACAGGTAGGCACTTTGCAAAAAACAACTCTGTTTTCTTTAAAAAAATGTGATGTGTCCACGTTGCGTTTTGGGGCATTTCCTGTCGCGGGCGCTAGGCCTACCCACACAAGTGAGGTATCATTTTTAGCGGGAGACTTGGGGGAACGCTGGGTGGAAGGAAATTTGTGGCTCCTCTCTGGTTCCAGAACTTTCTGTCACCAAAATGTGAGGAAAACGTGTTTTTTTAGCCAAATTTTGAGGTTTGCAAAGGATTCTGGGTAACAGAACCTTTTCAGAGCCCCAAAAGTCACCCCATCTTGGATTCCCCTAGGTCTCTAGTTTTCAAAAATGCATAGGTTTGGTAGGTTTCCCTAGGTGCCGGCTGAGCTAGAGGCCAAAATCTACAGGTAGGCACTTTGTAAAAAACACCTCTGTTTTCTTTCAAAAAATGTGATGTGTCCACGTTGCGTTTTGGGGCATTTCCTGTCGCGGGCACTAGGCCTACCCACACAAGTGAGGTATCATTTTTAGCGGGAGACTTGGGGGAACGCTGGGTGGAAGGAAATATGTGGCTCCTCTCTGGTTCCAGAACTTTCTGTCACCAAAATGTGAGGAAAAAGTGGTTTTTTAGCCAAATTTTGAGGTTTGCAAAGGATTCTGGGTAACAGAACCTGGTCAGAGCCCCTGAAGTCACCCCATCGTGGATTCCCCTAGGTCTCTAGTTTTTAAAAATGCACAGGTTTGGTAGGTTTCCCTAGGTGCCGGCTGAGCTAGAGGCCACAATCTACAGGTAGGCACTTTGTAAAAAACACCTCTGTTTTCTTTCCAAAAATATGATGTGTCCACGTTGCGTTTTGGGGCATTTCCTGTCGCGGGCGCTAGGCCTACCCACACAAGTGAGGTATCATTTTTATTGGGAGACGTGGGGGAATGCTGGGTGGAAGGAAATTTGTGGCTCCTCCCTGGTTCCAGAACTTTCTGTCACCGAAATGTGAGGAAAACGTTTTTTTTTGCCAAAGTTTGAGGTTTGCAAAGGATTCTGGGTAACAGAACCTGGTCAGAGCCCCACAAGTCACCCCATCTTGGATTCCCCTAGGTCTCTAGTTTTTAGAAATGCACAGGTTTGGTAGGTTTCCCTAGGTGCCGGCTGAGCTAGAGGCCAAAATCTACAGGTAGGCACTTTGTAAAAAACACCTCTGTTTTCTTTCCAAAAATATGATGTGTCCACGTTGCGTTTTGGGGCATTTCCTGTCGCGGGCGCTAGGCCTACCCACACAAGTGAGGTATCATTTTTAGCGGGAGACTTGGGGGAACGCTGGGTGGAAGGAAATTTGTGGCTCCTCTCTGGTTCCAGAACTTTCTGTCACCAAAATGTGAGGAAAACGTTTTTTTTTGCCAAAGTTTGAGGTTTGCAAAGGATTCTGGGTAACAGAACCTGGTCAGAGCCCCACAAGTCACCCCATCTTGGATTCCCCTAGGACTCTAGTTTTTAGAAATGCACAGGTTTGGTAGGTTTCCCTAGGTGCCGGCTGAGCTAGAGGCCAAAATCTACAGGTAGGCACTTTGCAAAAAACAACTCTGTTTTCTTTAAAAAAATGTGATGTGTCCACGTTGCGTTTTGGGGCATTTCCTGTCGCGGGCGCTAGGCCTACCCACACAAGTGAGGTATCATTTTTAGCGGGAGACTTGGGGGAACGCTGGGTGGAAGGAAATTTGTGGCTCCTCTCTGGTTCCAGAACTTTCTGTCACCAAAATGTGAGGAAAACGTGTTTTTTTAACCAAATTTTGAGGTTTGCAAAGGATTCTGGGTAACAGAACCTGGTCAGAGCCCCAAAAGTCACCCCATCTTGGATTCCCCTAGGTCTCTAGTTTTCAAAAATGCATAGGTTTGGTAGGTTTCCCTAGGTGCCGGCTGAGCTAGAGGCCAAAATCTAAAGGTAGGCACTTTGTAAAAAACACCTCTGTTTTCTTTCAAAAAATGTGATGTGTCCACGTTGCGTTTTGGGGCATTTCCTGTCGCGGGCACTAGGCCTACCCACACAAGTGAGGTATCATTTTTAGCGGGAGACTTGGGGGAACGCTGGGTGGAAGGAAATATGTGGCTCCTCTCTGGTTCCAGAACTTTCTGTCACCAAAATGTGAGGAAAAAGTGTTTTTTTAGCCAAATTTTGAGGTTTGCAAAGGATTTTGGGTAACAGAACCTGGTCAGAGCCCCAGAAGTCACCCCATCGTGGATTCCCCTAGGTCTCTATTTTTTAAAAATGCACAGGTTTGGTAGGTTTCCCTAGGTGCCGGCTGAGCTAGAGGCCACAATCTACAGGTAGGCACTTTGTAAAAAACACCTCTGTTTTCTTTCCAAAAATATGATGTGTCCACGTTGCGTTTTGGGGCATTTCCTGTCGCGGGCGCTAGGCCTACCCACACAAGTGAGGTATCATTTTTATTGGGAGACATGGGGGAATGCTGGGTGGAAGGATATTTGTGGCTCCTCTCTGGTTCCAGAACTTTCTGTCACCGAAATGTGAGGAAAACGTTTTTTTTTGCCAAAGTTTGAGGTTTGCAAAGGATTCTGGGTAACAGAACCTGGTCAGAGCCCCACAAGTCACCCCATCTTGGATTCCCCTTGGTCTCTAGTTTTTAGAAATGCACAGGTTTGGTAGGTTTCCCTAGGTGCCGGCTGAGCTAGAGGCCAAAATCTACAGGTAGGCACTTTGTAAAAAACACCTGTTTTCTTTAAAAAAATGTGATGTGTCCACGTTGCGTTTTGGGGCATTTCCTGTCGCGGGTGCTAGGCCTACCCACACAAGTGAGGTATCATTTTTATCGGGAGACTTGGGGGAACGCTGGGTGGAAGGAAATTTGTGGCTCCTCTCTGGTTCCAGAACTTTCTGTCACCAAAATGTGAGGAAAAAGTTTTTTTTTACCCAAATTTTGAGGTTTGCAAAGGATTCTGGGTAACAGAACCTGGTCAGAGCACCACATGTCACCCCATCGTGGATTCCCCTAGGTCTCTAGTTCTCAAAAATGCACAGGTTTGGTAGGTTTCCCTAGGTGCCGGCTGAGCTAGAGGCCAAAATCTACAGGTAGGCACTTTGTAAAAAACACCTCTGTTTTCTTTAAAAAAATGTGATGTGTCCACGTTGCGTTTTGGGGCATTTCCTGTCGCGGGTGCTAGGCCTACCCACACAAGTGAGGTATCATTTTTATCGGGAGACTTGGGGGAACGCTGGGTGGAAGGAAATTTGTGGCTCCTCTCTGGTTCCAGAACTTTCTGTCGCCAAAATGTGAGGAAAAAGTGTTTTTTTAGCCAACTTTTGAGGTTTGCAAAGGATTCTGGGTAACAGAACCTGGTCAGAGCCCCACAAGTCACCCCATCTTGGATTCCCCTAGCTCTCTAGTTTTAACAAATGCACAGGTTTGGTAGGTTTCCCTAGGTGCCGGCTGAGCTAGAGGCCAAAATCTACAGGTAGGCACTTTGCAAAAAACACCTCTGTTTTCTTTCACAAAATGTGATGTGTCCACGTTGCGTTTTGGGGCATTTCCTGTTGCGGGCGCTAGGTCTACCCACACAAGTGAGGTATCATTTTTATCGGGAGACTAGGGGGAACGCTGGGTGGAAGGAAATTTGTGGCTCCTCTCTGGTTCCAGAACTTTCTGTCACCAAAATGTGAGAAAAAAGTGTTTTTTTAGCCAAATTTTGAGGTTTGCAAAGGATTCTGGGTAACAGAACCTGGTCAGAGCCCCAAAAGTCACCCCATCTTGGATTCCCCTAGGTCTCTAGTTTTCAAACATACACAGGTTTGGTAGGTTTCCCTAGGTGCCGGCTGAGCTAGAGGCCAAAATCTACAGGTAGGCACTTTGCAAAAAACACCTCTGTTTTCTTTCAAAAAATGTGATGTGTCCACGTTGCGTTTTGGGGGTTTTCCTGTCGCGGGCGCTAGGCCTACCCACACAAGTGACGTATCATTTTTATCGGGAGACTTGGGGGAATGCTGGGTGGAAGGAAATTTGTGGCTCCTCTCTGGTTCCAGAACTTTCTGTCACCGAAATGTGAGGAAAACGTGTTTTTTTTGCCAAAGTTTGAGGTTTGCAAAGGATTCTGGGTAACAGAACCTGGTCAGAGCCCCACAAGTCACCCCATCTTGGATTCCCCTAGCTCTCTAGTTTTAAAAAATGCACAGGTTTGGTAGGTTTCCCTAGGTGCCGGCTGAGCTAGAGGCCAAAATCTACAGGTAGGCACTTTGCAAAAAACATCTCAGTTTTTTTTCAAAAAATGTGATGTGTCCACGTTGCGTTTTGGGGCATTTCCTGTCGCGGGCGCTAGGCCTACCCACAAAAGTAAGGTATCATTTTTATCGGGAGACTTGGGGGAACGCTGGGTGGAAAGAAATTTGTGGCTCCTCTCTGGTTCCAGAACTTTCTGTCACCAAAATGTGCAGAAAAAGTGTTTTTTTAGCCAAATTTTGAGGTTTGCAAAGGATTCTGGGTAACAAAACCTGGTCAGAGCCCCAGAAGTCACCCCATCGTGGATTCCCCTAGGTCTCTAGTTTTCAAAAATGCACAGGTTTGGTAGGTTTCCCTAGGTGCCGGCTGAGCTAGAGGCCACAATCTACAGGTAGGCACTTTGTAAAAAACACCTCTGTTTTCTTTCCAAAAATATGATGTGTCCACGTTGCGTTTTGGGGCATTTCCTGTCGCGGGCGCTAGGCCTACCCACACAAGTGAGGTATCATTTTTATCGGTAGACTTGGGGGAATGCTGGGTGGAAGGAAATTTGTGGCTCCTCTCTGGTTCCAGAACTTTCTGTCACCGAAATGTGAGGAAAACGTTTTTTTTTGCCAAAGTTTGAGGTTTGCAAAGGATTCTGGGTAACAGAACCTGGTCAGAGCCCCACAAGTCACCCCATCTTGGATTCCCCTAGGTCTCTAGTTTTTAGAAATGCACAGGTTTGGTAGGTTTCCCTAGGTGCCGGCTGAGCTAGAGGCCAAAATCTACAGGTAGGCACTTTGTAAAAAACACCTCTGTTTTCTTTCCAAAAATATGATGTGTCCACGTTGCGTTTTGGGGCATTTCCTGTCGCGGGCGCTAGGCCTACCCACACAAGTGAGGTATCATTTTTAGCGGGAGACTTGGGGGAACGCTGGGTGGAAGGAAATTTGTGGCTCCTCTCTGGTTCCAGAACTTTCTGTCACCAAAATGTGAGGAAAACGATTTTTTTTGCCAAAGTTTGAGGTTTGCAAAGGATTCTGGGTAACAGAACCTGGTCAGAGCCCCACAAGTCACCCCATCTTGGATTCCCCTAGGACTCTAGTTTTTAGAAATGCACAGGTTTGGTAGGTTTCCCTAGGTGCCGGCTGAGCTAGAGGCCAAAATCTACAGGTAGGCACTTTGCAAAAAACAACTCTGTTTTCTTTAAAAAAATGTGATGTGTCCACGTTGCGTTTTGGGGCATTTCCTGTTGCGGGCGCTAGGCCTACCCACACAAGTGAGGTATCATTTTTAGCGGGAGACTTGGGGGAACGCTGGGTGGAAGGAAATTTGTGGCTCCTCTCTGGTTCCAGAACTTTCTGTCACCAAAATGTGAGGAAAACGTGTTTTTTTAGCCAAATTTTGAGGTTTGCAAAGGATTCTGGGTAACAGAACCTGGTCAGAGCCCCAAAAGTCACCCCATCTTGGATTCCCCTAGGTCTCTAGTTTTCAAAAATGCACAGGTTTGGTAGGTTTCCCTAGGTGCCGGCTGAGCTAGAGGCCAAAATCTACAGGTAGGCACTTTGTAAAAAACACCTCTGTTTTCTTTCAAAAAATGTGATGTGTCCACGTTGCGTTTTGGGGCATTCCCTGTCGCGGGCACTAGGCCTACCCACACAAGTGAGGTATCATTTTTAGCGGGAGACTTGGGGGAACGCTGGGTGGAAGGAAATATGTGGCTCCTCTCTGGTTCCAGAACTTTCTGTCACCAAAATGTGAGGAAAAAGTGTTTTTTTAGCCAAATTTTGAGGTTTGCAAAGGATTCTGGGTAACAGAACCTGGTCAGAGCCCCAGAAGTCACCCCATCGTGGATTCCCCTAGGTCTCTAGTTTTTAAAAATGCACAGGTTTGGTAGGTTTCCCTAGGTGCCGGCTGAGCTAGAGGCCACAGTCTACAGGTAGGCACTTTGTAAAAAACACCTCTGTTTTCTTTCCAAAAATATGATGTGTCCACGTTGCGTTTTGGGGCATTTCCTTTCGCGAGCGCTAGGCCTACCCACACAAGTGAGGTATCATTTTTATTGGGAGACGTGGGGGAATGCTGGGTGGAAGGAAATTTGTGGCTCCTCTCTGGTTCCAGAACTTTCTGTCACCGAAATGTGAGGAAAACGTTTTTTATTGCCAAAGTTTGAGGTTTGCAAAGGATTCTGGGTAACAGAACCTGGTCAGAGCCCCACAAGTCACCCCATCTTGGATTCCCCTTGGTCTCTAGTTTTTAGAAATGCACAGGTTTGGTAGGTTTCCCTAGGTGCCGGCTGAGCTAGAGGCCAAAATCTACAGGTAGGCACTTTGTAAAAAACACCTCTGTTTTCTTTAAAAAAATGTGATGTGTCCACGTTGCGTTTTGGGGCATTTCCTGTCGCGGGTGCTAGGCCTACCCACACAAGTGAGGTATCATTTTTATCGGGAGACTAGGGGGAACGCTGGGTGGAAGGAAATTTGTGGCTCCTCTCTGGTTCCAGAACTTTCTGTCACCAAAATGTGAGGAAAAAGTTTTTTTTTACCCAAATTTTGAGGTTTGCAAAGGATTCTGGGTAACAGAACCTGGTCAGAGCACCACATGTCACCCCATCGTGGATTCCCCTAGGTCTCTAGTTTTCAAAATTGCACAGGTTTGGTAGGTTTCCCTAGGTGCCGGCTGAGCTAGAGGCCAAAATCTACAGGTAGGCACTTTGTAAAAAACACCTCTGTTTTCTTTAAAAAAATGTGATGTGTCCACGTTGCGTTTTGGGGCATTTCCTGTCGCGGGTGCTAGGCCTACCCACACAAGTGAGGTATCATTTTTATCGGGAGACTTGGGGGAACGCTGGGTGGAAGGAAATTTGTGGCTCCTCTCTGGTTCCAGAACTTTCTGTCACCAAAATGTGATGAAAAAGTGTTTTTTTAGCCAAATTTTGAGGTTTGCAAAGGATTCTAGGTAACAGAACCTGGTCAGAGCCCCAAAAGTCACCCCTTCTTGGATTCCCCTAGGTCTCTAGTTTTCAAACATACACAGGTTTGGTAAGTTTCCCTAGGTGCCGGCTGAGCTAGAGGCCAAAATCTACAGGTAGGCACTTTGCAAAAAACACCTCTGTTTTCTTTCAAAAAATGTGATGTGTCCACGTTGCGTTTTGGGGGATTTCCTGTCGCGGGCGCTAGGCCTACCCACACAAGTGACGTATCATTTTTATCGGGAGACTTGGGGGAATGCTGGGTGGAAGGAAATTTGTGGCTCCTCTCTGGTTCCAGAACTTTCTGTCACCGAAATGTGAGGAAAACGTGTTTTTTTTGCCAAAGTTTGAGGTTTGCAAAGGATTCTGGGTAACAGAACCTGGTCAGAGCCCCACAAGTCACCCCATCTTGGATTCCCCTAGGTCTCTAGTTTTTAGAAATGCACAGGTTTGGTAGGTTTCCCTAGGTGCCGGCTGAGCTAGAGGCCAAAATCTACAGGTAGGCACTTTGCAAAAAAATCTCAGTTTTTTTTCAAAAAATGTGATGTGTCCACGTTGCGTTTTGGGGCATTTCCTGTCGCGGGCGCTAGGCCTACCCACAAAAGTGAGGTATCATTTTTAGCGGGAGACTTGGGGGAACGCTGGGTGGAAGGAAACTTGTGGCTCCTCTCTGGTTCCAGAACTTTCTGTCACCAAAATGTGCAGAAAAAGTGTTTTTTTAGCCAAATTTTGAGGTTTGCAAAGGATTCTGGGTAACAAAACCTGGTCAGAGCCCCAGAAGTCACCCCATCGTGGATTCCCCTAGGTCTCTAGTTTTCAAAAATGCACAGGTTTGGTAGGTTTCCCTAGGTGCCAGCTGAGCTAGAGGCCAAAATCTACAGGTAGGCACTTTGCAAAATACACCTCTGTTTTCTTTAAAAAAATGTGATGTGTCCACGTTGCGTTTTGGGGCATTTCCTGTCGCGGGCACTAGGCCTACCCACACAAGTGAGGTATCATTTTTAGCAGGAGACTTGGGGGAACGCTGGGTGGAAGGAAACTTGTGGCTCCTCTCTGGTTCCAGAACTTTCTGTCACCAAAATGTGCAGAAAAAGTGTTTTTTTAGCCAAATTTTGAGGTTTGCAAAGGATTCTGGGTAACAAAACCTGGTCAGAGCCCCAGAAGTCACCCCATTGTGGATTCCCCTAGGTCTCTAGTTTTCAAAAATGCACAGGTTTGGTAGGTTTCCCTAGGTGCCGGCTGAGCTAGAGGCCAAAATCTACAGGTAGGCACTTTGTAAAAAACACCTCTGTTTTCTTTAAAAAAATGTGATGTGTCCACATTGCGTTTTGGGGCATTTCCTGTCGCGGGCGCTAGGCCTACCCACAAAAGTGAGGTATCATTTTTATCGGGAGACTTGGGGGAATGCTGGGTGGAAGGAAATTTGTGGCTCCTCCCTGGTTCCAGAACTTTCTGTCACCGAAATGTGAGGAAAACGTGTTTTATTTTGCCAAAGTTTGAGGTTTGCAAAGGATTCTGGGTAACAGAACCTGGTCAGAGCCCCACAAGTCACCCCATCTTGGATTCCCCTAGGTCTCTAGTCTTTAGAAATGCACAGGTTTGGTAGGTTTCCCTAGGTGCCGGCTGAGCTAGAGGCCAAAATCTACAGGTAGGCACTTTGCAAAAAACACCTCTGTTTTCTTTCAAAAAATGTGATGTTTCCACGTTGCGTTTTGGGGCATTTCCTGTCGCGGGCGGTAGGGCTACCCACACAAGTGAGGTATCATTTTTAGCGGGAGACTTGGGGGAACGCTGGGTGGAAGGAAATTTGTGGCTCCTCTCTGGTTCCAGAACTTTCTGTCACCAAAATGTGAGGAAAAAGTGTTTTTTTAGCCAACTTTTGAGGTTTGCAAAGGATTCTGGGTAACAGAACCTGGTCAGAGCCCCACAAGTCACCCCATCTTGGATTCCCCTAGGTCTCTAGTTTTTAGAAATCCACAGGTTTGGTAGGTTTCCCTAGGTGCCAGCTGAGCTAGAGGCCAAAATCTACAGGTAGGCACTTTGCAAAATACACCTCTGTTTTCTTTAAAAAAATGTGATGTGTCCACGTTGCGTTTTGGGGCATTTCCTGTCGCGGGCACTAGGCCTACCCACACAAGTGAGGTATCATTTTTAGCAGGAGACTTGGGGGAACGCTGGGTGGAAGGAAATTTGTGGCTCCTCTCTGGTTCCAGAACTTTCTGTCACCAAAATGTGAGGAAAAAGTGTTTTTTTAGCCAAATTTTGAGGTTTGCAAAGGATTCTGGGTAACAGAACCTGGTCAGAGCCCCAGAAGTCACCCCATTGTGGATTCCCCTAGGTCTCTAGTTTTCAAAAATGCACAGGTTTGGTAGGTTTCCCTAGGTGCCGGCTGAGCTAGAGTCCAAAATCTACAGGTAGGCACTTTGTAAAAAACATCTCTGTTTTCTTTCAAAAAATGTGATGTGTCCACGTTGCATTTTGGGGCATTTGCTGTCTCGGGCGCTAGGCCTAAACACACAAGTGACATATCATTTTTATCGGGAGACTTGGGGGAATGCTGGGTGGAAGGAAATTTGTGGCTCCTCTCTGGTTCCAGAACTTTCTGTCACCGAAATGTGAGGAAAACATGTTTTTTTTTGCCAAAGTTTGAGGTTTGCAAAGGATTCTGGGTAACAGAACCTGGTCAGAGCCCCACAAGTCACCCCATCTTGGATTCCCCTAGGTCTCTAGTTTTTAGAAATGCACAGGTTTGGTAGGTTTCCCTAGGTGCCGGCTGAGCTAGAGGCCAAAATCTACAGGTAGGCATCTTGCAAAAAACACCTCAGTTTTCTTTCAAAAAATGTGATGTGTCCACATTGCGTTTTGGGGCATTTCCTGTCGCGGGCGCTAGGCCTACCCACACAAGTGAGGTATCATTTTTAGCGGGAGACTTGGGGGAACGCTGGGTGGAAGGAAATTTGTGGCTCCTCCCTGGTTCCAGAACTTTCTGTCACCGAAATGTGAGGAAAATGTGTTTTTTTTGCCAAAGTTTGAGGTTTGCAAAGGATTCTGGGTAACAGAACCTGCTCAGAGCCCCACAAGTCACCCCATCTTGGATTCCCCTAGGTCTCTAATTTTTAGAAATGCACAGGTTTGGTAGGTTTCCCTAGGTGCCGGCTGAGCTAGAGGCCAAAATCTACAGTTAGGCACTTTGCAAAAAACACCTCTGTTTTCTTTCAAAAAATGTGATGTGTCCACGTTGCGTTTTGGGGCATTTTCTGTCGCGGGCGCTAGGCCTACACACACAAGTGAGGTATCATTTTTAGCGGGAGACTTGGGGGAACGCTGGGTGGAAGGAAATTTGTGGCTCCTCTCTGGTTCCAGAACTTTCTGTCACCAAAATGTGAGGAAAAAGTGTTTTTTTAGCCAACTTTAGAGGTTTGCAAATGATTCTGGGTAACAGAACCTGTTCAGAGCCCCACAAGTCACCCCATCTTGGATTCCCCTAGCTCTCTAGTTTTAAAAAATGCACAGGTTTGGTAGGTTTCCCTAGGTGCCGGCTGAGCTAGAGGCCAAAATCTACAGGTAGGCACTTTGCAAAAAACACCTCTGTTTTCTTTCAAAAAATGTGATGAGTCCACGTTGCGTTTTGGGGCATTTCCTGTTGCGGGCGCTAGGCCTACCCACACAAGTGAGGTATCATTTTTATCGGGAGACTAGGGGGAACGCTGGGTGGAAGGAAATTTGTGGCTCCTCTCTGGTTCCAGAACTTTCTGTCACCAAAATTTGAGGAAAAAGTGTTTTTTTAGCCAAATTTTGAGGTTTGCAAAGGATTCTGGGTAACAGAACCTGGTCAGAGCCCCACAAGTCATCCCATCTTGGATTCCCCTAGCTCTCTAGTTTTAAAAAATGCACAGGTTTGGTAGGTTTCCCTAGGTGCCAGCTGAGCTAGAGACCAAAATCTACAGGTAGGCACTTTGCAAAAAACACCTCTGTTTTCTTTCAAAAAATGTGATGTGTCCACGTTGCGTTTTGGGGCATTTCCTGTTGCGGGCGCTAGGCCTACCCACACAAGTGAGGTATCATTTTTATCCGGAGACTTGGGGGAACGCTGGGTGGAAGGACATTTGTGGGTCCTCTATGGTTCCAGAACTTTCTGTCACCGAAATGTGAGGAAAACGTGTTTTTTTTGCCAAAGTTTGAGGATTGCAAAGGATTCTGGGTAACAGAACCTGGTCAGAGCCCCACAAGTCACCCCATCTTGGATTCCCCTAGCTCTCTAGTTTTAAAAAATGCACAGGTTTGGTAGGTTTCACTAGGTGCCGGCTGAGCTAGAGGCCAAAATCTACAGGTAGGCACATTGCAAAAAACACCTCTGTTTTCTTTAAAAAAATGTGATGTGTCCACGTTGCGTTTTGGGGCATTTTCTGTTGCGGGTGCTAGGCCTACCCACACAAGTGAGGTATCATTTTTATCGGGAGACTAGGGGGAACGCTGGGTGGAAGGAAATTTGTGGCTCCTCTCTGGTTCCAGAACTTTCTGTCACCAAAATTTGAGGAAAAAGTGTTTTTTTAGCCAAATTTTGAGGTTTGCAAAGGATTCTGGGTAACAGAACCTGGTCAGAGCCCCACAAGTCATCCCATCTTGGATTCCCCTAGCTCTCTAGTTTTAAAAAATGCACAGGTTTGGTAGGTTTCCCTAGGTGCCGACTGAGCTAGAGGCCAAAATCTACAGGTAGGCACTTTGCAAAAAACACCTCTGTTTTCTTTCAAAAAATGTGATGTGTCCACGTTGCGTTTTGGGGGATTTCCTGTCGCGGGCGCTAGGCCTACCCACACAAGTGACGTATCATTTTTATCGGGAGACTTGGGGGAATGCTGGGTGGAAGGAAATTTGTGGCTCCTCTCTGGTTCCAGAACTTTCTGTCACCGAAATGTGAGGAAAACGTGTTTTTTTTGCCAAAGTTTGAGATTTGCAAAGGATTCTGGGTAACAGAACCTGGTCAGAGCCCCACAAGTCACGCCATCTTGGATTCCCCTAGGTCTCTAGTTTTTAGAAATGCACAGGTTTGGTAGGTTTCCCTAGGTGCCGGCTGAGCTAGAGGCCAAAATCTACAGGTAGGCACTTTGCAAAAAACATCTCAGTTTTTTTTCAAAAAATGTGATGTGTCCACGTTGCGTTTTGGGGCATTTCCTGTCGCGGGCGCTAGGCCTTCCCACAAAAGTGAGGTATCATTTTTAGCGGGAGACTTGGGGGAACGCTGGGTGGAAGGACATTTGTGGCTCCTCTCTGGTTCCAGAACTTTCTGTCACCAAAATGTGAGGAAAAAGTGTTTTTTTAGCCAAATTTTGAGGTTTGCAAAGGATTCTGGGTAACAGAACCTGGTCAGAGCCCCAGAAGTCACCCCATTGTGGATTCCCCTAGGTCTCTAGTTTTCAAAAATGCACAGGTTTGGTAGGTTTCCCTAGGTGCCGGCTGAGCTAGAGGCCAAAATCTACAGGTAGGCACTTTGTAAAAAACACCTCTGTTTTCTTTCCAAAAATATGATGTGTCCACGTTGCGTTTTGGGGCATTTCCTGTCGCGGGCGCTAGGCCTACCCACACAAGTGAGGTATCATTTTTATCGGGAGACTTGGGGGAATGCTGGGTGGAAGGAAATTTGTGGCTCCTCTCTGGTTCCAGAACTTTCTGTCACCGAAATGTGAGGAAAACGTTTTTTTTTGCCAAAGTTTGAGGTTTGCAAAGGATTCTGGGTAACAGAACCTGATCAGAGCCCCACAAGTCACCCCATCTTGGATTCCCCTAGGTCTCTAGTTTTTAGAAATGCACAGGTTTGGTAGGTTTCCCTAGGTGCCGGCTGAGCTAGAGGCCAAAATCTACAGGTAGGCACTTTATAAAAAACACCTCTGTTTTCTTTCCAAAAATATGATGTGTCCACGTTGCGTTTTGGGGCATTTCCTGTCGCGGGCGCTAGGCCTACCCACAAAAGTGAGGTATCATTTTTAGCGGGAGACTTGGGGGAACGCTGGGTGGAAGGAAATTTGTGGCTCCTCTCTGGTTCCAGAACTTTCTGTCACCGAAATGTGAGGAAAACGTTTTTTTTTGCCAAAGTTTGAGGTTTGCAAAGGATTCTGGGTAACAGAACCTGGTCAGAGCCCCACAAGTCACCCCATCTTGGATTCCCCTAGGACTCTAGTTTTTAGAAATGCACAGGTTTGGTAGGTTTCCCTAGGTGCCGGCTGAGCTAGAGGCCAAAATCTACAGGTAGGCACTTTGCAAAAAACAACTCTGTTTTCTTTAAAAAAATGTGATGTGTCCACGTTGCGTTTTGGGGCATTTCCTGTCGTGGGCGCCAGGCCTACCCACACAAGTGAGGTATCATTTTTAGCGGGAGACTTGGGGGAACGCTGGGTGGAAGGAAATTTGTGGCTCCTCTCTGGTTCCAGAACTTTCTGTCACCAAAATGTGAGGAAAACGTGTTTTTTTAGCCAAATTTTGAGGTTTGCAAAGGATTCTGGGTAACAGAACCTGGTCAGAGCCCCAAAAGTCACCCCATCTTGGATTCCCCTAGGTCTCTAGTTTTCAAAAATGCACAGGTTTGGTAGGTTTCCCTAGGTGCCGGCTGAGCTAGAGGCCAAAATCTACATTTAGGCACTTTGCAAAAAACACCTCTGTTTTCTTTCAAAAAATGTGATGTGTCCACGTTGCGTTTTGGGGCATTTCCTGTCGCGGGCGCTAGGCCTACCCACACAAGTGAGGTATCATTTTTAGCGGGAGACTTGGGGGAACGCTGTGTGGAAGGAAATTTGTGGCTCCTCTCTGGTTCCAGAACTTTCTGTCACCAAAATGTGAGGAAAAAGTGTTTTTTTAGCCAAATTTTGAGGTTTGCAAAGGATTCTGGGTAACAGAACCTGGTCAGAGCCCCACAAGTCACCCCATATTGGATTCCCCTAGGTGTCTAGTTTTCAAAAATGCACAGGTTTGGTAGGTTTCCCTAGGTGCCGGCTGAGCTAGAGGCCAAAATCTACAGGTAGGCACTTTGCAAAAAACAACTCTGTTTTCTTTCAAAAATTTGATGTGTCCACGTTGCGTTTTGGGGCATTTCCTGTCGCGAGCGCTAGGCCTACCCACACAAGTGAGGTATCATTTTTAGCGGGAGACTTGGGGGAACGCTGGGTGGAAGGAAATTTGTGGCTCCTCTCTGGTTCCAGAACTTTCTGTCACCAAAATGTGAGGAAAAAGTGTTTGTTTAGCCAAATTTTGAGGTTTGCAAAGGATTCTGGGTAACAGAACCTGGTCAGAGCCCCAGAAGTCACCCCATCGTGGATTCCCCTAGGTCTCTAGTTTTCAAAAATGCACAGGTTTGGTAGGTTTCCCTAGGTGCCGGCTGAGCTAGAGGCCACAATCTACAGGTAGGCACTTTGTAAAAAACACCTCTGTTTTCTTTCCAAAAATATGATGTGTCCACGTTGCGTTTTGGGGCATTTCCTGTCGCGGGCGCTAGGCCTACCCACACAAGTGAGGTATCATTTTTATCGGGAGACTTGGGGGAATGCTGGGTGGAAGGAAATTTGTGGCTCCTCTCTGGTTCCAGAACATTCTGTCACCGAAATGTGAGGAAAACGTTTTTTTTTGTCAAAGTTTGAGGTTTGCAAAGGATTCTGGGTAACAGAACCTGGTCAGAGCCCCACAAGTCACCCCATCTTGGATTCCCCTAGGTCTCTAGTTTTTAGAAATGCACAGGTTTGGTAGGTTTCCCTAGGTGCCTGCTGAGCTAGAGGCCAAAATCTACAGGTAGGCACTTTGTAAAAAACACCTCTGTTTTCTTTCCAAAAATATGATGTGTCCACGTTGCGTTTTGGGGCATTTCCTGTCGCGGGCGCTAGGCCTACCCACACAAGTGAGGTATCATTTTTAGCGGGAGACTTGGGGGAACGCTGGGTGGAAGGAAATTTGTGGCTCCTCTCTGGTTCCAGAACTTTCTGTCACCAAAATGTGAGGAAAACGTTTTTTTTTTGCCAAAGTTTGAGGTTTGCAAAGGATTCTGGGTAACAGAACCTGGTCAGAGCCCCACAAGTCACCCCATCTTGGATTCCCCTAGGACTCTAGTTTTTAGAAATGCACAGGTTTGGTAGGTTTCCCTAGGTGCCGGCTGAGCTAGAGGCCAAAATCTACAGGTAGGCACTTTGCAAAAAACAACTCTGTTTTCTTTAAAAAATGTGATGTGTCCACGTTGCGTTTTGGGGCATTTCCTGTCGCGGGCGCTAGGCCTACCCACACAAGTGAGGTATCATTTTTAGCGGGAGACTTGGGGGAACGCTGGGTGGAAGGACATTTGTGGCTCCTCTCTGGTTCCAGAACTTTCTGTCACCAAAATGTGAGGAAAACGTGTTTTTTTAGCCAAATTTTGAGGTTTGCAAAGGATTCTGGGTAACAGAACCTGGTCAGAGCCCCAAAAGTCACCCCATCTTGGATTCCCCTAGGTCTCTAGTTTTCAAAAATGCATAGGTTTGGTAGGTTTCCCTAGGTGCCGGCTGAGCTAGAGGCCAAAATCTACAGGTAGGCACTTTGTAAAAAACACCTCTGTTTTCTTTCAAAAAATGTGATGTGTCCACGTTGCGTTTTGGGGCATTTCCTGTCGCGGGCACTAGGCCTACCCACACAAGTGAGGTATCATTTTTAGCGGGAGACTTGGGGGAACGCTGGGTGGAAGGAAATATGTGGCTCCTCTCTTGTTCCAGAACTTTCTGTCACCAAAATGTGAGGAAAAAGTGGTTTTTTAGCCAAATTTTGAGGTTTGCAAAGGATTCTGGGTAACAGAACCTGGTCAGAGCCCCAGAAGTCACCCCATCGTGGATTCCCCTAGGTCTCTAGTTTTTAAAAATGCACAGGTTTGGTAGGTTTCCCTAGGTGCCGGCTGAGCTAGAGGCCAAAATCTACAGGTAGGCACTTTGTAAAAAACACCTCTGTTTTCTTTCCAAAAATATGATGTGTCCACGTTGCGTTTTGGGGCATTTCCTGTCGCGGGCGCTAGGCCTACCCACACAAGTGAGGTATCATTTTTAGCGGGAGACGTGGGGGAATGCTGGGTGGAAGGAAATTTGTGGCTCCTTTCTGGTTCCAGAACTTTCTGTCACCGAAATGTGAGGAAAACGTTTTTTTTTGCCAAAGTTTGAGGTTTGCAAAGGATTCTGGGTAACAGAACCTGGTCAGAGCCCCACAAGTCACCCCATCTTGGATTCCCCTAGGTCTCTAGTTTTTAGAAATGCACAGGTTTGGTAGGTTTCCCTAGGTGCCGGCTGAGCTAGAGGCCAAAATCTACAGGTAGGCACTTTGTAAAAAACACCTCTGTTTTCTTTCCAAAAATATGATGTGTCCACGTTGCGTTTTGGGGCATTTCCTGTCGCGGGCGCTAGGCCTACCCACACAAGTGAGGTATCATTTTTAGCGGGAGACTTGGGGGAACGCTGGGTGGAAGGAAATTTGTGGCTCCTCTCTGGTTCCAGAACTTTCTGTCACCAAAATGTGAGGAAAACGTTTTTTTTTTGCCAAAGTTTGAGGTTTGCAAAGGATTCTGGGTAACAGAACCTGGTCAGAGCCCCACAAGTCACCCCATCTTGGATTCCCCTAGGACTCTAGTTTTTAGAAATGCACAGGTTTGGTAGGTTTCCCTAGGTGCCGGCTGAGCTAGAGGCCAAAATCTACAGGTAGGCACTTTGCAAAAAACAACTCTGTTTTCTTTAAAAAAATGTGATGTGTCCACGTTGCGTTTTGGGGCATTTCCTGTCGCGGGCGCTAGGCCTACCCACACAAGTGAGGTATCATTTTTAGCGGGAGACTTGGGGGAACGCTGGGTGGAAGGAAATTTGTGGCTCCTCTCTGGTTCCAGAACTTTCTGTCACCAAAATGTGAGGAAAACGTGTTTTTTTAGCCAAATTTTGAGGTTTGCAAAGGATTCTGGGTAACAGAACCTGGTCAGAGCCCCAAAAGTCACCCCATCTTGGATTCCCCTAGGTCTCTAGTTTTCAAAAATGCATAGGTTTGGTAGGTTTCCCTAGGTGCCGGCTGAGCTAGAGGCCACAATCTACAGGTAGGCACTTTGTAAAAAACACCTCTGTTTTCTTTCCAAAAATATGATGTGTCCACGTTGCGTTTTGGGGCATTTGCTGTCTCGGGCGCTAGGCCTAAACACACAAGTGACATATCATTTTTATCGGGAGACTTGGGGGAATGCTGGGTGGAAGGAAATTTGTGGCTCCTCTCTGGTTCCAGAACTTTCTGTCACCGAAATGTGAGGAAAACATGTTTTTTTTTGCCAAA